>NW_027269270.1:34700000-35300000 GCF_023055355.1 Agelaius tricolor
ATTTGAACATTTTCCACGGAGCTGGGACCCTCTCAGCAGAGAGCTTTGGAAGAAGCCCAGGCTGGTTCAATCCAGAGCTTCCCAAATTCCCTGAGCAGGTTTGATGTGCACCAAGGCCCAGCTCTGTCCCCCTCCCCTGGCACAGCGCTGAGCTCCTCCTCTTGAGATGGTTTTATTAATTAAACTCTGAGGTTTTATTAATTAAACTCTGAGGTTTCATTAATTAAACTCTGAGGTTTTATTCATGTGGAGTCCTGGGCCACTTCAGCTGGCAGGGGAAAGCTCAGGAGGAGATGGAATTCCCAGGAGGTTTCCAAAGGCAGCTCCAAAATTGTAACTTTAAATTCCTAAAAATCTCAGGTTTTAGCCACTGAAAACTATATGGGAATTCCGGGTTGTTTTTTAACCAAGATGGCAAATATCTGATGGCTCTGCTGGAAAAACAAACATCCCTGAATTCAATCCTATAACTCCAGGGCTTTTCCCTTCCCCACGCTCCCTGGGCAATTCTTGTCCCTGGAGCTCCATAGATCCTTCTCATAAATTAACCAAGGAATGCTAAAAACCCCCAAATTATTGCCACAAGGTCCAGTCAATCTGTGCCTGCTGTCCCAGGAGGAGCTTCACCTAAAATAAAACTCTGCAGCACCTCATGCAGATCCCTAAATCTTTAGCCCCAAACGCAGCAACCCCAAAAATTCACATTCCTACAGCATGACAGGATTAATAATTTTTGAGCAGTGGTTTGTTTCATTTTCTTTTTTGCCACATCACACACTTTGTCACTGAGGAGAACTGCTCTGCTCCTTGTCTTGTTCACAGGAGGAGCACCCTGAGGGCAATCCATGCTCCCAGCAGCCAGGCCTTGGGATTCACTCTGGTTTCTGGCCCCAAAAGCGGTTTTGTGGTGGGCACATCCCTTCCCATGGAGTTTGACCCTCTCAGGGATTCACAGCTCAGCTGGAATGAGGGCATCCCAAGTGCCACCAGCACTGGTTGGCATCGTGGCTTCTGCAGAATGGGAACTGGGAGCTCGTCCACATCCAAGGGGTTTCATCCCCGCGGAAACTGGGAAAAACACGGTCCAGCCCTGAGCTGGACTGCCAGGGACCTGCTTAGGATTTATCCCTGTTAGAGGGATGTCATTCCAGAAGGATTTAATCCCTGTTAGGATTAGGATTTAGTCCCTGTTAGAGGGATGTCATTCCAGAAGGATTTAATCCCTGTTAGGATTAGGATTTAATCCCTGTTAGAGGGATGTCATTCCAGAAGGATTTAATCCCTGTTAGGATTAGGATTTAATCCCTGTTAGAGGGATGTCATTCCAGAAGGATTTAATCCCTGCTAGGATTAGGATTTAATCCCTGTTAGAGGGATGTCATTCCAGAAGGATTTAATCCCTGCTAGGATTAGGATTTAATCCCTGTTAGAGGGATGTCATTCCAGAAGGATTTAATCCCTGTTAGGATTTAGTCCCTGTTAGAGGGATGTCATTCCAGAAGGTGCTGGGAAGAGCACAGTCAAGCCCTAAAATGGACACCCAGAGACCTAATTAGAATTTAATCCACATCCAAGGGGTTTCATCCCAGAGGGAACTGGGAAAAGCACAGTCCAGCCCTGAGCTGGACTGCCAGGGACCTGGTTAGGATCCCTGCTAAAGGGATTTCATTCTAGTTGGAACCAGGAAGAATGTGGTCAAGTCCTGGGTTGGATTCCCAGAGACACAATGAGGACCTAATCCCCATTCCAGGTTCATCCTCTCAGAAAGAAACGGGAAAAATGTGGTCAAGTCCTGGGTTGGACTCACAGAGACATAGCTCAAATTTAATCCCTGTTAAAGGGATTTCATTCCAAAAGGAGCTGGGAAGAATGTGATCAACTCTGGGTTGGATTCACAGGGACCTAATTAGGATTTAAATATTAATAAATGGATATCATTCCAAAAGGAACTGGGAGGAGTCTGGTCTGTCTTGGGATGGACTCCCAGGAACTCAGTGAGGACCTAACCCCCATTCCAGGTGCATCATCCCATAAGGAACTGGGAAGAGCCTGGTCTAGCTTGGGTTGGATTCCCAGGAACCTAATTAGGATTTAAATTGTAATAAATGGATATCATTCCAGAAGGAACTGGGAAGAGCCTGGCCTGCACTGGATTCCCAGGAACCTGGTGAGGATCCAATCCCCATTCCAGTTCCCATCAAGAACTGGGAAGAGCCTGGTCTGTCTTGGGTTGGATTCCCAGAAACCTCATTAGGATTTAATCCATATTAAAGGGATATCATCCCATAAAGAACTGGGAAGAGCCTGGTCAACCCCAGCTTGGATCCCCAGGACCCCATTGAGGACCTAGCCCCCATTCCAGGTGCATAATCCCATAAGGAGCTGGGAAGAGCCTGGTCTATCTTGGGCTGGACTCCCAGCCATCCACACCCTCCTGCCACACACGCTCCAGAGGTGCAAGGCAGGTGGGCAGAGGATATTTTGCCTTTCCAAAGCTGTCCCCATTTCCCACAAATCCCGGGTTTTGCTCCCAGACTGCTGCAGGGAGGTTCTCTGGTTGCTCAGCAACTGCTTTAGCGCGGATCAGAGCTTGGGGTGGTGGCTGCAGTTCCTGCTGGACAAGGAATAGGGCAGGATCTGGAGAAGGATATGGAAATGGAAGGGCAGGCGCTGCTCCCCGGGAGCTGGGAAATCCAGTTTGGCTGGGTTCATAAAAATCAGCTGGAATCTTGGGTGGGAAAATGTCATTTTGGGTGGAAAGAGTCATTTTGGGTGGAAAGTGTCATCTTGGGTGGAAAGTGTCATTTTTCACTGCTCCAGTTATCTGTGGGAAGGAAGGGAATCCATGGCATGGGACAATCCATGGCAGGGCCCTGCCAAACACCCCTGTGTCAGCCAGGGATTGTCCCATACCATGGATTCCCTTCAGGAATTCAGGAATTCTGCCTTATTTTCAGATTCACAGGAACCCAGAATTTGGGTTGGAAGGACCTTAAAGCCCATCCAGTTTCACCTCTGACACCTCCCACTGTCCCAGGCCGCTCCAAGCCCCAGTGTCCAACCTGGCCCTGGGCACCTCCAGGGATCCAGGAATTCTCTGGGAATTCCATCCCAACCCCTGCCCACCCTCCCAGCCAGGATTTCCTTCCCCAAATCCCATTTAATCAATGTTCCTTCAGTCTGAAGCCATTCCCTCACGCTGGATAAACCAAAAGCCTTTGAGAGCCTCTCCAGCAGTTGTTGGTTCCCCTTCCCCTTTCCAGCCTTCCTCCTGGAATCCACACCTCCTCCTCCTCCTCCTCCTCCTCCCTCCTGCAGATTCCCTCTCCCCAAGTGGCAATTAGGTTGATCAGGGCACCACTTTGCAGCTTACAGATTGTTCTCCTTAATTATTAAACAGGGGATTTGCATCCTGTCCCAGCAGATTCCCTTTGAAGCTGGGGCTGAGCTGGGAATTCCCTCCTGCTGCCGATCCCAATCCAACCTCCCGCCCGCTTCCAGCTCTGGGAACAGCCCCTGTGCACCTGGATTTTCCCACTTTTTCAGCTTCCTAACCCAATCCTGGCCGTTTCATGGTTCCCACTCTTTGATTGTCCACAGAAATCGAGCACGGCCACTGTTGCTGTTGGACGTGCAAAAAGAAAATCGTGGAAGTGCTCCCAAAACCGTGCGGGTTTTCCTCAAAAATCCCCTTTTTTTTTTTTTTTAGGTTGTATTTCAAGGCACATTTGGAATAGGGCAAAAATATTCCTTGGGTCTCCTGGAGAATGGGATTTCCCAGGAATTGGTGCTCTCCAATCCAACTGGTGTCCTCCAGTCTCATCCCATATTTTATGGGAATATGCTGAACTTCTCCAGTGGATCTGATATTTAAAATCCCAGAAATTCCTCATACAGACGTTATAATATATGCAAATATATACCTCTATATATTTTTATATATTTAATTTATATTTAACATCCATTTTCTAGCACATTTCCTCGTTATTATTCTTTATATGCTAATTTTGATGGGAGTATTTTAATTTTCCTTGCATTAATAATTTCTAGTGTTGGAATATCCTTTTTTTTTTTTTCTCCCATTAGGGAATCTTTAGGCTGAGTTTATTTTCAGGAGCCTCTTTCCAGCCTCTTTCCAGGGTATCTGGCAGTAAAGACTGGTGCAGGTCAACATGGTAGAGAAAAAGGGGAGGAAAAGGGAAAAAAGGTGAGAAAAGGGGAAAAAAAGGGGGGAAATAAAGGAGACAGGGGAAAAAGGGTAGGAAAAGGGGAAGAAATGGGAATAAATGGGAGAAATGGGAAAAAAGATGGCACAAAAGGGGTGGAAAGGGGAAGAAAAGAGGAGAAAAGAGGGGGAAGGGGGAAATAAAGAGGAAAAAGGGGGAAAAGTGAGGGAAAAGGAGGGAAAAGGGGGGAAGGTGGGAAATGGGAGGAAAAGGGGGAAAAAAGGGAGGGGGAAAAGGGAAAAGGAAGGGAAAAGGGGAGAAGGAAAAAAAAAATGGGAGAAATGGGGAAAAAGATGGCACAGAAGAAAGGGAGGAAAGGGGAAAAAAGGGGGAAAAGGGAGGAAAAAAGAGAGGAAAAATGGAGAAATAAAGGAGATAAAAAAGGGGAGGAAAGGGAGTAAAAAGGGAGGAAAAATTGAGAAATAAAGGAGGAAAAATGGGAGAAAAGGGAGAAAAAAAGAGGAGAAAAGGGGGTAAAGGTGGGAAAAGGGGGGAATAAAGTGAAGGATAAAGGCAGGAATAAAGGGAAAGAAGAGGGGAAAAGAGGGAGTGGGAAGGGGAAAAAAGGAGAAAAAAGGGGGGGAAAAGAGGGGAAAAGCCTTCCTGAGGAGCTGAGGAGGTTCTGCATCCTGTCCTGATGGAAAATCCTCTCAGGAATCATTCCCAGGCTCTCTGGGGCAGCCTGAGCCCAGCTCTCCCTGCCCCTCCACGCTTCCATTTCCAGCAATTCCCAGGGCAGCAAGTCCTGGAGCCCCAGCTTCCAAGGATTTTTATTCCCTATTTATTAATTCCATATTAATTCCATATTTATTTCCCCTCTCCCCACCCCGACAGGACCACAACGAACAGCCGGGTTTGAAATTTGGGCAGAATTTGATTTTGTTCAGGGCGATCTGGAGCCCATCCCCGCCCCTGCTGCCCCTCTGGAAGAGGAGGAATTCCTTCCACCCCATCCAGGGCTGCTCCCAAAAATCCTGCAAGGGAATTTCCTGCTGCTCTAACCTCCCCCAGCCGGGTTCAGAGGTCAGGACCCAACAAATGAGATTTCTGCTGGATTCTTTAATCACTGTTAATCCCATTACTGTGATCCCAGCCTCCATCTGGCCCTCCATGGGTCTCTCTGCCACTTTTCCCGTCCCTTCCTTTTCATCTCCCAGGATTTCTCCAAGCACATTTCTGCTCTATTTTCCCTTTCTAAATCTGGAATTCTCAACATTTTTATTTTTATGCAAAGCTACACGTCAAATCCTCCAAATTCCCGAATTTCTCATTTCAGGGCCAACAAAACTTTACAGAAAATACTATTTTTTCTTTTCAAGTTCACTTCCTACATATCCTAAATTTCTGCTACATTTCTAAAAGCTGCCTTTCCCTGGATCCTTTGAATAACTTTTATGTTAATCTCTAACCCAACAAAGCCTGGATACAGAAATTTTTCACTCTTTCAAGACCTTTTCTCTCATTACATTCCACTCATATCATGTTTTAGCTACTCTCGTCATCATAAACATAAATATAAAATATATATAAATATAAAAATTAAAAATATTAAAATTCTAAAATATAAATAGGATAGATATATTTTATAAATATATAAATATTGAATATATGAAATATATAAGGACATAGAATATACTTATATTTTTATATATTTTATATATAAATATATAAATATATTTTATATATAAATATATAAAATATATAAAATATATAAATACATTCTATATATAAATACATAAAATATATAAATATAAAAATAAAAAATATTAAAATTCTAAAATATAAATAGGATAGATATATTTTATAAATATATAAATATTGAATATATGAAATATATAACGACATAGAATATACTTATATTTTTATATATTTTATATATAAATATATAAATATATAAAATATAAAAATATAAAAATATACAAATATACAAATATGAAAATATGAAAATATAAAAATATATAAATGTATAAATGTATAAATATATAAATATATAAATACACTTATTGTCAGTTTCTATTCATGCTCTTTGGGTTTTAAATTTTAGCTGGCAGAGGTGTTTGGGAACTTTTCTTTAACAAAAAATAATTGCTCTCCCCCCAAAAAAAACCAAAAATAGGAGCATAATTGTGCTGTTGAGACTTTTTTGGTTTCACAACTGGTGATCAACCAACTGTGGGATTTTCTCCACTGCAGGAAAAAGAGATTTTTAAAAGGTGAAGAAGAAAAAAAAAATCATTTAAAACAGTGAGCAGAACAAAACTGGCAAGTTTTGAATGCTCAGCTCTGTCATTTTTGTGTCAAGCCGTGCGAATCCCAGCATTATCCACCTGACAGGATGCATGCCTGGGATTCTATTTTTAGAATGAGAAATAATCTTAATGATCAGTTTGTCATCACCAAGGCAGGTGTGTGCACGGGACAAGGCTCCTGAACTCTGTCTGCTGGGGAAAAAACCCAGGAAAAACAACCAGAATTCCCATTTTCCCCCCTTCCTGCCAATAGGAAATCGAGGCTGTAATATTTCTGAATCCACGTTTCTTATCTCAAATTTTACATGCAAATCCTTACTATAGAAACCTTCTATCAGACTTTAAAAACTCTCCACAAATTCATTTCTCACACTCTCCCACTCCACTCAGCTAAATATGGGGAATAATTTCCTTCCCATGCTTTCCCTTCCCTCTTTTTCCTGTTTCAACGCTTATTTTTATCAATATTTGAAACATATCTGTGTCTTTCCAGTCTTCTTCCCTGAGGGTTTTGTGAGGGAATGAAATTCCCCCTGGGGATCGTTTGGGATTTGTGCAGGTTTCACCCCATGGAGGGCAGCACTTTTCCTTTCCTCACCTCTCAGGAGGAGCTGGAAGATCAGGAATTCACTTCTCACGGGCAGGATTGGCACCAAACCCAGGATTTTCCCACCCTGTGGAGAAAATCCCTTATTCTCACATCCCTGCCATTCCTTTCCTTACAAAATCCTTTCCATTTCCCTTATTCTCACATCCCTGCCATTCCTTTCCTTACAAAATCCTTTCCATTCCCCAGGGATGGAAACCGGGATGGGATCTCGGGTCTCAGGATGATGCTGCAAAGGCCACTCAAACCTGGGGTCCCTGCAGAGCCCCATGTCCCATCCCTTCGGGTCTGGAACAATCCCAGAGGGGAATTTGAGCACCCAGGGGCTGCCTTCGAGTGCCAAACAACACAAACAAAATCTTTTTAAAAAATTAGGAATGAACAAAATCAAGCACCAAGGTCTCAAAATAAAGGGGGTGAAGTTCTGGGCTGGTGCTGGCTGTCCCCAGCACAGCTGGGAGGATCAGGTTCATCTCAATGGGAAAAAAAAATCGTTTTAAAACCCTCAAAAGTTGTTTCTATCATCATTTTAAGGATCCTGCAGAGGGGACTGGTGAGGAGCTGCTGAGATTGCTGAATTCCTGGGAAATTTGGGAAAACTGGGGTCCAGAGCTGTCCCTGTCCCCAGAGATGCTCCAGCACCCCCAGTTTGCCCCAAGGCAACCCAAACACGGCTTCCCCAGAGCTAAAGCGACCCAAAACACAGAAATAAAATTCCCCATTCTTCCTTTGGATGAGTGAGACAAATATTTTGGGATGATGGAGCATCTTGGATGGTGTCAGAAATGGAATTTGGGGTCCAGCAGGACCCCGCGAGTGCAGCAGGGGGATTTTCCAGGATCATCAGCGTCCCAAAAAGCCACCCGGGTGCCCGAAGGAAGTGGAATATTTAAAAGTCAGTGCTGATAAGGCCGGGTCTAGCTGAGTGTTTAAGCTTAAACTCGAGGTTAAGGACTGGTTTTGTCGGGCTGAATGGCTCAGCCTGTTCACATGGAAATGTCGATTTTCTGTCACCCCAAACCCACCCAAAGGACTTTTCCGTGCCTGGAGAAGAAGCAGGAGCTGCAGGCCCTGAAATTTGGGTTTTTCTTCCACCTGAGCAGGTGTGAGGGATTCCAGGTCTTTTAATTTGGGAATTCCAGGCAATTTAAAGTGGAATTTTCCCTCAAAATACATTTCCCCTCAAAATACAGATTTGGGACTGCTCCATACACCCATCCAGGACCATCCCAGGGATTGCAGCTCCTCGCTGGGCAGGAAAAAATTAAAGATTTTTTTAGAATTTAACAGAATTCTTTTGGTTTCAGCCCTGGAGATCAGAGTTCAATCCACCCCATGATGAACCCGGGGCATCATTTCCAGCAGCAGGGATGCGACAGAAACACCAAAAAAACCCCTCCCAGCAGAAAGTGAGGCTTCACCTCTCCCTGCAATACCTGCACACAAAGAAATTACCCTGAAATGTAAAAGCACATTAGGAAAAACTCCCATTTCCAGGAGGAAAAAAAAAAAAACAAAACCAAAAACCAAAACCAAGAAAAAAAAAAAAAACCCCACCAAGCCTTGACAGCTGTGTTGAAATTACCTCTGGTAATTTGAACTGAGTGGAAGCTTTTAGACTCGATTGCACCGAAAAAATGTAAAGTATGTCACTTATTAAGCTTTTATGCCTGACATCCAGCCGAGTCTTCGAGATCAGGCAGATAAATGTGCTGGGAGCTGGGAGAGCTGGAGCCATCACCAGGGAATGCAGGGGAATTGCTGCTCCTGGGGGGAATTCACCAAAAAACGGGGCTGCAGAGTCAGAGAGCATCTCCCTCCTCAGCTCAGCCTTCCTGCTCTTCCTTTTGTCGGGAAAATCCATCCACAAACACCAGAGGTTTGTGTCCAAACAGGAGCCAGAGGAGTCCTTTGGCTTTATTCCAATCAAGGGAGAGGCCATGGGGCATCCCCTGGGGTCTCTCACATTTTTGGAGGGTGCAGCCTCCTGTTTATCCCAATTTCCCAGCTGCATTTCCCTTCTCTCTTTCCCCATTTCTGAGGTACCTGAGAGGTTCAGACTTCCCAGAACACCTGATCCCAGAGATTCCCCTCTAATGTATAACCCTCCCTTTTCATTTTTCATTCTTATGGAATTTAGGCGTTTTCCTTCTCCATTGTTTCTTTCATCTTTCAATGTCCAATTTCATTTGTCAGCAAACCTAAAGTTTATTTGTAAAAACAAATATATTTTTCCATGCATCAATCAGTGGAATCCTTCCCATGGTTTCTTTTCTCTCCCAGTGCTGGTTTTACCTCCCAGCAGCCCCAGAGCTGCTTTGGAAAGGCAAATCCACCATTCCTCTCACTTTTGTCGGGAAAATCAATCCACAAACACCAGAGGTTTGTGTCCAAAAAGGAGAGAGAGGAGCCCCTTTCTGGCTTTATTCCAATCAAGGGAGAGGCCATGGGGCATCCCCTGGGGTCTCCCACATTTTTGGAGGGTGCAGCCTCCTGTTTATCCCAATTTCCCAGCTGCATTTCCCTTCTCTCTTTCCCCATTTCTGAGGTACTTGGGAAGTTCAGACTTCCCAGAACACCTGATCCCAGAAATTCCCCTCTAATGTACAACCCTCCCTTTTCATTTTTAGTTCTTATGGAATTTAGGGGGGTTCCCCACTGTTTCTTTCATCTCTCAATGTCTAATTTTGTTTATCAGCAAACCTAAAGTTTATTTGTAAAGGCAAACTTTTGGAGGACACAGCCTCCCTTTTATCCCAATTTCCCTCTCTCTTTCCCCATTTCTGAGGTACTTGGGAGGTTCAGACTTCCCAGAACACCTGATCCCAGAGATTTCCCTCTAATGTAGAAACTTCCCTTTTCATTTTTAATTAATGGGGTTTTCCCCATTGTTTCTTTCATCTCTCAATGCCCAATTTCGTTTATCAGCCAATCTAGAGTTTATTTGTAAAAGCAAATCTCTTTTTCCATGCATCAATCAGTGGAATCCTTCCCATGGTTTCTTTCATCTCCCAGCCCTGGTTTTATCAACCTGCAGACTCACACCTTGTTTGGAAAGAAAAATCCACCATTCTTCTCACTGCTCTTCCTTTTGTCAGGAAAATGAATCCACAAACACCAGAGGTTTGTGCCCAAAAAGGAGCCAGAGGAGTCCTGGAACTTTATTCCAATCAAGGGAGAAGCCATGGGGCATTTCCACTGGGGTCTCTCCAACTTTTGGAGGGTGCAGCCTCCTGTTTATCCCAATTTCCCTCTCTCTTTTCCCTTTTCTGAGGTACTTGAGATACCAAAGATATTTAATACCAAAGATTCCCTATAATGTATAACCCTACCTTTTCATTTTTAATTCTTATGGAATTTAGGGGTTTTCCTTCTCCATTGTTTCTTTCATCTTTCAATGTCCAATTTCATTTATCAGCCAACCCCCAGTTTATTTGTATCTCTTTTTCCATTCATCAATCAGTGGAATCCTTCCCATGGTTTCTTTCATCTCCCAGTGCTGGTTTTACCTCCCAGTCTTTTGGAAAGACAAATCCACCATTCCTCTCACTTTAATATCAATATCTTCCTTTAATGACAATGAATACTTGAGGGATGGGAGGGGAGGGCTCCCAGAAAAACCCAGCCTCAGCTCCTCCGTTAGTCTGAGCTTTGTTAAGCCTGTCCCAAAGCTTCAGAAAGGTGTCAGGTGTGCTAAGCCAGGCTCATTCCCACCCCGGGAATTTTAGTGAGAGGTGTCCAAGAGAGCCTCAGAACTGCAACTGGGACAAAGAGCTCAGCCCTCAGGGGCTCTTAAAATCCACCAAAAATGGAAATGTATAAAAATAGCGGGAGGGGAAAGAACGAAACCAGCCTGGGAAGAGTTTAGGAGAGTTTACCAGGCCAGGGATGCTGAAAGGAGGGGTTGCCATGGTTTACTGCACACCAGGATGCGCTGGGAGCCACGCTGAGCCTTCCTCATGGAAATTCGGGAATTCCAGGGGTTCAATTTGGAATTCCAGGGGTTTTCATTTGGGAATTCCAAGGGTTTCATTTGGGAAGAGTTTAGGAGAGTTAACCAGGCCAGGGATGCTGAAAGGAGGGGTTGCCATGGTTTCCTGCACGCCAGGGAGCCACACTGAGCCTTCCTCATGGAAATTCGGGAATTCCAGGGGTTCCGTTTGGAATTCCAGGGGGTTTTCATTTGGGAATTCCAAGGGTTTCATTCAGGATTTCCAGGGGTTTCATTTGGAAACCCCGGGAGTTTTTATATGGGATTTCCAGGCATTTTTTAAAGGGGAATTTGGGAATTCCAAGCGTTTTCATTTGGGAATTCCAGGGGTTTCATTTGGGAACTCTGGGCAGTTTCATTTGGGATTTCCAGGCATTTTAAAGGAGAATTTGGGAATTTGAGGGGTTTTAATTTGGGATTTCCAGGTGTTTAAATTTGGGGATTTCAGGTGTTTTCGTTTGGGATTTCCAGGCATTTTAAAGAGGAATTCCAGGGGTTTTAATTTGGGAATTCCAGGCATTTTAAAGAGGAATTTGGGAATTCCAGGCGGTTTATTTTGGGATTTCCAGGCATTTTCATTTGGGATTTCCAGGTGCTTTTAAAAGGGGAATTTGGGAATTCCAGGCATTTTCATTTGGGATTCCCAGGCTTTTAATTTGGGAATTCCAGGCATTTTCAGTTGGGATTTCCAGGCATTTTTTAAAGGGGAAATTGGGAATTCCAGGCGTTTTCATTTGGGAATTCCAGGGGTTTCATTTGGGGACTCCGGGCAGTTTCATTTGGGATTTCCAGGCATTTCCTTTTGGGAATTCCAGGTGTTTTAAAGGGGAATTTGGGAATTCCAGGTGTTTTCATTTAGGATTCCCAGGCTTTTAATTTGGAGATTCCAGGCATTTTCAGTTGGGATTTCCAGGCATTTTTTAAAGGGGGAATTTGAGAATTCCAGGGGTTTTCAGTTGGCAATTCCAGGTGTTTTAAAGGGGAATTTGGGAATTCCAGGCAGTTTAATTTGGGATTTCCAGGCGTTGTAATTTGGGAATTCCAGCCATTTTCATTTGGGAATTCCAGGCTTTTTATTTAGGAATTCCAGGCATTTTCAGTTGGGATTTCCAGGCATCTTTTAAAGAGGAATTCCAGGGATTTTAATTTGGGAATTCCAGGCGTTTTAAAGGGGAATTTGGGATTTCCAGGCAGTTTAATTTGGGAATTCCAGGCATTACAATTTGGGATTTCCAGGCAGTTTAATTTGGGAATTCCAGGTGTTTTAAAGGGGAATTTGGGATTTCCAGGCAGTTTAATTTGGGAATTCCAGGCAGTTTAATTTGGGAATTCCAAGCATTACAATTTGGGATTTCCAGGCAGTTTAATTTGGGAATTCCAGGTGTTTTAAAGGGGAATTTGGGATTTCCAGGCAGTTTGCTTTGGGAATTCCAGGCATTACAATTTGGGATTTCCAGGCAGTTCAGTTTGGGAATTCCAGGCGTTTTAAAGGGGAATTTGGGATTTCCAGGCAGTTTAATTTGGGAATTCCAGGCATTACAATTTGGGATTTCCAGGCAGTTCAATTTGGGAATTCCAGGCATTACAATTTGGGATTTCCAGGCAGTTCAGTTTGGGAATTCCAGGTGTTTTGGAGGTGATGGAGCGGCAGGGAAGGCTCGGCAGGGCCGTGCCCGGGCACCCCGGGGCCGTTTCTGCGTGGGCAGAGCCGCCTGTGCCGGCTCCTCTGCGTCCCCAGCGCCACATCCACGGGGCTTCGGATGCTGCAAGAAAAACAGGCCCAGCAAGGCTGGAATTCCAGAGCAGATCCCCACAGTGCCACCGTTTCCCGTGGGCTTCATTCCCAGGTTTTTGGTCTCTCCAGCTGGAAGGCTGGGAATACGCCGGATTTTGGGGGTTTGGGCGCGTCCCCAGGGCAGGGAGCTCAGCACCACGGGGACTTCAGGGACACCAACTCCGAGCGGGCTCTGGTGTCCCTCTGGTCCCCAAATTCCGGACAAAGCGCTCCCGTTCCCCCGGCCCGACCTCTCCGTGCTGCTGCCAGATTTATCCTCCCATCGATCGAATGGGCAGCCCCGGGCCAGCGTTTGCCCTCCTTGCCTCCGTTTTTCAATCCATAAAATAACGAAGAGATTCCAATACTTTGGCGGCTCTGCAGACTCAGAACATTTACGCTCGTTTCACACAATGCTCACTTTTCCAAACCATTGGGGCATTGCCTCAAATTCCATGTAAAAGTGCTGGACTATCATGGGAAATAACTCAGAGGGATAGGATGAAATTCAGGTGGAACCCGAATTTCCCAGCAGCAAACCCCTGGCATCCCAAATCCTGGTCTTTCAGGAGCTCAAATTCCATGTTAATACGGGAAATAGCTCCAGAGAAATAGGATAAAATGAGGTGGAACCCCAAACTTCCCAGCAGCAAACCCCTGGAAAACCAAATCCTATTATTCCAGGAGCCCAAATTCCATGTTAATATGTTGGACTATCATGGGAAATAACTCCAGAGAAATAGGATGAAATTTAGGTGGAACCAGAATTTCCCAGCAGCAAATCCCTGGAAGCCCAAATCCTGTTATTCCAGGAGCCCAAATTCCATGTTAATATGGGAAATTACTCCAGAGGAATAGGATAAAATTAAGGTGGATATAATAGTATAAATAAAAATAAAAATAAAATAAAAATAAAAATAAAAATAAAAATAAAAATAAAAATAAAAATAAAAATAAAAATATAAAATATGAATAAAATTAATAAAATATATAAAAATAATGTCTATTTTATATAAATATATAAATATACAAATTATAGATAAATAATATAATTATCATTAATATTCCTATTTATTATTATATGTGGCAATCGTTAATAGAAATATTAATAATTATAATAGTATTTATAATTATTGTTATTATTGATAATTTTATAGTAATTACTATACTTTTCTGATATAACTATTCTATTTATTATATAATTATAATTATTGATAATTACCATTATTTGTTATTATAATAATAAATAATAGTAATAGTAGTAATAATAGTAATAATAATTGTAGTAATAATAATAATAATAATAATAATAATAATAATAATAATAATAATAATAATACTTTTAAAAAGCATTTTCTCAGTCCCAGATGCCAGGCAATGCTGTGCATGGAATGTGGGCAGCTTGGCACCCTGTCCCTGCCCGGTGACACAGGCAGGAGAGGTGCTGCCAGCCCCCTTCAGCATCCCCAAAATTCAGAGTTAAAGGCAAAAAAATCACCTGTTCCAAAGGGGGACCAATCATCCTTCAGAAGAGCTGCCTATCCTCACCAAAACCCAGAATTATTTCAGGAAAATGACTTAGGAAATTCTGCCAAGGTAAAACAAGGCCAGGCTGGGCAGGGCTTGGGGCACTCTGGGACAGCGGGAGGTGGCAGGGGTTGGAAAAAATCAGCTTTAAGGTCCCTGCCCACCCACAATTCTCAAATATTTTAATTTTAATTTATTTTAATTCAAATACAATCCTTGAGGATCCCTCATTTGATTAGGTATTCAATCTGTGATTCCCACAGCAGCGCTGCAAGTCTGGGAGCTCTTCAAGGTTACTCACATTAAAAAACCGAGAACTTAGCACCAAAAAAAAAAAAAAAATATTTAACAAATAATAATAATTTTAAAAAACAGCTTGAAATTTCACAAGCCCCAAATTGGCAAGGCTTCCAATAGCCCTGAGGCTGCTGCCATTGCACACAGGGGTGCAGAGCAGGCTGGGCATGGGAGGGACGTGGGGACACTTTGGGGACAGCAGCAGAGCCAGCAGCTCAATCAATGCAGCTGCTCTGCTGTGACTTCAGGAGGGCTAAAATGAGATTATCTTGTGGGTTTTCCTCATCTTTCCATCTTCAGCTTCCTCTCCCTTGCAGCTGATTTATCTTGGTTGGGAAATCCTGCAGCAGGCACAAAGCAGCATCTCCAAGCCTGGTTTTGTGTGGTTTGGGGAGCTCAGGTTAAACCATGTCCAAGTTAAACTCTGCTTTTTTTTCCTTCAGATGAGCCCCCTTCCCTGCAGGAATTTCTGTACCTCCCAGCATTCCCTCCAGGCTGTTTTTCCCCTATGGAAATCCCATTCCAGCCCCTCCAGGCCTGTCAACGCCAGGAATTAACGTGGAAAATCCTGGAAAATCCTTCTGCTCTCTTTTGGGCTGGCACAGCAGGTGCTGGACTCTCAGTGTGTTATTCAGAAATAACACACTTTTGGGGGATTCTGAGAGAAATGCCAAACCCTTCACTCCTGGCCAGATGTTCATCCAACAGACGAAAAAGGGAAAAGCCTCTCAGGGAGGGTTTAGTGTGGGAATTAAAATTTCCACTTGTTCAGGACTGCTTGCATCCACACAAGAGCTTTTTGCTAGAAAATAAAAGCACCCAGGTGATGGTGAAGATTAAATTTTATGCACAGAAGCTCCCAGCGCAGGCACAATTATCTGTAACATTAAGGAGAGGAGCAGCTTTGGTTGTCACACCAGGAAAAAATTTGTCACAATCCTCATCAAAGTGGAAGTGAAGATTTTAAAATTTTAAAATTTTAAATTTTTTTTAAATTTTTAAATTTTAAAATTTTAAAATTTCAAATTTTTAAATTTTTAAATTTTTAAAATGTTAATTTTTTTAAATTTTTAAATTTTTAAATTTTTAAATTTTTAAATTTTTAATTTTTTAAATTTTTAAATTTTTAATTTTTAAATTTCTGAATTTTTGAATTTTTAAATTTTTGTTTCAGGGTGTCTAAAGTGACAGTTTCGGTGCCACTGAGTGCAGCCTGGAGGAGAAGGGAAGGGTTAAATTCCTCAGTGCAGGGGAGCTGGAGGTGTCTCCCCTCCAAAATCCGTGTTTGGAGAGATGGGAGGAGGGGTTTAGGAGCGATCGGGAGCCCAGGTAAGCTGGGATCAGAGCAGTGGGAGATACAGGGACATCCCACACAGAGAGAGGAGGGGTTTGGGGTGGGAAGGACCCTAAAGCTCCTCTCGGGCCGTGCTCCCAGCTCCCCTGGCTCCAGGGATGGGACAATGGGGTTTATTTGGCACGGGATTCGTTTAATTTACACCATGTTTAATTACACCGTGTTTAACGAGGGATTAATCGCAGCTCCTGCTCCTCTCAGACACCCACGGTCTCAGTGTGAAATTCGGGTTTATAGGGCCTCGAAAAGAGGGGCTGGGAGAGCAGCCTGGGCAGGGAAAGGTGGGAAGGAGCCGCTGCAAACAGATCCAGGGAAAAGTGAGCTGAGCTCGGGATGGAGCAGGACCTATCCCAAAATCTCCCCTAGGGAGAGGTGAGCTGAGATTGGGGATGGAGCAGGACCTGATCCCAACATCTCCCCTAGGGAGAGGTGAGCTGAGATTGGGGATGGAGCAGGACCTGATCCCGAAATCTCCTCTAGGGAAAGGTGAGCTGAGATCGGGATGGAGCAGGACCTGATCCCAAAATCTCCCCCAGGGAAAGGTGAGCTGAGATCGGGATGGAGCAGGACCTGATCCCAACATCTCCCCCAGGGAAAGGTGAGCTGAGATCGGGATGGAGCAGGACCTATCCCAACATCTCCTCCAGGGAAAGGTGAGCTGAGATTAGGATGGAGCAGGACCTGATCCCAAAATCTCCTCTAGGGAAAAGTGAGGTGAGATTGGGATGGAGCAGGACCTGATCCCAACATCTCCTCCAGGGAAAGGTGAGCTGAGCTTGGTTTCCCAGATCACTGGGATGAAGCAGGACCCGATCCTAAAATCTCCTCTAGGGAAAAGTGAGCAGAGATCGGGATGGAGCAGGACCTGATCCCAACATCTCCTCCAGGGAAAGGTGAGGTGAGATCGGGATGGAGAAGGACCTATCCCAAAATGTCCCCCAGGGAAAGGTGAGGTGAGATCAGATGGAGCAGGACTCAATCCCGGCATGTCGTCCAGGGCAAGGTGAGAGGAGCTCGGGAATGGAGCAGGACCTGATCCCAGCACCTCCAGGGCAAGGTGAGCTGTGCTGGGCTCCCCGCAGGATGCCCCAGGCTGGAGCAGGACCCGCTCCCGGCTCTCCCCCTCCCGCAGCAGGGCAGGACCCGGCGCACACCTTGGAATTCCGGCTCCAAAGCATCTGGCTCCAAAGCATTCCGGCTCCAAAGCATCTGGCTCCAAAGCATTCCGGCTCCAAAGCATCTGGCTCCAAAGAATTCCGGCTCCAAAGCATCTGGCTCCCTCTTGTGTCGCCGAGCTGGCAGGAGCAGGAGGATGGGACAGGCTCCGGCTCCGGCTCCTGTCGCCGTGTCCAGCAGCAGCTGAGAGCCCAGAGTGACCCCAAAAGGAACTCGGGGCTCGCAGGGAGCAGGCAGGGGGAACGGGGAATGGGGTGAGCAGCTCCAGCACACACAGCCCAGCCTGCTCCAGCAGGGTGAGCTGAGGAAATCCCAGCCTGGAGAAATCCCACCACCTCTCCTGCACCATCCCATCGGGATGCCATTTGTGCATCCCACCCCTGGCATTCTTTATCCACGGATTTCAGAAGGATGAAACTATTCCAGCTGTGCAAACACAACAGAACTTTGTTTTTCCAGTGTTTTATCCTATTTTTTTCCCCTTTTGGTATTGTGGGTGGCAGGTGCTTGTTGGATTAAGCCTTTTTCTGACCCAGAGCTGGGGTAACTGAGAGGTGTTTTAAGAACTTCTATTCCATTTTCAGTCTCATGAGAAGGGTGAGACAGTACAGATGTTAGGATTCACACCAGCACAATCAGGAGCCAAATATTTCCTAATTACAACACATTATAAGTGCTTCTTGGCCTGTCAGCTTTTGCCACACCGTAAGAGAATTCTCTACAAATTCATTTCCCCCAGGTGCTGATCCCCACTGCTCCCATGACAAAGGACAGGGAAAATGCACCTGGAACCTGCTTTTAATGCAACACCCAGCACTGGTGCTGCTGCCTGCAGAGGTGTTTTTCCTTAACTGAGTTCCTTTCTGGAGATTTCTTCAAAGGTCATTAATGGGTGTCAGGAGACAAAGGAAAGCTGTGTTAGGGAAGCAGAAAAAGGGATTTGTTTTCCAGCAGATGTTCTACAACTCCTACAACTAAGGAAAAATTAAGTACAAGCAGACCAGTTGCTGTCAGCCCTGAATTGTGCAGTCTTACTCGATTTCTCTGGTTTGCTTTAAATCATAATTAAAATTAATGCTTATTTTTCATCCCCTTGGCCAGGGTGCCTGGTTATCTTCAGGCAGCTGCTGCAGAAACCAGGGAAGACTCCCATCCTCCCATTTAGGTGAAGGTGGTAAAGTACACCCATGGGGCTCCTCTAATTCAAAAGAGAGGGGTGGGAAAGGACTTTTCACTGCTGTCTGCAGCAAGTGAAGGGAATGAGCCCAAAGGAGTTATTTGGAATTAAACTGGATGCAAGCCATGGATCCCGGGACACCGACCACCCTGGATGTGAGGGAGAAGCCACCTCGGAAGGGTTGAGCAATCAGAAAGCTTTTCCAAGCTTTTCCCACTTTTTCCAAGCTTTTTCAAGCATTTCCCAGATTCTCCAAGCTTTTCCCAGGTTTTCCAAGCATTTTCAAGCATTTCCCAGATTCTCCAAGCTTTTCCCAGGTTTTCCAAGCTTTTCCCAGGTTTTCCAAGCATTTTCAAGCATTTCCCAGATTCTCCAAGCTTTTCCCAGGTTTTCCAAGCTTTTCCCAGGTTTTCCAAGCATTTTCAAGCATTTCCCAGATTCTCCAAGCTTTTCCCAGGTTTTCCAAGCATTTCCCAGCATTCCCAAGCATTTGCAGCCCCCCTGGGCAGGGTCCCAGCTGCTTTTCTCCCACACAAGATGTGCACCAGAGCAGGAACGAGGGTTTGTTCCTGGAGCCAAGGGAGATCCCTGCTGAATCCATCTCCTCTCCCCAGCTGGGATCCACCCCTGGATGGCTGCAGGGACTCTCCAGCCACCCTCAGCTGCTGAATATTCCCATTTTCATCCGGGCTGGATGCTTCCCAGTCTCCAGCGTGGCCTGAGGAAGGTGTGGGTGTGAAAGTTGCCTCAGATAATGAGATAATTGTTATTAATTCTGTTTATTTTTCTTCCACAGGATTCTGGGGGTTATTTTTAAACAAAACACACGGTTCTCAAAAGCAGGATATTCCTATTCAGAATATTCCTCTGGGATTGCAATTTTTCAGGAGATGTGACAGACCTTTTGCAAACCCACAAAGTTTGAGTGCAGCTCAGAGGTGGCAGGGGCACCTTTGGGGACAAGAAACCTGCAGGAAGGGCTTTTGTCTCCTGATGGAAACCCCTCCTTCCCGCAGGAATGGCTCCATCCTTCCTGCATAATGAGAGGCACAGGTGCCATGGGAATAGGGGAGGCTTTGTCCTCCCTCCCTGCAGGAGCAGCCCTTTGTGTCAGGGATGCTGAAGGATTCCAGTCAATCATTCCTGCTGCATCACCTCCCCCAGCCCCTCAGCACAGCCAGGAGATCGCTTTGGCCTCCACATTGGCCAAGATTTTCCTGCTGAGGGATGCCCCTCAAATCCTTGTGGTTTTAATGCGTTTTAAACTGGTTTTAGGGTGTTTTTAAGGTGTTTTTTCCCACTGATTGTAACCAGGTGCTGCCAGGAACTGAGCTCACATTCTGCTGCTCTTAAAGTAATTTTTAAATTTATTTTCCAGTGGGAGTTGTGCCTCAAATCAAAATTAGGCTTTGTATTTTTACAACTCTCATTTCTCCCCTTCTGGCGAAGGGCAGCGAGGGAGGGCACAAATATTTTCTTGAGGTCTCCTGAGCGAGTTTTTTATTCAAATTAATGTGCAAACCTGAGAGCCCTGAGTCAACCAATAGCTCCAGGAATAACAGCTGTTTCCCAGGATATTATCCAACACACACAAATATTTTTCAAGTGGAATTTCACAGAGACAGCAGAGCCTCGCTTGCCATAAAAATAACTGTGAGAAAGAGAGCTGGCAAATCCCAAATCCCTGAGCAGGCCTAACACGGGTTTGTTTGGTTGGATTTGCTGGAATATTCATGGCAGTGACCAAATTGGAGGGGTTTTGGCTGAATATCCATTGTTTCCTGTGGAATGGCGAGGGAAGGGATGCGTGTTTCACTGGTGATGCTGTTCTGGCCGTGTTTCAGAAAGCAGCAGCCCTGGATCCATCCCAGGGCCAAAGGTTGGGCATTCCCAGCCCAATCCAAGCTGGAAAATCAGCCCTGGAGCACAGCAACAGCTCCCCTGCTCCTCTCTCCCCAGATGCCTCCCTCCAAAGCACTCCACAAACAAAACAGCCGAGGCAAAAAAGCCCTTTTTGTCTCCAGAAGCACATCCTGGGAAGGAGAGCAGCAGATGGAGAGCCCTGGGAACAATGGGATAATGCTGAAGGGGTGCCAAGGACGTGGGGGCAAAGGGAATGGGAAGAGGAGCTGCTCCAGCTGAGGCAGGACTCAAAAGGAACCTTTTATTCAGCTGTGATTTCAAGGCTCTGGGGTGGTGACTGCAGGTCCTTGGTAAGGGGGAGCTGTTTGGCAGGAGAGCAGAGCTGAAGGACACCTGGAGTGCTGGTGGCAGCTGGGCAGGTGCCAGCAGTGACCCCAAAACCACCCTCAGCCAGCAGCAACCAGCCAGGGCTCACACACACACCAGAGGCACCGGTTGGAGCAAAAAAATAGGAAATACCAGAGCTCTGAATCGGGAAAAAAAAAATTTAAAAAAAAAATGAGGCTGTTCAGAAAAAGAGATGAGAAGCTCAATGTGGACACTGGAAAACAGCACTAATTTCATTAAAGGATTATCCTTCAGAGAGGATTTTCTCTTTGACAAGGTCGAAAAACTTTGAAAAACTTCCCATCTCTGCTTGAGCTCTGTGGGGATGAACCCAAACAGCTCCAGGGGGAGTTTTCCAGAATTCCCCATCCCTGAGCCCCTGGAGAACCTGCAGAGCACGGGGGAAAGGATGAAATTAAATTATTATTATTATTATTATTATTATTATTATTATTATTATTATTATTATTAATAATAATAATAATCTTTAAATATTGGTCCCCTCTCCCAATTCAGCAAAGCACTTAAGCTCATCAGCTTGCTGCTTTGACACTCATTTTTAATACAATTTTAATGCAGTTTTAATACACAAAGGTGCTTTAACACCTCTCACTGGCTCCACTGCACTGGAGAATCAGCCATGACAAGAAAATGCCTCGAGCATTTCTTGGGCTTCAGGTTTGGGCTTCCAACCAAAAATCTGGGATTTGGTTAAAATAACACAGACACAATGTTTTGGATAACACTTTTCTTTAATGGTATAAACCCCTATAACTTTCCCTGCACATCAGACAAAAAAGCTGCTCTGGATGTTTTGAGAAATGATTCTAAACACACATATATCACAAAATAAAAGCTATTTTCTAAATTGGTTTTAAAAACCCCCATTTGTGCCCTTGTAATGGATACAGAAACAGATCTGCATAAACAGAATCTGATTCCAAAGTCTGAATGCCCCCAGATTTTCCCATCAAATCTCTGGACACACTTTCATGTCTAAATAATGAGCTGTCAGGAGATGCTGCAGAAGCCTTTACAGCTGGAAAAAAAACCATTATTGCTCCTATGAAAACAAACGTGCCTGTTTCCTGCAGGGAAGAATTATCCAGGCTTTCTCAAGCCTGTCCATTCCATGTGCATTTTGCTCTGCCAGGTGTCCCAGCTCTCTTCTAAAGGGTCCCTCTGCAGCTAAAGGCCCAGAAAAGGTCCCCATTCCTGGCTGCTGTGGTCCCCTCCTCACAGAACCTCACACACAACTTCCCTGCAGTGTTTCCTACATGGCTGGCACACTCAGTTTAAAAAAAAAATAAATCTCTTTTTTCACTATGTACTCCTTGACATCAAGCTAGGGTGAGAATGCTCTGAGGTACCAAAAGGAAATGTGGCTGCTTCTGGGCAGAAAAGGTCCCCAAGTGTGGGATCTCAGCACATCGTTCCCGATGTCCAGAGATGCCAGGAGAACCCTTGGGGGGTCTCGAAAATCCTGGAATGTTGCCAAGAGTGTTTGGTGGCTTGATTTTGACCCATCCACAGAAGTAGCAAGAGTTTGAGGACAAGAGAATCACTTTAGAGTAAAAGGTGTAAAAGAGACACATTTAGAGGGTGAAATACAGACTTTAAGGTTTTTGGTACAGGGGGGTTATGGAGACAAGATGGAGGGATCAAGGCGTGTCTTGTCCTTCTTCTTTCTTCTTCTTGTCCTCCATCTCCTGTGATGATGTTGGCACTTAGAGATTGGTTTATGGTGAAGGTGCACTTGCTAACATGGGTGAAAAGCATTGGGAAATAAAGGTAAATATTGTGTACGTAGATTTTAGTATAAAAAGACATGACCGCCCCGTGGGTGGTCAGAGAGTGCCTGTGGCTGCCTTGCAGATCAGACCTCTGTTGGGCAGACAGAAAATTTTGTAGATAAGAAATAATAAACAACCTGAAGATCGAAAAGCTGAAGAGTCCAGACTCGTCCTTTGCATCGCGCCCACCAAAGAACCACTCTACCCGTGTCGGGGCAGAGACAGACAGCCGGACCCGACACCCAAGTTTATGAAAGATGCAAAAATCACTGATTTTTTGTTCTGACCTTAATTTGGTTGTTTGGGGGGGGCCAGGCTTGGTCACCCTCCTGTGCAGAGTTGCCAACCCGTGAGTGGGACCAAGTGACATCCCAGTGCCACAGAGGGAGAGCTGCAGGGCCACAGGGCCACAGGCAGAGTCTGGGTGAGAAACCCAAACCCCAGGAGCCCTCACTCCTACCTGGAGTGCCCCCTCACCTCCTCTGTGAACCCAAAAACGTCTGCAGAGGTGCCCACAATGTCCAGGTGGGTGTCATAAGGGATGATGAGCACTCTGGGGTAGCGTGCTCTCAGCCTTTCACAGAGCTGTCTGAGTCTCTGCTTCCCAGCTCTGCTGGGCTCCTTGAAGCAGATCCTTTCCTTCCGTAAAATCTTCTGCAGCTCCACCGAGTATTTTTCTATCATTTTCTTGGCCTTTAATCCCTGTATGGTACCAGCCTTGCTGCCAGCACTCTCAATGCACACCGTGGTGATGTCACCATCAGTGACACCAGAAATGACCACATCATTTCCCTGCAAAGCCTTGGGATAGAAGTGCTTCATGTAGTGATAGATATCCGTGTCCAGAACCAGCACTCGTTTTTCCCTCTGCGCTTCCCGGCTGGAACTCCTGGTCTCTGCAGCACCTCTGTGCTCCTGCAGCTTCCTCCTCGGCCTCTGGTGGGATTTTCCCTCTCTTTTGTCCTCCTCTGGGAGGGATTTTGCCTTCAGCAGGAGGAAATCTCTCAACGCTTGGAGTGCTGGGAAGGACCCTTGCACCGCAATTTGCCCGTCACGCTGCAAAGGCCCAAAACTCAAAGCCGGGCTCTGCTGCTTCATCTCTTCCACCAAATCTTCTAAAACCAAGTGATCTCTGAAAACAGCCATGCTGAGGGTGGAGGTGACGCAGAGGAAGGCCTGGAATTGTCAATGGGAGAAGTTAAGGAGGGGCTAATGAGGCATGAGGCATAATTAGATGAATTAGGTGTGGGAAATGGAAAGACAGAAACTTCCGTGGACACAGGAGGGTTTGATCTGCAGAAGCTTGGGAGAAGCTGGGATGGATGTAAAAATAAAGCACACAGACATTAAGCAGAAACATAACAAACTTATGTTTCTATCCTTGTAAGTAAGAAGTAAGAAACATCTCAAATAACTTAGGTAAGTAAGGAACTATTGATAAGATGGTGAACAGTTTATAGTGTAGGGGAGTAATTGTATAGAGTGGGCTAAGAGTTGAGAAGTTACAATAGAAGCATCTGCACATGTAATAGTAACCCACTGGATAAAAGTATATTCACTGCAGCAGAAGTAAGTAAAGGTGAGAGGTTAGAAAAGCAAAATAAACTTTGTGGCACCATTCCATTGGGTTATAAAGTTATATATTGCCTTGTAACAAAGAACTTGTGACCATTTTTTATGGCCGACTGCGTGGCCATAAATCTCACAGCCTCTGAGACTGATGTTTGTCTGAGCCATAAATTGTTTTTAGCCCGACTGGGGTCCCATCCCATGATGAAAGCAGTGATAATGACACCAGGGAGGAGCTCACGTTGTGGCAGTAGCGGGTCACTGTCAGGGGGAAGGGCCTGGGCAGCCTCTTGTCCTGCAGGAGATGCTGATCCTTCTTCAGAACACGCTGCACGACTGCAAACAAACCCAGATTAAAGCTCCAAGACGTTTCAAACTCTAACAGCCCCCCCTGTTTCTATAAAACCCCAATTTCAAACCAATCTCAGGCCAATTCCCTGGGGCACACCTGTACTTTATACACACCCCTTTAAATACCTTCTGCATCCTCGAAGGTCACGTAGGCAACTCCTGCTTCCCCTGTGGGATACGTGACCTGCTCCACGTCCCCGCCGTTGTTCCTGGACTTTTGGAAGTGGATGGTGAGGAGGTCAGCCAGGAGGTCATCCTGCAGGGCTCCAGCGGGGACACCAGCGATGACAACTGTCCTCATGCCTCTGCCAGCCTGGGCACACATGGCAAAGTCAGGAGGGACCCCAGATTCCCACCCCTGCAGAGGATCCCACTCCCTCTGCAATTTTTTCCTTTTTTTTTCCCTTTTATTTTGAATTGGTACACACTGTTCACGCCCATATTTCAAGTTTGGAAACATGTATTTTCAAGCAGCAGTACATGAAAGTATCCATTAAGAATGCATAAAGTCTGAAAAAATAATATATATTATATATAATAATATGTATTAATAATATATCATAGATCATGTATCATAGATCATATAATATATATTTTATATATTATAATATACATTATGTATTATATATAAAATAATATGTATAATATATAATTTTATATATATAATTTCTTGCTTTATATATAATATATAGAAGATATAATAGATATAATATATCATTAATATATATGATATGTATCATTATCATTAACATATATCATTATATAATAATATCATTAAGATATATATAATAATTATATATATATATATATATATATATATGTATATAATAAATATTGTTGCTTCCATGTAGCAAGAGAAGTTCATTTTCAAATCAGATAAAATTCAGGCTTTAGGTGTGAATGATGGTCTCCTTTTTTTTGTTTGTTTGTTTTGGTTTTTTTTCAGTTTCTTAGTTGTTTTAGGAGCCTTTGCAATGTGCATTTAGGGGTTAATTAATCCTGCCCAATCAGATCTCAGTGCCTGCCAGGCTGCCTCAGGCACCTGCATTAAAAAATGGTTTCAAATGCCATTTAAACCCTCTCAGTATCTTCTCAAAAGCAGGAAAAATGAGCATTAAATTTAAGTTTCTCAGCTGGAAGGTCCCACTGGTAACATGGTTTCCTCTGATTCTAATATTTAACATCAGAATAAAAAATTGTAACTGCATGTGATGCTCAGCAGGGATTCCCAGCAGAGTGGAAGGGGCAGATTCCCTGTTAAATTTGGGATCTCAGCCATTTAAACCCTCTCAGCATCTTCTCAAAGCAGGAAAAATGAGCCCTGAATTTCAGTTTCTTACCTGGAAGGTCCCACTGGTAACACGGTTTCCTCTGATTCTGATATTTAACATCAGAATAAAAAACTGTAACGGCATGTGATGCTCAGCAGGGATTGATTCCCAGCAGAGCGGAAGGAGCAGATTCCTTGTTAAATTCGGTAGAGATGGGATCTCAGTCATTTAAACCCTCTCAGCATCTTCTCAAAGCAGGAAAAATGAGCCCTGAATCTCAGCTTCTTACCTAGAAGGTCCCACTGGTAACGTGGTTTCCTCTGATTCTGATATTTGATATCACTACACACATACATTGTGGAGCACTGACTACATTTAACACTTCCCTGACTTTCCGGAAGAAAGGAGATAAATTTGGTTTGTGGGAACGAGCTGTCAATAACTGCACTTGAGGTCAGTCACTCCCATCTGAATTCTTTACACTTCTCTTAAGATTTAAACTTCTCTTTAGCTTTAAACTTCTCTTAAGGTTTTTTCCTGGGCCTGGGCTGCCTAAAACACGATCCCAGCTCCAGCAGGTGCTGCTGAGGGAGCGATGCCTGCTCACAATCCTGGGGCTCTGGAGACAAACGCAGCGAGAGGCTCCATCAAATTCCGACAGCCAGGAGCTTTTAATTAATGACAGCAGCCAATTAAGCAGGCGGTGAGGCCCGTGCGAGAGGCGGCACGGCGGGAATGCAAACGGGGATTTTCTCACGCCTGGCACAGCCGGAGCTCGGCTCGGCTGCCAGACAGCCCTCACACCTTCCCAGCTGGTGTTTGGGAGCAACACTCGGGCCTGCTAGTGGGGTTAGGGGAAAAAAAAACAACCCAAGAACACACGGTTTGTGCTGAATCACTCCCCAGACGCGTCTGTGCCGAGCAGCTGCTCCCAGGCACGGATGGGCGCTGCGGGAGGGGCGGGCAATGGGCCGGGAACGGGCCGGGAACGGGCCGGGAATGGGCCGGGAACGGGCCGGGAACGGGGAGGGAGGGATGGGGCAGCAGCTCTGCTGACAACGGGTCCTGCTGGGACTTCCTGGCAAATCCCAGACTGGTCTGGGTTGGGAAGGACCTTAAAGCTCATCCCAATCCAGCCCTGCCATGGGCAAAGACACCTTCCGTTGTCCCAGGCTGCTCCAAGCCCCCATGTCCAGCCTGGCCCGGGGCACTGCCAGGGATCCAGGGCAGCCCCAGCTGCTCTGGCAATCCCAGCCCAGCCAGGAATTCCCAATTCCCAATGTCGCATCCATCCCTGCCCTCTGGCACTGGGAGCCATTTCCTGGCTCCTGTCCCTCCATCCCTTGTCCCCAGTCTGTCCCCAACTCCTTTTCCAGCGCTTTCCCCTCAGCTCCTCCCGGCCCTGCCCCTCGCGGTGCGCGGCCCCTGCTCCCCCCGGCCCCCGCACTTGCCATGGCCGCTCCAACGGGACGGGATCTCACCGGGAAGGGATCTCACCGGGAAGGGCCGCGGAACGAGCGGGCCCGGCGGGGAAACGAAAGCGAAAGCGGCGGGGAAGCGGCGGCGCCGCCCCTGGGGCCGCTCCCAGCCCGGCGGGGACAGCGCGGCCCGGCCCGCCCTGCCCGGCTGAACTGCGGGGCGGAACGGGAACCGCGATGTGCAGGGACACACAGGGACAGGGACATATACAGGGACATATACAGGGACACACAGGGATAGGCAGGGGCAGGGACATGCGGAGACTTGAACATATACATGGACAAGAACACGTGAAAAGGAACAAGGGAGAAGGGCATGCATGGAGAGGGACAGGGACACGTGGAGAGAAACACACCTGGAGAAGGACAGGTATGGAGAGGGACAGACATGGACAGGGACACGCATAGACTGGGACATGTGTGAACTGGGACATGCATGGAGAGAGATACACACGGAGAGGGACATGGAGGGACAAATACAGGGACACTGGGAGAAGGGCATGCATGGAGAGGGACAGGGACACACGTGGAGAAGGACAGGTATGGAGAGGGATATGCATGGAGAGGGACAGACATGGACTGGGACACGCATGGAGAGAGATACACGTGGAGAGGGACACACAGGGACAAATACGTGGACAGGGACACGAGGGAGAAGGACAGGTGTGGAGAGGGACAGGGACACACAGGGACACACGTGGAGAAGGACAGGAATGGAGAGGGACATGTGTGGACTGGGACACACATGGACTGGGACATGCATGGACAGGGACACACGTGGAGAAGGACAGGAATGGAGAGGGACATGAAAAGAACGGAGAGGGATATGTGTAGACTGGGACACGCATGGACAGGGACACACGTGGACAGGGACATGCATGGAGAGGGACACACGTGGACAGGGACATGCACAGACAGCAAACACTGCCAGGATGCAGGGGCAGCCCCAGCTGCACTGGGCACCCCGTGCCAGGGCCTGCCCACCCTCCCAGGCAGGAATTCCTTCCCCCTGTCCCCCGTGGCCAGGGAATCCCCCCTGGCACCCCAAAGGCTGCGCTTGCACAGCTCCTGTGGCCCCAAACAGCCCCGGGTTTGGCTGGACACTGATGTTGGGGTGAACACTGCAGCTGGGAAATGTCCCTGTGTGTAATTTGGGAATAAAAACCTCCCAGCCCGATGAAAAGTCACCCCAGAGGGGAGGAAAAAAGGATACTGACATTTGTAGACGCATCACTGACACTTTATTGTTATTTTTCATCATTAAAACCAGTCTCCAGCCTTTAAAGCACCATTGCTGCTTTAAAATTTAACAGGGTAATCATCACAAGCCATAATTCATCAGGGACAAAGGCAAGACATTTACAGATGTTGTCTTTAAAGTGTAAAAATCTGATTTGTTTTCTGGGCTTTAAAACCTGCAGCTTCTCGCCACTCCTCATGAGTCACACCTTATGAGAATTTTAAGCTTTTTCCTTTTTAATGATTTACTTGTCAATATTTATCAGTGAGATACAGTTGAAATCCATGACATTTTTTACCTTTCTCAGGTTTTTCCCCCTCTCTTTTTAAGGTGTCTGGTTTTACCACGTTTTTGAGAGTGCAAAAGTGCACAATTTCTGTAAATTCTTCAGACCTACTTTGTTTGGAGTGATTATTATTCTTTTACAATGGTCAGGTAATCAATCCCTGCCTTTACATGCCCTAAACAGTGAGAGGTGCTACAGTCACATGTATCTCACTCAACAGCAAATTCAAAATAAACTCTGGTGTTTGCAGCCTTTTAACTTTCCATATTCAACTTTTATCCGTTGCCAATTAAGTTGGTCTGGAATAATAATCCCTGAGGTATTCCCTCTCCTTTCCCTGCACATCAAGATGTCAAATACCCCAAAAAGAAATTATTTACAATGTCAGGCTCATGTTAGTTTGGAGACAAGACTATTAGGGCCAAACCATTTCAGCCCCCAAGGATGGCAAAAGTGCAAAGTCAGAGGAGGATTTGTTTTCCAAGGATGACAGTAGAAAAGGAAAAACATTCCTCCTTGAAAAATCACTCTCTCCATGCCCTCCCAGCCCCAGCCTGGGATCACCAGAGCCCTCAGGGCTGTTCAGCAGCACTGTTACAAAACCAGGTACAGCATCAGCTCAATCCTTGGCTGAAATAGTTTAAAATTACCAGAATCATGAACAAAAATTAGGAAAATTTAATTGCAGAAACGAGTATTAAAATCAAACAGTAAACCAGGCTATGAACAGCTAAAGGCAGCAAATGCCAGGGCATTTCTTAAGTGCAATTTCTTGGTTTTTTCCTATTTTAATTCCATCTATTTTAATTTCTATTTTAATTCTATTCTATTCTTCCCATTTTCTATTTTAATTCTATCACTGATTTGATAAGGTGGCTTTTATGAAATTACAGGATGTTTTCAGGTGTTTGTGTTCTGGTGGCACTCAGAGCCACCTTCTGAAACTCTGGCACTTAACAAAGCAGGACTGGGAGGAGGCTTGGATTGGGATTAAATATGGCTTTTGTATCCAGAAGGTAATTAATAATCCACTCATCCCACTCTGGAGTATTTTAAAATCTGCTAGGTATAAAATATGCAAAGTTGCAGAAAATGTGAGCTATTTCAGGGGCTGCTGAAGGCTTGGTCTGTGCCTCTAATGTGTAACACAGGCAGGGAGTTTTGCTGACTGCCTGTGCAAAGCCAGTGCCATGAGACAAAGCAGGAAGGCAGGATTCCTTTGCTACAGCATCAATTTCAGAGCATTAAAGCACAATACCTACAGAAATCCCTGAGGAACAAAACCTCATGAGTCCCCTGTGATTTCTGAGCTGGCATTCCCAGTATCCTCCTCAAAGCAAACATAGGCTGCTCCTCTGGAGATGTATTTGATTTTCTCTATCTCCCCCCCACCATTGCTTGGCTTTTGGAAGTGAATTTCAATCATGTCCTGCACACTTTCTTCATCCTCTTCCACCTCTGGGACTCCTTTCAGCAGAATGGTTTTCTTGGAAACCCTGCAGTGTGGCTGGGGAGGAAAAACAAACCTGGATTATACAGCAGCTGGGCACTCAAGGGAACTGGGAGAGATGGGAATTGAATTCCTTGCTCAGGTGTAGCTGGGATCTCTGATGAGGTGAAAACTTTAGATAGTGGAAATTTCTCTGGAAAGAGCAGAACTCTAGATTCACACTGCCATGAAGGCTCTGGGACTCTGGATTCACACTGCCATGAAGGCTCTGGATTCACACTGCCATGAAGGGGCTGGGACTCTGGATTCACACTGCCATGAAGACTCTGGATTCACACTGCCATGAAGGCTCTGGATTCACACTGCCATGCAGGCTCTGGGACTCTGGATTCACACTGCCATGCAGGGTCTTGGAGAGGCAGTTGAGGGCACTTGGTTTGTTGGAGGAGACTCATCCCAGTCTGGAGCTTCCTCCTGAGGGACAGCTCCCATCTCTGCCCTCTGGGAACAGAGGAACAAGAGCTGGAGCTGGGTCAGGGCAGATTTAGGATGGATTTCAGGAAAGGTTCTTCCCCCAGAGGGTGCTGGCACTGCCCAGGCTCCCCAGGGAATGGGCACATTGCCAAGGCTGCCAGGGCTCCAGGAGTGCTTGGACAGGGATGTCCAGGGTGGGATTTTGGGGTGTCTGTGCATGGATCCATGATCCTGTGGGTCCCTTCCAGCTCAGGAGATTCTGTGGTTCCATGATTCCAAGCCCACACCTTAACTGGTGTATCCTGCACTCCTTACTGCAGCCACACTCTGGATTTGGGGATCTCTGATGGCTCCTGACAGCACCACCCCATAAAATCCCTGCCAGGACTGCCCCAATACCAGCTGTGTGTCCTGCACACTGCAGCCCATGCCTTAATTACAAAGGCCTAATTACAGACACGATTCTGACCTGATCACCATCTCCTCCTGAAGCAGAGTGTGATGAGGCAGCTCTCACAATTTGGGCTGAATGGAAGAGTGAAATCAAGGAATGGATGAGCAAATGTTGCATTTGCTGGGACTCTGGGATCCTGGCAGAGCTTTGTGCTTAACCTCCTTCCCAAACTGCCCAGCACAGCCATGTGGGGAGTGCTGAGATAATTCCATCAAGGAAAGACAAGCACACCCTTTAAAGATAAATTGCAGCTTCACATGAGCTCAACAGCCTATTTCACAGCCACACTGGCTGGGACCTTCACACAAAAGGAGGGAAAATTCTGCCCATCCTCCTATTTCCCACTTATCTGTTCTATCAGCCTGGAGCAGATTCTTTTACCTGAAAATTCCTCAAGTGGAAATCAAAGTGTGGAGAGACAGAAATGATGAACCACTTTTCCTCTGCACAGAAAGGGTATTTAGTACATCGCACAAAGTTGTAGCTTGCTGTAAGAGAATAATAATAATAAAAAAACAGTTAATTATTTAATATAATTGAACCACTATTTTATAAACATTTCAATGACCAGGCTCATCCCGCTAATGTAGGATGGCACACCTGTAGATTCTTCACGTGCATTCTGCAAAAAGTTTATTTGGCACTTCCAAAACAAAAAGCAAAATCATGGAATGCCCACAAAGCTAAAAATAAATAAATCTAAAGCAGCTGCTCCAAGTGGATGTGGAATTGATCATGGAATTCCATCCAGCTGGGCAACATAAATGCCTGTCCAACTGCACTGTCCTGCAACAGGAGCTAAAATCACACTCATCTGATTTGCTGTTTGCAGAATGAGTGTCTGGCAATGCAGAGGGGAAAAAAAACAAACAGGTTTTTTGGGAAAAGTTCTGAAAGAAAGCTCATGAACTGTGAGCAGGTTGTGTTTGCTCCAAAAGGATGTGATGAAAAACTGCTTTATTTCCCCACATCTCTGGGGGAAATGAGCTCCCTGTGGGAAGAGTTTGCAACACTCAGTGGTGACCCCAGAATGGAACCCAGGATGGACAACTGGGCCTGAATTTGGATAAGAAAATATTCCAGACTCTACCTCCAGGTTTGAGGAATGTGATGACACCTGTCCCAGACCCCTTGTTGTAGGTCACTTTTTCTATTTCTCCTCCTCCTTCTGCCTGCTCAGTTTTGTAGAAATACAGCTCAAGTTTGTCTCTCATCCATTCTTCAGGAATAGGAAGCTCAGGTATGTCTGAAACGTTGATCTTCTTTCCAGAGACAGTGATATGGAGCTAAAAATATCAAATTTTTGTGCACTTTGTGACTGAAAACACTGAAAAAAAAAGAACCTAAAGCTTTGAAAAAGCTCAGATTTTGAGAGTTGCATATTTCAGCTGTTTACCTCAAACTGGAATCCCATGTCGAGTTCAAAAGGCTTCACTGTCACATTTGCTGTTCTGTTGTCCAGGTTCACATAGTGCTTGCTCATCTTTGTCAGCTTCTGGGCAACTAAGGGAAATCAGATATGGAAAGCTTTGTTTAATCATTATAAATCCCAAATTATTCCCCAGTCTCTTAAAAAAAATCTCCCTTTGCATCAGCAAAGGAGAAATTAATAATAACTAGGCAACCAGATCCCAAGCATCCATGTCTACTTCCATAAAATCTCTGTGGTTTTATGTAGGCCAAATAATATAATAACAAAATATTATATCAATAATTTAAATAATAAATAATAAATAAGTTTAATAATAACAATGAACAATAAACAATGTTATTAAATAATATACAATAAATATAGCAAATATATTAATTAATTATACATATAAAAATAGATTTTGAGTGGGACTAGTAGAACTTTTAAGCTGATGAAAGATGCTCTTATTGTATAAAATATGATAAGATTTTTTTCCTGTCCCATTCAAAACACCCTTGGGGGAAAACCACACCACCACCAGGTGAAATACATCAGAGACATTAATTTTATAATTAAAATACACATCCTACCTTCTTCATCTTCAAAAGTCAGCAGTGCTTGGCTCTGGTTGAGTCTGAAGGGGGTTTTTGTGGCCACCCCAAAGACACAGTGGGTGTCCATATCCACATCTGCCCCACCATCCTTCATCTCTTTCAGGTGAGTGAACTTCAATTGCATTTCTGCCACCTTCTTTTTAATCTCCAACTTTAGAATTGACACAAGAGAAAGAAAACTTGTAAATTACCAATGTTATGAATATCTTTGATTCCACTGCCTTCCATTTCATCAATGTTTGCTTGTTTTCATTCCTCTCCCACTTCCAGTACCTCTTGGATTTATTTCCATATCCTCTCCCTGCTTCAAACTGGCTTGCCAGGAAAAGTAAGAAACTTTCAGCTTTATTTCATATTGAAATTATAGAGGTTCAAATGCTGGACAAGTGGCCCCAGCAGCCTTTAAGAGGGACAGATTCAGTGGGGAGGCTCAACTTCCCAGAGCAGCTGGGGCTGCCCCTGGATCCCTGGAAGTGTCCAAGGCCAGGCTGGATGGGGCTTGGGGATAGGGGAAGGTATCCCTGGGGTTGGAATGAGATGGGATTTAAGGGCACTTCCAACCCAAACCATTCTCTGAAAATAAAAATCTGCCCTCCTAAAAGACCAATTTCCAAATATTCCACCTCCTTTACCGGATTATCCTGGGAACTGTGTTCTTTCAGGTCTTCTTTGAGCTTTTCAATCTCCTTTTTCAGCTCAGTGTTTTCTTGCTTTAGCAGCAAGAATTCCTGCCACAGGCCAAAAAGATGAAATGCAAAATTAAACACTTAAATAAAGACAGAAATATATTTCAGCAACATCTGGGCAGTTTCTGCCATGCTGCTACTCTTCCCTCTTCATGTCCTTCTCCTTCCTCCTGTCTGCTCCATAATTCCTCCAGAACAAGGAATCCTGCTTGGACACAAAGCTCTGTGAGCAAATCCAGGATTTCCTGGACAGGGAATGTGAGAGGATGAGAAGGAAGCAGAGCAGATACTGTCAGCTCCAGCCAGCCACCATCACAGGGTGGCTCCTGGGAAGTCAGCAACCACTGCAGACACTTGGAGCATTTCCCATCAGCTGGAGGCCAAAGCCAGATGGTGACCATGACCTTTCCTGGCTACAAACCCAAACTTTTGTGATTACAGAACCAAAATCAGCTTCCACAAAATCTCCCCCCGACCTGAGTGTGTTTAAGCTATTAATTATAGTGTAATGGCTTGAAGCTGTAATTTCTCATCAGGGATCCACCAAAGCTCACTGGAAGCACCTCCCTGGCAGCCTGTGGAACGTTCTGCTGTTCCTGCACATGGAACATTGAGGGAATGAACCAAGGGGTTCTGCAGCCAAGCAGTTCTAGAAGGAAAAACCCTCTTCAGACAGGCCCTGGCTCTTGCCCAGCTCACTGGCACTTAAGAAATGCTGATCCTTTGGGTACTGTGACCTCTCATAGAACAGGGAGCTGGCAAAGCAGTGGAATCACCCCACTGGGCTTCATCCCCTTCACCCAGACCTGAAACTCATCCCAAGGGGAGAACCTTGCGAGAGGAAGATTGGTTTTGGCAGGTTTGTTTTTGTTTTGTCATCCCAAAACAGATTCCGTTTCTTGCACTGTCTCTTTTGCTGCCACTGAAAAACTGAAGTGCAGCAAAAAACCACGTGGAACATTTGACCAGTACAGCTGCACACTGGTAAAGCCAGGGAAACTGGGAATGTTGCTCCCATTTTCCCAGCCCCCAGCTCCCTCCCAGCCCTGCAAACAGCAGCAGCCCCCTCCACACCTCACAGCTGGTGATTCTCCCCTTCCTCTGCTTCTCCTGCTCCTTCAGCTCTGTCAGCTGCTTCTCTGCTCTGTCACACTCGGCCTCTGCTCTTGATTTGGAGGAAATGAGGTCAGCTTTTACCTTTTGAGCGTCTTCAACTCTTATCTGCCGAGCAAAAAGAAGATTTTCAATGTTTTAAAGGGTTATTTCTAGAGGAACAAACAAAACCTCGAGTAAGCCCTTTGCACTAAGTAATTTTTAACACTTTGGGTAAATATTCAACTTACAAGAGTGCCATCAACACAAGCACAAAGCTTGGAAGAACAGAACAAATTCAAGGTGTTATAAATGTGGGGGATTTGATCTGGTTTTAGAAGGATGCACCAGTCTTTGTATTTTAGCAAATTTCCATGATTCCATGTGCTTTACAGAACTTGCCTTCCATATCCTCAGCTCTTCCTTGAGGTTATCAATTTCTTCCAGGGATGCCCCAGGTGGAACAATGGGTACCATACTCTGCAGAGGGAAGAGGAACACATTGGTTTTCTCCTCCATTGGCCAACAACTGAGACACCCCAAACAATTCTAAAACAATCTTTAAAAAATTAAAAAGTTTAACCAAAAGAAATTTTAAAACATCATTATTCCCTTAGGTCAAATTGTTGAATTATTTTAATGGCTGGACAGGACAAAAATCAATGAAATTGCAAATTACTGGCCAGCCATTATTATTTGCTAATTATCTAGCTGCTAAAATGCACAGGTGAATATTCAGCTAAATAATGAATCAAGTTGTCTCCATGTTCTTCCACACAGAATGAAGCCCCTCAAACCCACAAATGTTTAACTCTGTGCTTTCTCAGCAGTTCCTCCAGGAGGAGGTGTCAATAAAAAGAAAAATAAAAGTGAAAATGGGATTTTAATCTTCCAAGCTCAGGGAGATTGGATAATAAAAGGTAGTATCAAGGAAGGTGATAAAAGAACCATTTCAGAATTGAAATTCAGGGCACAAGTTCACAGGGGCAGGGAAACTACAAAGCCCAAAGAGAGGGAAAATCTCTGTTCTGTTTTGTTTCTATGGCTGCAATGTTCTGCAGGAAAAAAAAAAATCAAAAAAGATCTGCTGAAATATTTTCTCCCTTTTTACTCAAGATTACAGAAAGCTTGAATGGGAACCATGAAATTTAGGCATAGCAAAAGATCTGAATTAGATAATCCATGGAAAAGATCTGAATTAGATGATCTTGCCAGTTCTCTTGATAATGCTGGGTATTTTCTAAAAATGACAAAATAGAAAGTATTTCTTCCAGTTTCAAATTAAGCAAGAGGGAAATACCCATCTGTGTCTTAGTTACAATGGGAAAAATACTCCTTTACTCCAGGGACTGAGTGCAGGAAATAAAAAGGATGCACGTGCCAACAGCTGGAAGATAATAACAAAAAGGATTTTTTACTAAAAGAATGGGTTCACACAGCAGTTTCCATCCTGAAAGAAGGAAAAAAATAACCAAGAAAACACAAGAAAGGCCAGGGAAAGTCCCATCCAAACCACTTGTGCACTGCTGGAGCTGAATCCCAGGAAAAGGGAAATTCCCCTAAAATCCTCCACAAAGACAGAGGAGCAAGAGAGGCAGGACAGAAAGTTCTGGGAGGATCTGTGATGCAGAACCCTGGGAATGGGATTCTCCCCATGGAAACAGGAGGTGGAAATGGGGAATGCCCCAAGTATTAAAGGGTGGAAGAAGGTGAGACAAGCAGGAGCAGAAGGGAGCACAAACCTTCAGTCAGAGATACAAAAGTCAAATACAGATTTCACTCCCAGGCAGCACATCAGGAAATACTTACAAAACCATTGTCTTGTAGAGGTAATGGAGGGCTGGTAAAATCCATGGAAACCTGAGGGACCAGGAAAAAAATGACAACATTGTGTGTATCGTTTGGGGAGTTTTTATGCAACAGAGTATCAGGAATACCAAAAGCTGTGCTAAGCTGGAAGAGTTTTTAAACACAAATGTGTAATTCCACAAGCAAAAATGACAGATACTGGATATCTGAAGCCTCCTTCCCTACAAGGAAATAAAAGCCAGAGGCAGATGTGAGGAATTCTGCAGCACACAACTCGATTTTGCTGCTCTGGTAGTTCTGTACTTCCCTTTAGGCCACTTCTGTGCTGTTACACACCTGGGAACAGCCTGTGTGTTCTGTGCTTGAGAGCCTGGAGAAAAAGGGACCTCAGAGAGGGCCTGAAGGGCTCCAGGAGAGCTGGAGAGGGACTGGGGACAAGGCATGGAGGGACAGGAGCCAGGGAATGGCTCCTACTGGGAAAGGGGAGATTTGGGTGGGATATTGGGAGGGAATTCCTGCTGGGAGGGTGGGGAGGAGCTGGAATGGATTGCCAGCTGCCCCTGGATCCCTGGCAGTGCCCAAGGCCAGGCTGGAGCACCCTGAGACAGTGGGAGTGTCCCTGTCCATGGCAGGGCTGGCACTGGATGGGTTTAAATGTCCCTTCCATCCCAAACCATTCTAGGATTCTACAAAACCTGCTTAACACAAATGGAAACACATTCACACAGCACATAATTTAAAATTTGGAATCCATTGCCACAGCATTTTGTGGACACAGATAAAAAGGGATTTGGGCAAGCTCCCAGGCCGCTGACCAGGAGGAGCTGCCAAGGTACAGAGGCTTCCAAGCCAATCTGTGGCTGCCAGGGCAAGGTTTGATCCTCTAAGGTTTAGCTTGTGTGAAAAATGCCTACTTTATGATTGGCTTTTCACAAATATTAAAATGAATATCATATGTGTTGTGTTAGAAAGTAATGCTGTATTAATTCTCTTAAGTAGTGTATTAAATGTAGTTTTAGGGTATAACAAAATGTTAAAATAGAAACTGTGCTATGTAGGATACTTTTTCTCTAAAGAAAGGACTCACACTGTGATAGCAGCCACGGGACACTTGAACCTTTCAGAGAAAGAGAATTTATTGCTCCATTATCAGGAGAAATGAATTCTTCCTGCCTTGCTCAGGCAAGATGACGCCTTTAGGATTATGAGGAAGAAGCTGACACTGCCCAGACAGAATCCTGAGTTTGAATGGAATTTATGCATCATGTATGAGATGTATGAATATGCAACAGGCTGTTGTTTATAAGGGTTAATCCTTTGTTAGCGTGTGTCCTTTTTCGGATTTATGCTGCCCAGAAAAAGGTACCCGGACGTCCATGACTCTTTGTTTCTATTGTCTCATATTCTCCTAATTCAAATTGTCCAAATTATTATTACTCTAACTGTATTACTATTTTTACAACCATTTTATTACTACTAAACTTCTAAAATTTTAAAAACAAGCGATTGGCGTTTTTCCACAGTTGGATACTCCACAGGCCTGACCTTGAAATCCCAGCGGGAGCAGCCCAAATTTCCGAGCCAAATTCCCAAACTCCCGAGTTCTGACCCTCTCACCTGGGAATCCTCACCTTGATTCTGAGGCGACACCACCTTCACTCAGAGGCTTGAAACTGAGGTGTTGGATCCCGGAATCCCTTTCTGGTTTGGATCGGGCAGCGAAAATTCAGAGACTTTTGTACAGTTTTCTGTGGGGGAAAAAAAGGAAAGTGAAAGCAGAAATGAACAACAGTTGTTCTCTGGTTTACCCCCGACTCCTCCAAGGGACCCGAGGCCTCCCTCACCGCTCGGCTCCGGGCACTGAGCTGGGGGGCACGGCCGGGACGGGCTGGGGGGCACGGCCAGGGCTGCCGCAGCTGCCGGCGGCTCCTCAAAACCTCCGGAGCCGGCCCGGGGCCGCCTTTCGCTTTCGCTTCCCACCCCGGGGGCAGGAAGGAAGGAAGGAGGGGCCGCGGCCCGGCCGGCCCCCTCACACACCGGGGAGCTGCCGGAGTTAAGGGAGGAGCTGCCCCTCAGCCGAATTCCGCTGAGGCTAACGGGCACAAATGTGGAGCAAACGGGGAAATCCCCGTTTTTCCCCCAGGAAGAGGCGGGGAAAGGGCGCTGGGGCAGCGCCCTAAGGGCGGGCGTGAGGGCGGCCATGGCCTCGCGGCGGAGCCGCTGCTCGCCCGTCCCGGCTGCGCCCAGCTGTGAAATCAAATAGCACAAACTTAGCGGACTCTGCTGAGTTTGGCTGTGTATTTATTTACTTGTAATTCTCTGGGATTACGTGGTGTAATATAAGGACTGTGGTTTCCTTCTGTGGCAAAAAGCATCCTGGACAGAAAGAGCCCTTGCGGATGGAGATGCCGCAGTCCAAGAAATTAACGCGTCGAAGAATTCTGGATAACCGAGTGTCGGCTTGTCACTGAAATTTGACCTCTAAAGAGGTTTCTGAGAAAAATCAACCCCCTTGGATTTCAGTGGTGTTGAGGAAGTGGTGTTAGTCGTGTTGAGGAAGAGAAAGCACTTGGTTCTCATCCAAGGGAGGGTAAAAGGCTGCAGAGGGACTGGGGACAAGGGCTGGAGGGACAGGACACAGGGAATCCCAGAGGGCAGGGACGGATGGGAGATTGGGAATTGGGAATTCCTGGCTGGGCTGGGATTCCCAGAGAAGCTGGGGCTGCCCCTGGATCTCTGGCAGTGCCCAGGGCCGGGCTGCATGGAGCTTGGAGCACCTGGGACAGTGGGAGGTGTCCCTGCCATGGCAGGGATAGAATGGGATCTTTAAGTCCCTTCCAATTCAAGCCATTCCATGATTCCACACAGACAACTAAAAGAAAGAGTCCATATCCTAGACGAAGAAGAAAAATGAAGTATATTACTTAGTATATTACTTGCAGGTTTCCTTTCAAACTAAGCTGACGGATCTTTTAGTGTGTTCCCCTCAAAATTGCAAACAGACTTGTACTCGTAGGCCGAAGGATTTTGTCTGGGTTGCAGTCAAACAGCGCGGACTGTTCACGAAATTAATCCTCAAAAATTCAAAATATGCCAAATAGTTGGTGCAAGTGTAAACGCTGACTTTGTCACTTTGCAGAAGTGGACTCTGCTTTTGGAGGAAAAGCAGACGGAGCTGGATAACAGCGGAGCTCCTTGGTGGAATTGGTTGGGCTCTGTGAGCACACTCGAGGAGGTCTGGCAGGAGCAGCCAGATTAAGGGCTTCAGAATTTTTGTTTTCACTGGCTCCACAAAGGGGATCTTGGATTGCCCCCTGCTTGGATAGTGATCACCTCATGCCACCAGATTCACTAGGAATTTTACCCACAGCGTGATTGTTATGGCAGCTTCAAAAGTCCTTATCTGTTTTTCCAGATAAGGGGATGAAACTCTGACCCTGCGCTTGAGGGTTTATTATTATTGTTTTTGTTATTATTTTCTGCCTTGACAATGGCTAATAATGTTTACTATTGCTTTATAAACACAAAGTTGGTTACCAATGAGTAAAAGGGAGAGGTTTGCTGGAGTAGCCAGGGAGGAGGAGGTGGTTCTGTTATGACCTAAGCCCTGCAGATTTTCAGATTCAAATGTCACAGTGGTGGGCTGCTCTCCAGTGACCGTGCTCATGTTGGGATCTGAAGGAGCTTTATTTCCCCGAACTCCAGGGAACGAGCAACGTCAGCCTGGTTTGGGATTTGAGCTGAACAATGTGTTTGTGCTTGTTTGGTAAAGGAAATTTATTGGAGATGCTGGCCTGGGCCAAGTTCCTGAACTGAAATGGGGTTGCCTTGGAGTTGATATCTTAGTGCATTTCTGGGTGTTGTGGATTTATGGTGTTAACCACATGTGGAGCAGAGTAAAGGGAAAAGTGTGGATTTCATAACTCTGAGGAGTTTTGCCAAAGGGGAAAATCGAGGAGTAAAATACAGCATGGAGTATAAGAAGCTTTACAACTCTCTGAGCTGCCTGCATTGATTCCAAACTTGCTCTTCAGGAGCCTGAAAAACTCTGGACGAGCCCAGGAAGCTGAACTGGAAACTTGAAACGAAAATCATGATCAGGACTCATCTGCAGCAAGAGATACTCTGATTAAGCTGGAGGAAGTTTCACAGCCACAAGGTACCTTTTGTTGGTGCCAAAACTGTTTCACAGTAGCTCAGTTAAGAATCTCATGGAGTTACCTCCAGAGGGAGAAAATTTGGGTTCTTCTAAAGTTACAACAGATTCAAAGAGGAAAGTAAATGGAAATTAGATGCCTGGGGATTAGTGGTGTCTTCCCTGCTCATCTCCAGGATGTTCAGTCCGGAAAATGGGCCTTTTTAAGTTTGTGGTGCTTTTGTATTTTATTAGTACCTGGGAAAAAGGAAATAAATGTCCATGTTCTTCTTTAAGGAGCTGCAGTTTTCACACAGGCAGGACAATCATGGTGACTGCTGCATCACCTCCCATCCTCAGGACTCCCAACTAAATTACTGAGAAAAAACCCTACAGACCTCAGGCAAGCAAAGAAATCTTTCTGTCCTTAGTGCTGTTCCAGCGTTGAGGAGCAGATTGGGATCATCCATTTATTGTGCTCTGTAGGTGATAACTTACCCTTCAAAAAGCAGCATGAAAATCCATCAGGACACGAGTTCTGGATCTCACTGCTGAGGCACCAAAATCTGGAGTTATCACACCTTGATGTCAACGGGACTCCAAAACCACATGGATCCTTCAAGAAGTTTCCAATCCTTCAGCTCCCTGTTTCTGCTGAGTGTTCATGCAGCCAGCCCAGGCTGGGAAATGAACCAGCCTCAAGGTTAACCCAGAATGGAGCTGGCTTTAGCTGGCTGGTTTCTCCACTCCAGCTCAGGGAGGGTGAAGGATAACTCAGTTCAGGGTGACAGGGCTTCAGTCTCCTCTGAGGAGGGACAGGGGACCCAGCCCAGGTTCCAGATTGTGTCTTATGGGGCCAACATTGGAGGCAGCACAAACCCAATCCTTTTTTCAACCCTTTTTATTTCTAGCAAGGCAAAGGAGGAAAACAGACCTGACAAGGAACACCCTGAGTTTAGGTGAATTTATTCTGCAAATTGCAATTGCCTTCCCAACCCAAGCAGGAGGATGAAATGAACGCTCTTTACCAATCTCTGTGGTTGCCAGGAAGGGTTCCAGCAGGAGCTGGGGGTGTTCCAGCTTCCCTGGGCTGTGTGCTTCCAGGGAAGCAGCGCTGTGAGGCAATGCCCTGGGCTAGGAATGAATCCCAGCTCTGCTGCTGAAAGCAAACAATGCAGAGGGAATCCTCTGAGATGCACATTGGATCCCGTTGCTGTTCTTTGGAAAATCACTGCATGTTAATGAAATAATGGATTAAACTCGCTGCAAATGGCACTGCTGGTGTTGCAGGGAGGATTAGTGGCTCACTGAGGCAGAATAAATTCCAAGTGCAGCCTGTTTTGTGCTGAGAAGATGGAAATGAGAGGGCAGGGAAAGCAGGAGAGCAGGTGTGGAGATGTGCCTGACAAAATTTTCATTCTGTGGGACACGGGGAATGGCTTCCCACTGCCAGAGGGGAAAGGATGGATGGGATATTGGGAATTGGGAATTCCTGGCTGCGAGGGAATTCCCAGAGAAGCTGTGGCTGCTCCTGGATCCCTGGAAGTGCCCAAGGCCAGGTTGGACAGGACTTGGAGCAGCCTGGGACAGTGGAAGGTGTCCCTGCCCATGGTCTTCAATGTCCCTTTCAACCCAAACTACTCTGGAATTCCATGATCCTATTAAAAAAAAAACAACACATTTTCTGTTTGTTGCCAAACTTTGTAGTCAGCAGGATTTCTGAAAGATTATAACTCTGAATGAAAACTACCAAGATAATATTTTTGGTAATATTTAAATAAGTGCCTCAGTCTCTAGAAATTATTTTTGAAAGCAGTTGTGACATTTACACCCCCCCTTTTTTTCCCCCAAAAATAATTTTATACAATCCATTCTTCTTGAAAGAAACATTCAGAGTGTCAAGCAAAGTCCTAAATGGAGAGCCATGGTGCAGCTGAGATGAATTAAAAAGCGAATATGTGCAAGATAAAACATGGGAATTGCTCGTGTAGATATTTCTAGGAAGGAGAGTAATCCCAGTGATCCAGAGCTTTGTCCTTGACACGTTCCTGGAAAAGCTCTGAGTGGTGAGGAAAGGTCATTTCTGAGAAGCTGCTAATGAGAGCTGGGTGTGCTGGTTCATTAACAGCCCTGGTTTAGTTCAGCCCATTCCCCAGTCCCGGCTAACCCTGGGGTCTCTCCCTGTATCCTGACATTCCAGACTCATCTCCCACCTTACCAGCCCTGACTGGTTCAGGGGATGCAGCTCCCAAGTTCTGGGGATGCAGCTCCTCCTTGCAGCTTCCCCTTTTCCCTGTTCTCTTTTCCCTTTCCCTTCTTAACCCTTTCCCTTTTAATTTTTTCCATTTTTTCCCAAAACAACCCAGAGCTGAACTGTTTTGGATGCACTCATATTTCACTTTCTCCCCTTCACTCATGTACATAAAGCACCTTATGAGCATAAAGCACCACCAGCTCTCAGCCCAGCTCATTTCCAAGTGTTACCAACTCCTAAAAACTGTTTTATTTTTACAGGATTTCTTTAAACTCTGTTTTTTTATGGCACTGATTCTGGCTGAAGATACTTTCCTGTGTCCAGCTCTAAAAGAAGTGGCTCCTAATCCTTGATTTTCTGGTTTAGATCTGACAAGTTTCACATTAATTCAACATTAAGTATCTACTCTGATGTTATTCACAGCCTTAAAATTCACTGAATGAATTTGTGTTTTTATTATTTCACCACACAAAACTGATTAAGTTTTAGGGAGGAGAAAACTTTTTAAAAAGTAGGGTAAAAAGCTGTTATGCAAAGAAAGAAGATATATTGAAATATATTGAATTCCTCAGGAATTACCTTTCCCAGGATGAGTGTGCTGGCAGGAGGAATCCTGCATCAAAGCCTCGGATATTCCACAGGCGGGAAATTTTGGTAAATTTGTATCACCAGCTTTTGGGGAAAGATGATTCATGGTGCTCTCATCGCCCTGCTCTAAATTTGGGATATTGATTTATTTAATGGGATGCAGCTGCTACTATTCAGGGAAGAGAGAGAATGGAGTTTCTGGGGTGACGCTGCCAGCTGGGGAGCTTTGGAAATCTGCTCAAGTTGGGCTGGGATTCCAGGAAAAAACCTGGATCTGGTCTGCAAACCACTGAATATCAAACTCCACACATGTTCCACCAGGATGGAAGCACGAACATGAAAAAAAATAGGAAAACTGGAATAAAACAGAAGGAAACAAAAATTAATGTAATTTTCATTAGGGTAGTCCATTGTGGCAATGATGTCAAGGAAAGCTTTGATGATCAGTTTTTCTGTGGCTGAATTTGAATGTTTTGAGGTCATGGGATCATAGAAAGGCTTGGGTTGGAAGGATCTCAAAGATCCTCTCGTTCCAAGATCCTGAATTCAGGCTGAAGTTCCCTCTGGCTTTTGGCCTGGATGCAAACCCCAGTTTGTCACTTGAGCCAGCCACACTGGGTTTGTGACAATGCAAAGTTTGCCTAAAATTGTAAACTCATGAATATCCATCTTTAAATGCAGTAATTCACACCCCACCGGGGCACTTTGGTGCTGCTTAAAAACTCCTCACACTGAGAAAAGAAATCCTTTTCACTTATTTTGTGAGAGCTGCAAGAATTCTTGTTTTACCTTTTCATCTTCAAGTGGCAAGAAATATAATTTTCCATTTATTATCCCGCTGATATTTTTTTTCCACAGTGCCTGGTGTGGTGTTTAATAATATTTACTCCTGGGCCAGATAAATATCAGAGGAATAATAACCAATTCTATTGTAAATAACAGGGAAGTTGTGTTTTGCATTCACAAATGAAGCCTCAGAATGACTGGGAATGTTTAAGAGCAATTAGTTGGGTTATTTTGGTCCATTTTTGACCCTTTGGATGTGGTGTTGATTTACAAGAACGTGAGTTCGTGGATGTATTTGTACAATGGAATTAATCTCACTGAAGGGGATTGGTTTGCCTTTGGAATTGTTATTTAGGAGTGAAGTGTTCTAATGGCTCTCAAGCTGGCAGATTAAGAGAAGCACAGTCAGAGCATGAAAAATAAAGACAAATTAATGTTGTAAAAATGAAATGTGATCAGTCACAGCCTGCCAAGTGTGTGAGCAAAGCAAAGGGGAATTCTAATAAATGTGTAAAGAGCAGGTTGAGGCCACAGTCGTGTAAAAATGACTTTAATGGAGTGATGTTACCATGGGATAGGCTATTCCATTTTATTTCATACTCAGAAAGACAGGAGAGAAAATAGACTTTAAAAAAGAAGTAAAGGAAGGGAAATTCCAACTCCATAAAAAACCCACGCACACCAGGATAATCTGGGAAGGAGACAGTGGCTCACAGGCACAGGAAATAAAGAAATATCTGAAGCACAGGATGATGAGAAGAGGAACGTGTGAGTTACCCACAGCAAATAATTTACTCGGTAAATCATCGGGCTGGAAAGCTGGGATCGCCTCCTTTGGAAGCCCAGACCTCCAGCAGGGCATTCCCTAGGGAAGATGCTGAGTGGGACCACCTAGAGGAGAAACTCCAAGCATTGTTTCAGAAGAAGATGGAATAATGCAGACTTCATGAGCCCATTTCCAGCCAAGTTGTGCAAGCAGCAATTTCCAGGATTAGGAGGCAACACCAGGAGCATGAGTTGGCACCACTGGATGCTGCAATCGCGGAATTCCGTGTGCGAGGCCACGCCAGAGACAGCAGCTGGCTCCTCCCGAGCCCATGGCTGTAAGGAAACCCACAGCCCAACCCTCCACAGGAGTTAGGCAATGCTGACAGAGATCACACTAAAATAAATAAAGAGTACCCCCCAAAAAAGCTGATAAAACCCTGAGTCATTAGGAAAAGACAGCAAGTTCATTTCCTCTGCAGCTGGAGCACACAGCTGGAGGGAGGAGAGAAATCCATGGGCAGGGGGTGGGAAATGAGTGTGCAGACATGAAGGGACATCCTAGGCAATGCTGCTGAGACCAATCCCAGTGTGTTACCACCAACTCCATCTCACTGGGATTCAGGAGGAATTCAAACTGCAAAGACATCAGTGTGTGAGCTTGATTTTTGTGGAGCTGGAGGTTCTGCCCTTGAGCTGACCTTGTACAAGGACAGATTCCTCCACCACCACCATAGCAGTGTCCAGGCTGATGAGATAATATCTGGATTTTCCCTGTGGAGGATCCCTTGATTTAGCCACAAACTTTGGAATAGCAGGGGAGCCTGGTGATGGCCGTGCTGGGAGACCAGGACGTGGCACAGGGAGGGTTTGTCCTAAACTGCGACCATCCTCTTCAATGAGTGTTGCAGACATGAAGGGACATCTTCAGCAATGCCTGCTGAGACCAATCCCAGTGTGTTACCCCCAACTCCATCTCGCTGGGATTCAGGAGGAATTTAAACTGCAAAGACATCAGTGTGTGAGCTTGATTTTTGTGGAGCTGGAGGTTCTGCCCTTGAGCTGACCTTGTACAAGGACAGATTCCACCACCACCATAGCAGTGTCCAGGCTGATGAGATAATATTTGGGTTATCCCTGTGGAGGATCCCTTGATTTAGCCACAAACTTTGGAATACCAGGGGAGCCTGGTGATGGCCGTGCTGGGAGACCAGGACATGGCACAGGGAGGGTTTGTCCTAAAATGAGTGTTGCAGACATGAAGGGACATCTTCAGCAATGCCTGCTGAGACCAATCCCAGTGCGTTACCACCAACTCCATCTCGCTGGGATTCAGGAGGAATTTAGCCTCAAACTGCAAAGACATCAGTGTGTGAGCTTGATTTTTGTGGAGCTGGAGGTTCTGCCCTTGAGCTGACCTTGTACAAGGACAGATTCCTCCACCACCACCATAGCAGTGTCCAGGCTGATGAGATAATATCTGGATTATCCCTGTGGAGAATCCCTGGGTTCAGCCACGAACTTTGGAATACCACACAAGGTGAGGAGTGAAGGAACCTGGTGATGATCTCCTGGAGGACCAGCCCAGGACATGGCCCAGGGAGGAGTTTGTCCTAATAATCCCCCTTTTCCAGACCTAGGTGACCATTGTCCAGCTGGGATTCCCAGTGTGGCTGGACACCTTGTCCCATGGTGGAAGAGGACAGCAGCTCTTAGCCTGCTTTTTGTGGAAGGAGCTGCTGGCTGTGCTGGAATTCTGCATCCCAAGGCGTTGGAAGGCGTTAGGCTCAAGGAATCCCGAGGAAAGAGAGAGCCTGAACAGGCAGCTCCTGGAGACTCAGGGATTCTCCCTTTTCCCTGCACTCCAGATCTTTCTGTGTTTTCCACAGCTGTGTTTTTATGGTTGGACTCGATGATCCTAAAGGTCTCTTCCAACCTTGGTGATTATGGATTCCTCTGGAAAAAACACCCAAGGAGTTCAGTGCCCTCCAGCTTTTCCAAAATGCAGACTTCAGGGAGGAATGATGGAATGTTGGGCTATCCAATTATATCCTGAGGCTAATAAATTCCCTTTTTAATCCATCTACCAGGAATATTGATAAGGAACAACACATCAAGAACACAGAACAGGAGACATTTGGATGATGGCTAAAAAGACCAATTTTTCCAAAGTATTCATGGACCTGTCTAAATTTTCTCAATTATCATTCCCAAAAATAGCATTTTCTCAATTCCTCATTCCCAAACTCATGGCAATATTTTGCTTCTGACTCCCAACCTGCCAATGCACAGCTTAGGGGATGAATGGAATTGTTATCATTCCTTTCTCAGAAGTAATTATTCCTTGCAGTTTATTTATGCCTTTGTTGGCACAAATAATTATCTCTACTATTTCACACATGGGAGGATTTCTTAGAATTCCCTATTTTTAAAGCTTGGGAGCTTATAGGAATATTGATTTCCCCAAACTCCTTGAACAGAGAGTATTTTTCCCAAAAATTATCTCCACGAGCTTGAATGCTCACCATTGCTTCAACTCCAACCTTCCTTTCAGCACTGTGAAAATAATTAATATAAAATGCTTTAAAAATTCCTGCAATGTAAATCCCAGATGTTTCATGCACGTCTGCCAGGCAGTAATATTTTTATTTGTATATATAAAAAAACATAATATATATTATATAAATATATATTACATTAGGCCTGCCAAGTCCCATTGGGTGCTTTCATTTTGGATGCATTTTCCTGCTTAAGGCATCTCCTTGTCAAAGTCATTTTAAGTGAAAGAGGTGCTTTCAAAACCTGACTTATTCCTAAAGGACATTTCTCCAGCAGCAAATAAATGTTTATAATATTATATATTTATAGATAGATGATATATAAAGAAAGAAATAATACATAATACATTTTGTGAAAGGACATAATTTTTAAATCTCTGATTCTTTGGTGTCTATTTAATACCCAAGGGACAAATCTCACATCTCCTACCTGTGCTGCCAAAGGCCTAAATCCTGTACATCTGACCCTTTGCATACATTAATTTTGCACTTGAACATTCATATTTTCATAAACCCCCCAAGCTGTTGCAGTTGGCTTTGCCCTGGCTGGAGCTGCGAGTTGTTTTTAGTTTTCAGTGTTTCTTGGCAATCCTTGGAGCCTGTTTGTCTTGGCACCCCCTACCCCATTACCTATTCCTCAGTACCACAGGCTCTGTTTACAGCATTTTGTCCTTTTTGACTGGATTTCTGCAGTTTTAAAATGGAAACACAGAAGGACATCCCCGAGCCATTTGTTAATTTTATATCTATTTTATATCTATCCAGTATATACATTTTAAATGTTGATAGGTTCGTCTCTTTTCTGGAGAGCAACTGTCACTATAGGACTTCAAATATTTGCACTTGGCAAAATTTCAGGTTTTTTATGAGTGAATCCATTCTTCTCTGCTCACATCTGCTCTTAATAATCCCAAATGTTTGGGGTTTGTTCAGCTTTCACATGAAGGTTTTTGTTTGCTTTTTCTAAACCAAAGCACCACTACACACAATGGTCCATTCTTGTCTCTCATTGATGTTGCTGATAAAAATGGGAACCGATTTCAAGGAGAATTCAACTGCAAGACAAAGGAGAGAAGGTTTAAAAATATTTAGTTCTGAGAGAAAATCCTCCCTGAAAGATTAACTTAACCCTGGGACAGTAAATAGCAACATCATTGGCCAAGAAGTTCTCACGTTATCAAATTCTTCTGAAATCGCATCATCTGGAGCCTATAAGGGACAGAAAAAGTTGGGAAATATCATTAAAAATTCTCCTGTCTTTCCTTAAGTACAACAAATGTGTGAAAAATTTAGAAATCTTGTGTCTAAACAACAAGATATCCGTAAATATTCATCGACAGGGCCCGGCCTTGGTTGGAGCTCTGTGTTCCCTTCTTGGCACGGCCCTTGCAGAAGTGTTGGAATCTGAAATGCAGGGAATTCTCAGAACTTGGGGTCTGTAAGGTAAAGTTCAGAATTAAACACAAAATTTGATCTGAAACTTTAGAAAAGGGCTTCTAAACTTAGAAGTGTTAGAAGTGAGAATGTGGATTTATGGTTTAAAACAAAAAACACGTTAAGAAGGAGAAAATTTAGAGTTTTAGAGAAAAAATAAAAAGTAGTTGTAAAAAAGAAGTTTAGAACGCAGCACTGTAGGTTTGTGTGTCATAACATGATTAAGAAAACTTACACTGTAGTATAAGTCTGTAAGATGAAATATTTAAACATTAAGTCAAAAACATAAATACCTTTGTTAGCAGTGGTTTATTGGTCAATAAACTTTTAAAAGGTCCTGTAATTAAGGTTCTTGTGACTTTCTGAGCTATGTGATAAAAATGTGAGCTGAACTTACTCTTCCTAGCTGTATAAAAGATTAAAAAAATAAATTGCATCATCTAAAAACTCAAAAGTGCCATCTCTAACTTAATTCAAAATTCCTTCTAAAATCCCCACGCAGAAGGAGGCAGGACACCTGGGAAAGGAGCAGGGACAGGAAGGAGAATGACCCCAGAGTCTGGAAAATATGAGCTGCAGCAAGGATGGAAAGAGCAGCCTGGTGGTTTTTAAGGACATCTAAAACATAAATACCTTTGTTAGCAGTGGTTTATTGGTCAATAAACTTTTAAAAGGTCCTGTAATTAAGGTTCTTGTGACTTTCTGAGCTATGTGATAAAAATGTGAGCTGAACTTACTCTTCCTAGCTGTATAAAAGATTAAAAAAATAAATTGCATCATCTAAAAACTCAAAAGTGCCGTCTCTAACTTAATTCAAAATTCCTTCTAAAATCCCCACGCAGAAGGAGGCAGGACACCTGGGAAAGGAGCAGGGACAGGAAGGAGAATGACCCCAGAGTCTGGAAAATATGAGCTGCAGCAAGGATGGAAAGAGCAGCCTGGTGGTTTTTAAGGACATCTAAAACAAGAGACAATTAAAGTTGCAACATAATTTTCCTGCTATGAAGAGGCACTAAAAAATGTGTTAAATTGCTAAAGGAAAAAAAGAAGAAATAAGCTGAAGTTGCAGCAGGACAGATTGAGTTAAAACCAGATGTTCTGGGGAAGGAAGGTTTGAGTATCCAGCAGGAATAATTCATGATTATTTCTGCCATTGATGTATATAATGATCATTATTAATAATGATGATATCATTATGAATGAATGAATGAATGAAGAATCATTATTTATAATGATTAATAATCATCATCATCATCATTATCAATAGTGATGATTATTTCTGCCACTTGGTTGGGATCTAAGGGTTCTGAAGTTCTCCAGGAGGTCCTGGGACAACCCTTGAACTTGAACCTCAGTTTATGGAAAAAAGTTTAAAATAAAATCAAATTGGTTTAAAATGGGATAAAGATAAGGGAGGTGGATGTGGCCTCTTTTTAAAGAACATCAAGTCCAAGTTCCTCCTCAAACATCCAGAATAAAACAGGTGTTCTTTTTGTTTGGCTGTTCTAAAACTTATCCCAACTTCTGGTTTGAAATTATCTTCAGCTTTTCAGCCTAAATTTAACTCTCAGTGGGATGGGATGGGATGGGATGGGATGGGATGGGATGGGATGGGATGGGATGGGATGGGATGGGATGGGGATGATTTTATTGTCAGGCTTTTCCCTCTTTTTAGGTTAAATAGCTCTTCCTCCATTCCCAGGTTTTCCCCCAAATAAATTCAAATAGTAAATTCAATTCACAGCAGCTATTTTTAGTTTTCTCCCACTCCCTCTTTCCCTGCACTCCTTTCCCTACACTTTCCTCCAAGTAATTTTTTCTGAATGAGATTACAGTTTCTTAAAAAAAAAATCCCAATGAAAGGCTTTTCACTGCATTCCTTCCATTTAAATCCATCATTTTTGGGATTGTTCTTGGGATCATTCTCAAGGCCATAAATGATGTAATTGTAATATCTTCTATACCACCAATGATAAGATATGAATACAAAATATTAATATAAAAGCTAAACTTTGTCTATAAATATTCTCCCTGTCTATACAAATAGGAGAAGAAAGAAAAGTTTAGGTGTTTGATATTTAAATGAATGCAAAGAGATTCATGACCCACATACACTTATTTTTTAAAAATTCCTTCTTCCTCAGTGGATGAAGGAATTAAACTTCATTCATTAAACTCCTCTGTGGTTTTTTCCTCTCTTTTGTCATTGTGGGTGTCACACCAGTTTGGAAATCATCAAGATGATTCCCAAAGGTGGTTTAGGGTGGTTTAGGGTGCTTTAGGGTGCTTTAGGGTGCTTTAGGATGGTTTAGGTGGTTTTGGGTGTTTTAGGATGGTTTAGGGCAGTTTAGGATGGTTTAGGATGATTTAGGTTACTCCCAAAGGTGGTTTAGGATGGTTTAGGGTGGTTTAGGGTGGTGCAGGATGGTTTAGGTGATTCCCAAAAATTATTTAGGGTTTACTCTGAGTGCTGGTGAAACCCAGAGAAAAACTTTCCAACTATTTCCTAATGAGGAAAGAGTTAAGGAAAGAGTTAAGGAAAGAGTTAAGAAATCCCACTGCAGTTTCTGTGAGATTTGTCTGGGATATATTTAAATGTGGGAAACTTGGAAGAGAGCTGAAGAATGTCAGCTGGATGCTGTGTCCAGCTGTGGAACGTCTTCCTGGTGGTGAGAGGCTCTGCTGGGGTTTGCAGGTAGAAAATTTCCTTTGCAGCTGCCTGGGGAGGGCAGGCCTGGAGGTGTAGAGCTCCTCCAGAACTTTACACCAATATTTACACTAAAAATTTTGGAAAGCAAATCAAATCAAAACAAATTTGATCCCATACCTTCCTGAAACACCCTTGGAACCCCAAGAATTAGAGCTCCTGGGTTCTGTGAAAATGCATTTTTGTGTTCATTTTAAATAGATCAGTCTAAAGCTTGGGATGTTTCTCCCTATCATCCTGTGTATAAAAATCAAACCTTTTGGTGCAATTCTTCTCCTGGCAGCCTTTCTAAATCCAGTAATGCCCCCCTGCAGCTGCCATCAGGAATGGTTTTAGTTTATAAAGATCAAGCCTGAGCCTTTAATTGCTAAGGTTTTTTAATTAAAAGATTCTTTTTAGTGTGGGTATGTATGTGGTAATTTTATAATAATTGTATTAATCATGATACCTTTCAATGTGTGCAGAGATTATTTATTAAGGCCATTAAACAAGGGGGTTTGGTGGAAAAGAGAATCCCCAAGGCTTTTCCCAGAAGGGAATATCCATCAATCCAACCCCCAGCAGCAGAGGTGTCCCTGCCCCAGCCCCTTCTGGCAGGGAACATTTTGTGTTCCCCAATCTCCTCACACCAACAACAGAAGAGAAGCCCTGAAAGTCCTTCAAGTCCCGTTTTTGCATTTTGGGGGAAAATTCTTCCTGGCAAGGGTGCCCAGGCCAGCAACGGAAAAGGAGCCCTGAAAGTCCTTCAAGTACCATTTTTGCATTTTGGGGGAAAAATTCTTCCTGGCAGGGGTGCCCAGGCCTTGGCAGGAGCTGCCCAGGGAGGTTTGCAGTGCCCATCCCTGGAGGTGTCCCAGGAATTCTGGAGGTGGCACTGAGGGCTCTGGGCTGGGGACAGGGTGGGCATGGCCACAGCTGGGATTCCCTGGGCTGGGAGGGATTTTCCAGCCTCAGAGATCCTGGGATTGTGTAGAGCAGAAAACAAGCACAGATGAAGCACCAGGCCTGGCTGCTCAGCACCCACCACTTGAGGGCTGGAGTGCTGAGGAACGTTCCTCAGTGGCACAAATCATCTGAGTGGGCACAGACACCTCCACCCTTCCCTTCCCTTTCCATCCATCCATCCATCATCCATCATCCATCCATCCATCCATCCATCATCCATCCATCCATCATCCATCCATCATCCATCCATCCATCCATCCATCCATCCATCCATCCATCCCATCCATCCATCCATCCATCATCCATCCATCCATCCATCCATCCATCATCCATCCATCCATCATCCATCCATCATCCATCCATCATCCATCCATCCATCATCCATCCATCCATCCATCCATCCATCATCCATCCATCCATCCATCCATCCATCCATCATCCATCCATCCATCCATCCATCCATCCATCATCCATCCATCATCCATCCATCCATCATCCATCCATCCATCCATCATCCATCCATCCATCCATCCATCCATCCATCATCCATCCATCCATCCATCCATCCATCCCTCCATCCATCCATCCATCCATCCATCCATCCATCCATCCATCATCCATCCATCCATCATCCATCCATCCATCCATCCATCCATCCATCCATCCATCCCATCCAGCTGGGTGTTGCCTGGTGATGAGCACAGCTCTGTGCACAGCCCCTGACTCAGGAGCTGTGTTATCACAACTGGAGGGCAGAGTTTTCCAAGGACAAAGGTTTCCAAGGACAAAGGTTTCCAAGGGCTGCTCACGAGCGTGGAGCCCAGACCATTTCCCACCCCCTGGTCTCCCGCATTCCCTCTCCCAGGCTGCAGGAGCAGCTGCAGGAGGCAGGGCAGCCAGGAGGAAGGCAGGCAGACAGCTGTCAGCCTGTGAATCAGCCCCTGCACCCGCTCTGGAGGAGAACTTTGGGCTCCCGCTGCAGAACAAAGAGCAGCTGCTTCTGACACTTGCAGCTTTCCTCTGATGAGGGAGTGGGATTTGCAATTGCAGATCCCGTGTAGGGAAAATGAACTCAAACAATCCGTGGAAAATATTCTCTCCTGCCTTCTCTTCATTGATCAGGTCACTGTGAAAATAGAGCCACTGAGAAAATGAATCCTCTAGGAGAATAAACCCTAATTTTCTGTAAAAGGAGAGCCAAAACCCTTCCTGATGGCAGCTGCAGGGGGGGCATTACTGGATTTCGAAAGGCTGCCAGGAGTAGAATTGCACCAAAAGGTTTGATTTTTATACACAGAGGGATTGGGAGAAACATCCCAAGCTTTAGACTGATTTATTTAAAATGAACACAAAAATCCATTTTTTACAGAACCCAGGAGCTCTAATTCTTGGGGTTCCAAGGGTGTTTCAGGAGGGTATGGGATTAAATGAGAATGAGAGGGAGTGTGTGGGATCCCTTGAAGGAGGGAATGAGGATTACAGGGGTGTGTGGGATCTCCTGAAGGAGGGAAAGTTGAAATGAGGATGAGGGGGATGTGTGGGATCTCCTGAAGGAGACAATGAGTGTTACAGGGGTGTGTGGGATTCCTTGAAGGAGAGAATGTTTCAATGGGGATCAGGAGTGTGTGGGATCTCCTGAAGGAGGGAATGTTGAAATGAGGATGAGGGGGATGTGTGGGATCTCCTGAAGGAGAGAATGCTGAAATTAAGATGAGGGGGAGTGTGTGGGACCTCCTCAAGGAGAGAATGTTTCAATGGGGATTAGAAGGAGTGTGTGGGATCTCCTGAAGGAGGGAATGAGGATTAGAGGGGGTGTGTGAGATCTCCTGGAGGAGGGAATGTTGAAATGAGGATGAGGGGGATGTGTGGGATCTCCTGAAGGAGGGAATGTTGAAATGAGGATGAGGGGGTGTGTGAGATCTCCTGGAGGACGGAATGTTGAAATGAGGATGAGGGGGAGTGTGTGGGATCTCCTGAAGGAGGGGATGTTGAAATGGGGACGAGGGGGAGTGTGTGGGATCCCGTGGCTGCTGTAAATGTAAGAGGACTGGAACAGTCCCGGCAGATAGGCGGGCTCCTGGTTTCATTGTGTGCGGTTTGAAGGCAGCGAGTGCTGAGGAAGGAGCAGAGCCTGGCTGGGGCAGTGTCTGTGTGTGCTGCAGCACTGAGGGACGGGATGGGGCGGGACGGGACGGGACGGGATGGGACGGGACGGGACGGGACGGGACGGGACGGGACGGGATGGGACGGGATGGGACGGGACGGGACGGGACGGGATGGTTTCTTGGCCAGGCTGGGAAGGAGCAGAGCTCGGCTGGGGCAGTGTCTGTGTGTGCTGCAGCACTGAGGGACGGGATGGTTTCTTGGCCAGGCTGGGAAGGAGCAGAGCCAGCCGTGAGTCACTGCAGCCACCACAGAGGTTGGGTAAGAAGCGCAGCAGCACAATTGGAGCAGCCCCGTGACCTCAGAGCCGAGCTCTGTATTTAAGATCTGGCTCGCAGATGTTGCAGGAGGCTGGGGCCGTGCGGAGCAGCTGCAGAGGCACAGCCAGCCCCGAGATGCTCGCACTGCTGCTCCTCTCTGCCCTGCTCTGGGACCGGGCTGCAGCCTGGGGCTTCAGGGATGGCGTGCTGCACAACTCCATCTGGCTAGGTAAGAAACCTGCCCCTCGTCACCCGGCCCGTGCTGCGGGCTCGCTGCGTTTGCCCGGCAGCGCAAAACTCAGCTGCGCATCCATACCAATATTTATCTGCACTGAAATTCATTGAAATAGCTTCATCTGAATAGCAACTGGCCCTTTTTACAACCTTACAATTTCACTGAACTGCAGGAAATGGTATTTATTTATTTTAGAAAGGTAATTATAAAACATATAATCTGAATGTATTTTCCTGCAGGAAGAGTTATTTATTTATTTTTAAAAAGTAATTATAAAATATATAATCTGAATGCATTTTCCTGCAGGAAAAGTTATTTATTTATTTTTAAAAAGTAATTATAGAATATATAATCTGAATGTATTTTCCTGCAGGAAAAGTTATTTATTTATTTTAAAAAGTAATTATAGAACATTTCATCTGAATGTATTTTCCTGCAGGAAGAGTTATTTATTTATTTTTAAAAAGTAATTATAAATATATACTCTGAATGTATTTTCCTGCAGGAAAAGTTATTTATTTATTTTAAAAGGTAATTATAGAACATATCATCTGAATGCATTTTCCTGCAGCGGGAGGTAAAGTGAAAACCGCGTTCATTAAATAACAGTGGCTTTGTTTTGAGGGAAAAGGAGCCTGAAAAGAAACATTTGCCAAAGGAATGAATTACTTTCTGCATGAACATACTTCCCATGCCTGGGGTCCAGCATGTGAAACTAAATGATGTGGAAATAACAGTGATAACATTTCCTGGCTCTCTGGAAGAGTGCAGAAACGGGGATGTTTGGGCTGTTCACGTCGTTTGGGGAAGGTTTCAAAAGGGCAAGACAAAAATGCTGTGGGAAGGTTTCTGGTACCTCCAGAGGGTCTCCAGAGCTCTGAGGGCTCTTTTATAGCTCGCTGTAATTATCCATTACAGCAGAGAGCGAACCCAGCCTAGAGCCCGCCAGAGGATGCCAAAATCAAGGCACGCAGCGAGCGCTCTGTTTTCCAGACAAATGCTTCCAAATCCCCCATCCCCACAGTGTGCTGTGGATTTCCCTGAGGATTTCCAGGAATCCCTGGAGCTGGCAGTGCTCAGGTGTCTCTTGAGCCACCACCACGTGGCTCCAGCCCCTCTCAGAGGAGTCTGCAAAGCCCCAGGAGCACAAACGAGGCACAGAAAGGATCCTTTTCCATTGGGCTGCTGTTTTGGTTTGGAAAGACAGGTGCCTGCTGAGGAAGGCAGGAGCTTCCCCTGAAATGGAGAATGTAACCCACCCCTCTCCAAATTGCTATAAATTTTAAATTAAGGGGCTCTCAGGCAAAAAATATGGGAGCAGGAAATAACAATAAGTAGTTATTAATAGTTATTGTTAGAAATAACAATATATAGTTATATAACTTATATATATGAAGTCATAAGTTCTTAAGAAATAACAAATAAGTTCTTTAATAGAGAAGAAAATAAAAGGACAAAATAAACAATGCAGTAAACTGAAAACAACACTGCCAGAGTCAGAACACAACCTGACACCCTGTGGGTCAGGGTGCTGGCAGCAGAACCATTGGAATTGTGGCTGCAGGGCTGGTTCTGCTGGAGCAGGGATCCTGTAGAATCCAATGGGAATTGTGGCTCAGCCCTCCTGCAGTGTCAGGGCTGGTTCTGCTGGAGCAGGGATCCTGGAGAAAGGTGCAGTCTCTTCCTCTGAAGATCCAGGGCAAGAGGCAGCTGCTGCTCCTCTGGGGAATCCAGTGCAGAAGCTGTGCTGGTGTCTCAAAATCTCCAGATTATATCCAGGCAGGAATGCTTGGCTGGTGTTCCAGAATCTCAGATTATATCCGGGTAGGAATGCTTGGCTGGTGTTCCAGAATCTCCAGATTATATCCGGGTAGGAATGCTTGGCTGGTGTTCCAGAATCTCCAGATTATATCCAGGCAGGAATGCTTGGCTGGTGTTCCAGAATCTCCAGATTATATCCAGGTAGGAATGCTTGGCTGGTGTTCCACAATCTCCAGATTATATCCAGTTAGGAATGCTTGGCTGGTGTTCCACAATCTCCAGATTATATCCAGGTAGGAATGCTTGGCTGCTGTTCCAGAATCTCCAGATTATATCCAGGCAGGAATGCTTGGCTGCTGTTCCAGAATCTCCAGATTATATCCGGGTAGGAATGCTTGGCTCCTCCCTCTGGGCTCACATCTCCCAATGGGATGCTGTAGTTGTTATCAGCCATGCAGGGACATTCCATGGCTGTTATCAGCAGGTGTCCCCCCAGAGGGAGGAGGGATTGTGGAAGAGATAAGGAAACTGCTCTTTTAATGGCTTCTCCTTCCCCCCAAAGCTCGGGCCCTGCCTGCTGTACCTCACAATTCCTGAGGCTGCTCAGGTGGGGAGGGCTCCAGGAAAGAGCAGCCTGGAAGCTCCAGGCTCCACCTCTGCTGGTCAGAAATTTGGGATAACAGCCATCATTTGAGCAGTTTCATGAATTTGAAGGCAAATCTTTTTAAATGCCTTAAAATGGAGCGACTGTGTGCTAATTGGAATGCATCATAAAATTCTGTTTGGCTACGCCTCTACGCATTTAGCAGGAGAGTAAACAAAAATAAACCAGGGGGTAAAAAACCTGATGGCTTTTGCTAAGTAAACAAACCAAAATAGAAATGCACCATCTTGTGTAAGTGCAGCAATAACATTGCTGAAATGAACCTCAGAGTGCAGTTAATTCAGTTACCAATGGAATTCAGTGACTCTGTATATAAATGAAGATAAAATTGGCAAATTCGCAGCCATCCAGTTCATGCTTCTTTGCATTTAAAATAAAATAACTTGAATAGTAAAGGAAGTCACCCCAACCTCAGCCTCCCCGTGCTTGAGCATCAGAGGAATAAAATCTGGGGATGCACAGTGACATCTGAGCTCTGCTTTTCTCCTCTTCTGATAAAGAGCCAAAACCAAAATTCAGGAAAATTTCCATTTTAGCTTTTTCCTCCGCAAACCCTTAGCATATATAAATATAATATTGATGTAATGTATAAACATATAATAAATATATAAAGATATAATATGTACATTTTATTTTATACATAATTATATGTACATAAGTATACATTAATATAAATAATTATGTACAAATATTTATATATAAATATATAATATATAGATAAATAATAAATTTATAATAAATATATAACATTATGTATATAATAGATATAAATATATAAAGATATTAAAATATTATATATATAATGTTTTAATATATGTTTTTATTTTATATATATATATATATATATATATATATATATATAAAAATCTTGAATTGCTGTCACTGGAAACACTCCTTTTACCTTTCACCTTTTTCCTTTTTCCTTGTCCCAAAGCCCCTCCTGCTCTTCAGGCAGTGCTGCTGCAGCTGCTCCTTGGGGATGTGTTCCTGGTGCCACTGGAATTTTGGTGCTGCTCCCTTTTGCCACCAGCCCATTGTGAGCAGGGGTTTTTTGCCAGCTGTGGGAGGGTTGGCACAGCCTTGCCCAGATTTGCTCCTGGGCTCATCCCAGTGCCAGTTCTCAGAGCTGTGGGGTTTTCCAGGCCAGCTGCTGCCCTCTGTTCACAATTCCAATTCCTTTCCCATTCCCACTCCCTGTCTCAGGGCGTTTAGGTGCTGCACCAACCCTGTTTGGTGAAGTTCTCTGAGCAGCAGACGCCCCTGCCAGGAGCTACGTGGCCACCCTCTGCTTAAAAGTGAAATATTCCTCTTTATCTAGCACTTACCAGGGGTCTCATGCATAGTGCAGGTCCTTTATTGGCCAAATTTCGTGCTGCCTGTGTTTGTGCAGCAGAGGCTGGCTGCACTTCAGCCCCTCCTGCTGCTGTGGGTGAGCTGAGGGTCACTGTCCTGGCAGGATCCCACTGTCCTTGGAGAAGTGGGACCCATGGCCCCATGGCACGTGCTTGTGCTTGCCAGAAAAATCAGCATTTCCTGCAGGTTCATCCTCAGAGCTCCATGAACAGCAATTCCTGTGCATTTTCCTGTCAGTGTGGGCATGGAAACACGTCCAGAGCCATAAATATGGAAATGAGGAGTTCACCCTGCTCTGACCCAGCTCTGTGGCTGATGCTGAGTTTGTCTCCCTGCACAGTGGAATTAAGGAGGGATGGGGGGGAATAGTGCCAGAGCAAGATCCCATCAGTTAATGGGGATTTTCTGTCAGTGTCACTGCCTGGGACACCCAGAGCTGGGGCAGGACTCTGTGGGGTCTGTTTTCCCAAGGCTGTTTTGCCATGTTGCAGAGGAATAAAAGGGATGGAGGCTGCTTGCTCCTCACAGGCTGCTGCTGCTGCTGCTGCTGCTGCTGCTGCTGCTGCTGCTGCTGCTGCTGCTGCTGCTGCTGCTGCTCTCAGCCTTGCAGACTCTGTGAAGGGCTGACCTTCCCAGAAATATATCCATTATTTGGCTTCTTTTCTTCCAAGGTCAGGATTAAATGTGTGAGATGGGATTTCTTGTTCGGACTCAGGTGTTTGTTGGTTCTTGTCTCTGTCACAGTCTCACAAACCCTGAGTTCTGCAGCACTTCACTCTGACACTCTAAAAATGGAGCCCTGTCTCTCTCTACAAGGCCTTTTAAGGATAATTAAGAAATGACACATCAATTATTTCCAATTTAACCCAATAACTAATCACTGATGTCCTGCAATGGGGACTTTTTTATCCAATTACACAAAACAACCCAAACCTGTGAAGAAGAAGGCGAAGAAGGAGCAGCCTCTGCCCTAAACCCTCCACCTTGCTCTCTATCTATTCCTGTACTCTAAACCCTTAAACTCTGAGTTTCCCCCCCTGTGATATCACACACTTCTATCCAAACTGCACACCCACAATCCCAGTTCCACCATTCCATTTTGGAAGCTTCCCCACGGCCCCAGGTCAATGCAGTGTTCTCCTGGGGGTCAGTGCCTGCCAGCACAGAAATCCAAAATTCCCAGCAGCCAACAGAAATATTCTGGAAAACCTGCTGCCTGTCCATAGTGACATTCCAGCAATAAGTGTGGGGAGGTACCTTTAGAGTGATAAGATCTGAAAATAACATTGCCAGGTGAAAAAATAACCAACTAAAATGGTGAGGTTTTAGTGGCAGCACTGAGAGCTCAGGGAATACAATCAGTGGTTTCCAATCCCCTTCCCATGCTCTGCAAGGATCAATGATGGGGATTCCAGGCTTCCAGGCCAATGATTGGTGTTCCTCATCCTCAGAACTAAGAACAAATTCTTGCAAAATTTAAAACTTTAAAAAGTTTAGAAAAAAATTTTGAACTTTCTGAAATTCTTCAGAACTTTTGTCCCCAGTCCTTGTCCCTCACACTGTGCTTTAAAATCACTGATGTGTTGAATTCTCTAAGAAAATCAACACAATTTTCTGTGCCTCAGACATTTCCAGGACCATTTCTTGCTGCCTTCTGCATATCCTTCCCCAGTCTGATAAACATGGCAAACATGGGGAAAAAATCATTCCAACTCTTTAAATTGTCATCTGAGAAATAGATTTATAGGAAATTAAATTATTTTTATAGTGTATTGTAATTAAAAAATAGTTATCTTGTAATTATAATAATGTGAATTATAACATCTGTGTTGTCTCACCCTTCTCATGAGACTGAAAACGGAATAAAAGTTTTTAAAACGCCTCTGAGTCAGAAAAGGGCCTAATCCAACAAGAGAGAGTAAAAGCATAATTTATACCTCGAGCAAACTATCAGCTTTTTTATCATCTGCACCTGTGAATGCCAACTTCCAGTTAAAATAGAAATATTTGCAGAGCCTGCAGGCAGGCCCAGCACTGAGCTGGCTCCTGGGGGACTCAGGGATTCCCCAGCCCTGCATTCCCAACCCTGCTCACACACACACTGAGCTGATTTATCTTGATTTCTCATGGGCTCAGCCATGACAGACTGCTGAGTGACTGAAAACTAATACTTCCTGTGAATAAATCAAAAGTTATGTTTCTGCTTTTTTCGCTCTGCGTGCTTTGAGCCGTGCAGATTTCCCAGTTCGCCAACCTTACCCAAATGTTTGGGTGACTTTGGCAATGCTTCAGGTTTAGATACCAAATGTTTGTCCAACACAGCCCCAAAAAAAACCATTTCCCACCTGCTTAAATGGTGTTCCAGTGGGTCTTTGACCAATCCCAAAAGATATTCAAAAAGCTGTAGCAGGCACATTTATGGGATCATCCCAAACCATCTTTGGATTCTGGTGGAGGCATGGGAACAGTGTGTTCCTCACCTTCCCAAGGCATCTTCTGGCCCTCAAGCTCTGGAGATCCCTGGCTCCATGTACACGACCTGTTGTGTCAAATTGAATTATCCAGGCAAAGATCCATCTTTAGTTATGGGTGTTACTCCCTTTCACAGTGTACTTAAAAATCAGGCCTCATGAATGAATTCCTATGAATAAATTCTTAGTTTAAAAGGAGTGCTTGTACCAGAACACGCCACAGTCCCCCAGCTGTGGGTTGTGAGGCTCCTTCAGGAAGGTTTTTCTGTGGAGGAGCTGTTATCCCATGCCAGTGACATTCCCAGGGACGCTCTCCCTCTCCTCAGACTGCTGTCAGCAATATCATTTATTTCTCTGGGCACAAAACCCACCCTGGCAAACATCATCCTGGGTCTATTAAGGGCTCTCACCATTCCCAACCACAATTCAGTGGCTTTTAAAAAACCCTCCCCTAAACCCAGCCAAAAGCACCAACCCCAAGCGTGTCCCTAGAAAATAGATTCTTTATTTTTATGCTGCAAATAACTACTGTAAAAATCCTGCTTTCCATCTTTTCTCAGCCACGTTGGCTGGGCAGAGCTGCAAACAGCCATTCCTCCCAGATTCTGCTAAATATAAGTGAGACCTAAACAAAAAACCCCTCAGATGAGATATGCAGATTGCTGCTGAGACAGATTTCCATACATATGGCACCAGACAAGCTCAACATGCAAAGATTGTAAAACTTGTAGCAGCACTGGCAGTTTCTAGGTTTCCTTGGAAAGCTGTTTTGTCTCGGGATTGCCACGGCAAAGTAAAAAATAATGAAGAAATTGCTTTAATTTTCCGTGCAGCAGAAATGTCAGCCAGCAATTGTTCTGGTCCTGCCCTTTGTGACACACGCTCGGATATTTTTATTTGACATTTTCCCCCCTTTAATTCCTGCCTCTCCTCTATCCAAGTAGCTGTGATTTCACTTCTCTGGAGGTTCAAAACAAGGCTCTGATTCATCTTGCAGAGGCTCTGGGAGTTCCAGCCAGAAGGATGCTGTGAGAGGGATCCAGGAGGATTCCCCTGGGTCAGGCAGGACACACAGGGCTGGGGCTGCTGGCTCCAAACTGTTCCCAAACCTCTGCCCCTGGAGCAGCCCGGGGGAGCCTCCCCAGCTCTTGTTGATTTTCTGTTCTTCACAAACTCTCCCAGCACTGACTGGCCCTGGCCTAAACTTCCCCCACCCCAAATCCTGGCTCTGGGTGTCACACACACCCCATGGGGGTCACACACACCCCTTGGGGGTCACACACATCCCTTTCTGGGCTACCTAAAAACAGAGGCCAGACAGAATTAAGGCAATAAAAAGCAGTTTATTTATTGAAGGCCTTCAGGTACGTTCAGGGCAGACAAAGCCCCCCAGGGGCTACACTCAAAATGGACAACTGGTCACAGGTTTCACACTTTTATAAGATTGGTCCATTTATATACTGGGGGTTGATCTGTTCCAATTCCAGCTTCAGGTCATAAAGTCATTTACCCCAAGTTTGCTGCCCCCAACTCACTTCTGTCTCCATCTCTCAGGGCCTGAGGCAGTGAGGTGTCCTTGATTCCCAGGCCTGGAGAGGAATTGTTGGTCTGACAAAACGGGAGAACAGCAGCTGACACTGGACATGGAGTTTCTACACTAAAGAATTGCAGGATTACAAATACATGAAAAATATAAAAGCTAAAATCCTAAGGCATCACATACATCCACCCCTCTGGGTGTCACACACATCCCTGTGGGGTCTGCAGGTCTGAGCTTTCCTGATGCTTCCTGTGTGGCACAGGTGAACGTTTCCCCTTCACCTGGGTTATAGATACAGGTGAAATTAAAATATTGGCTTTTTGCAATAATTAAAATAGATTGCATATGTATCGTGTTAAAGTAACTTGGTTATAAAGATGTAGGTTTTATTTCTGTTGTTGATTAAGCTTAGACATAAAGTTCTCAGAAGGCTGATACACTGTACTATACTATACTATACTATTTTATATTATATTATAACACATATTATAATATAATATATTATAATATTATATAACATATTATAGTATACTATAATATATATATATAATTATATAACATATATAACATACATAACATATTATAGTATATAATATGTTACATATTATATATATGTAACATATTATATATAACATATATAACATATATGTTATATAACATATTATAGTATACGATACTATATTATACTATATTCCTATACTAAAACTATACTAAAGAGAAAGGATACATCAGAAGGCTAGAAAAGAATGAACAATAAAAACCCAGACTCCTCAGAGAGTCACTCACAGCTGGCTTTGATTGGTCATTAAGTAAAAACAATGCACATGGAACCAATGAAACAATGACCAGTTGGCAAACAATGGCCAAACCACATTACAAAGCAGCAAAACACAGGAGCAGCAATCAGATAATCGTTGTTTTCATTCCTCTCCGAGGCTTCTCAGCTTCCCAGGAGAAAATTCTGGGCAAAGAGATTTTTCAGGAAATATCCGAAAATATTTTTTTTCAGAAAATATTGAGCGCATCCAGAGGAGGGCAACAAGGCTGGTGAGGGGCTTGGAACACAAACCCCGTGAGGAAGGTTTGAAGGAGCTGGGGCTGTTTAGCCTGGAGAAGAGGAGGCTCAGGGGTGCCCTCATTGCTCTCTACAATTCCTGAAGGGAGGCTGAGGACAGGTGGGGTTGGTCTCTGACAGAAGCAGAGGACACAGCCTCCAGCCACGGCAGGGAAGGGATGGGTTGGATTGTAGGAAAGATATTCTGTGCTGTTCCTGTGAGCCAGCAAAGGCCTCCTGAAGATAAAGGGAAGCCCCATATCTCTCCTGAGGAAGACACCAAGGCTGTCACCATGGAGAGGTGATGAAGGAGAGAAAGATAAAAGATACGGACTCCAGCTGGCTCACAGAATGATGTGGCTCCTTGGTCACCCACTGTCGGGTCCGTCTGTCTGTCTCTGCCCTGACATGGGCCGGGTGGTTCTTGGGTGGCACGCGATGCAAAGGACGAGTCTGGACTCTTCAGCTTTTCGATCTTCAGGTTGTTTATTGTTTCTTATCTACAGAATTTTCTGTCTGCCCAACAGAGGTCTGATCTGCAAGGCAGCCAAGGGCACTCTGACCACCCACGGGGCGGTCATGTCTTTTTATACTAAAATCTACGTACACAATATTTACCTTTATTTTCCAATACTTTTCACCCATGTTAGCAAGTGCACCTTCACCAGAAACCAATCCCCAAGTGCCAACATCACCACAGGAGATGGAGGACAAGAAGAAGAAAGAAGAAGGACAAGACACGCCCTGATCCCTCCATCTTGTCTCCATAACCCCCCTGTACCAAAAACCTTAAAGTCTGTATTTCACCCTCTAAATGTGTCTCTTTTACACCCTTCACTCTAAAGTGATTCTCTTGTCCTCAAACTGCTGTCACTTCTGTGGATGGATCAAAATCAAGCCACCAAACACTCTTGGCAACATTCCAGGATTTCCAAGACCCCCAAGGGTTCTCCTGGCATCTCTGGACATCGGGAACGATGTGCTGAGATCCCACAACCCACTGAGAACTTTGTTTCTTTCTTGTGACCAACGAGCAGTGAATGTGTCTGTTAAGTAAATGTGGATATCTTGAAAAGCTATAAAAGCAACGTGTTGCTATAACAAATCCCTCTTATGCACCCTTCTGATGGAGTCCTGGTACTTTGTACTGTGTCACGCTCTATAGTGACGTGGATATTAAGAAGAAATTTTTCACTGAAAGAATAATAAAGTACTGTGATAAGACCAGGATCTTCAGATTGGCCTTATCCCTGAGCACTGCAGGATGGTCAGGATAGCTCAGTCCCTGTGGGAGACAGAGTGCCCAAATCCCCCTCAGCTCTCAGCCGTGGCCACCCTTGGCAAGCTCAGTGATTCCAGCTCTTTAGTGATTCCAGCTCTTTAGTGATTCTCAGCTCTCTCAGTGATTCCAGCTCTTTAGTGATTCCCAGCTCTTTAGTGATTCCAGCTCTTTAGTGATTCTCAGCTCTCTCAGGATTCCAGCTCTTTAGTGATTCTCAGCTCTCTCAGTGATTCCAGCTCTTTAGTGATTCTCAGCTCTCTCAGGATTCCAGCTCTCTCAGGATTCCAGCTCTTTAGTGATTCCAGCTCTCTCAGGGTTCCAGCTCTCTCAGGATTCCAGCTCTCTCAGGATTCCAGCTCTCTCAGGATTCCAGCTCTTTAGTGATTCCAGCTCTCTCAGGATTCCAGCTCTTTAGTGATTCTCAGCTCTCTCAGGATTCCAGCTCTTTAGTGATTCCCAGCTCTTTAGTGATTCTCAGCTCTTTAGTGATTCCCAGCTCTCTCAGGATTCCAGCTCTTTAGTGATTCCAGCTCTCTCAGGATTCCAGCTCTTTAGTGATTCTCAGCTCTCTCAGGATTCCAGCTCTTTAGTGATTCCAGCTCTTTAGTGATTCTCAGCTCTTTAGTGATTCCCAGCTCTCTCAGGATTCCAGCTCTTTAGTGATTCTCAGCTCTCTCAGGATTCCAGCTCTTTGTTGCTCGCTGGGTCACCTTTGGCTGGGGCAGAAGCAGACGGGAGAGAGGAGAAGGAGAGGTCCTGGTGTTCCACAGCCATGGTTTATTGAGGGATCTCTGAAGGGTTCCATGACCGCTCTTCTCCTGCCAAATGGGCTAAACCAGCCCCTTTTTATAGGGTATAGGGGGATCCAAACTTGTCCAATAGTGAGGGTCAGGGAAAAGGTGACCTGTGGGGTTACAGAGATAAGCTATGGGGCGAGACAGAAGACAGGAGCTTATTTTGCTGTCTCATCATCACTCAGCAGTTCCTGCTGTTGAGTCTCAATCCTCCATGGAGCTCTGGCCAGCTCCATGGAGTCTGCTACAGTACTGGAATGCTCTTCCCAGGGAGGTGGTAGAATCACCACCTCTGGATGTGTTTTATAAAGGACTGGACACGGCACTTGGCGCTATAGTTGAGGTGTTTGGGCACAGGTTGGACTCGATCCTAGAGGTCTCGTCCAACCTCATTATTCTGTGTGATTCTGTGATTGTGTGATTCTGTGATTGTGTGATGGTCTGTGATTGTGTGATGGTGAGGCACAGGCGCTGGCTGACGCTGTGTCCCTGTCCCTGTCCCTGCAGAGCGGGCGGCCGGCGTGTACCACCGCGAGGCGCGCTCCGGCAAGTACCGGCTGACCTTCGCCGAGGCCAGGGCCGTGTGCGAGTACGAGGGAGGACACCTGGCCACGCTGCAGCAGCTGGAGGCAGCTCGGAAAATAGGTCTGGGGAAACACAGGGGCTGAGGGGGCTGGCTGGGGGTTGGCGTTTCTGTCCCGAGCTCTGGGGCTCGTTGGGAACTCCACGGGGTTTTGGTAAGGAGCAGGAGGAGTGCCAGGGTGTCCCCACCCTCCCAGCCAGGAGTTCCCAATGTCCCATCCATCCCTGCCCTCTGGCACTGGGAGCCATTCCCTGGCTCCTGTCCCTCCATGCCTTGTCCCCAGTCCCTCTCCAGCTCTCCTGGAGCCCCTTCAGGCCCTGCCAGGAGCTCTGAGCTCTGCCTGGAGCCTTCCCTTCTCCAGGGGAACATCCACAATTCCATGTGCAGCTCTGGTCCAGCATCAGGATTTGGGAGGCACCATGGGGAGAAGGCAGGGAGGGGTAAAAAAAGGAGATCTTTGGAACAATTATTTTGCTGCATTTTGTCTCCAGAGAGAATCTCCAGTTCTTGGGGCATCTCCATGGCCTCCTCAGGACTCACTCCAGAGCTTCTCTGTGCCAGGGCCCCACCACCCTCAGCCAGGAATTCCCAATTCCCAATGTCCCATCCATCCCTGCCCTCTGGCACTGGGAGCCATTCCCTGGCTCCTGTCCCTCCATCCCTTGTCCCCAGTCCCTCTCCAGCTCTCCTGGAGCCCCTTCAGGCCCTGCCAGGGGCTCTGAGCTCTGCCTGGATCCTTCCCTTCTCCAGGGGAACATTCCCAGCTCTCCCAGCCTGGCTCCAGCTCTGGGAGCATCTCCCTGACCTCCTCTGGACTTGCTCCAACCACTTTTATTTCCATCAAGATATTTTGTCTACAAGGGAATGAGTTCTGTGCTTGGTGTGAAAAGTGGAGCTGAGTGAGATCTCCCCTGCATTTCCAGCTGATTCCTAAGAAGTTCTTCATTCATTCAGAGCACTGGGAAAACAATGGAAAATATCCTCCACTCCAGACATTTTTTCACTCTGCTGTTGAGTCAGAAGCTGGCTCCCAGCAGCAGCACATGTGAAAAGGGTACTTTTGTTTCTTCTGAGGAGCTCTGAGCCCTAAGATGCCACAAATATGTTCCAGTTCCTCTCCATGAAAACATTGGATGGGTCTCTACAACATTGCATTCTTTGGCTGTTGGTGTTGAGTTCTCAGCCACAAAATGCATTAAGGGGATCTTTTTGTTTGGCAAGAAATCCCTGAGGCATTTCAGGTATTTAAATTTAAATTGAAAGTGTTTTAAGCAAACGCTTGGGGATTTTAGCTGTCTGTAGTATTATATTTATTTTTAGAACTTAATGCTGAGAACCCTTGAGATGGGATTGAGTAAATTTGTCTGACTTCAAAAGGGAAAGAGAGAACACCCTTGGAAAACCCATCCTATGGCTAATTTGATTACAAGTGCTGGTAGAGCGCTTAAACCTGACTGTGCAGTCCATCTGCATTCGATTTGGGGCTTCAGATGAAGAACCAGTAATCACATCGTGGAGAACACAATTCAATTTTACCCTCTGCATTTCAAATTATCCTCTCAACGTCCTGTTCCCCCCTGTAGCTCAGTTTCTATCAGGCCAATCACACCCAGGCTGTTGAGTCAGACTTGGTGCAATAAGGGCAGCCCAGGACTGAGCATTTTCTGCCTCCTTTGCTGCAGGTTTCCACGTGTGTGCTGCTGGCTGGATGGCCAAGGGCAGAGTTGGCTATCCCATAGTAAAAGCTGGAGCCAACTGCGGCTTTGGCAAGACTGGGATTGTTGATTATGGAATTCGCCTCAACAGGAGCGAGAGGTGGGACGCCTACTGCTACAACCCCAACGGTGAGGAGCAACCACAGGGCTGTCCTGCTGTCCTCTTCTGTCCTCTTTTCTCCTCCTTTGTCCTCTTTTGCATCTAGCCCAAAATTTCTCTGAATAATCTGAGGGCTTTCTGCCCATAATCTGAGGTATTCTGCCTGCAACAGGGTAAATTTAAGGTTAAACCTTCTTTTCTTTGGTCTGAGATGGAACAGCTCTGAAAATGAATGCCTTGCCTGGGACTGGCATTCTTAGGAGGATTGTCCTAGGGGGGAGCTGGGAGGAATTCCTAGGGAGGAATTGTTCCCTGGGAGGGTGGGAGGGTCTGGCACAGGGTGCCCTGGATCCCTGGCAGTGCCCCAGGACAGGTGGGATGGGGCTTGGAGCAGCCTGGGACAGTGGGAGATGTCCCTGCCATGGCAGGGGTGGATGGGATGAGTTTTAATGTCCCTTTCCATCCAAACCATCCTGTAACTCTGTGATTCTCTGAGTGGAACTCCCACCAGCAGCGCTCTGTGTGTAATTGGAGGAGGAGAAGCGGCTCTCCAGAGCAGATCAGAGTTCCAACAGGACTGACAAGAAGCCCAGCAGAGACATCTCCCCATCTCCTGCACGCTGCTCTGCAGGTGACTGCAGCACCCACGTGGGCACTTGGTGTCCCTTCAGCCAGAGGGGACAGGCAGAGGTGGCACCAGGCAGGGCAGCAAAGCTCAGCCTGGCCCCGCTGCTGCTCCCTGGCCTGGCAGAGCCAGGCTCAGGCTGGGCCATGACGTCTGCACAGCTGTGCACATTTTGTTTGTGCTCCCAGGGCTGGGGCTTGTTTATGTTCATCAAATAGCTCTGTGGGGTGGGGGCCCTGCCAGATGTTCCACACAGAGCTGAAGGGACACTCCTGCCCTCGGAATTTCGGCGTGGGACCGTTCCTTTGTCTGCTCTGGGCCACAGGGAATTGCTGTCCAGTTTGGTCAGAGCTCCAAAGGAAACCAGAGCTGCCAAAAGTGCAGAGCCACGAGCCTGCAGCACTACAGGGATTGGTGTCCAGGGGCTGTGCAGCCTGGCTGGGCTGTCAGGAAGGCGGGACATGAGCAGCTGGGGGGACAGGGACAAAGCCCTGGCAGAACTGAGCCCGTGCTCTGCTCCAGGAGGCCAAAGAGGGCAGGAGGAACTTGTGGAACTGTTGAGGTGTTTGAAGTGTTCATCCCACCCAGCAGTGATCATGAAATGATGGAATGGGCTGGCTTGAAAGGGACTTTAAAGCCCATCCAGTGCCACCCCTGCCATGGCAGGGACACCTCCCACTGTCCCAGGCTGCTCCAGCCTGGCCTTGGGCACTGCCAGGGATCCAGGGGCAGCCCCAGCTGCTCTGGGAATCCCAGCCCAGCCAGGAATTCCCAGTTCCCAATGTCCCATCCATCCCTGCCCTCTGGCACTGGCAGCCATTCCCTGGCTCCTGTCCCTCCATCCCTTGTCCCCAGTCCCTCTCCAGCTCTCCTGGAGCCCCTTCAGGCCCTGCCAGGGGCTCTGAGCTCTGCCTGGATCCTTCCCTTCTCCAGGGGAGCATTCCCAGCTCTCCCAGCCTGGCTCCAGAGGGGCTCCAGCCCTGCAGCAGCTCCTGGCTCCTCTGAACTCTCTCCAGCAGCTCCAGGTCTTTCTTGTGTTGCAGCCCCTGAGCTCTCCAGGTGCTGGGGTGGAGATGAGCTGGGAAGTTCTGGGCTTGTGGACAATGTACAAACTCAGGGGGTTAATGGGGTTAATCCATCTTATTGCTCCTAATTCCCGTGCCCTGAATCTCCTGACACAGCGCCTCCCTCTCCCCAGCTCTAAACTGGGATAAATCCTAAATTCAGGCAGGAATTCCCAGTTTGGTCAGCCCCACTGGCAGGGAGCTGGCAAAGTCCAAAAGGCCACTGGATCAAAGCAGGAGTGGTTTTATCCCAAAGGGGATGTGGAGCAGCAGGAACAGCAGGAGTACAACAGCAGGTCTGTGATCACGAGCTGGTTTTTGTTTGAGACACGCTTGCAAGGGGTTTTGAAGAGAGGATGAATGTGAGTGTCAGTGTGACTTGCAAGTACAGCTGTAAAGCTGGAGAGAGCCAGAAATCCCAAATGCATCTCACATAAAACACAGCTCTGGCCCCAAACCCACTGAAGGCAATGAAAGCTTTTCCTGTGAATTCAGTGAGGTTTGGATCACGCCTCTTGCTTCCAAAATATCTCCTTCCAAAATCTGGGTGTCTAGGTTTGAAAAGCCAGGTGTCTGCTAAGGAAGGCAGGAGCCTCCCCTGAAATGGAAAATGTAAACCCCCTCCCTCTGAATTATTGTAATTTTGAAATTAAGGGGGGCTCTCAGACAAAGTTATGGGAATAGGACTAACAGTTCTTTACTAGGAAAAATTAAAAATACAAATACAATTGTACAAAAAAAGAAAACAAAACATTGACAGAGTCAGAGCAGCCCCTGTCCCCTGTGTGTCAGGGGGTGGCACAGCCCCATCCCATGGGGGCTCAGCCCTCCTGCAGTGCCAGCTGTGGCTCTGCTGGAGCAGGGATCCTGCACAAGGGGGGAGTTTTCCTCTGCAGCTCCAGGGCTGCTGGAGATGGGCCTGGGCTCCTCTGGGAATGCAGGGCAGCAGAAGCTGCTCCTCTGGGAATGCAGGGCAGCAGAAGCTGCTCCTCTGGCAATACAGGGCAGCAGGAAGCTGCTCCTGTGGGAATGCAGGGCAGCAGAAGCTGCTCCTCTGGCAATGCAGGGCAGCAGAAGCTGCTCCTGTGGGAATGCAGGGCAGCACAAAGCTGCTCCTCTGGGAATGCAGGGCAGCAGGAAGCTGCTCCTCTGGCAATGCAGGGCAGCACAAAGCTGCTCCTCTGGGAATGCAGGAGAGCAGGAAGCTGCTCCTCTGGCAATGCAGGGCAGCACAAAGCTGCTCCTCTGGCCATGCAGGGCAGCAGAAGCTGCTCCTCTGGCAATGCAGGGCAGCAGAAGCTGCTCCTCTGGGAATGCAGTGGGCAGAGGCTGCTGTGCTGTCCCAAACCTCAGATTGGATCCAGGTAGGAATGCTTGGCTCCTCCCCTGGGCAGAGCATCTCCCAATGGGATGATGGAATTTTATCAGCCATGCAGGGACACTCACTGGCCATGGACAGAAGATAATTAATAATTAGTGGCCCATGAACAGCAGAGATCTCCTGGAGGGAGGATTGGCTGTGGGAGAGATAAAGAAAAACTGCCCAATGGACAGAGGATAACTGCCCCACCTCTGACAGATGGGGATCGGATACACCAAGTCATTAGTTACATCAAAATAGCTCATTATATTCATTGGACAAAGCAATAGCTTATTGTGTTTGATTGGTACAAAGCAATTAACATCAATAATTAATTGGCAGGAGTTTTCAACAAATTTTTAAGGCACGAGTGCTGCTCACTAAGGCTGCAAATATCCCTTATGTGTCTATTTTATCAGTTTCCATGCGAACAGCCTTGCTTTCTTCCTTGCTGTGGATAAATTCCTATTTTATTGATTTCTTCTGCTGCTAACTCAGTTGTTTGGCCTGCAGAGCAGCTGCTAAGCCTGTCCACAAGAATCTTTGTCACTCTGGATGTCCCCGTGTGATTCCCTTGGAAAATCTCCAGCTCCAAGTGTCTGAAGATTCAAACCACAGCCAGAATTAAAACTCCAACTCTCCCTGCTTTTACCTCCCCCTTAGGAAAAGAGTGTGGTGGAGTCTTCACGGATTCCAAACACGTTTTCAAGTCTCCAGGCTACCCGAACGAGTACGAGAACGAGCAAGTGTGCTACTGGCACATCCGGGTCAGGTACGGGCAGAGGATCCACCTGCAGTTCCTGGAGTTCGATGTGGAGGATGACACGGCCTGCCTGGCTGACTTCCTGGAGGTCTACGACAGCTATGATGATGTCAATGGATTTGTGGGCAGGTAAAGCACATTTGATATGCAAATTTATGGTAAATTGGTCCCCCCCTTCAGAAAAATGCTGTTGATTAATTATAAATTGTAACATTTTTGAGATACATGTAAAATGAATAATATATCATATATAATTTATAATATATAATGCATAAGATGTAATGCATTATATATTGTCTATTATATATAGTATATAGTATATCGTATATGGTATACTATAGTATATATGCCATATAATATATAGTATATTGTAATATATAATAATATACTATATATAATATATACTATATACTATACATACTATATATTACAATATACAATAATTATTAATACTATATTAATAGCATCGTATTGTTATTGCTATATTATTATTAATAATATATGATATAATAATGATGTAATAATAAAATAATATATATTATAGTATACTATATATTGTCATATATACTATATTATATATGGTATAATATATATACTGTATATATAGTATATATTATAATATATGCTATATATTATAATATGCAATAATTAATACTATATTACTGGTATTATATTATTATTTCTATATTATTATTAATTATACAATATATTATAGTATACTATATATTATCTATACTATATATTATAATATATTACATATTATATGGCATATATACTATAGTATACTATATGCTATATATACTATAGTATATTACATATTATATATGATACATATTATATATACTATAGTATATTATATACTATGTACTATAACATGTTACATACTATATACTATATATATATATTATATATACTATAGTGTACACTATATGCAATATATACTACAGTATATGACATTAATCACCAGCATTTCCTATTTTTCCAGGTTTTGTGGAGATGAGTTGCCAGATGACATCATTAGCACAGGTAAATTATTTGCACGCTTTGTGGGAACTGAAAAAACTTAAAACCAAAATATATGGGACAAAAAATTAAATGCCCAAGATATATCTGGAAAAAAACCCTGAAATTATTTTTTTTTTAATGGTAAAAAATTAAAATTAATTAATTAAATAAAGAAAATGAATACTGCCCTAAAATATTTCCCAAAAAAAACCAAAATAGATGTGAAAACAATTAGAAAACCCCCAAAATACACGTGAGACCCCCCCATTTTTCTGCCCCCCAGCCAATAAAATTTGATTTTTCCTGTTCAGGGAATGTGATGACGCTGAAGTTCCTGACGGACGCCTCGGTGACCGCAGGGGGGTTCCAGATCCGCTACTCCACCCTGGACACGCCTGCCCCGGCCAAAAATGCCTCAGCCCAGGGCAAAAGCACCTTCGTGGCTGGAAAATTTGGGATTATGTGAGCAGAACTCCAGGCACAGAAAGGGGCTCTAGACTGAACACTATTCAGATTTTTTTCTGACATTTTTTTCATCTCTTTCTGAGATTTTTTCATGTCTTTCTGAGATTTTTTCATTTCTCTTTCTGAGTTTTTCTCTTTGGCTTCTCTATGTTTTGGTAATAAACTACACTTAGGGAATAAATTATAAGATATACTTACATGGATAATAGAGAATTATTTTTAGAATACAAGTACTGTAAAAATCGGAAGAATTCATTGCCACCAAAGACTTAAAATTTATTTTTTTTCTGTATAAACTGCTCCTTCTCCTCATTTCTTGCACCACTTGAACAAACTTTTTGTGTGTCTGTCCTGATTATTTTTAAACTTAACAGGCTCTTCTCTCCTTATTTCCCTTGATTTCCACATATTTATTTTTTAGCCTGTTGCTTTTTTTCCTGTTCTTTACACATTATTGTTTTTTTAATTAACTGGTCTTCTTGAACTGGAAGGGCCTTCAGTGTAAGGTTATTTTGAAGACAAAAATTCATCTTGTGGATGGCCTGGCAGCCACCAGGTGAAGATTGGGAAGCAGCACAGAGAGCACAGGATCAGCTGGATCCACACTTCAATTTTCCTGTCAGATCCAGGGGTTCTGGCAGGGTTTCCTCATCCAGAGAACGAAGTCCTTTCAGAAAAATTAAAGGAATTACTTGGTAAAGAGAATAAAAGTGGTGAGAGGAAGCAGCAGGAGGAACTTCTCACCAAGCACGTTCAGAAGACACCATCGAGGTTCTGGACCTTGTTTACACGGGTTGGAGACTGCTCTAGTTGAAATTGCTGAATTTAAATCCTTTAAGACTGTTCTAGTTGAAATTACTGAATTTAAAATTCTTTAAGATTGTTCTAGCTGAAATTGCTGAATTTAAATCCTTTAAAACCGTTCTATGAATTTAAATCCTTTTAGACTGCTCTAGTTGAAATTGCTGAATTTAAAATCCATTCAGACTGTTCTAGTTGAAATTGCTGATTTTAAATCATTTCAGACTGTTCTAGTTGAAATGGCTGAATTTAAATCCTTTAAAACCGTTACCGTTCTATGAATTTAAATCCTTTTAGACTGTCCTAGTTGAAATTGTTGAATTTAAAATCCTTTAAGACTGTTCTATGAATTTAAAATATTTTCAGACTGTTCTAGTTTAAATTGCTGAATTTAAAATCCTTTAAGATTTTGAGTTGAAATTGCTGAATTTAAAATCCTTTCAGACTGTTCTAGTTTAAATTACTGAATTTAAAATAATTTCAGACTGTTCTAGTTTAAATTACCAAATTTAAAATCCTTTAAGACTGTTCTAGGTGAAATTGCTGAATTTAAATAATTTAAGACTTTTCTAGTTGAAATTGCTGAATTTAAAATCCTTTCAGACTGTTGAAATTGCTGATTTTAAATCCTTCTCCAAATGTTTTTACCTGAAGCAGCATTAAAGCTACCTCTGGTCTAATCCCACCAAGCTTGCAGTGAGTTATTTTTGTTTCTTGCATATGCAATTAATTGTATTAATTTAAAGGAGTAAATAAGTTTTGTTTCTGAGTGTTTTGTTGAGTCCAGCTCTGCTGAAATTTAATGCCCACTAAGAATTTTCCTGTGAATTCCATTTTGTTTGCAGCATTTGTATTCCTCATCACCTGAATTCATCAGGAATGGTTTTGTGGTGGAATCTGAAATGCAGGGAACTCTCAGATCTTTGGGCCTGGAAGCCAAAGTTCAGAATTAAACCCAGGGTTTGATCTGAGACCTTGGAAAAGGCTCCCAAACTCAGGTGCTAGAAGCGAGAATGTGAATTTATAGCATAAAGCAGAGACATGTTAAGCTAAGGAAAGTTTAGAGTTTTAGAGTTTAAGATATAGAGAAAATAAAAGCAGTTCCAGAGGTGAACAAGGAGTTTAGGATGCAGCACTGTGGGTTTGTGTGCCATAACACGATGGCTAAGAAAGCTCACACACGAGTCCATAAGATGAAATATTTAAAGATTGGGTCAAAACCATAAATATCCTTGTTGGCAGTGCTTTATTGGTCAATAGATCCTTTAAAAGTCCTGTGACTGAGGGTCTTGGGACCTTCTGGGCCATGCAGTGAAGATGTGAGCCCAACTCACCCTTCCTGCCTGTGTAGAAGAAAAATAAACCACATCATTTAAAAAACTCAGAGCTCCCATCTCTAACTCATTTGGAATTCCTTCACAAATCCCCATCGTTTGCACAAGGAAGATCTTAGCCCCATTTTTGCTTTATTTCTTCTAATTTATTTCATTTCTGAGCTTTTATTGTCATTTCACTGGGAATATAATTTGGCTGTACTGAAGAACAACATTGCAGCTCCTCTCCTGGTTATTTCCAACACTCTATTTGTGCTCCACGAAACGAGTTTGGTATCACCACATTTCTGGGATGTAACTGGATTTAAAATGTGCTTTTTAATCCTGCCACCTTGTGTTCACAGCGTCTGTTGTACAACAGCATTCCCATTTTCCAGGATCAGCCACAGCGCTCGTCCATAGGGAAGGGAATAAGGAAAAGCATGGGGAGAATATAAATATTTTATTTATGACCTCGGCGTGGGGCTTTTGTTGTTGTTGTTTCTTTAACCGGGAGGAGACAGGATGGATAGGGATGAGAAGCAGGGAACACCAGGACTCCCCATGGGATAATTTTTGGGGAAGAAACCCAGGGGATCCGGTTCCGCTAGGCATGGCCGGTGGCACAGGGACGCCCTGGAGGTGACAGAGCCTCAGCCATGCCCGGCTCTGTCCCGCAGCTCCAGGGCTTTCCAATTTTGGGTTCGGGATTTCCTATTTCACCCCAGGGCCCTCAGGGAATTCCGGCTTGTGCTCCCACGGAGCTGGAGTTCATTTCCAGTCATTAATTGGGGATTTGACCCCACGTGCTTCCTCCCGAGGGTCACCTCCGGCCTCGTGACCGGGGACAGGAGCCCGGGAACAGCCGGAGCTGTGGCGGGGCGTGTTTAGGTGGGAAATGAGGGAAAGGCTCTCCCCGCACAGCGTGGGCTGCCACTGACCAGGCTCTCCGCGGAACGGTCACGGCCCCGAGGCCGCCACAGCTCCGGGAGCGTTTGGACAGCGCTCTCAGGGTGGGATTGTCGGGAAGCGGCCATGGATGATCGCCCCTTTGCGCCGCTATTCCCGGATCCCGGCACCCGCGGGCCGCACCGCCCGCTCCGCCCGAGCGCCCTGAGCACCGCCCCGGCCCCGCCCCCCGAGCGGCCCCGCCCTTCCCGCCGCGCCTCCTCCAATCAGCGACGAGGGGCGGGGCTGCCGCGGGGCGCGGGAACCTCCGGGCCGCGCTCCCATTGGCCGGAGCCCGCGCGCCGCCGGGCCCGCCGCGCGCGCCGCCATCTTAGCGCGGGAGGCGCGCGGCGCTGAGGGGTGGCCGCGCCGGGGGGAGGCGGCGGAGGTGGTGGTGTCGCCATGAGCGCTCCCGGCCCCCATCCCGAGCCCGCCGCGCCCGGCCCCGAGCCCGAACCCGCCGCTCCCCAGCCCGCCGCCGGCTCCAGCCTCGGCCCGCTGCTCCACACGCTGGAAGACCCCGGCGCGCCGCTGGGAGAGCTGACGGACGCGCACCTCACCATCGTCAGGTGAGCGCGGGGGACGCGCACGCTGCCCGAGGGGAGCGGGCGGCCTGAGGGATCGGGGCGGGCGTGCGGAGCGAGAGAGCCGGGAGCGCCATCGGAGCGGGACCTGCCGGCCTGGCTGGGGCAGCGTGGCCGCGGGCAGACCGCGGGAGACATGCGGGGCTGGGGGGAGGGAGGAGGAAGGGAGAGAGGGAGGAGTGAGCGGAGGAAGAGGAGGGAGGAAGGAGCGCATGTCCGCAGGGTCTGCGCATCGCAGAGCCTCCCGACCCCCTTGGATTCCTGGGCCAGAGGTACGTTGGGAAATAAGAACTTTCTTGTAATGATAAAGCTTTGCGGCTTTATGATTGGAAGGGTGAAGTTTTTTAGTTGGCGTTTGCCGCGTTTTCACTGCATTTCTTTCTGGAAGGTGCTTCTTGCCCATGAGGTTGTGCCTTTACCTGCACCTGGCCGGTTTTACCATGTGCAAAGGCACGATCTCTTTCTCTCAGTTTCTCCCTTCGGTCCTGCAGTGAATTTAAAACTGTAGCTACTCACATGGCAGATTTTACAGGTTTCTAGAAATAACTGACAGCAAAAAACCCTCCTGATGTAAGTATTAAACATCAACAGGTTTCTTAGTTGCTGAACTCAGCACGGTTTGGGTTTTGCAGTGAGGAGCAACTGATGATTAACGTTTTATGGGCTAATTGCAGCTTTTCTGCAAGAATGTTCCTCACATACGTGCAAAGTCATCCTTGCTGCTTGTCAGACCAGGATTTTCCTGCATTCTGGAACTGCTTGTGAGGAAGGTGCTTTTGCAGCGAGTCATTTAAAGTTTGCCTGCTACATTTTAATGTTTTTATAGGAGCTGACCGAAAAATGAAAGCCCTTAACGTTTCCACGAGTGTTCTTTAGGCAGAAAAGGAGTCATTACTCACTTTGTGCAATATGCAGGATTTTGCTGCTGGCTCAGACCTTGTGCAGGCATTTCTGCTCTTCAGCTCCTTCAGAGTTTTGTTAATTGCCTTCAAGAACATGTGCTGCTGTGTATCAGAAATTTAAAATTGAGTCAGTTACAAGGTATTTAACCTGGAAATATTGTTTGTTTTCCCTCCTGCTCCTTGCAGTCGCTTGAGTGGTGAAGGAGGCAAAGCCTTCACTGCAGATTTCAGGAAACACTTCCCTCAACTCTGCAAGGTGTTCAAGGTATGGTTTTTACGCTCAGTTCTCTTACACTTCAGTGAACAAAGATATATTTTGGTGGGCAAGGTCAGTGGGCATTGAAAGACTCGAATTTCGGTTCATTTATAGAGTCACAGAATCATTAAGGTTGGAAAAAACCTCTGAGTCGTGGAATCCAACCCTTAATGAGAATGCAGGGTAGTGGCAGAGCAGGACAGGGGTTTTTGGGCCAAATAGATCTTCCTTGTGATGAGGAATTACTGCATTAAAAACCAAAATGCTGGGACTCGGATGTATTCAGGCAGCATCCTACAGTTCAATCTAATCTTCCAGCCAGGAGAGATAGTGTGTTGTGGCTGCCTTAGAAACATTTCACAATATGCAGAAAATGTCAAGGGTTTGTAAGCAGTAGTGTAAAGGTTGTTCTTAGCCATTTTTCCCTCTGTTTCAGAAGCCTAAAAACAATTGGAGAGTCAAGTGAGAGAACCTAACATACACAGCCAAAGTGAAAAACTTGGGATGTTTGGGATTTATTCCATTAAAGGTGTTTTTATTACAGAGAGCAAAGATGCCCTCAGCACCTCAAATTGTTTCACTGATTTGGTGTGTACAGAATTCAGGGAGGGTTTCCTGCCTAGGTGGGTTTTTCACTTTTTTGTTTGCTTTTTCCAGCTTCCCAGCAGTGTTGGTATTCAGACAATAAACTCAATATTTCTCAGTTACTTTTCTAACCTGAGATTCTGTGGATTTGGGTTGTGTTTTTCTTTTCCAGGCACACATTTCCAGTCCAAACTTGGAGCTCAGTAATGCAGCATTGCAGGCCTTGGGCTTCTGCACTTTTAATTCAAACAACACAGCTGAATTATCTGGTAAGCAAACAGAATGTGACTATAAATATACACATCAGAGCTCTTTCTTTATGCTTTTCTTAGCTTTTGTTTTAATTTTGGCCAGGTTCTGTCTGTAATATGAGCAGTGTGATCAGTTCATTAATTGCATCATGTTCACAAGTGGTGATGGTTTTTCATGGTGTTACACTAATTCTGTTTCACTAACTCCTGGTTTCATTAAATGCTTTGGTAGCAATTAGTACAGTAATTAGTTGTGTGGAATTAGTGATCAAAAAAAGATATTCTTGTGGGAAAAGAGTGAAGAACCTATTTGTAGGATTTCTGAGTGCACAGTAGAGCTTTTCCATATTTTCCAGCTTTTTTCTTGGAGATTTCTTTGTTCCATCAAATCATGGAGTGGTTTGAGTTGGAAGAGACCATTAAAGGTCACCTAGTCCAGCCCCAGCTATTTCAAATTAATCCAAAATCTTATGATCTGCATTCCTAGAAAGTGCTGAATCCCTTTGACAAAAGGTTTTGCTTTTGAGAGCTTGGGGCTTTGCCTCAAGGTAAAACCACAGGGTTTTGGTACCAGGGGAGAGGGCGTTTTTCCTGTTTGAAGTTGGTTTTTTTTGGTTCTTCTCCTCCACTTTTTCAGTGTCTTCTGCTTTCCTGTTGTGCAGAATTCCCCCTGATTTCCTGTGAGAGCAAGGCATTTCTAATAATGTCTGTCTGCTGTCTTTCTTTCCTCTCATTTTTTCGAACCAGTTGATAAATGACAATTTTATTGCAGAATGTCAGGCCCCAGAAGTCACAAAGCCCTGGAAACAATGGGGAGTTGGAAAGGGAGGGAGGACAAGCAGCTCCTGTACCTTTGAGTGTACTTGGACTGGGGGAGAGGAGTGAAAGTGTCCTTCCATTTCTGTGATTGTGAGATCATTCACCCACAAAGTGCGGATTTGCAATAAATCAGACTTTTACCCTTGAATTCCAAAGGAACACATGATTTCTCCATCTAAGTCCTGTATTAACCTTATTAATTTTAATATAATGACTTACAAATTTACCACCTTCAGTAACAAAAATTTACCACAAATTTAGTAACAAAAATTTTTATATAATGTAACAAAACATTTATATAATGACCTACAAATTTACCACCTTCAGTAACAAAATTTACCACAAATTCAGTAAGAAAAATTTACCTACAAATTTACCACCTTCAGCCTCTTGTAGGCTCTAAAATAGATTTATGTCAAGTTACGACCAAAGTGCTGCTAAATTCACTTAAAATCCGAGAAGTTTTGAATAATTGAATATTCATCTTTAGCTCAGGTGTATTTAACTGAAGCTGTCTTCTAATATTATGGGTTCTTAAAAAGGTAATACAGATGCACTGCTTTATTATATTAATTTCATTATTTTATTTATATATATATTTATATATAAATATATATTTTATATATATTTTCATATATAAATATATATTTTATATATATTTATATTATATATTTCTTATATATTTTAATATCTTCTATATGTATTTTTATATTTTTCTATATTTTATCTAGTAATATTTATTTTTATATTATTTATAGTATTTATATTATTTATTTTATTCTATTATATTATACTAATATTTATATTAATAAAGATATTAATAAAGAATATTAATAAAGAATATTAGTATATTAATTTGTATATTATTAGTGTTAATTCACAACATTTTCAGCTTTCTGGCTACTTTAGTAGGACAGAAACTGCTCCAAAGTGCTGTTTAAGGCAGTCAATCACTGGGACTTGCAGCTGAATGGATTCTGGGCAATGTAGGTGAGCAGAATGACCTGGGGTGTGAGGGTTTGTGTGCTCTGCTTGCAGGCACTGAGATGCAGGAGCTGCTGGCAGCAGTGAACAGCGTGGCTCTGAAATGCTCGGACAAGAACACTCGCACTCGGGCCCTTTGGGTCATCTCCAAGCAGGCATTTCCTCCTGAAGTTGTCAGAAAGGAGGTGAGTTTCTGCACTGCTCTTGTAGTGGCCTCCTTTCTCACAGAGAGGAGGCTTCAGAAATTGTTTTAAAGAGGGTGAGTTCCTTCATTTCTCATTTCGCTGCTGTCTTTTCCTAGGGAGAGGAGGCAAATTGGTTCTCACTCTGCACTCAGTAGCTTTTGAATCTGAATGTTATTTTGTTATTTCCCATCAAATCTGACAGCCAGCTATCAATTCTTGGAAAACCTGAGCCATGAATTAGTGCTCTCCTTGAGGGGAAAGCTGCAATGTGAGCAGTTCTATCAGAAAGCAATGAAATAGCACAGGGCAGAAAAGTTAGGAATATTCCAGTTTAAAACAACACCTGGCACAATCCTGGAAAATGAAATGTCACAGTTCCAGCTCCTCCTGGAATTCTTTGTATGCAGGTGCTCACTGTGCTGTTCTCCTGTTTCCTCAGGTGTCCAATATTCTCTGTACCCTGGAAACAATCCTGACTAAAGGAGAAGTTCAGTCTGTTGTGGTTGAATATGAAGCACTTAATGTCATTATACGGTGAGTGCTTGTGGGATCTCAGCACATCGTTCCCGATGTCCAGAGATGCTAAGAGAACCCTTGGGAGTCTCGAAAATCCTGGAATGTTGCCAAGAGTGTTTGGTGGCTTGATTTTGACCCATCCACAGAAGTAACAAGAGTTTGAGGACAAGAGAATCACTTTAGAGTAAAAGGTGTCAAACAGACACGTTTAGAGGGTGAGATATAAACTTTAAGGTTTTTGGTACAGGGGGGTTATGGAGACAAGATGGAGGGATCAGGGCGTGTCTCGTCCTTCTTCTTTCTTCTTCTTGTCCTCCATCTCCTGTGATGATGTTGGCACTTGGGGATTGGTTTATGGTGAAGGTGCACTTGCCAACATGGGTGAAAAGCATTGGGAAATAAAGGTAAATATTGTGTACGTAGATTTTAGTATAAAAAAACATGACTGACCCGTGGGTGGTCAGAGAGTGCCTGTGACTGCTTGCAGGTCAGACCTCTGTTGGGCAGACAGAAAATTTTGTAGATAAGAAATAATAAAGAACAAGTGCTCTGCAATATTCCATTGCCAGCCTTTATTTAAGGGGGGAAACTCTCAGGCAACACCCAAGTGGCACTGAATGTTCTAAAGACAAAAACTCTACAGCTCCTTGGGTTGTTAATTCTGTTCAGGGTTGTTTTCCTCCAGGGCTGCCCTGGTTTTCTCTGGGCTGGAGGCTGTTGCTGAGTGCTGTGGGTGGGATTTGGGATGGGAATGGTGCTGATAACACCAGGGCTGTTTTCGTTAGTGCTGAGCAGAGTTTGCTCTGAGTCAAGGACAAGGGGACACAGCTGATCCCAGCTGACCAGGGGATATTCCATGGAATTGTGCCCAGGGTGAGCTAGGGAGCTGCTGGGCTGTGCACCACTTGTTTTGTGTGTTATAATTAATTCAAACACTGCCTTCATCATAATGTCATCATTCTGAAGCAGAATTTTGACAATATTGCTTTCATTGTAGTGGCTCTTTGGGAATTATTTCCCACCTCTCACCTGTGCTTCCCAAGTCATGTTCTTACATTTTGTTTCCAGAACCTGCCTGCTTGAGAAATTCTCTGCCATTATTTGGGGGTTTATTCAGAGTTATCTCATTTAGAAATAACCCCTTGGCAACACATTCTAGTGCAATGGTTCCCATAACACTGTTGAAATTTCTGTCTAATTCCAAAAGTGACTTTTTAGGACCATCACTGTGAGCACATTGTTCTGGACAGCAGAACTGAAATATTCAAATTTTTATCTGTACTTAGAGCTAATTTAATTCCTGTACTAGTAAATACATTGAGCTTGTATCTTCACTCTTTTTGAAGCTTTCTCTTAGACTTTTGGCATCTGGTTTGAGCTGCAGATCCATTTAAAATAGTTCTTTTAAACAGTTCTTGTCCTCTGGCTTTAATAAAATGGCTTGAAAGGCAGAACTTTCCCTTAGTGCAGCAAATTCTCCATAATCTGCAGGGATGGGGATTTGATTTTCCTGGGGAAAAGGGGGACTTCAAAAAAATTCCAGGATTTCTGGATTCAAGCTAACTTGAATATCTGCCAGATATTCCCATTTTTGCACATTTTTGGTGTGGGTGTGCTGGTGGAAATGTGTGGAATTTTGTCATGCTGTGCTCTGACAGTTTGGGAATAGGAGGATGAAATCAGAGCTCTGACCAGCTCAGTGTTGATGGAGTTTGTCCAGAGCTGGCTTGGGATTTGTCCAGAAGCTTCTGGGAGTTGTTCCCAGCTGTGTGGGAGCTGCCTGGGAGCTCCCAGGGATTCTTCATGGCCAGACCTGTCCTGGGCTTTGTGCATTCCTGGCAGGCTCCTGTGCCCAGGTTGTTGGGATAACATGGAAAGCACAGCTCTGCAGTCAGGCTGTTGTGCTTTGGGAGAGGTTTGTGGGAAATAACACTTGAACTTTGCTGGTTTAGTACAATCTCAAAATAAAATTCATTAAAAAAATTTGGGATGGTTTGCTATAAATCCTGGATTGAATTAGAGCATTTATGGATGGAACAAAGATTGATACAAAGATAACTTGAGTGCCTGAGCTGCTGCTGGAGATCTGTAATCCCTCTTTTTTTGGGATTAAAAATTTTAATCCCAAAAATTTTTGGAATTTTAAAAATTTGGGATGGTTTCCTATAAATCCTGGATTGAATTAGAGCATTTATGGATGGTACAAAGATTGATACAAAGATAACTTAAATGCCTGAGCTGCTGCTGGAGATCTGTAATCCCTATTTTTTTGGGGATTAAAAATTGATTTTAAAGATTTGGAATGGTTTCCTATAAATCCTGGATTGAATTAGAGCATTTATGGATGATACAAAGATGGATACAAAGATAACTTAAATGCCTGAGCTGCTGCTGGTTTCCTATATATCCTGGATTGAATTAGAGCATTTATTGATCATACAAAGATTGATACAAAGATAACTTGAGTGCCTGAGCTGCTGCTGGAGATCTGTAATCCCTATTTTTTTGGGATTCAAAATTGATTTTAAAAATTTGGAATGGTTTCCTATGAATCCTGGATTGAGTTAGAGCATTTATTAATGGTACGAAGATTGATACAAAGATAACTTGAGTGCCTGAGCTGCTGCTGGAGATGTGTAATCCCTGTTTTTTTGGGGATTAAAAACTGATTTTAAAAATTTGGGATGGTTTCCTATAAATCCTGGATTGAAGTAGAGCTTTTATGGATGATACAAAGATAACTTGAGTTCCTGAGCTGCTGCTGGTTTCCTATAAATCCTGGATTGAATTAGAGCATTTATTGATGGTACAAAGATGGATACAAAGATAACTTGAGTTCCAGAGCTGCTGTTGGAGTTATGTAATCCCTCTTTCTTTTGGGTTTTTTTGGATCCAGGCTGATGGAGCAAGCCCCAGCCCAGATGGGAGAAGAGGCTGTGAGGTGGGCCAAGCTGATCATGCCCCTGGTTGTCCACTCAGCTCACAAGGTGCAGTTAAGAGGTGCCACTGCCCTGGAGATGGGGATGCCCCTGCTCCTGCAGAAGCAGCAGGAGGTGGCAGCTGTCACCGAGCACCTGATGACCACAGTGAGTGCCAGTGCTGGGCTCTTGGGGAGCATGAATTTCATTTTCTGTGCATTGATAGCAGTTTCTTCATCTCAGTGGGTTCAGTGGGAAAAAAATGGAAATGGAAATATTGACTGCAAAGCAGTGCCCAGCAACAAAGGGGATGGGAGACAGAATTTGGAAGCCTGAGTGTGGAGAGGGGGCAGAAAAGCAGGGGATGCTCAGCATTTTCCATGGCCTTTAGGGGTCCCCATCCTGTGCAGCAGCAGCCCCTGGGTGTCTTTGATGAAACTTTGCATGTTCCCCTTCACTTCCAGGACTGGCCTTGCTTGGCTCATTTATTTTGCCTTATTTTCTGCTGAAAAACCCAGAACCCAACCAAACAAGGTGTTTTTGGGAGCAGGGCATGTTTTGGCTTTAGAGCTGGAGGAAATGCAAATATTTGAAGAGATGAATTTTGCTCTGTTGGTTGCCTCTGTCAATAAGAGCCATAAATTTCAAGTGAAAAGGGACTCAGGTGGTGGCAAATGCTGTGTGGTACAGAATGGAATCCTTCTGATGTACAAACATCAGAAATGCTGCTCCACTTCCTCATGGCACCAAAAGCTGTGGATTTTGTTAAGCAAAACAAACTTGTGCTTAGTTTGGGTATATAAGTTATATCTATTTAATTGTAAAAAATATATTTCTATAATCTCAAATCTTGTCTGTTGGTTGTGTCCCCAGACATTGGTATGAGTGTGTCGTTTTTAGAATATTTTAAATCCATTTCTTGCAGAAATTCTGTTTTCTTTCTGCCTGCAGAAATTAATCTCCGAACTCCACAAATTGTTTTCTTCCAAAAACGAGACCTTCGTGTTAAAGCTGTGGCCCCTGTTTGTCAGATTGCTCGGCAAGGTGAGCAGAAATGGAATAAATCCTTGAGCAGAGGGGTTTGGAAGAGCAGGAATCCCTTTTAATGGTGACTTTCTTCCTGCTCAGACCCTGCATCGCAGCGGCAGCTTCATCAACTCCCTGCTGCAGCTGGAGGAGCTGGGCTTCCGCAGCGGCTCCCCCGTGGTGAAGAAAATTGCCTTCATTGCATGGAAGAGCCTCATTGATAACTTTGCTCTAAATCCAGGTAGCTTTCAAAAAAAAAAAAAAAAAAATATTTAGCCTGGTTTGTTTGTTTGTTTTAATCCAAGTCGTACATAGCTGGAGAAATACACATACTGGAATGAATGATAAATACGTTATGTGTGTTAATGCAGAACTGGAAAAAAGAATATATCTGTTAGATATTTGTAAAAAAAAATATATCTGTTAGATATTTGTATATCATCATCTTGCAGAAAAATTGATAGTCTGTGTGCATAACTAAAATTCAGATTTTTGTTGGTTTTTTTCCTTGTTTTTGTTTTTCTTTTCGAAGCAAGGTGATAGTTTGATCATTTGTTCTGTCCCAATTTTTCTGCTGGCAATGCTAGAAATAGGATAAAATCAGTAAATCGTGTTTTGTAGTGCTATAAATGATCCAAACAGCAGTGAAATAGAGAATAAAATATTCTGTATGTTTTATTTTGGATGGTGTGGTATAACTGGAGAAAGGCAACACCTCAGGATTCCAGAAGTGTTAAAAAAAAGTTGTTTTAAAAGTGTAACCTGAATCTGGACAAGTTTTTAGTCTACCTTGTGTCAAAATGCAATATTTTTTACCTTGATTGTGCTTCTCTGTTCTGAAGAGAAAACTCAGTGTTTGATTTTTCTGTCCCTGGAGCAGATGGGACCTAACAGAGCAGGCAAGAGGGAATTTCTTCTGTTTATCACAGAATCCCAGCGTGGGTCAGGTTGGGTCCAGCCTCCCTCCTGGAGTGGGGTCAGGTTGGAATGCAGAAAATTGAATTTCAGTCTTTGTATTGAAAAGAAATACTTGATTTTTTTCAGAGCTGTTTTAAGCAATAATTAGAGCAGTAAGAGAATTTAAAAGCTTGGTGTGGTTGAGTTTTGCAAATTACTGTTAATTGAATTTGAAGCTAAAAGATATCGGGGAAAAAAAACCCCAATGATTTAATCAAATTTTGCTGAGCTGTGGTTGAATAATCTGTGTTGTTTAAAATGCACCTTTTGGATCCCCCAGACATCCTGTGCAGTGCTAAGAGGCTGAAGCTGCTGATGCAGCCCCTGAGCTCCATCCACGTCAGGACAGAGGCTCTGGCCCTGACCAAGCTGGAGGTCTGGTGGTATTTGCTGATGAGACTGGGGCCTCACCTGCCCTCCAACTTTGAGCAGGTAACCCATGGGACAGCAATCCTCATCCCTGTGCAGCAAAATGTAAAATATTTCTGCTGCTTCCATTTCTGCTTTGTTTCTGAAATCAAACTCCCTCCTCCCTCAAGGAGCCAATTTGTGCTTGGGTGTGACTTACAGGTTGTGTAGAAGGGATATTTGGGACTCACAGCCCCAAAATTTTGGAGAGTCTGTGGCAATGTCCTTTAGCATCTCTGAAAACCTGCCCTGAGTGCAGTCATGGACTATAAATGTGTTAAATAAAGGCTCTTTTCTCCTTTAAATAAAGGCTCTCTCCTCCTTTCACCAAGGAGGTGTGGGCTTGGAAAAGGCTGCCACAGGAAAACTGGTGAAAGACCATAAATATTTGGGAAGATAGAAAGAAAAGTGGTGCAGGTGTTGCATTTCTAGTCACACTGTAAGTGGAGTGGGCCTGTTTCTATTCAACACCTGGACTCCATTAAATTAATCTTCAAGATTGGGAATAAAGGGAGGGAAAAGTATTTTCTTAGGCTTATTAAAATACACTGCATCCACCAGGAATTTTTGTTAGATTTAGACATTCTAATTCATTCTAAATACCCAGAAACTCTTGATTTGTGAGCAGCAGCCCAGTCTGTGCTGACTGCAATGAGGTTTTTGTGTCCCTTTGCAGGTCTGTGTCCCTCTAATCCAGAGTACCCTGAGTGTGGACCCTGCTGCCTTCCCAGGAACGCCCTCACGGCCCAACAACCCCAGCCTGGGCCCAGCAGCCCCTGGGCAGAAACCAGGTACTGAAACATCAACCTGTGGGAATTCCAGCTCCATTTCATGTGCAGGGACTCACCTCTTCTGTTTGTCATGTTCTGCTTTCCCATTTCTAATTCTTGCTCTTCAGAACACTGAGTTTGCTGCATGGTCACTGCATGATTCATATGGGGGAAAGTGAGGCTGTTGCAGTCACTGTTTAAAGTTTTTAAAGTTGTGCCAGTCACAGTTTGAGGACCAGTTTTAATGGCCTGAATTGTGTTCTCTGTTGCAAGGGAGCTCTGGTTTGCAATCCTCTTTTTTCATTTATATGTGCCCCTTTATTTCTGTAGCATTTTTAGTTTCTGCCTGAATAGTAGAAAACCTTGGGATGGTTTGGGTTGGAAAGAACCTTAAAGCTCATCCAGGGACATCTCCCACTGTCCCAGGCTGGCCTTGGGCACCTCAGGGATGGGCATCCCACTCTGCCAGCCAGGAATTCCTTCCCAATATCCCAGCTAACCCTGCTCAGGGCTGATGATCCATCAGGAATTTTAATGCTTTAACCACATGTGAAACCACCTCTAGTTTGCATTATTAACTTTATCCTGGACATCCCTTGGATAAAGGACATTATCCAAGAAAAGTCCAGAATATACTCAATAATGCAAACTTTTTTATTGAAAATCAAAATGCCACCTCTAAATATCCAATAGGGAACTCCTGGTTTTCCTTCCCTTTCTGGAAGCCTCCATGGCTTGTGCCATTCTGTTCTGCTCTCATCAGGAGCCACAGGGATCCTGGGTTTGGGGAGTTCCCTGTTCCAAAGAAAAGTTCATCTTGGTCGAAGTATTTTGCCAAGTTCTCTTAAATTTGTGTTCCAGGTGACAGAGTTGGCCAAAATATTTTGCCAAAACCTCTTAAATTTCTGTTCCAGGTGACAATTTCCAATGGAAGCTGTTTTGTAGCAGCAGATTTATACAACTGCTCAGTGGCTGTGTAAGCACAGCTTCCATGGAGATTTGTATTGCCAAAAACAAAAAATTTGGCATCCCAGAATTTACAATTTTGGGGCAGATATTTAAAAAACTGGGGAAAATATGGCAGTGATGGCAAACCCCAGTTAGCTGAGAATCCTGGCTGTCAGAGGTGCCTTCCAGCCAGCAGCACTCCGTGATTTGCCCTTTTCCTGGGGAATTGGGGCCTTTTCCCTGGAGTTTCTGTGATGTTCCCTGTCTGTGTGCCCTCCCTCAGGTCCTTTGCTGTTGGTGAGCCCAGGTACACCCAGGGTGGCCCTGAACAGCCCGGCAGGAGGGCAGCTCTTCCCTTCCATCCAGCTCCTGGCCATGGAGATGCTGCTCCACTTCCTCCTGGGACCGCAGGTCGTGGACTTTGCTAAGCACAACAAGCTCGTGCTTAGTCTAGGTAGATGAGTTTTCTATTTCTATTTACAAATATATGGTTTATAATTGCATATTTCCATTTACAAATATGATTTATATTATATATATTTATATTTACAAATATCTATATCTATTTCTATTTACAAATATATGGTTTATAATTGCATATTTCCATTTACAAATATGATTTATATTATATATATTTATATTTACAAATATCTATATCTATTTCTATTTACAAATATATGGTTTATAATTGCATATTTCCATTTACAAATATGATTTATAATTGCATATTCGTATTTACAAATATATGATTTATAATTGTCTATTTGTATTTACAAATATGATTTATAATTGGCTATTTCTATTTACAAATATATGATTTATAATTGTCTTTCTATTTACAAATATATGATTTATATTATATATTTATATTTACAAATATCTATATCTATTTCTATTTACAAATACATGATTTATAATTGCCTATTTATATTATTTATAATTGTCTATTTCTATTTGCAAATACATGATTTATAATTGCCTATTTCTATTTACAAATATATGATTTATAATTGCATATTTCTATTTACATATATATGATTTATAATTGTCTTTCTATTTACAAATATGTGATTTATATTATATATATTTATATTTACAAGTATCTATATCTATTTTTATTTACAAATATATGATTTATAATTGCCTATTTCTGTTTACAAATACATGATTTATAATTGCCTATTTCTGTTTACAAATACATGATTTATAATTGCCTATTTCTATTTACAAATACATGATTTATAATTGTCTATTTCTATTTATAAATACACAGTATATATTTATATCTATTTAACTGTAAAAACTATATTTGTGTCATCTCAAATCTCATCTGTTAGAATGAAATTATTTAAACTTATAACTGTTGTCAGTTTTTAGATATCCTTATGTTTAAAATGCTGTAAACACACAAAGAATTTATTATTTTTAAGGCTATTTTCCCAGTACACTGCAAAGTAAGAGGTTTATGGGATGTGTTTTTTTGTTCTTGTAGAGCCTCTGCAGTCCCCACTGATCAGTAGCCCTTCTTTTTTTTGTAAGCATGCCAGCACTCTGATAAATGCAGTTCAGGATGGCTTTCTTGCCATTGGAAAAGAAGTTCCTGGTAAGGATTCAGTGCTGACACTGAAACATTTTCTGGGGAATCAAGTGGGCGAGGGGAACATTAGAAATCAACATTTTCTGTGATGTCCTGATGTTAGCAAAAGTAGAACTGCTCTGACTTGCATTGAAATTTGAGTTCTGGCTTCAATCCAAATCTGTCTTTTTACACAATTGGTATTTTACTGCAGTTTTGTTGAATATTTTTATTGCAAACTGAGTAAAACCATTGTTGCCTTGCAGATTGTTTGCTGAACGTTATCTGGAAGGACATGAATGGATATGTAAAAACAGCAATTGAAGCAGGTAAAAAGGGGCATTTTCTTGGATTTGGCATTGCTCACCAGTCAGAGGTGGTTTATTTTTACACCAGACCAGAAATTGTTCATTGTCCATTGCTTGGGTTTAGTCTGAACCAATAATTCTGTTCTGTTTGAAAGCAATTTCAGAAGGAAAACAGCCCCTCCTCAAGTCTTGAGTATTGAGGAATGGAGACAAAAAAGCTTTTGACTCTTTTTTTCTTCATTGAAACTTTCATAGTAATCTGTAGAGTCTGCAGATGTACAAAAGTTGTTTCCTATTTGAAAAATATTCCTTATCCAAGGAAAGTCCAGAATATGCTCAATAATGCAAACTTTTAATTGAAAATAGAAGCATTCTTTGGGTGAATACAAAATTCCACAACTTTAATGTCTCAAAATTCAAATCCTTAATGAAAACAAAGGTGTTTCCATTTCTTAATTAAACTTTAAAGGATTTTTATTCTTTGTTATTTAATCCTTGAAAGGATTTTTATTGAAACTTTAGAATCTCATTTGTTATGACCTGAATCTCTGAAGGATTTGGTGAATTTTTCCAAATTTACACCGAATTTTTTTGCTTTTGCACTAAAAGTTTGATTGATGCTCAGACTGACCATGGTGTTCTGACTGGAAATGTTCTTTATTTTAGGAAATAAGAAGGAGAAGGGAGGCTCAGAAATCCTGACCATGTTGCTCCAGGCCTTAAAGAACATTGTGAGATCCAATGCTCTGCCTGTGCAGAGAGTCCTGGTGAGTTCTGCCTGAAAAGCACCTGCAGGGTGGCAGCAGAGCTGGGCCCATGGCTCTTCAAAAACCACCCTGGACACCTTCCTGAGGGGATTTTTTATTGCTTTTAACTGAAGGGAATTGTTTCACTTTGACTTTTTTTTTATTATTATTTTTTGTCATTTTTTGGTATTTCTTTCTAATTTTTGGGGGGTATTTTTGGTGAATTTTTTTTTTTTTTTGGTGAATTTTTTTTGGTGAATTTTTTTTTTTGGTGAATTTTTTTTTTGGTGAATTTTTTGTTTGCTTCATAAATATTTTTTATAATTTTTGTATTTTTTGCGGGCACTTGGGATTTTTTTGTATTTTTGGGGGGGTTGGTGTTTTTGGTTTTTTTTTGTTGTGGGTTTTGTGTGTTTCGTATTTTATTTGTGGGGTTTCGTATTTATTTGGGGGTTTTCGTATTTTATTTGTGGGGTTTCGTATTTATTTGGGGGTTTTCGTATTTTATTTGTGGGGTTTCGTATTTGTGGGGTTTCATATTTGTGGGGTTTTCGTATTTTATTTGTGGGGTTTTGTATTTGTGGATATTTGTATTTTATTTGTGGATATTCGTATTTTATTTGTGGGGTTTCGTATTTTATTGTGGGGTTTCGTCTTTTATTTGTGGGGTTTCGTATTTGTGGGGTTTTTGTATTTTATTTGTGGGATTTTTGTATTTTATTTGTGGGGTTTTTGTATTTTATTTGTGGGGTTTTTGTATTTTATTTGGGGTTTTTCGTATTTTATTTGGGGTTTTTCGTATTTTATTTGGGGTTTTTCGTATTTTATTTGTGGATTTTCGTCTTTTATTTGGGGTTTTTCGTCTTTTATTTGGGGTTTTCGTATTTTATTTGGGGGTTTTCGTGTTTTATTTGGGGGTTTTCGTCTTTTATTTGGGGGTTTTCGTGTTTTATTTGGGGGTTTTCGTCTTTTATTTGTGGGTTTTCGTCTTTTATTTGTGGGTTTTCGTCTTTTATTTGTGGGGTTTCGTATTTTATTTGTGGGGTTTCGTATTTTATTTGTGGGGTTTCGTATTTTATTTGTGGGGTTTCGTATTTTATTTGTGGGGTTTCGTATTTTATTTGTGGGGTTTTCGTATTTTATTTGTGGGGTTTCGTATTATTTGTGGGGTTTCATATTTTATTTGGGGGTTTTCATATTTTATTTGTGGGGTTTTGTATTTGTGGGGTTTCGTATTTTATTTCTGGATTTTCATATTTGTGGGTTTTGTATTTGATTTGTGGGGTTTTTGTATTTGATTTGTGGGGTTTTTGTATTTGATTTGTGGGGTTTTTGTATTTGATTTGTGGGGTTTTTGTATTTGATTTGTGGGGTTTCGTGTTTTATCTGGGGTTTTTCGTGTTTTATCTGGGGTTTTTCGTGTTTTATCTGGGGTTTTTCGTGTTTTATTTGTGGATTTTCGTGTTTTATTTGTGGGTTTTCGTGTTTTATTTGGGGCTTTTCATGTTTTATTTGGGGCTTTTCGTATTTTATTTGGGGTTTTTCGTATTTTTGGGGTTTTTCGTATTTTATTTGGGAGTTTTCGTATTTTATTTGTGGGGTTTCGTATTTTATTTGTGGGTTTTCGTATTTTATTTGTGGGGTTTCGTATTTTATTTGTGGGGTTTCGTATTTTATTTGTGGGGTTTTCGTATTTGATTTGTGGGGTTTTCGTATTTGAATTGTGGGCTTTTGTCTTTTATTTGTGGGCTTTTGTCTTTTATTTGTGGGGTTTCATATTTTATTTGGGGGTTTTCGTATTTTATTTGGGGGTTTTCGTATTTTATTTGTGGGGTTTCGTATTTTATTTGTGGGGTTTCGTATTTTATTTGTGGGGTTTCGTATTTTATTTGTGGGATTTTCGTATTTTATTTGTGGGATTTTCGTATTTTATTTGGGGGGTTTCGTATTTTATTTGTGGGGTTTTGTTTCGTATTTTATTTGTGGGGTTTTCGTATTTTATTTGTGGGGTTTTCGTATTTTATTTGTGGGGTTTTTGTATTTTATTCATAACTTTTCGTGGTTTTCTATTTTGGGGAGGTTTTTATATTTTTCTCTATTTTTTTTTTGTATTTATTTTTTTATATGTATTTTTTATATTTTTGGTGGAGGCATTTTGGGGAGGTTTTTTGGGCTTTATTTACATTTTATTTGTATTTAATGTATTTTGCTTAAAGGATTAGAACCCTCAGCAAAAACACATTTAAATGTATTATTTTTCTCTTCCCCTCCCCAGTCTCTCATTGACATCACAGTCAAGGAGTTGCCCCCAAAAGTGCTGGGATCCCCAGCTTACCAGGTTGCTGATATGGATCTTTTAAATGTAAGTCTGAATTCATTCTGGGACTTCTTTAAGCTTCTGGGAAGTCAAATTATTTCAAATTTCTCATAACTTTGTTTGCAGCCTCATTAATTGAACTGTGTCTCATTAATGAAATTACTGCAGGAAAAGGGCTGGTGTTGATTAGTGAATGCCATGTTCTGTGTGCTGCATCCAAAGATAATATTTATATATTTCAGCTTTGCCAATGCTGAGAGTACTCAACAAAACGTATTTAATATCTGCTAATTAAAACTTTAATGAGGAGCACACTCCTGCCTTCTCAGGCTGCTCCTCACTAAACAAAATTTCAGAATTTCCCACCAAATTCCAGAAGCATTTCAGCCTCTTTTCACAGCGTTTTGTGATTTTATATATATAATATATAAATATAATATAATATAATATAATATTATATTATATTATATTATATTATATTATATTATATTATATTATATTATATATATTTATATATATTTATATATATTATATAATATATATTATATATCATATATAATATAATATATAATATATTTTTAGATATTTATATATATTATATTATATAATATATAATATATTTACATATATATTTCTATATAATATATAATATATGATATATATATGTTATATATTATATATTATATAATATATATTTATATATATTTTTATATAATATATGTATTTATATATAATATATAATATGTATTATATAATATATATAATTATATTGCATAATATAATATATAATATATTTTATATAATATATGTATTTATATGTAATATATAATATATATTATATAATATATATAATTATATTACATAATATAATATATAATATATTTTATATAATATATGTATTTATATATACTATATATTATATAATATATATAATTATATTATATAATATAATTATATATTTATATATATTTATATATTTATATATAATATATTATATTATATATATATTATATATTTATATATAATATATATATAATCACAAAAAGCTGTGAAAAGAGGCTGAAATGCTTCTGAAGTTTGGTGGGAAATTCTGAAATTTTGTTTAGGGAGGAGCAGCCCGAGAAGGCAGGAGTGTGCTCCTCATTAAAGTTTTAATTAACAGATATTAAATACATTTTGTTGAGTACTCTCAACACTAACAAACCTGAAATATTTCTGGTAAATTTGACCAGAGGTTGCCCAAAAGATCTCTTGCTGTAAGCTGGAAATGAGCACCTCAGGTTTCCAGTTTTCCCTCTTGTTTTTATGTTCAAGTGTCAGAATTGACAATTTTGGACAACTTTTAATGACTCTGAATTTCTGGCTAATAGTAATACTAATAATGGTAATGAATTTCTAGCTAATAATAATAATAATTGTGATTTTCTGGCTGATGATAATAATAGTGAATTTCTGGCTAATAATAGTAGTGAATTTTTGGCTAATAAAAACGATAGTAATAGTGAATTTCTGGCTAATAAGAATAATAATTGTGAATTTCTGGCTAATAATAATAACAACAATAATAGTGAATTTCTGGTTAATAATAATAATAGTGAGTTTCTGGCTAAGAACAATACTAATAATAATAACAATAATAGTGAATTTCTGGCTAATAATAGTAGTGAATTTTTGGCTAATGATAATGATAATAATAGTGATTTTCTGGCTAATAATAATAATAACAATAACAGTGAATTTTTGGCTAATAGCAATAGCAGTGAATTTCTGGGTAATGATAATAATAGTGAATTTCTGGCTAATAATAGTAATAACAATAATAGTGTCTTTCTGGCTAATAAGAATAATAACAATAAAAGTGAATTTCTGGCTAACAGTAATAATAATTTTGAATTTCTGACTAATAAGAATAATAATAATTGTGACTTTCTGGTGAATAAGAATACTTGTGACCTGGCTAATAAGAATAACAATAATAGTGCATTTCTGGCTAATAAGAATAACAATAATAGTGAATTTCTGGCTAATAATAATCATAATAATTGTGAATTTCTGGCTTACAATAATAGTGCATTTCTGGCTAATAAGAATAACAATAATAGTGAATTTCTGGCTAATAATAATCATAATAATTGTGAATTTCTGGCTTACAATAATAGTGCATTTCTGGCTAATAAGAATAACAATAATAGTGAATTTCTGGCTAATAATAATCATAATAATTGTGAATTTCTGGCTTACAATAATAGTGCATTTCTGGCTAAGAATAACAATAATAGTGAATTTCTGGTAATAATAATCATAATAATTGTGAATTTCTGGCTTACAATAATAGTGCGTTTCTGGCTAAGAATAACAATAATAGTGAATTTCTGGTAATAATAATCATAATAATTGTGAATTTCTGGCTTATAATAATAGTGCGTTTCTGGCTAAGAAGAATAACAATAATAGTGAATTTCTGGTAATAATAATCATAATAATTGTGAATTTCTGGTTTACAATAATAGTGCATTTCTGGCTAAGAATAACAATAATAGTGAATTTCTGGTAATAATAATCATAATAATTGTGAATTTCTGGCTTACAATAATAGTGCGTTTCTGGCTAAGAAGAATAACAATAATAGTGAATTTCTGGCTAATAATAATCATAATAAGTGTGAATTTCTGGCTTACAATAATAGTGCGTTTCTGGCTAAGAAGAATAACAATAATAGTGAATTTTTGGTAATAGCAATAATAGTGAATTTTTGGTAATAGCAATAATAGTGAATTTTTGGTAATAGCAATAATAGTGAATTTTTGGTAATAATAATAACTCTGATTTTCTGGCTAATGATAATAAGAATAACTCTGAATTTCTGGCCAATGATAATAAGAATAACTCTGAATTTCTGGCTATTGATAATAAGAATAACTCTGAATTTCTGGCTAATGATAATAATAATAACTGAATTTCTGGCTAATGATAATAATAATAACTGAATTTCTGGCTATTGATAATAACAATAACTCTGAATTTCTGGCTATTGATAATAACAATAACTCTGAATTTCTGGCTATTGATAATAATTGTGACTCTGGCTCAGAGTGGAATGCAGCACAGAGACCCTGGTGGAGGTGAGGCAGCCATTGCATTTTCCCAGTGCTGTTTTAACCCCTTCCATTTGTGTTCCAAGGGCACTCCAGCTCTGTTCCTGATCCAGCTGCCCTTCCATAACAACCTCCTGGAAAGCTGTGTGGCAGATGAGAGGTACCTGCAGCCCTGAGCATCCCTCAGAAAACACCTCACCATTTTTATTTCTTTCCCCTCTCATTCCAGCTGGGGACAAAGCCAGCTCTGACCTGTGGCATTTCCTCCCCCAGGTTTTTTGGGATCCTGGAAGCTCTGGTGGGTTTTGCCCTGTCTGGGCCCACCTCTGCCCTGGCTTTCAGTGAGTCTGTGCTGTGTGTCATTGATCAGAGTGCAGGGCAGGTGGGCAACAAGGAGCACCTCTGCAGGATGTGGAGCATTGTTGTTAATCCTCTCACAGAGTGGATTAATCAGGTAATTCATTCATTCTTTCATTCATTCATTCATTCATCATGAATAAATCACTCTGCAGTGAATTTGGTTCTCCTCCCCATACCCACACCCCCACTGGAGCACTTTACTGAGCATTTAGCTGAATTTTTCAAGGAATTCCATGTCTTTGAAGTGATGCTGGAATTGGATAGCTTGGCATAATCCTGCTGGTGAAAACCATGGAAAGGTTCCCCCAGGAGCTGTTAATTTTTAAATACCATGGCTTGGTTTGCTTGGTGTGAAAATCAAATCAATCCCAGATTGGGATGTTCAGGATGTAATTAGACCAGAGTTCTACTCATGTGAGACATCTTTAGTGTAATGAAAGCCTTATAAATGATAATAGCTGTGAGATTTAGCACCTTATTTAGTGGAAATAAGGTGATTGCAATGTAGGAGTTACTGAATTAATTAATCTTCATTATTCATTAGATGTAAAAATCATAGAATTTATGAAGAAAGTTTTAGATGCTGTGACTATTTCCAGCAGCAGGGAATGGCTGGGACAGGGATGGAGGGGATATTGGGAATTGGGAATTCCTGCCTGGGAGGGTGGGGAAGGGCTGGGCTGGAATTCCCAGAGGAGCTTTGCCTTCCTGAAATCTGTGTTACTGACCAGCAAATGTGAAATTTGGTGTCCAGGAGGTAAAATGTCCATGGAGAGGAATTCCTGCTTCAAGTTCTGTTCTCCACATTTTCAGAGTGCTCAGTGAGGGAATGCTGTGGCCAAGCCAGGGCCTGATCCCAAACTGGAGCAACAAGAACTGACTTAAAAATTAATTACACCTCATTACCAACAGCCTGATTAACAACTATTTCCTTATGGTCCTTGGCTGTGGGGCCTTTTTGCCTCTCCATGCCTTGAACACCCCTGGCAGTGCCCAAGGCCAGGCTGGAGCAGCCTGGGATGGTGGGATGAGATCTGTGGGATGAGATCTGTGGGATGAGATCTGTGGGATGGTGGGGTGAGATCTGTGGGATGTGGGATGAGATCTGTGGGATGTGGGATGAGATCTGTGGGATGAGATCTGTGGGATGAGATCTGTGGGATGAGATCTGTGGGATGAGATCTGTGGGATGTGGGATGAGATCTGTGGGATGGTGGGATGAGATCTGTGGGATGTGGGATGAGATCTGTGGGATGTGGGATGAGATCTGTGGGATGTGGGATGAGATCTGTGGGATGGTGGGATGAGATCTGTGGGATGTGGGATGAGATCTGTGGGATGAGATCTGTGGGATGGTGGGATGAGATCTGTGGGATGTGGGATGAGATCTGTGGGGTTGGGATGAGATCTGTGGGATGTGAGATGAGATCTGTGGGGTTGGGATGAGATCTGTGGGATGTGGGATGAGATCTGTGGGATGGTGGGATGAGATCTGTGGGATGTGGGATGAGATCTGTGGGATGTGGGATGAGATCTGTGGGGTTGGGATGAGATCTGTGGGGTTGGAATGAGGTGAGGTTTAAGGTCCCTCCCAGGGTTCCCTGAGGTGGTCATCACTTACTGCAGCTGAAATGAGTGAGGAGCACAGCAGACATTCCTAGATCAGCTTTCTTGGAATATATTTTGGCTTTTAGAAACAGAGTTTTGTACCCTTTGCTAGCAGGATCCTCCTGAGCTCTTGAAAGAGCAGAATATCTGATTTCAAACTGTATTTAACCAGGAACAGCCCAATTTTGCAGCTTTAGCTTTGCTAAACATAATTTAGCAGATCTCTTTTAAATGAGATACAAAAACGTGTTGTAAATTCCAGTGTGGTGATTTCTGTAGCGTGGAGTGCTTTGGGTGAGACTTGAAGCTTTAAGAATTGGTTTTGCTGACTGGAGTTGCTAAAGAAATGAAAAAAGGGAGTAGAAATAAGTATAAAGCTTAAGTATTCAAATGTCCCAGTTTGGGACAAATTTGGGAGGCATCTTCCCCGTGGGGTCTCTTCTGAAATAGCAGATTTTAGCAGCTCCTCTCCCACAGGATAATCTGGGAGGTAATGGTGTTTGGGAGATAATCTCCTTGGAGAAGAGCAGAAAAAAATGTTCCTTTAACAAGCAAAGTATTCACAGGTGTGAGGAAATGAATCCTATTGACCCATAAAACTCTTTTCTTGTTGCAGAATAACGAGGTGAACCAGGGGGATGCCCTGGAACACAACTTCAGTGCTGTGTACAGTGCTTTGATGCTGCCAGTATCCCACATTTTCCCCTCTCAGGGATTCCCACAGGTAACAGCAAATGAATCAAATGAATCAAATTCAAATTCAAACCAATGTGGGATTTATCAAATCTCTGAACTCTGAGCTGACTTTGGGTTCAGTCAGCTGGGTTTGGGGTTCAGTACAACACCAGAGATTGAAAATACCAAACCTCCAAATTAAAACCTTAAAGAATCCCCTAGGTTTTGACAGCAGAAGGAAACACAAAGCAAGTTGTTCTCTGAGCACAGATATTGATATTTACCACCTTTCTCTGTCCAAGGCCACTCTGAAATCCTTGCTGCGCTCCTGGTCTGACCTGTACCGGGCTTTTGCTCGCTGTGCTGCTCTGGTGGCAACAGCAGAAGAAAACCTGTGCTGTGAGGAGCTTTGTGCCAAAATAATAGCTGGGCTAGAAGGTGAAACTCCAGTAGTGAGTATAAAACTGATCATTTAGCAGATCTCTTCCTAATTACATCTGAGAACGTGTGTATGAATTCTGATGTGTGATTTCTGCAGCATGGAGGGCTTGGGGGAGGCTTGGAGCTTTAAGAGTTCTCTTTTGCTGGCAGGAGTTGATAGAGAAATGAAAGAAATTGTAAATTTCTTTAATAATATTCAAATAGTTAAACAGATTTTCGCTTTATCTTCTAATTAATAATAATAATGATTACTGAGTGCCATTGTGGTGGTAAATGGAATTTGTCCAGCTGAAATGTGTTTATGAATACCACAAACCCACAGGCACTGCAGTTAGGAAGGAGAACATGGAACCATCAGCCTTGTACACCAAAATTTAAGGATTTTATTCCTAAAGCTGTGTAAAAAAGAAAGATTTTGAAAGAATCAGTGGTTTTGTTGCCTAAATTTCCTATTCCCAAACTCACACCACAAGAGGAGGGGGATGAACATTGAGTTTGGGATATAAAGTCCTTCATGCATAAAGGAAAAAATACTGTGAAAAAGACAAAAAAATGGCATTAAAAACCCTGGAATTGAGAGGACTGCATCATTGTAACTTACCTTGGATGCTGCTAAATAAATAAGTGATAAATATCACTTTTAAAAATCAGTAATTAAACTAAATTAATTAATCGGTAATTAAATCAATCAGTAATTAAACTAAACAAGACAATTTAAAAGTTAAAAAAATGGCATTAAAAAACCTGGAATTGAGAGGATGGCATCATTGTAACTTACCTTGGATGCTGCTAAATAAATAAGTGATAAATATCACTTTTAAAAATCAGTAATTAAACTAAATTAATTAATCAGTAATTAAATCAATCAGTAATTAAACTAAACAAGACAATTTGAAAGTTCAGTGGGAAGTTATATTGCAACTTCTTTTAGCTCACAATATCAGCGTTCCTTTTAAAGCAAGTTGGGCCTTATTTAGGAAAATTTGGATGGATTGAGAGGCTAAAAAACCAAATTTGATTATCTTTTTCTATGCACTCAAAATTAATTGTGCTTTTGGCTGTTAATGACAACTTAATTGTTGTGCCTGTAATGACTTTTGTGGCAACCAGGCTTTGTCCTTGAGCACACAGGGAGCCTTGAACCTTAACATTATTGATTGATCCTAAATGTGGATAAATGATTTGATAAATGATCAATTGAGAAATTTGAAAAACTGATCAACTTGATAAATGATTTTTAATTGATTTATCCTAAATGTGACCCCTTCTCCCAGCTGCCTGCCACTGTTGGCTGCTTTAGACACTGTTTATTTTAATTATTAGAATTAATAAGCCCATCCTCAGTGTAAATGTGTATTTAAAATGGAATTTTATCAGCCTCACCTGATCATGCAGAACAACTTCACCCCCCTTTAATTTAATTTAAAGTTTCTGTGCTGTCCTGCACACCAAGGGTGGTTTTTTCTGTCATTGTTGCTCTTCTGAGGATTGACTTCTGGTTTTGCTGCTTGGTTTCTCTTTTTCCTGCTTGATTTCTGGTTTTGCTGCTTGATTTTTATTTCTTCTGGTTTTTTTTTCTTTTTTTTGCTGACTGGTTTCTGTTTCTGTTTCCTGCTCAGGTGTTCTCCATGCTGGAAGGTCTCACCCACCTTGTGTCAGTCATGGTTGACTGCATCAACTTTGCACCCTATGGCACTAAATTCCAGCCCAAAAACAGATGTAAGGAAATAACTTCAATTTTGGGGGTTTTGTATGTGGCTTCAAGAGTTGGTTAAAAATTAGAGTTTAACAGAAGACATGGGGTCATTGTGTACAAAATATTCTTTGGTTTTTTTTTTTTCCTATTCCCACTTAAACTGTTAAAGCTGAAGAAATAATTTCCAAAAAAGCATAATTCAGTAAAAAAAGGAGTTAAAATTTACCTGCCCCATGGGAATTTGTTAGGGTGGTAAAATGCAGTGTTGGGCTGCTGGAGGAGTGAAATGGTGATGAGGGAATAACAGAATGTAAACTTCACTTGCAAATAAATAAACTAATTTAAAAAATCTACTCCTTCCCTCCTGTTCACTGTTCCAGGATTTGTGTGTCAGGTGCTATCTGAGGAGTGGATTTTTATTTTCAAGTAGGCATTCAAACCTTAAATAGTTCAAGTAAAAAATTTCAAGTTCATTAAAACCTCGAAAATTTCAAGCAGGCATTAAAACCTGCAGAGTCTGAGCAGCCAGAAATATAAATAAGAAGACTAGAAATCAGATAAAATTACACATTAGAATGTGGCTAAGTTGTTAAATCAATTTTTCAACTGTTTATATGTAGATGTAGTTTGGGAATCAGAGTCCTTCCTCTCTTGCAGCCTCAATGTTCAGCTGTCTTTTCATGTCGGTTAAGGGAAAAAATGCAGTTTGTAATTGAATTTTTGAACCTCAGCTCCCCAGACCCCCACGGACTGGGCTAAGAAGAAGAAGGAGCCCCTTGGCAAGCTGAGCTCTCTGCTGAAGCTGCTGCTGCTGCTGCTGAACTCCTTCCACGAGCTGAGCTGCACGGAGCAGCCGGCGGAGCCGCTGCTGGCGCTGGGGCTGGCGCTGCTGGCGGCCCTGCACGGCCTCGTCAGCCACATCTCACTGCCCTCCCTGCTGGGCACCGCCCTGGGCACCTTCTCCAGAGCCCTGGCACTGTTCTATGAGAAAACCAGGTCAGCACTTGGAGGGTGCTGGGAGCTTGGGCTGGGGAAACCCCAGAGTGGTGTGGGATGGGGTGAGGTGATGCCAGGAGGAGGCCAGGATCTGACTCCGTGTTTCACAAGGCTGATTGATTATTTCATTGTATATATAATATTGAAACTATACTAAAAGAATAGAAGAAAGGATTCCATCAGTAAGCTTGCAAGGAAAGGAATGGAATGATAATAAAATCTGGTGGCTGACCAGAGAGTCCGAGCCAGCTGGGCTGTGATTGGCCATTAATTAGAAACAACCACATGAGCCCAATCACAGATGCACCTGTTCCATCCCACAGCACAGATAACCATTGGTTATTTGCATTTTGTTCCTGTTGCATTCCACAGCACAGATAACCATTGGTTATTTACATTTTGTTCCTGTTCCCTCCCACAGCAGCAGATAACCATTGGTTACATTTTGTTCCTGTTCCATCCCACAGCACAGATAACCATTGGTTATTTACATTTTGTTCTGTTCCATCCCACAGCACAGATAACCATGGGTTATTTACATTTTGTTCTGTTCCACCCCACAGCACAGATAACCATTGGTTATTTACATTTTGTTCCTGTTGCATTCCCCAGCAGCAGATAACCATTGGTTATTTACATTTTGTTCTGTTCCATCCCACAGCACAGATAACCATTGGTTATTTACATTTTGTTCCTGTTCCATTCCCCAGCAGCAGATAACCATTGGTTATTTACATTTTGTTCTGTTCCATCCCACAGCACAGATAACCATTGGTTATTTACATTTTGTTCTGTTCCATCCCACAGCACAGATAACCATTGGTTATTTACATTTTGTTCCTGTTCCCTCCCACAGCAGCAGATAACCATTGGTTACATTTTGTTCCTGTTCCATCCCACAGCACAGATAACCATTGGTTATTTACATTTTGTTCCTGTTCCATCCCACAGCACAGATAACCATTGGTTATTTACATTTTGTTCCGGTTCCATCCCACAGCAGCAGATAACCATTGGTTATTTACATTTTGTTCCATCCCACAGCACAGATAACCATTGGTTATTTACATTTTGTTCCTGTTGCATCCCATAGCACAGATAACCATTGGGTACATTTTGTTCCTGTTCCATCCCACAGCACAGATAACCATTGGTTACATTTTGTTCCTGTTCCATCCCACAGCACAGATAACCATTGGTTATTTACATTTTGTTCCTGTTGCATCCCACAGCACAGATAACCATTGGTTATTTACATTTTGTTCCATCCCACAGCACAGATAACCATTGGTTATTTACATTTTGTTCCTGTTCCATCCCACAGCACAGATAACCATTGGGTACATTTTGTTCCTGAGGCCTCTCATCTTCTCAGGAGGAAAAATCCCTAAGGAAAGGATTTTCCATAAAATGTGTCAGTGACTGGAGCTCAGGTTTTGCAGGGTTGAAAAAAATTTCAAATTTTAATCTCTTCAGAGTGACTCTGTTGGCATCTCTGCCAGATTCCAACACCCTTTACCTTCCACACCCTGCAGTAAAGATATTTATTGATAAAAATAAAGAAAATTTTTTAGGAAAAAAGTTTTTGCATTAAATTTTCTAGGAAATCAGTGATAATTTCTTGATGTGCACCAAAATCCTGGAAGTTTTGAAGCAGAAGGAAATACTGGGAAAAACTTTGCTTGGTGCTTTTTTTTCCTGAGCATTGTGTTTTCCTTGCACTTATTCATAAAAACGGAAAACATTATTTCCTGAACATCATTTTTTTTAAAGATTTATTGCCAAAAAGGGAGAAGTTGGATAAATATTTTTGAAGAAAGACATGTGGCAGCAAATAAAAATTTGGGAACCCCTTCAGCTTGGAGATCACAGGCTTAGAAAATGAGTTAAAAATGGGGTTTGCTCACATTGTTCTGGCTAATTGTACCTAAGGATTTTTTGTACATGGAGTATATTTATTTACATGGAATATAATTACTTATGTATTTATTTATATATATTTATTTTTATATATAATATATATTTATATTTATGTAAATTTTATATTTTTATTTATATTTAGTTTATGGAACTGCTTAGTGGTACTTAAGCTTTTTAATGCCAATATTTCAGCTTTTTAATGCAAATGTGTTTAAGGAGAGCCTTTAGAGTGCAATTAGAAGTTCATTTATAAGAAAAGCTTTAATTTCAAATTTGTGCTAATTACCAACGACTTCTCCATTAATTCCTCCTGAAGTCAGCACATCAGTATCCATGGAATTTAAAGGATGCTCTGGGAAACTCCATCAGGAAATGGTTTAATCCCCAGCTGAGGCTCATTGCACAAAGTGATTCCATCAAGTTACTCACCAAACCCAGTATGCAGTGCTGGAATTGATTCCCTGTTACATTTTTATGCTTGGGAGAAATGAGAAAAATAGAAATGAATTGAATTTGTTTTTTGGCAGGCTCCCTGAGGCACCCAAAGTCTACAGCAACCTGAGCAACAAGGTAAATCTGCTACAGAAATCACTGGGGCTTGGGGCAGGTGGGGAACAGCAGAGTGCTGCCAGTTCTTCTGGAATAAAATAAAAAATGGCATGAGGGTAGAGATTGGATTTTAAAATTCTTAAAAAAATAATTTAAATTTAAATTCAATTATTTGAATTTAAAAAAAATTAAATTCTAGAAGTAAGGATTTGGGGCAGGTGGGGAACAGCAGAGTGCTGCCAGTTCTTCTGGAATAAAATAAAAAATGGCATGAGGGCAGAGATTGAATTTTAAAATTCTTTAAAAAATTAATTTAAATTTAAATTCAATTTTTTGAATTTAAAAAAATTTAAATTTAAATTCTAGAAGTAAGGATTTGGGGCAGGTGGGGAACAGCAGAGTGCTGCCAGTTCTTCTGGAATAAAATAAAAATTGGGATGAGGGCAGAGATTGAATTTTAAAATTCTTTAAAAAATTAATTTAATTTTTTTTTAAATTTAAAAAAATTAAAATTTAAATTCTAGAAGTAAGGATTTGGGGCAGGTGGGGAACAGCAGAGTGCTGCCAGTTCTTCTGCAATAAAATAATAAAATGGGATGAGGGTAGAGATTGAATTTTAAAATTCTTAAAAAAATTAATTTAAATTTAAATTCAATTTTTTGAATTTAAAAAAATTTAAATTTAAATTCTAGAAGTAAGGATTTGGGGCAGGTGGGGAACAGCAGAGTGCTGCCAGTTCTTCTGGAATAAAATAAAAATTGGGATGAGGGCAGAGATTGAATTTTAAAATTCTTTAAAAAATTAATTTAAATTTAAATTAAATTATTTGAATTTAAAAAAATTTAAATTCTAGAAGTAAGGATTTGGGGGAGATGGGGAATAGCAGAGTTCTGCCATTTCTTCTGTAATAAAAAATGGGATGAGTGTAGAGATTTAATTTTTAAATTCTTTTAAATTAAAAAAATTAAAAATTTAAATTCTAGAGGTAAGGAGATGGGGAATAGTGGAATTCTGCCAGTTCTTCTGTAATAAAATAAAAAATGGGATGAGGCTAGAGATATAATTTTGAAATTCTTTTAAATTAAAAAAATTAAAAATTTAAATTCTAGAAGTAAGGATTTGGGGGAGATGGGGAATAGCAGAGTTTTGCCATTTCTTCTGTAATAAAATAAAAAAATGGGATGAGGGTAGAGATTGAATTTTAAAATTCTTAAAAATTTAATTTAAATTTAAATTCAATTTTTTGAATTTAAAAAAATTTACATTTAAATTCTAGAAGTAAGGATTTGGGGCAGATGGGGAACAGCAGAGTGCTGCCAGTTCTTCTGGAATAAAATAATAAAATGGGATGAGGGCAGAGATTGAATTTTAAAATTCTTAAAAAAATTAATTTAAATTTTTTTTTAAATTTAAAAAAATTAAAATTTAAATTCTAGAAGTAAGGATTTGGGGCAGATGGGGAACAGCAGAGTGCTGCCAGTTCTTCTGGAATGAAATAAAAATTGGGATGAGGGCAGAGATTGAATTTTAAAATTCTTAAAAATTTAATTTAAATTTAAATTAATTTTTTCTAATTTAAAAAAATTAAAATTTAAATTCTAGAAGTAAGGATTTGGGGGAGATGGGGAACAATGGCATTCTGCCACTTCTTCTGTAATAAAAAAAAAGGGATGAGGGTAGAGATTTAATTTTAAAATTCTTAAAAAATTTCTTTAAATTTAAAAAATTTAAATTAAATTAAAATTTAAATTCTAGAAGTAAGGAGATGGGGAACAGCAGAATTCTGCCATTTCATCTGTAATAAAATAAAAAAATGGGATGAGGGTAGAGATTGAATTTTTAAATGTAATTTCAATTTAATTTCAATTTAATTTCAATTTTTTAATTTAAAAAAATGAAAATTTAAATTCTAGAAGTAAGGAGATGGGGAACAGCAGAGTTCTGCCATTTCTTCTGTAATAAAAAATGGGATGAGGGTAGAGATTTAATTTTGAAATTCTTTTAAATTTAAAGAATTAAAAATGTAAATTCTAGAAGTAAGGAGATGGGAAACAGTGGCATTCTGCCATTTGTTTTGTAATAAAAAAATGGGATGAGGGTAGAGATTTAATTTTGAAATTATTTTTAAATTAAAAAAATTAGAAATTTAAATTCTAGAAGTAAGGAGATGGGAAATTGCGGCATTCTGCCAGTTCTTCTATAATAAAATAAAAAATGGGATGAGGGTAGAGATTGAATTTTAAAATTCTTTAAAAAATTAAGTTAAATTTAAATTAAATTTTTTAAATTTAAAAAAATTAAAATTTAAATTCTAGAAGTAAGGATTTGGGGGAGATGGGGAATAGAGTTTTGCCATTTCTTCTGTAATAAAATGAAAAAATGGGATGAGGGTGGAGATTTTATTCTAAAATTCTTTTTAAATTAAAAAAATTAAAAATTTAAATTCTAGAAGTAAGGAGATGGGAAACAGCGGAATTCTGCCAGTTCTTCTGTAATAAAATAATACGGGATGAGGGTAGAGATTTAATTTTTAAATTCTTTTAAATTTAAAGAATTAAAAATTTAAATTCTAGAAGTAAGGATTTGGGGGAGATGCAGAACAGTAGAGTTCTGCCATTTCTTCTGTAATAAAAAATGGGATGAGGGTAGAGATTTAATTTTGAAATTCTTTTAAATTCAAAAAAGTAAAAATTTAAATTCTAGAAGTAAGGAAATGGGGAACAGCAGAGTGCTGCCAGTTCTTCTGTAATAAAATTAAAAATGGGATGAGGGTAGAGACTTAATTTTAAAATTCTTAAAATTAAAAAAATTAAAAATTTAAATTCTAGAAGTAAGGATTTGGGGGAGATGCAGAACAGCAGAATTCTGCCATTTCTTCTGTAATAAAAAATGGGATGAGGGTAGAGATTTAATTTTAAAATTCTTAAAAATTTAATTTAAATTTAAATTAATTTTTTTAATTTAAAAAAAATGAAAATTTAAATTCTAGAAGTAAGGATTTGGGGGAGATTGGAAGCAGCAGAGTTGTGCCATTTCTTCTGTAATGAAATAAAAAATGGGATGAGGCTAGAGATTGAATTTTTAAATGTAATTTCAATTTAATTTCAATTTAATTTCAATTTTTTTAATTTAAAAAAATGAAAATTTAAATTCTAGAAGTAAGGATTTGGGGGAGATGGGGAATAGCAGAGTTTTGCCATTTCTTCTGTAATAAAATAAAAGAATTGGATGAGGGTAGAGATTTAATTGTAAAATTCTTTTAAATTTAATTTTAAAAAATTAATTTTTTTAAATTAAAAAAAATTAAAATTTAAATTCTAGAAGTAAGGAAATGGGGAACAGTGGAATTCTGCCATTTCTTCTGTAATAAAATAAAAGAGATGAGGGTAGAGATTTTATTCTAAAATTCTTTTAAATTTAAAAAATTAAAAATTTAAATTCTAGAAGTAAGGATTTGGGGGAGATGGGGAACAGCAGAATTCTGCCATTTCTTCTGTAATAAAAAATGGGATGAGGGTAGAGATTTAATTTTAAAATTCTTGAAAATTTAATTTAAATTTAATTTAAAAAAATGAAAATGTAGATTCTAGAAGTGGGGAGCACTCAGCCCTGGGGCTTGGCTGTGGTGTGACATTTCGGGCTGTACAAACCCAGTAGGAAATCACCTCGTCCCTGCAACGTTCCACGTTGTAGCTGGGAGTTTGCATTGAGGCCGCTGTGCTCTGTCCTCCCCCAGCTGGAGAAGCTGCTGGCAGAGATCCTGCAGTGCCTGCAGTGCCACTGCCCGGGCTCCTGCGACTCGGAGCTGCTGCGGCAGCTGAGCCCCGTGCTGTGCGCCGCCTTCCAGCACCGGAGCAAGCAGATCCGCCAGCAGAGCGCCCAGCTCTGGAACTGCACCTTCGCCAAGGCCTCCGCCCTCGCCTACCCCGAGGAGCTCAAGTGAGAAGCAGCTTTTATTAAATATTAAACCCCAAATGTTTCGGGTGTGTCCTGCCTGGCTCTGTCTGGCCTCGCTGCTGGGCCAAAGGCGGCAGCTGTGGCGTTTTCACCCCAGAGATGCCTTTGGCCGGCTGGGCGCTCAGAACAAGTCCAGGCAAAATAGGAACTCAGTTTACCTTTGGTGGAAAAGGTTCAGGCAACGGTGAAGAGAAAAGGAGCGGGTTCTGCCGTGGAGCTTAGATCCAGAGTTTATTGTAGCATGGTAGATTTCTGAATGTGGTATCAGCTCCAGCCAGAGCTGGCAGAGACACGGCAGAGACCCCAACCCCATGGTCTCGTGTCCTTTTTAAGCCCCGGGGACAGGGGAGGGGAGGGACAGGTGAGGGCCAGCCAGGTGTGAGCAGGGAATGGGCCAGGGGATGTGGACACCAGGACAAACCAATGAGCCCAGGCCTGGGGGGCATCTGCCAATCACTCAATGCCTTGCTGGAAGGTGCCAGGCAGGAGGGCACAGGGGAGGGGGAAAGGTTGGCATCCTTGAGGGGGATGGCATAGGTGAGACAGGAAATGGCGACACACTGCAACAAGCTTTTTGTTCCTGACATCCCTCAGGCAGAGCTCACCCATTCTGCTTCCCTGGGCATGTTTGTGTGAGAGCTGCTGCTCTTTCTCTGCACCTTTCCCCCTCCCATCAATCCAAAATTGTGTTCTGTTGTTGGGCAGGTCTGTGTTAAGTCAAGCCAAAAAGAAAATCCCTCTGCTGCTGCCTGGTTTTGAAAGCATTGAGGTGTCTGAGGAGTGCAGCGGCCCCTTCTCTGACCTGGTAAATGTTTGGTTGGGATTTCATGGGAATTGCTCAGTTGGGATTCACTGACCTGCAGTGATTTCATGCTTAGGATGATAAACTCTGCTGGGTTAGCACTGGCAAAAGACTCACCTGGTTTTTACCACTTCCTACATTGTAAATTTAGAGTGCTAGGAATTTCTTTGAAAGAATTAATTGTTTAAGTTGTCCTCTGCACAGTTTAGAGGAAATTTGTGAGCGTGGGATGGTTTTATTCTAGAAATTACCACAGGGTGGGTTTGTGAGCCTGGAGCTCTTCCCACAGTGCATTCAGTGTGGTTTTGTCCGAGCAGATGGAGAATTCCCAGCTGGATGCAAAGATCAGTGGAATGGAGGTGAAGGTGGGACAGAAACGAGATTCAATCTTGGCACAGACAAGTGAAGCCAAAAGTGATGGCAAAGACAAGTCCAGCAACGGGCAAGCAACACCTGCCAAGGTAAAGTGATCCCAGAGAGGGGTCCTGCAATCCAATCCAGGATCTTCAGGACCAAATCAGCACTTTGGGGATGCTGAAATGTTTTCCTTTCCAGCTTGGTCTGCCCAGCAGAGTCAGGGTTAATATTCCTGTCAGAATTCTCTGCTGAGCTTTGGGGAGGGTGGCAGGAAAGAGCCCAAGTCCTCACTCTGTGGAGACTGTGACAGATTTGGGTTTTGGTGGGCTCTGGGGTGGGCAGATCTCTCACAGAGATAGGCCATGTCCTTCAGAAATTCCTGATTTCCAGTTCCTCTCCTGTTCCTAACCAAGCATTTGGGGTTTTTTATCTCTTTGCAGTTAAAACTAGAATTTCCATCTCCTAAGACAACAAGTGAGACGCTTCTGGAAGAGGAGAAATCTGTTGATTTTGTGTTTATTCCTCCAGAAACAAAACCAAGAATATTGACAGAACATCAGAAGGAAGTGCTTAGGTCCAAGAGGTCTGTCATTTATTGTTTTAAACTTATGTGAAATGTCATTCCTTGAGTGGCTGAGCCTGACTTAACTTCAGTTCCTATTTCTTACACCAACACAGGTCGTTGAGTCTTGTTCCTCCATACAAGTTATGAAGTTCAAAGCTAAGGGAGTTCCTTGATTTGCTGTTTTATAGCAACCAAATTATTCTTGCAATTGCATTTCCCCTTCTGGTTAAATACACTCCCTCTAGTCTGTTTGGAGTTTGGGAATTTGGAGTTCAGATTTTTACCTGGGGACTCAAGAGTGTGAAATCAAAGGTGTCATTTCTCATAAATCATGGAAATGAAAGGATTGGGTAAAACAATCTGAGGAAGGGATTTCTTGAGTCAGCAGCAGGTCAGGAATTAGGGTGTTCCCAAGGCTCATCTTGATGGCAGAAGAATCTTTAGAATGATCTGTTTTAATGAGAGAGGATGATATTGGTGTGTTTTCTGTGCTTAGGCAGCAGGAGCAGGACGTGAGGCAGGAACTCCTCTGGGTTGGGCTGAAGTCTGCAGAGTGGGATCCCAATCGCAGCTTTTATTCCCCAAAAATAAAGATTTAATGCAGCTGAAAAGAAAGGCCTTGAAATAAGGAGATAATAAATCCAAAGAGGAGTCTGACTGCTATTCCTGGTGTTGTTGCAGGGCTGACATTCCTGCCATGTACAACAACTTGGATGCTTCCCAGGACACCAGCACGTTTTCCCAGTACAGCCAGAGCCAGGAGGATTCTTTGTGAGTAGTTGTGGTTGTTGAAGGGTTCTCCTTTGGCAGGTTTAAGGGTGAGCCCAGTTGTGGTTGTTTAAGGGTTCTCCTTTGACAGCAACACTGATTTCAGTCATTCTCTTCTAGGGAAATGCCACCTGCAGTAGAAAATGCCAAAGAAGACCCTGCAAACCAACCTCAGGTAATTTCCCGTTGTCTGATAGTGACTAAAAGCAGTTTCTACCAAATGTGAAAGGTTTTGTGGTTTGTTTGCCATTCTCAACACCAAGTGAGAGAAATTTTAACACCATTGCAGTGCTGTGTTCTGCCTTATATCATTTATTCCTTTAGGATTATTTAGAATATCATTTAGGCCAAATCACTGTGTGTTTGATGTTGGAATGGGAGAATTTATGTGAGCAGTTTGTGATCACCCACGTGCCCGTGCTGCCACAGTATTTTACTGGGGTAAAGACTGTAATTCCTGAATTCCTTTTGGGGAGAACTTGCCTGAACAGCTGCTGTGCTAGCAGTCAGTCAGACCAGGTGAAATACAGCAAAACTTGAGCATTTTTGGAGTTCTTCATTTTGGGATTAAATGGTTTTAAAAAGTGTCTTTCATAGCTATCAAAGCCCAGATAATAAATCATTTGGTGGTTGGAAAAACCTCGTGAGTGTGCTGTTTTCTATTGCACCAGGACTGCAGTTGACTATTGTATAATATTATTGTATAATATTATTGAGTAATATTATTGTATAATATTATTGTATAATATTCATAGGACAGGTACAACTGTGTCCATTTGATCCCTGGGACAAACCTTTTGCTGTTGATGTTTTTGGGACAGGAGGAGAAGGTGGGCAGTGAAGGATGTCGCTCAGAGGAGAGCCCGGCCTGCACCAGCGCGGAGGAGACCAAAAACGAGAGCGCTGAGATGATCCCAGAGGAAACCTCCATTGGAGAGGCCTTGGAGACGAGTTCTGTGGAAGCAGCTCCCCAGGAGGCCTCAGCAGGGAAGGAGGACACCTCAGATGTCCCCAGCAGCTCAGCAGGGAAGGAGGACACCGCAGATGTCACCAGCAGCTCAGCCTCCAGTGACATCGTCTCTGGCACGCCCCAGCCCGTGAGCCGGCGCCAGTCCTTCATCACCCTGGAGAAATTCGGGGCTGCAGAGAGCCGGCCCTTCAGCCCAGCCCCTCTGAGCTCCGTGTCAGAGCTGGCTGGGACTCCTGCTGAGGCAGCACAGGAGAGCAGCAGTGACAGCAGGGCTGGAGCTAGAGCAGAGAAACCTGGAGAGGAGGACAAAAACCCTCCAAAAGCCGAGGGGGCCGCGCGCAGGATGACGCGCCGGCAGAGCAGGATGGAGCTGCAGGGCAGCAAACCCAAGGTGCAGGGCAGGCCAGAGGAGCCCCTGGCCCCTGAGAGCCTGGAGAGCGGTGCTGAGCTGGGCTCTGCAGTGCAGGACGTGGAGCACATCCTGCTCAGCCACTCCCAGGCTCTGCTCTCCACGGAGGCCGACATCCAGAGAGCCGAGGATGCCATCGCAGAAATGGAGAAGGCCCAGGGGCTGGACACGGACTCCAAAGAAAACACCCCCCCAGAGAGCAGCAGCTGCCCTGAGCAGGCCCCAGGGGAGGACAGCCAGGTGCCACAGGTGTCCCCTCAGCAGAAGCAGCTGAGACGTTCCTCCAGGAGACGCTCGGAGCCTGCGGAGAGCTCCTCGGGCAGCCAGGAGAGGGAGGATGGGCTCCCCAAGAGAGACAGGAGGAAAGAGGAGGAGAAAGCTGGGCAGAAGAAGCTGTCCCAGGGGAAAGCTGATGGGTCCCAAAAGCAGAAAGGAATTCCTGGGAAAGCCGCAGAGAACACAAAAGAGAGCAGCCAGCCTGAGAGAGTGGCAGAGGAGTGGAGCTCCAAGGACTCTCCTGCTCTCAGGGGCCTGGAGGAGGAGGGCAGCAGAGGGGGCAGGAGGGCAGAGGATGCCCCCAGGGCAGAGGGGGAAGGTCAGGGCAGCCTGAGCACAGCGGGGCAGAAGGTGGAGCGCCCACGGTACCACACCAGGAGATCTTCCCAGGGGTTACTGTCCAGCATAGAAAACTCTGAGGCTGACAGCTCTGAGGGCAGGGAGGAGAGCACCAAGAAGAAAAAACCCGTGAAAGTGAGGAGCAGGAGCAATTCTCTTGAAGGGAAATTGAAAGAGGGACAGGCAGGGAGCCAGAGCCCTGAGGGCTCTGCCCAGGGAAGTGAAACTAAGAGTGCACAGGAGGCCAGTAAAGCTGAGCCTGAGGTTGGCACAGGTGCTGCAGTGCCAGCTGAGCCAGGTGGCCTGGAAAAGCAGGAAATTGCTGCAGCTGCTGGGGAAGCTGTGGGCTCTGGCAGCTCTGAGCACCCAGGCGCTCTGCAGGACACCAGCGTGGAGCCAGGCAAGGGTGATGCACCCATGGAGTCACTGTGCAGCCCCTGCGTGTCTGAGCAGGATGGCAGAGCAGCAGAGGAGAGGCACAGCAGCACAGGGGACTCCTCTGTGCAAAGCCCCGAGTGCCACAACAAGAGAAGCAAAAGGGTGAAAAAAATCAAGAGCTGTGATTGCTGCTTCAAAAAGCCAAAGCAGCAGGTGACTGAATCGAAGCTCTCTGAGTCAAAAAAGGAGAAAGGCCCTGAGCTGGAGGAGCCTGAGATGACCCCAGCACAGAGCCCAGCTCAGAGCCCAGCTCAGAATGTTTCTGCTCCCTCAGATCTGGAGGAGAGCTTGGCCCTGGCTCCCTGTGGAATGAGCACCCCATTGCATCCTCCCGAGGAACCCAGCACCTTCAGCTTGGACAGGCAGGAAATGGATGTGGAAAACCTGCAGGGAAGCAGTGTGGGGGTGGAGGAGGAGAATCCAGAGGATCCAGAGGGTTCAGCACCTGAAATCACTGAATCCATGGAGGAAATAGAGGAACCTGCTGAGCAGAAGGAGCCCACAGAACAGGTTCTGCCTGAGAGTGTTCCTGAAGAGCCCAGGGAGAGCGGCCTGGACTCAGGGGACCAGGGGGAAGAACCAGCAGCTGCAGAAGAGGAGGAAATAAAGGAGAATGGGCAGCTGGAGGAGGAGCCTGAGGAGCTGGATGTTGACAGCAAACCTGAGGAAAAAGAGATGAAGGGGCTGGAAGGAAATCAGGAGGATAAAGGAGAAGCTGAGAACTCTGCTGGGGAAACTTGTGTTATTCCAGACCAAGAGATGAAGGAGGAATTGTTGGAAACTGAAATCAAAGTGCCTGAAAACGTGGCCTTGGCAGATCAGAGTGTGGATTCCCCCCTGAAGGTGGAAGGGGAGCCCCCAGTGCAGGTGGCTGAAAGCCCCACCAGCCTCCAGGCCCGCTGCACCTGGTCCCCCTCAGCCTCCCCATCCACCAGCATCCTCAAGAGAGGGGTCAAGAGGAGCCAGGAGGATGATTCCCTGTCACCTGCCAACAAGGTACTCCATGGGGATTGTGCTGCTCGCTGCAAAACTGGCACGGGGAGCTGAAATCATTCCCAATCTGTTGAGTTACTGGGGACTGGTGTGAGTAATCTTACAGGAATGCTGAGGTTTGGGTTTGCAATGTGCCAGATTTGCATTGTGAGGGGTTTATTTTGAAGCAGAGCACCCTGGGTCACTGCACAGGCAGGAGCAGCACGCTCAGGGTAGTACACAGAGAATCCTGAGGGAATTCTCACAGTCTGTCCTTGGCTCAGACATTCCCTGGGTCATTCAAGAACTTCACTGATTCCAAACTGATTTTGGTTTTTTTGTCTCCTCAGAGTGGCTTCCCCAGGCTGTGCTGGGTTGAGTTCCCACTCTAAAACCTCCTTCTCTCCTCCCCAGATCCGCCGAGTGTCTTTTGCAAACCCCATTTTCCAGGAGGGCCTGGCAGACGACATCGACAGGAGGAGTCCTGTCATCAGATCCCATTCCTCACCCTCCTCCAGGAGTCTTAAAATCCTCTCTAACATGCAGGTCAGGGTAAAGCCTGGAACAATGTTCTGTTGTATTTGTGTATTTATCATAAACAGCATGGCTTTAGTGCATGTTTGCAGTTGCTTACACACAGTTGTAAGGGCTGAGGAGCAGAAGTGTAAGAAACAAAACTGCTTTAGCCTGACTCATTCTGTTACTGTGAACTCCAGTGAACTCTGAGGTTTCAGGGGCTAAAATCTCACTATGAACTGAATTCCTGCTGTTAACTGAATTCCTACCATTGACTCAATTCCTACCACCCTGAGATGTTTTTTTCCTCTTTTTCTATCCAGCACATTACCACTCCAACCAAAGGATTTCTGTCCCCAGGATCTCGTACCCTTAAATTTAAGAGCTCAAAGAAGTGTTTAGTAAGAAGTGCTTTGGTTCATGTTTCTCTTCTATTTTTTTTCCCTGTATTCAGTGGGTGACAGTTAATTTAACACTTTGCCTGTGTTACCCCAGATCACAGAGATGGCCAAGGAGTCCCTGCCGTGCCTCTCGGAGTTTGTGTACCCTGCCTTGGCTGGCTGCAAGGCCCCTGTGGATGTCATTTTACCTCAGATCACATCCAACATCTGGTCAGTGGCTCCTTGCTTTTGGAGGTGACATTTCAGTAGAAACTGAGCTCTGACTGAGCCCACCAAACCACAATTTTAGCCTGAATTCTTTAAAGGGATTGGGGTTGGTTGGGTGTGGAAGAAGAGACTTGTGAATATTTTGGCATTCTTCAAGTACTTATTTGATGACTGGAAAGCTCCCCAGGGCTGGGGAGTTGGTGCAGGGCCAGGAGCTGGATTGATGAGCCTGTGGGTCCCCTCCAGCTGGGGATATTCCCTGCCTGTGTGCCAATAACCCCATTTTGCCTCCCCTGCTGCAGCGCCAGGGGCCTGGGGCAGCTCATCCGAGCCAAGAACATCAAGACCGTGGGAGACCTGAGCACTCTGACAGCTCTGGAGATCAAAACTCTCCCCATCCGCTCCCCCAAGGTCTCCAATGTCAAAAGAGCTCTGAAGGGATACCACGAGCAACAGGTAAAGTGGAATTCCAGCAGTGATCTCATTACTGCAGCAGGAATGGTGTCCTTTTTTCCTTCATTAAAAACAGCACTTTAAACCTAATCCCTGCCTGCCTCAGTACTGTTGAGTTTAAGATACAGATGACTTGGTTAAACTGTTATTATTAACAGGAAAAGTGATTGGATTTATTATGGGGCTAAAATATATCTTAACCCTGTAATTTATTTATATTTTTTTTTCAATCTGAAAATGTTTTCTCTCCCCAAAAAACGCCCAGGTGAAATCTCGAGTGTTGGAGGAAAGCACAGTGCCTGAAGATGCTGAGAAGCCTGGAAATGATGTGGAGGAGAAATCTCTGAGTGGAGAAGAGGAAAAACTTGCAGCAGGTACCTGCTGGTGGCTTTTTGCTTTGGGTTTGGAGGGTTCTGCTGTGCTGTCTTCATCCTCTCCCGCTGGGGACACCTCATCCTTTAGTTTTTATTTTGGGTTGAGTTTTCTCCTAACCCCGAGGAAGGGCAGGGTGTGCAGTGCCTCTCTGGGAATGTTTCCCACGGAATAAATGCATTGCAGGCTGCTCAGAGATGGGGTTTTGTACAGAAGCAGCTGGAATTCTGCTCAGCTCTCCCTGCACTTGTCTCCTTTCCCTCCCTGCAGATCTGCTGGACACAGGCAGCAGCAGCAGCAGTGGTGAGCAGCCCCCCATGGATCTGCTGGGGCAGGTGCAGGCCCTGGCAGCCCAGCTGAGCTGCCAGGATCTCCGTGCCTACTCTGGCAGGCAGCTCCTGGAGATGCAGGAGAAGCTGCTGGCCATGGCCTCGAGCATCACCAGGAGCCTGCAGGCCCAGGGCCCCGAGTAGCTGCCCCTGCTCAGGGAGGAGGAGCCGCTCCAGCACTGCCCCACGGGCCTTCCTTGCTGCTCCCTCACTGCTTCAGGCTGCTTCTTGGCTACAGGATATGTTCTTAACATCTTCATGGATTTATCATCTCTTTTTTTTTTTTTTTTTCTTTTTTCGGTTTTTTTTCCTTTTTATTATTTTTTCCTTTTTTTCCCTTTTTTTTCTGTTTTTTCCTTTTGTTTTTTCCTTTTTCCTTTTTTTTCCTTGTTTTTCCTTTTTTCCTTTTTTCTTTTTTTCCTTTTTTTTCCTTTTTTTCCTTTTTTCCTTTTTTCCTCTTTTTTCCTTTTATTTTTTCCTTTTTTCTTTTCCTTTTTTTTCCTTTTTTTCCTTTTTTTCCTTTTTCCTTTTTTCCCCGTTTTTCCTTTTTTTTCCTTTTTTTTTTCCTTTTTTTTTCCTTTTTTTTCCTTTTTTTTCCTTTTTTTTCCTTTTTTTTCCCTTTTTTTTTCCCTTTTTTTTCCTTTTTTCCTCCCCTTTTTTTTTTTTTTCCTTTTTCCATTTTACCTTTTTCCTTTTGCTGTTTTTTTTTTTTTTTTGTTTTGCCCTTTTTTTTGCCTTTTATTTCTTTGCCTTTATTCCCTGCTGGTTCCTCCCCCTCCCAGAGCTGTGGGGCTGTTTCCTCCCTGGCAGAGCTGTTCCTGTGGGATTGCTATGCATCTTTCTTTCGGGCCGTGAAAGAAAAACCTGACAAAGCCGTGCAATAGCAGAGACTGTGAAAAACCAAACCAACAGAGTAATTAAATTATTTTTTTCCAAACCCAAAGTGTTCTTACTGCTGCAGACTCTTGCTGAGAGGGGGCTGAGAGCTGCAGCTGCCCCTCCTGCCCCAGCTGCCTCCTCTGGAGCTCTGGCAGCGCCTGTGAGGTGAGCTGGGCTCAATTCCCTCCAGCAGGAGCCTGGGATTTGTACTGGATCTATTTTTCCATGTATTTTTGTACGACTCAAGCTCAGAGGAAATGTGCTTGCACGGGAGAGAGACTCTGCAGAGCCTCCCAGGCTGTGCCCTGGCCCTTGCTGGCAGCAGCTCTCCTGGTGGGAAGACTTTTCCGTGAGGAAATGATGGATTGGACAAGAGCTCTTTGTATATTGTGTACAGACTCACAGCAGATGTTGGGTAATAATTTATGGAGTTTTAATTGCATGGACTGCATTGCTGCTGCTTGGAGACCTTCAGCCAGAACTCCCAGGTTTTCCCTCTGGGATTCTGATCTGTATATATTGTACTGTAGCTATCCAGATGGGTGTTTATTGAAAGGAACTGCTGCAGGTGGTTTTCCAACTTTTACATGGGCAAATAAAAGAGCTGATAGTTCCCAGACTTGGTTGTGGCCTCGTGCTTTGGTGGCTTCTGGGCTTTTTCTCTCTCCAGCTTCCCCTCAGGTTTGGATTCCCGAGGCTGGGAGGGACCTTGGAATGTCACCGGTGCAGGTCCTTGAGGACAGGGTGGGATCTGGGCTGCCAAACTCTCAGTGTTTTTTGCCCTGTTTGTGTCTCATGGAGAAAAGGGACAGGGCAAACAGCCTGGAGCTACAAGGGGAAGAAGCTCTGTGGCTTTTTGTGGTTGTTTTGGTTCCAGATCTGCCTCCTTAGGAGAGTTCAGCTCTCCAGGTAAGGATGTTCCTGACCCATGGGACGGGTTTTGATCCCAACTCCCAGTGCTGGACCTGCCTTGGGAAGGTTGGGACATTTCCCTTCCAGGCTGCCCCTGCTGGGAATTCCCTCTGGACTCTGAATTCCTCAGGGGTGATGCTGCAACCCCTGCTGTTAACTTGGATTTAATCTATGGGAGATAGAATATCCAGGGGTTTTTATTCCCTTCTTTCCTGTGGAGTGGCTGCTGCCAAGTGCTGCGGTAGATGAAGCAAAAATTGATGTTCAGATATGGAATGACCCCAGCTCTGGGTCCTTTCCTTCCTCAGCAGTTTGTGGGGTGAATTCCCTTTTCCAGCACCACAGCACCCATCCATCCATACTGCAGAAACCTCAGCTTTATTCATCACTAATTTACAAGAAATCACAGCTTTTGCCCCCAGAACAGTTGCAGCAGAACACATTCATGAGAGCTCAGCAAGCAGGAGAGGGGTGCCTGCTTTTTCCCTCCCCAAATAAATCGGGTTGAAATCCAAAGCTTAAATGGAAAACCAAGTGAAGAGATTGAAACGTTTCAGAACAGCCCAGTAAAATTCTCTTTGTGGCAGAATGAATCATATAATGTGTGTGGTGGAATTGTGGAGCTGTTGTGTAGTGTCTTAGTGTGCGACGAAACGTTTGAAATCCCAGACAACAGCTGGGCCTGTTTGGCGCTGGGAGAAGGGCAGGATGTGCTTAGAGGCACTTTAGGAAACGTTGTGTGAAATACTCCAGGTGTGTTTTGCTCTGCAGTTGTTTCTGGTGTGGCTGAGAGGGGCAGGAGGGCTCACACGGCCTCCACGTAGTTGGCGGGCAGCATGCCGGTCTTGCCGGTTCTCTGCACGGTGCCGTACATCCAGCCCTCGTCGATGGCCTGCACGTTGACAATGGTGTCCCCGTCCTTGAAGGACACCTCGTCTGCGTCCGCCGCCGTGTAGTCGTACATGGCCCGGAACGTCTTCTGCAGGGACAGCAGGGACAGGGTCAGAGCCTTACAGGGACACAAGGGACACGGCCACACCCTGACAGAGATCAGAACTTCTGCAGGGACAGGAGGGACAGGGTCAGAGCCTTACAGGGACACAAGGGACACGGCCACACCCTGACAGAGATCAGAACTTCTTCTGAAGGGACACAAGGGACATGGCCACACCCTGACAGAGATCAGAACTTCTGCAGGGACAGGAGGGACATGGCCAGAGCCTGACATGGCTCAGAACCTCTTCTGAAGGGACACAAGGGACATGGTGACACCCCGACATGGGACAGAAGGGATGTGGTCACACGGTCACACCCTGACATGGCCGGGGCATCTTCTGCAGGGACACAGGACAGAAGGGACATGGTCACACTCTCACTTGGCCCAGAAAGGACACAAGGGACAGAAGGGACACGGTCACACCTTGACATGGGACAAAAGGGACATGGGCAAGCCCTGACATAGCCTGGAATGTTTTCTGCAGGGACGGAAGGGACACGGTCAGAGCTTTACAGGGGACACGATGTCTTCAGGGACACAAAGGGACGTGCTCAAACCCTGAAATGGCCTGGGATGTCTTCTGCAGGGACAGAAGGGACATGGTCAAACCCCAGGGGCTGGGATTGGTGTCATGGCAGGGTCTGGCTGCTCCTTCAAACCTGGCTGTGGATTCTCCTCCCTCCCTGAGCCCCTTGGGTGCCTGAGTGCCACAGCCCCGGGGGCTGCTGGTGGCACTGAGCCTGAGCAGTGTCCCCACAGCGGCCTTGGGCACCACCAGCTCCAAGTGTCACTTTCAAGTTGTTGCCTCCCAGCAGTTTTTGGGGACGATGCCATTCCCACTGTCCTTGACTCCAGAGGCAGTCCCTGAAGGAGCACTTCCTCCCACCCCTCACTTTTCAAGGGCTGAGGAGGAAGAAGAGCCCATTCCAGGTTTCCAAATGCCCATTCCAGGTTTCCAAATGCCCATTCCAAATTTCCAGGTGCTCATTCCAACTTTCCAGGCCCAGGGGAGGCTCTGTCCCCCTCAAGTCCCTGTCACACCTGGTTTCATACAGACGCTCAGCCCCATAGACTGGAATGCCACCAACTCGGTCTTGGATTAACACTATTAATAGTGTTAATTAATTATTAATCAGTGGCTGTGACCCCTCCAGGTGCCCCAGGGTTACTCACCCCAGCAGTGGAGGGGTGGGAAGGCACTGAGGACACCGTGGTTTGCTGGGTGGCCACTGAGGATGAGCGTTGCTGTGGCAGCTCAATGGTCTTGACCTGCTTGTAGCCCACTGCAGAGAGAGGGTGGGGTTATTATGGGATGGACAAAGATCATTGCGTAGGGCTTTTGTTATGGGATTGTGATGGAGGTAGTTGGGATAGAGATCATTGTGTGGGGTTTATGGGATTGTGATGGCGCTGATCTGGAGAAGGATCATTGTGTAGGGTTATTATGGGATTGTGATGGAGCTGGTTGAGATAGAAATCATTGTGTGGGATTATTATGGGATTGTGATGGAGCAGGCCTGGATAGAGATCATTGTGTGGGGATTATGGGATTGTGATGGAGCTGGTTGGGATAAAGATCAGGGATGTGTCATGGGGGTGGGTTAAGGTCAGTTTAAAACACATTTACGGCTGTTTCTTGTGTGCGACTCAGCATTTTGGAGCCGTGTTTTTCCCTGGCTGCCACGAGCAGTGGGGAGCCCGTGTGTCCCCCCGGGCTGGCTGTACCTGTGGCCGTGGTGGTGAAGAAGCCCCCGTTGCTGTAGTAGGACAGGCGCTGGTCGGTGCCCTCCGAGGGCTCGGATTTCTCGTCGGCCGCGCCGCTGATGCTCAGGGCGCTGGCGGAGCGCGAGTGCTCACGGCTGCGGCGCTGAGCCTGGACTGGGGGCACCGCGGGGACTGTCACCCTGGGGCTCACAGCCACCACCCTGGGGCTCACAGCCACCACCCCTGGGGCTCTCAGAGCCACCACCCTGGGGCTCCTGGAGCCACCACCCCTGGGGCTCAGAGCCACCAAACCCAGGGCTCACAGCCACCACCCTGGGGCTCCTGGGGCCACCACCCCTGGGGCTCAGAGCCACCACACCCAGGGCTCACAGCCACCACCCTGGGGCTCCTGGAGCCACCACCCCTGGGGCTCACAGCCACCACACCCAGGGCTCAGAGTCACCAAACCCAGGGCTCACAGCCACCACCCTGGGGATCCTGGAGTCACCACCCCTGGGGATCCTGGAGCCACCAAACCCAAGGCTCAGAGTCACCAAACCCAAGGCTCAGAGTCACCACCCTGGGGCTCTCAGAGCCACCAAACCCAGGGCTCAGAGTCACCACCCCTGGGGCACTTGGAGTCACCAGTCCCAGGGCTCTCAGAGTTACCAACCCTAGAGCTGAGTCCTCATAGAACCCAGCCCTGCTAAGCTCAACTTTTCCACAATCCCAGCGTACCATAGTGGGATTTCCCAGTGCTTTTTTTAAGCAGTCCATGCTGAAGTCCTGCTCTTCAATATTTACAGTATTTTATCCTTTCTCCAGCCTCTTTTCCCTCAGTTCCCGTAACTTACAAAATTTTTATTCTAATTATCCTGTGATTTTCTTCCTGACACAGCACAGGGCTATCCCCACGATTTTCTACCATCCAGGTATTTTTCCTCTCAGACAGGAAATAAAAAAAAAGGTCACTGAGAACAGCCTGCTCCGTAATTCCAAAAGGAAGCACAGGTTGTACCATGGCACCTGTGGATCATATAAACAATCCTCCTCCTGCCTCTGCTGGATCCTTTTACAAAAGGAAAATTAATAATGTATTTTTTGGCCATTAGTTACACTGGTGAGGAGCAGCTACAGCCAATTTCTCCTCTGCCCCCTGTGTCCTTGGGGTCTCAGCTCTGTTTGGCACCCAGACCCCACCCTTGCAGGAGTTCAATCCCATCTTGCCCCTGCAGCCCCTGGGACACACCTGAGATCATGTGCAGGCTCCGGGACTGGATGTTGTCCTCGGCGGGGTCGTAGTCGAAGACGGAGCCGGGGTTGGTTCTCCACACCCGGAGCCCTGCAGGAAAAGGGACATTTCCTGAGGAGAGGCTGAGCAGCACAGGACAGCAGGACAGGACGTGTGTCCTCCTCACACTGGGAGTGGCCAAGGCCGGGCTGGATGGGGCTTGGAGCTCCCTGGGATAGTGGAAGGTGTCCTGCTCATGGCAGGGTGAGACTGGATGGGCTTTAATGTCCCTGCACCCCAAACCAGTCTGGAATTCTTCGAAAAATCACCCTGCTTTTATAATTTAGTGCTTCTCAATTCTATAGCATAAATTTGGCTTTTTCACAATCAATCTACAGCAAAGTATTTCTCTAATAGATAGAGATGGAGTTCAAAATAGAAGAATCACAAATGCAATGTGACATTATCAAGGTGGGGACAGCAGGTCACAGGTCATTTACAGCTGCTGGCAGAGAATATTTCCAAAAAGGACTTGGATAGAACATCACCAAGTAATGATGACTGGAATTGATGTGGCTGAGCTTAAATGAGACCCCTCCTGTAGCAGATGTGCCCAGGTCTCCTGACCTGTGAGGTTCTCCTGGTCCTGGTCCACGCGCTTCCGCTCCATCTCCACCACCCTCCTCTGGATGCCCCTGTAGCTGATGTCACTGAAGTCCTGCATGTTCTTCTTCACGCGCTCCGTGATGGGGTCGGTCACCACGGGCGTGAAGCTCCCCTTGCTCTTCTCAAAGTCCTCGTGGTACTTCACCTGCAATTCCAAAGGATTGTGATTCCTGCTTCCCTCGGGGGCATTGCCAGCTCCTGAGCTTTGCCCTTCCCAACCCGAATCCCAGACTTGCTTTAGCATCAACGCCTTGAGTACCCAAAGCTGGTAGGACACGTCGTCCTTGCTACCAGGCAGGGTTAGTTTTATACTGAACTCCTTTTCTATTGAACTTCATATTGAACTCCTTTCCTACTGAACCCCCAGGGGAAGGCCACCTCTGGCAGAGCTCTTACAGTGGAGATGTGCTTCTGGGTCTCCCGCACGCGCCGCATCTCCGGCGTGTCCAGGACGTAGGCAGCTTTTCCTTGGACTTGCTTGCGGAAACTGTCAGAGTAAAGAACCTGCCAGGGGAGGAGAAGCACAGGAGTCACCCCTGGAGTCACCTCTGGAGCACCAGGCTGCCAAAGAAGGGCTAGTCCCAGATTTTTATACAATTTTTTTATAAGTGACTCTTACTGAAGAACCATAATTTTATATGTCACGGGGTACTACGGCCGTAACTTGAAATTTAACTGCTTAAAAACTCCCCAAGAGAACCCAATTCACCACAGAAATACTTGATTGCACCAGGAAGTTTTGAAGAATCCCACATCCTTCCAAACCTCTCCTGTCTGAGCGAGGGTTTCAGGGATGAAAAGTCCCTCTCCTGTGTTGCACCCACCGAGCTGATGTTCTCCTGGTTGCGTTTGGCTCTCTCCATCTCCGGGGTCAGCGGGGTCGGAGTTCCCTTGGCCATGTGCTCCTTGTACAGCACCTGCAGGGCACAAACACAGCTCAGGCTGGGAGAATTCCAGCTTTTCCAGGGACTGGGGTTAATGTTCAAGCAAACTCAGCCCTGCAGAGTGGAAAAGATCTCGGGAAACAAAGCAGCTGAAACGTTATTGGCAAAAGGTAAAAAAAAATAATTTAAAACATCAAAGGGAAAATAGGCAAAAATAAGGAAGACTGGGGAAATAAGGCTGAATTAGGTGGAGTTTGGCTGAGGATGGTTATTTTTGACACAAGGCGCTTGCGGTGCTCTCAGTACCGAGCTGATTTGTTCTTGGTTCCGCTTGACTCTCTCCATCTCCGGAGTGACCGGGCTGGGAGTGGCCTTCCCTAAACCTTCCCTGTATGCAACCTACAGACCACAGAGGAACTCAGTCACAGGGCAGAACTACACACCACACCTGGGTGTTACTGGGTTTGCACTCAACACCAGCCGTTAGGAGGAAAAAAAATAAAAAAAAATAATAATAATTAGGGAAAAATCGTATTAACAAGTTAAATGACAAAAAAAAATCCTTTCAAATTAGGAAAGGGTGGGGGAAAAAGTCAGGAAAAATCGTATTAACAAGTTAAATGACAAAAAGGATCCTTTAGAATTCCAGTACTTAAGAGGTGACTTTTGAAAGAAAAGATTAGAGGGTTAAATAAAACCAGGCAGAGTGAGGTTATTCAGAAGAGCTCCTGGCCCTCCTGGGGTGTTAAGCAGGGCGGTGCGAGGTCTGGGCAGGGTTTTCCTGCGGGAATACCGAGCTAATCTGCTCCTGGTTGCGTCTGACTCGCTCCATCTCGGGAGTGACGGGCGTGGGGGTCGCCTGCCCCACGTTCTCTTTGTACAACACCTGCGGGACAAACACGAGCCGGGCTCTCAAACAGCCCCGAAACACCGCGGCTCAACGCAAATTATTGCTTTGTTACCGGATTTCAAAACCTCAAACGTTTAGTGAGGAACAAGGAGGGGAAAAGTGGGATTTGGGGTGAAGGGCTCTATCCAGGTGGCTCCCGAGGCTCAGGAAGTGCCTCTGGCTCTAAAAAGCTGTGTCAGAAATGCTTTATCTGCTTTATTTAATCTGTATTTGGAGCAATTCCTGATCTGTTTAGGAGGGAGGTGGAAGTTTTGTTGCCACACTGCCCCAGTAATGATGTCAGGAATGGGTGCTTTTACCTGAAGTCAAATCCACCTGAAAATCCAATGGAAGGTGAAGCACTGAATACAGAGAGAAGCCTGAATATCCCTGGAAAACCTGGGCTAGTGAGAGGTAGGGGAATGAATGAGCTCTGTGTCCCTTCCAACCCAAACATTCCCTGATCCCCACCAAGGGATCTGAGCTCCTGAGATGGTCTGGATAGAACCCACAAATTCACAAACCAAGTTGTAAAAAAGGCCTAAAACTCTGGATCACACCGTTAACACCAAAGTAATTTGGGTTTAGAAAGAGCAATTAATGCGCAGGAAAAAAAGAAATCCATCTCTTTTTAAATTAAAACCAGCTCTGAGTGGGAGTTAGGCTGTTACTTGATTAAGTTGAAGCACAGAGGAAAGCAGGAATTTCTGGGAAGGTACCGAGCTAATGATCTCTTGATTGCGTTTGACTCTCTCCATCTCGGGGGTGATGGGGGTCGGGGTCACCTTCCCCACATTTTCCTTGTACAAAACCTACAGGATACAAGGGAGTACCCAAACATCATTGAAAAGGAAAAGAAAAACAACAAAAAAAGCCCAAAAAGCAGAACAAAGAGCTTGGGAGCCGTCCCACCGAGTTAGGGCTGGGGCATGGGGAGGAGTTGGAGCTTTGCCATTAATTAATCTGGGATGCAGGAATGGCGGCAAAGCACAGGGGGAGTAAGAAAGGGTTTAAAAAATTCAATCAGGACAACACCACCCATCCCAAAAAGGGATTTTTTGTTTTTTTCTATTAAAACCCTGCCTGGGGCAGCGTTCAAGGGAAGCCGGTGCGGTTTGTGTGTGCGCACGGGGCCTCGGGGCAGAGGCGTTTCAGGGGTTAATAAGCGCAGGTTGCTGAGGCTCCAGCCGGGTTAAACGCTCCGCTGCGGGTTTTGGGGACTTTTCCTGCCGCAAGTACCGAGCTAATGATCTCCTGGTTGCGTTTGACGCGCTCCATCTCGGGAGTGACGGGCGTGGGGGTGGCTTTCCCTATGTTCTCCTTGTACAACACCTGCGGGATGAGAGAAGCCGGAGAAAGGCACAGTCAGCACCAGCTCTCCCCACGCCTTCCTCGGCCCTCGGATTTAGTCCACAGGTGATTTTAGAGCAGGTCCTGGGCACTGGTTTAGTACTGGAGTAGTTTGGCAGCCTGGCTTGAACAGCTGCTGATAAATGGGGTAAGTACCAAAGAGCACAAAACCCCCCTGGAGGGGCTGAGCACGGCAGAAAACCCAATTAACTGCTAAAAGAAATTAGCAATTAAACCCAATTAAAAGAAATGGCAGCACTGCAGAGAAAAGGAGAGGAGAGGGTTTAGGATTAGAGCAGGACATTAAAATCACTCTTAAAACCAAGATCAACTGGCCCGAGTTAACATTCCAGCTGGAGAAAGCCACGAGTGAGGAGCGAGCTCTGCTCTGAGCTGCATTGTTTTGGGACAAATCCTTCTCCAAACGGTTAAAAAGGGCTTGGAAAGAGTTAAAAGCTTTCAGCTCTGGGTTTAAAGAGTTAAAGGGGAGTTTTGCTCTTGGCAAAGTACCGAGCTGCAAATCTCCTGGTTGCGTTTGACCCTCTCCATCTCGGGGGTGACAGGAGTGGGGGTCCCTGTCCCCACGCTCTCTTTGTACAACACCTGCACAACAAGAAACCATCCAAAGCCATCAGCACTCATCAAATCCAAATTTTCTTGTGGAATGGGAGCTTTTAAACCCCCACTGCAGCCTCCTGAGAAATCACACCCTCCCTCTTCCATGGTTAAAACAATGCATGAAGAATTTTAGATATAAAAGATATAAAACATAAAAAGGGAAGATGGAACAGGGAACAAAATGGTTAAAAACGTTAAGAATAATGTAAATACTTGTAAATAAATCCGAGCAACGTAAATATTTGTAAATAATTCCATCAGTGAAGAAGTGGGAGGTCAGTAACACAAGTAAGGAAGAGAGGATAGATTATGAGGATGTGTTTGTGGAGATGCGCTTGTGGTGTTCATGAGGATGTGTTTGTGAGGATGTGTTTGTGGGGATGTGTTTGTGGGGATTGTTTGTGGTGTTTGTGATGTTTGTGGGGATGTGTTTGTGGTGTTTGTAGGGATGTGTTTGTGGTCTTTGTAGGGATGTGTTTATGAGGATATGTTTGTGAGGATGTATTTGTGAGGGTGTGTTTGTGAGGATGTGTTTGTGGTGTTTGTGGGAATGTGTTTGTGGGGATGTATTTGTGGAGTTTGTGAGGATGTGTTTATTAGGATGTGTTTGTGGTATTTGTGGGGATATTTGTGAGGCTGTGTTTGTGGGGATGTGTTTGTGGTGTTTGTAGGGATGTGTTTGTGAGGATTGTTTATGGTGTGAGGATGTTTGCAGGGATGTGTTTGTGAGGATTATTTGTGGTGTTTGCAGGGATGTGTTTGTGGGGATGTGTTTGTGAGGATGCGTTTGAGGGATGTGTTTGTGAGGATGTTTGTGGGGATGTGTTTGCGGGGATGTGTTTGTGGTGATGTGTTTGTGAGGATGTTTGTGGGGATGTGTTTGAGGGATGTGTTTGTAGGGATGTGTTTGTAGTGATGTGTTTGTGAGGATGTTTGCAGGGATGTGTTTGCGGGGATGTGTTTGTGAGGATGTTTGCGGGGATGTGTTTGAGGGATGTGTTTGCGGGGATGTGTTTGCAGGGATGTGTTTGAGGGATGTGTTTGAGGGATGTGTTTGAGGGATGTGTTTGCGGGGATGTGTTTGTGAGGATTGTTAGTGGTGTTTGTGAGGATGTTTGTGGGGATGTGTTTGCGGGGATGTGTTTGAGGGATGTGTTTGTGAGGATGTTTGCAGGGATGTGTTTGTGGGGATGTGTTTGTGAGGATTGTTAGTGGTGTTTGTGAGGGTGTTTGTGAGGTTGTTTGTGGGGATGTGTTTGCGGGGATGTGTTTGCGGGGATGTGTTTGAGGGATGTGTTTGTGAGGATGTTTGCAGGGATGTGTTTGAGGGATGTGTTTGCGGGGATGTGTTTGTGGGGATGTGTTTGTGAGTTGATGAAGCAGGAGGAGGAGAGGAACTGTGTGTTTTAAGGGAGGTTAAGGAGCACAGTCAGAGGGAGCACTCCTGCTGCCCACGGTACCGAGCTGAGCTGCTCCTGGTTGCGCCTGACCCGCTCCAGCTCGGGGGTGACCGGGATGGGGGTGCCCGTGCCCAGCTCCTCCCGGTACAGAACCTGCGGGAAAACCGGGACAGAAATCCGGGATGGGAGGGAGGAAAGCTGGAATCCTGCTCCAAACAGCAGCGCCGCTCACGCCTGGACACAAAACCGGGCAGGAAAAGCTGTGAAAGCACCAAACAATCCCCAATAAAGCAGCTCTGGATCCTCTCCCAGCCCAGCACATCCCACCCAGGCACGGTTTGGTTCTCCAGGGTAAAATCAGGAAAATCGGGAAAATTCACTCCACGGAACAAAACTGAACGGGGATTACATAAGGAAAAGAGGGTGGGTTTTTAAGAGTTAAAAAAAAAATTAAAAGTGTTGGCACTAACTAAGGAAAGGGGGTGAGGTTTTATGAGTTAAAAAAAGGAATTGTGGTGAATAAATTAGGAAAACATGGTGGGTTTTTAGAGTTAAAAAAAAAGAATTGTCGGAATGAAATAAGGAAAGAGGGTTGGTTTTTATGAGTTCAAAAAACCCAGGATGGTTGGGGCTAAATAAAGGAAACAGCGTGGGTTTAAGAGTTTAAAAAAAAGAGGATTCTTGAGACTAAATAAGGAAAACAGGGTGGGTTTTTAGTCAAAAAACCAGGATTGTTGGGGCTAAATAAGGAAAATAGGGTGGATCTTAAGAGTTAAAAAAAGGGGGTTGTTTGGATTAATAAAGGAAATAGGGTGACTATTTTAGCATTAAAAAAGGGATTTCTGAGACGAATTAAGCAAAACGTTGTGGGTTTTTAAGACATAAAAAAATAGGCAATCACACTCCAAAAGGTGGGATTCAATTACTAAAATTATGTAATTAAAAATCAAGGGAATAAGAACAATGTAAGTAATAATTATAAAGGAAAAAAATTTCTGAGAGGGACCAGGATATTATTTTTTGGGTAAGTCAATTATAAGCAAACAAAAATATTGCTTTGTTGGTTAAAAAGCCTTTTAAAATCGATTAAAGGGGATGGGTTTTTTTGGCTTTTGTAATTCCAATCTACCGAGCTAATGTGTTCTTGATTGCGTTTGACCCTCTCAATCTCGGGGGTGACAGGGGTGGGGGTTCCTGTCCCCAGCTCCTCCTTGTACAACACCTGTGGGATGAGGGGCAAAAAACAGAATCAAAGCAGCACCAAAACCACCCCGAGCACCAGAGAGGGGCTGCTGACACAGCCTGGGGGGAAAAATCCCTTGGGATAAAAAACTCATTTAAACCCTGCTAGGACTGAGGCTGAAGGAGGGTGGATTTGGGTGGGATATTGGGGAAAAAATATATATATTTACATATAAATAATATTCTATATAATATATTATAAATAATTATATATCATATATAAAATGCATATTAATCAATTAATATATAATGCTATATTAAAAATCTATTATGTATTACATACATATTATTTCCAGTGCTCTCCTGGTTTTAGTGGCCCTTCCCTCACCTTTCCACACATTCCAACCCTCCCAGAACACTTCCAGTGCATCCCTGCCACATTTGCTACAGGAAAAGGCACCAAACCCACAGGAATAGGCTCCAAACCCAAAGGAAAAGGCTCAAACCCAAAGGAAAAGGCTCCAGACCCAAAGGAAAAGTTACCAAATCCAATGGAAAAAGGACCAAACCCAAAGGGAAAAGGCTCAAACCCAAAGGAACAGCACCAATCCCAAAGGAAAAGGCTCAATCCCAAGGCAGGAGGATGCAGGCACCAATCCCAGCTGATTTCCCATCCCACACCCATCACAGCCACAGCTTTGGATCACACAAGGAATAGTTTGGGTTTTATACATGGCAAAATCAGGGGAAATCAAAAATAATCAAGGATTGAAGTGATTAATGAAAGGAAAAGCAGATCACAAAAAATATGGCAGGAGAAAAATGGGAAGAAGGGATCCAAACTCATTAGTGATGGATCTAATCAACATAAGTCAGGGATTGCCGAGGGAAAAATGGCAGAACACAAGGGATGGGATGTTCTGGTGTCAATCAATTATTTTGGGGTTAAGATTTTTTTTAAATCGATTAAGAGGGATATTTTTTTGGCTTTTGGAATTCCAATCTACCGAGCTAATGTGTTCTTGATTGCGTTTGACCCTCTCAATCTCGGGGGTGACAGGGGTGGGGGTTCCTGTCCCCAGCTCCTCCTTGTACAACACCTGTGGGATGAGGGGCAAAAAACAGAATCAAAGCAGCACCAAAACCACCCAGAGAGCACCAGAGAGGGGCTGCTGACACAGCCTGGGGGAAAAATCCCTTGGGATAAAAAACTCATTTAAACCCTGCTATGTCTGAGGCTGAAGGAGGGTGGATTTAGGTGGGATATTGGGAAAAAATATATTTATATATAAATAATATTCTATATAATATAAAAAATTCTATATAGTATATAAAATGCATATTAATCAATTAATATAGAATTTTATATTTTAAACATTTAAAAATATATTTTGTATTACACACATATAATTTCTAGTCCTCTCTGGGTTTCAGTGGCCCTTCCCTCAACTTTCCACACATTCCAACACCCCCAGAACACTTCTAATGTATCCCTGCCACATTTGATAAAGGAAAAGGCACCAAACCCAAAGGCAAATTCACCAAACCCAAGGGAAAAGGCTCAAACCCAAAGGAAAAAGCTCCAACCCAAAGGAAAAGGCTCAATCCCAAGGCAGGAGGATGCAGGCACCAATCCCAGCTGATTTCCCATCCCACACCCATCACAGCCACAGATTTGGGTCACACAAGGAATAGTCTGGATTTTATACATGGGAAACCAGGGGAAATCAAAAATCATCAAGGATTGAAGTGATTAATGAAAGGAAAAGCAGATCACAAAAAGTATGGCAGGAGAAAAATGGGAAGAAGGGATCCAAACTCATTAGTGATGGATCTAATCAACATAAGTCAGGGATTGCCGAGGGAAAAATGGCAGAACACAAGGGATGGGATGCTCTTGTGTCAATCAATTATTTTGGGGTTAAGATTTTTTTTAAATCGATTAAGAGGGATTGTTTTTGGCTTTTGGAACTCAAATCTACCAAGCTAATGTGTTCTTGATTGCGTTTGACCCTCTCAATCTCGGGGGTGACAGGGGTGGGGGTTCCTGTCCCCAGCTCCTCCTTGTACAACACCTGTGGGATGAGGGGCAAAAAACAGAATCAAAGCAGCACCAAAACCACCCCGAGCACCAGAGAGGGGCTGCTGACACAGCCTGGGGGGAAAAATCCCTTGGGATAAAAAACTCATTTAAACCCTGCTAGGACTGAGGCTGAAGGAGGGTGGACTTGGGTGGGATATTGGGGAAAAATATATTTACATATAAATAATATTCTATATAATATATTATAAATAATTCTATATCATATATAAAATGCATATTAATCAATTAATATAGAATTTTATAATTTATATATTAAAAATCTATCATGTATTACATACATATTATTTCTAGTGCTCTACTTGTTTTACTTCCCTCACCTTTCCACACATTCCAACCCCCCCAGAACACTTCCAATGCATCCCTGCCACATTTGCTAAAGGAAAAGGCCCCAAACCCAAAGGCACAGTCACCAAACCCAAGGGAAAAGGCTCAAACCCAAGGGCAAAGTCACCAAACCCAAAGGAAAAGGCCCCAAACCCAAAGGCAAAGTCACCAAACCCAAAGGAAAAGGCTCAAATCCAAAGGTAAAGTCACCAAATCCAATGGAAAAGGCACCAAACCCAAAGGAAAATGCACCAAACCCAAAGGAAAAGGCTCCAAACCCAAAGGAAAATTCACCAAACACAAAGGAAAAGACTCAAACCCAAAGGAACAGCACCAATCCCAAAGGAAAAGGCTCAATCCCAAGGCAGGAGCGATGCAGGCACCAATCCCAGCTGATTTCCCATCCCACACCCATCACAGCCACAGATTTGGGTCAGAAAAGGAATAGTTTGGGTTTTATACATGGGAAACCAGGGGAAATCAAAAATAATCAAGGATTGAAGTGATTAATGAAAGGAAAAGCAGATCACAAAAAATATGGCAGGAGAAAGATGGGAAGAAAGGATCCAAAATCATTAGTGATGGATCTAATCAAAATAAATCAGGAATTACAGAGGAATAAATGGCAGAACACAAGGAAGGGGATCTTCTGGTGTCAATCAATTATTTTGGGGTTAAGATTTTTTTTAAATCGATTAAGAGGGATTTTTTTTTGGTTTTTGGAACTCAAATCTACCGAGCTAATGTGTTCTTGATTGCGTTTGACCCTCTCAATCTCGGGGGTGACAGGGGTGGGGGTTCCTCTCCCCAGCTCCTCCTTGTACAACACCTGTGGGGCAACAGGGCAGTCAAAAAGGGGGAAAAAGAAAAGAAAAAAATCTGCATTTGACGGAGGGAATTAATGGAATTTTATGCCCACTAAATGTACTAGAAAGCAGGAAAAATTAGGGAGCATAAATCAGTTATTAATTGTGATAAATTCAGCTGGGAATACAAATCCAACTGCCTGGGTAGGCTCCAGCAGAGGAATAAAGTATTATAGGAAGGGGATTCAGCAAATTATTTTTAAAAATAGGTTTAAAAATGCAAAATAGCTTAAAGTTCAGGGGAAAAAATAATGCACATGAAACATTGAGAGTTAAATTATAAGAAAAATATTTTTAAAAAAAAGTATATAAAATATGGTGCTAAAAACATAAGAGCAGAAAGGCAATTTTTTATGAGTTAATTTGAGGAGATTTAAAGTTTGAAGGTGTTAAATAGTTACAGAAATGGAGTTTTTCCCATAATGATAAAAAGATACCGAGCTAAAATTCTCCTGGTTACGTTTGACCCTCTCCATCTCAGGAGTGACAGGAACTGGGGTGCCAACCCCCAGCCCCTCCTTGTACAACACCTGTGGGCAGCAGGAGTGTGGAAATTAAAACAAAATACAAAATAAAATAAAATAAAATAAAATATAAAATAAAAAAATAAAATAATAAAAATGGAAGGAAAGGGGAGGACAGGGAGGTCAGGGAAGAGAGAGAGAGAGAGAAGAGAAATAATATTGTGAAACTGCAAAGTGTGGAAAAAAAAGAGTTTTGCTTTGGTCAAAGCTCAGCACAAAACCCTCAAGGAAAAGAACCAGGTGATGATGCTGTCACCTCAGCCAGGGCCAGAGCTGCTGGAATGTTCCAAGGCACCTGGAAATTCCCTGGCAAAGACTTTTCCCTACTCCAGCTCCAGATGTTCTGCCAGGATTGCAGCCAGGCTCAGATGCCTGTCCCTGTCCCAGGGATCTCTGCCAGGGCTGAACTCCAGGTGGGATTTGGGCAGAGTGACCCCAAGAGGTCACAAATTCAACCAGAACTGAGGAACAAAGTGGTGGCACGGTGCTATTCCGAGTGGATGTGTCGGGAGGGGGAATTCCAGACAGGAATTCACTCCTGCCGCACTTTTCCCATCTCTACTGGATGTTCCTGGTGTTCCTTCACTGCCATGAGCTGGGAATGCCACCTGAGCTCCTCACAAAGCCCTGGGGACACAGCAGAGCCCCAGCAGGACAGGGACAGGGACAGGGACAGGGACAGGGGCAGGGACAGACCTCTCACTGCTTCCAACCCAAAGCATTCCCTGTCCTGTGACTCAGGAAGGGCTGAGAGTCCATTTCCCTTTGGCAGGAGGTGCTGGAAGGGTGGGCTCTGCTCCTGAGGAGCAGTGACACCATTCCCACAGGGAATATGTCCTTGGGAAGCAAAGGAAGGCCCTGCTCCAGGGCTTTAATTCCTGGGGTTAAAATCTTCCATCTGGAGCAATGGCACAAGTCAACTCGAGGGGAAAATGGAAACTTGAGGATCCTGCCAGGGCTTCAGGGGGTTGATAAGGAAGGATTGCTCCCAAGGATGTGACATGGAGGAGTTACAGGGGCTGGGTGTGGGTTTGGAAGGGGAGCAGGGGTGCAGATCCCTCAGTACCGAGCTGATGTGCTCCTGGTTCCGTCGGACCCGCTCCATCTCCGGCGTCACCGGCGTGGCAGTGCCAGCCCCTAAACCCTCCTTGTACAACACCTGCGAGGGACAACAGCAGTGCCACAAAAACCCCACTCAGCACAGGCCAGACCCATCAGATCCCACTGTTACGGGATTGTGTTTAGAGTTAGGATCACTTGGGGTTCATCGCACGCTTGTTCCAGAGGCAGGGATTAAGGAAGAGGCTGTGGGGGATTATTCTGTGAATGGGTCACTGCAGAGAGGAGATAAAGGCTCGGGGCAAAACAAACGTGGGGAGAAACACCACAACTCCACAGGGATGTTCTGCTGCCCAGTTTAGCTCAGGAAATGCCAGGATTATTTTCAGGCAGGTTTGTTCTTAGAAGAAAAGCGCGTGAAGGTGTAAATCCCCCGAAAGCACAAACAGTGGAAGATCAATGAGTTAAAACCCAGCCGGGACTACGCCCCCGAGGAAAAACAAGGTTAGGGTGTTAGGAGCACAGGATTATAACAAGAGCCCGTTGTTATAAGTCCTGCAGGGTGGAAATACCGAGCTAATCTGCTCCTGGTTGCGTTTGACCCGCTCCATTTCTGGGGTCACGGGCGTGGGGGTGCCTGTGCCCAGCTCCTCCTTGTACAACACCTGTGGGACACAAGCAGGGTCAGAGCAGCCCTGGGACACCTCTGACCTGCTCACTGCCGTTGCAAACTGGGATTGTACACAAGGGAAAACACAATTCACACCCCTCAGGATCTTCCTCAGCACCAGCTCAGAGTAATTTCCCTTCAATTCTTCATTTAAAGGACACAAATTCAAATATTCTGCTGACCCCGCCCTGAGAGGGATATTTTACTTCTCATCTTAGTTCAGGAAATATGATAGAATTACTTTTTAGGCAGTCAGCATTTCTTTATAGGATTAATAAATAGCTTAGCCTTTTCTGGAATTGTTCAGTGTACAAAGACTTCATTGTGGGTTTTATTAATTTTCACATCTGTTTGTTTGCACCACTATTTTACTTTGGGTTAAACCTCTAGGAAACAAAAACAACTGAGTGCCATCACTCATGTTGTGAGGTTTAACTTAACCTGTAGTTATTTGATTTTTAAAAATGGTATTTTTCATGAAATGAGGTGTTTCTGGAATAACCCCAGAATGAGGGGGTTGAAATGAAATGAGGTGTTTCTGGAATAACACAAAAGGTGTTTCTGGAATTCCCCCCCCATGTGGGAATACCTGACAAGTGTATTGCTACATTTTGACTCACAGCTCCTCTTGCAAGTAGGAAAATCCTTGTACCAAAAGAAAACTTGCACCAAAACAAACTAACAAAAAAAAATTCACTCCTTTGTGTCATTGAAACAAAAAAAATCAATTACAGTGAAGGAAAATAACTTGTGGTGAAGGTTAGAAAAAATGAGGAATCATTTGGAAAAACAACTCAGATGTCCATAAGTGAGCTGTGAAATTTACACTTGACTGGATATGGGAAGATTTTGTTTTCCCTTGTAATTATAAGGGAATATATATATTATATATTTGTCACACAAAAAGGCTTCAAATGGGTTTTTCCCTCAAAGTTCTGTGATCCTGCTCCCTTTTTTCCCAGTCAAGCTTCAACACATAACCTGGGTCATTTTTTTTCCTAGCTCTGTGTTCAGAAAAGGCCACGGAAGAAACACAGGCAGCGACTGATGGGGATAATTCCTGTAAAACTCAGGCATTTCAATTTCCTGCTGCTGGCCACGGGGATTTGGGAGAGCTGGAGCTTTCTCAAGAGGAAAAGGCCCTGGAGAGGGCAGAGAGCAGGGAATTCCTGGGCTGATGTGCAAGGAACAGGGAATTCCAGGGAACAGGGACATTCCCGAGATGATGGGCAGGGAACAGGGACATTCCAGGGAACAGGGACATTCCTGAGCTGATGTGCTGGGGACAGGGACATTCCAGGGGACAGGGACATTCCCAAGATGATGGGCAGGGGACAGGGACATTCCAGGGAACAGGGACATTCCCAAGATGATGGGCAGGGGACAGGGACATTCCAGGGGACAGGGACATTCCCAAGATGATGGGCAGGGGACAGGGACATTCCAGGGAACAGGGACATTCCCAAGATGATGGGCAGGGGACAGGGACATTCCAGGGACAGGGACATTCCAGGGACAGGGACAGGGACATTAATTACCGAGCTGATGTGCTTCTGGGTCTCCTTGACGCGCTTCACCTCGGGCAGGTCGGGAATGGGAGTCCCTTTGCCGATGCTCTCCTTGTACTTCACCTGCCAAGGAACAGGAATTAGGGGAGGGAAAAGGATCTACGGGACAGCTTTCAAAGGTTCATAAAGAGATTTATCCTGATCTGTGCCGAGGGGAAGTTTAAAGGTCCTTTCCACCACTTTCCCCTCACCTTCCCAAGGGATGTGTGGCAAGGCAACTCAGCTGTTGAGTCACTGGGAATGGCACTGCAAGGGTTTTATAAAACCAGATAAATTCCTTTAAACCTGACACTATTTGGCCTTTCTACCAACCAAAGGAGAATTTGGGATGTGTAAGAATCATCACACAGCGTTTCAGCAGTGACAGTGCCATTGCATTTCTGCTTTGCTAACAACAAAAAAAGCCTTTCACAAGAACATTTTTAACATTTTCAACACATTCTGCATGAACAAACTAGCTGCAGTGTTAGTGCATGACACTAAATGATACCACCATTCAAAAATAAACATGGAGGAGGTTTAGGAGCTTTGAAATAAAAATAATAGGCAAAATAGAGGGCTGTGACCTTTTAGGTAACATCCAAGTTTGCCAGGACAAAACAAACCAAAAAATTCACCACCAGAAAATTCAGTCTGAGCAGGGTAAAACAGATTTTCCTGGGAGATGGTCCCACCCTGCAACAGGTTGTGGAATCTTCATCCTGTGGGATACTCAAAACTCAGCTCATCCTAAAGCTGAGCCACAGCTCAGCTAGATGGAATAGATTATTTCAACACTTCCCTTCCCACCTAAATATTTCTTATTTTCTGTCCAAACTATACCTGAGATAAGATCAAATTTACAGCAAGAGCTTTTGTGGTTTAGAAATGGGTTGTGAGTAAGAAATAGAATGTTAATCATTAGAGAGGTTACTGTTAAAGTAACAAGAATGGGCAAAAACTTCAAGAAAGTCCCCCTTGACTGGTTGGGTTATTGCCAAACCACTGTTAGCAAGATGTAAAGAAAAGAAAAATAGAAAAAAATATTATTTCAAGTTGAATTAGCAGCAGTAGAGTGAGTATTAAAAACCAATCCTTGTGTACCGAGCTGATATTATCCTGGGTTCGTTTAACTCTCTGCATCTCTGGGGTCTTTTCAATTGTGGTTCCAGTTCCAATATCTTCTTTATACAAAATCTTAACATTTAGAATGAAGACAACAAGGTTAAGCATCCAAAACACAACATTCTTGCTCCCAGACACTGAATTTGGACACAATGGAGCAGCTGAAAGCCCAGAGGATCCACTCTGGTCACTGCCTCTCTGAAGGTGTCCAAAGTGAGCACCATTTGGGGAAAAAAAGAGCTGATTTTTTATATTTAATGCTTTTTAAGTAGGAGATAATTTATACAATAAATCAAAATATCAAATATATTTCAGTAGAATATTCCTGGGCTAGTGGAAGGAATCCCTGCCCATGGCAGGATGGAAGATGAGCTTTAGGTCCCTTCCACCCATCCCATAATTCCATAATCAAAACATCTGTGGGCTAATTTTTGAATTGAAGATCATTATTTGCTCTTATTTGATTTATACAAATAATTTCCACTCTGTACTTGGTTGATGGTGCTGGAGGCAAAGTGCCACAGGAGACTTGATGGCAACAGGAACTGGGCAGCAACTCAGGCACACAGAGCACAAGGGGCAGCAGGACAGGGAGGGACTGGCACGGGAGCAGCACAAAGGAAAGGGACAATAATTGTATTCATTTCATGAGGGATTGTCTAACTCCATCACAGCTGTGCCTGTGAAAGAGGGCAATCACCCCACAAAAACAGCAGGAAAAACACTTTATAAAACCAGCTAAACCTACTGTAGGAGAAGCACCAAAAACCTGTAATTTTATTACAGATATTAAACTATATTTTTTGGGCTGAGGAGTGAAGACAGAGGTGACCATACCGAGCTGAAATTCTTCTGGTTTTCCTTCACCCTCAGGATTTCTGGGGTGTCCTGAACCACTGTGACTTTTCCTTTGCTGTTCTGTAGATCTGACTGATACTGAAGCTGTGAAAATGGAAAATGGGAAATGTTAATTCTATGCTGTACAAATTCCCTCACAGTTTTCTTCAAAAATGAGATAAATGTGGTTTTGGGTTTTTTTACTTATTTCTGGACATACATTGCTAAAGTTCTTCTGATTCTCTCGGACCCTCTGCATTTCTGGTGTGTCAGCCACAGGCACATAGTAGGGCATGCTCTTCTCTGCATCTTCCTTGTATTTTTTCTGATGGAAAACCCCAAATGGATTAAAATAGAAAACACAAAAGCAGCAAGAAACAAACTGGAGTTATTGATTGTTGAGTAGTGCCCATCTTTGTGGAAATGTGAGTTCTTCTCTGCCTGGGAGAAACTGAGATTATGCCTCTGTGCAAGATTTATTTTAGACAGCAGGTTATTGAGGAGTAGAAAATTAAGAAGAATCTGCTTAAAGAAGAATTAGCTTTGCAAAGCAAGAGAAATTATCATGTCACTTGACACAGCAGTAAAATTAATTTGATTATTGCAGTAGAATTCCAGAGCTCTGGAAAGATTTGTTCTGAAGGTTGTGGGAAGTGGTTATTTGGGTGTTTCATTAGTATTTCCTGGAGTTCCCACATGAGCAGGATTAATGGCTGCACTCAAGATACCTGGCTGGAAAGGTTCTTGACCTGCTGGGCATGAATAATCTCTGGAGTATCAACAACACTGGTGTAGTTGGCTTTCTCCATTTCTGCCAATTGTTTGTATTTGATCTGTCGGGCAAAGCTCACGTTTAGGGGCCTCTGCACAACAGCTCGCTCTGGGTTTACCCAGGAAAATCTGAATTTTCCTTCCTGAGGAGCTCAGAGGGTCAGGGTGGCACAGACCTGGCTGGCGATGTCGGTGGCGTTCCTGGCGCGCACGAAATCCGGCGTCTCCAGCGCCAGCTCGGTCAGGCCCTTCCCGCGGATCTCCTGCTCCAGGGCCCGCTTGTACTCCTTCTGCAGGGACACAGGGATGGGGAGGGCAAAGGGCTCAGGTCCACAGACACACTCCAGGAACAGGGCCAGCCCCAGCCAGGAACAGGGCCCATCCCAACCAGGAACAGGGCCCATCCCAACCAGGAACAGAGCCCATCCCAACCAGGAACAGAGCTAATCCCAACCAGGAACAGAGCCAATCCTAACCAGGAACAGAGCCAATCCCAAAGAGGAATAGTGCCCATCCTAACCAGGAACAGAGCCAATCCTAACCAGGAACAGAGCCCATCCCAACCAGGAACAGAGCCCATCCCAAAGAGGAACAGTGCCCATCCTAACCAGGAACAGAGCCAATCCCAAAGAGGAATAGTGCCCATCCCAAAGAGGAACAGTGCCCATCCCAAAGAGGAACAGAGCCCATCCTAACCAGGAACAGAGCCCATCCCAACCAGGAACAGAGCCAATCCCAAAGAGGAACAGTGCCCATCCTAACCAGGAACAGAGCCCATCCTAACCAGGAACAGTGCCCATCCCAAACCAGGACTAGCACAAATCACAAACCAGAAACAGAGCCAATCCCAAACCAGGAACAGTGCCCATCCCAACTAGGAACAGGGCCAGTCCCAACCAGGAACAGTGCCCATCCCAATCAGGAACATGGCAGGCATCCCAACAGGGCATGGCAGAGGGCTCAGATTCACAGCCACACACCAGGAACAGGGCCAGCCCCAGCCAGGAAGAGAGTTCATCCCAACCCAGGAACAGAGTTCATCCCAGCCCAGGAACAGAGCCAATCCCAAACCAGGAATACCACCAATCCCAACCAGGAACAGTGCCCATCCCAAAGAGGAATAGCACAAATCCCAAACCAGAAACAGAGCCAATCCCAAACCAGGAACAGAGCCCATCCCAACCAGAAACAGAGGCAATCCCAAACCAGGAATAGTGCCCATCCCAAACCAGGAATAGTGCCAGTCCCAAACCAGGAACAGTGCCAATCCTAAACCAGGAATACCTCTAATATCAACTCATAATCATGCACACAAATTATGTAATTTCAAGCTATTTCAGTTTGTGCTTCATTACTTAAGTCTTGGTTTAGTCCCTTGATTCATCAACTAATGAGTCCCTTGACTGACTGTTGATCCCAGCTCCTGTTTCCCATCTGAATTCCTAACAGTGACTGTGAACCCAGCAAAGAGCTCCCTTAAAAGTCCACTTTGATCCTTATTCCCTCATCCATGTTCTTTCCTGGCCTCTCAAGAGTTTCCAGGGAATTATGAAGTTCACACCAGTTGAAAGGCAGGAATGGATGGGAGACTGGGAAAGAATTCCTGGCTGGGATGAATTCCCAGAGCAGCTGTGGCTGCCCCTGGATCCCTGGCAGTGTTGCAGGCCAGGCTGGACCCTGGGGCTTGGAGCAGCCAGGGATGGCACAAGGTGTCCCTCCTAGGGCAGCTGGATATTCCATCCACTCAGGCATTTTCCAAGCAGCTCTCCCATACCTCGCTCAGGATTTGAGTAGCATTCTTGGCTCTCAGCATGTCTGGAGTCTCCTCTAAGGCTGTCAGTCCTTTCCCTTTGACTCCTTCCTCCAGATCCTTCCTGTACTCTTTCTGCAGGAGAAGGAGAAGGAAAAACACTGCAAAGCCAGACCAAAGGGAGTTTTACACTCTACCAACTTTGTTGCAAAAAACTTAAAGAAAATGAAAGAAAAAAAGAGTTCCAAAAGCTCCAAAAGAAAAGAAGAAAAAAAAAGAAATTTGAAAACCAAGAAAGAATATTGTACAGGGTTATGGAAGAAGTAGTCCAACAAAAGATAGGGATTATTGTGGAAGATAAATTGCCAAGGCACACACATATGGACCAGTTAGGCTGAGGGAAGTCAGAGAGGGGCAGCACATGGGAATACGGTTAAGGGACAAGGAAGAAATATCCATGGCAAATTAGCTGACAGCACAAAATGGATGTGAACATGCTCAGTGTGGGTGGGCAGGAGAGTGGGGGAGAAGAAGTGGGAGTGCTGGACGTGCTGCAGGAGGCAGAGGAAGGAAGCCCAGAGGAGCTGGTACCTCGCTCGCTATTTTGGTGGCGTATTTGACATGCAAGAGGGATGGTGTGACCTCCAGGCCAGTGAGGTTCCTGCCCTTCATGGACTCTTCAAAGTCCTTCTTATATTCTTTCTAATGAGAGCAAGAAGAAGAAGAAGGAAAAAAAAAAAAAAGAAAGAAAAAAAAAGGCAAAACAGCAAATATTTATTACAATATTTTCATTATGTGCAAAGTTGGGGATGTGTCAAAATCACTGGGTACAGCTAATGCTAAATCCTCTTTCTACTAAAACTTGTGAAGTAGATCATTACTTTCTATGGAAATAGGACCTGATCCAGCTTTTATTTTTTATATTTATACTCATTTATCTATGCAGAGAAAGCATTCAAAGGTACCACAAGGACTAATGGCCATACACAGCTGCTTTGCAGCCTCCACCTGGGCCAGAAGAGGAATAAGCTTCAAATAAACACAAAAAAACTGCTCAAGAAAAGAAAACGACAGGTCAGGGGAGAACCCCTGACAGCAGAGACACACAGGGAATAAAAGAATTTCTCAAAAATGGAGTTTTGAGGTGAAAAAAAAAAAAGAATAAGAACACTTTCTGTGTCCTGTGATAATACACAAACACTGTGTTGTATTGTAAAACCAAAATTAATTTTGTGCCACATTTCTTATTCAAAGACTTATTTAAGCTTCATTTACCAATAAAAAATTACAGATAAACTCATTTCATGACAGGAAAGTGCCATGAATGTTTAATGCAGCATTTAACAACCATCATAAAGAAATAGGAAATTACTATAATTTTCAGTCTATCAGCCTGCACAAGGTGCAAGCAGAATTGCCTGTTAAAACCCTAAGTTTAATATAAAAAAGAAATTTTAAAGCTTTTCAGCCTATCAGAACTGATTTTACCTCGCTCTGCATGAGCTGAGACTCCTTTGCAGTCAGGTATGTGGGAGTTTCAAAGTCCAACATGGGCTTTCCTTTTTCCTTCTCATATTTTTCTCTGTATTTCACCTGAGAAGAAAAGACAGAAAATCACCCTCCTAAATAATCAAAGACCTAATTAACTGAGTAGTATGTGCCTGCTATCAACAGTTGTGGGATAAAAATGAGATGTCTAATGCAGTTTGCCTTCCTGAAATCTGCGTTATTGATCAGCAGATGTAAAATTTGGTGTCCAGGAAGTAAAATGTCCATGGAGAGGATTCCTGCTTCAAGTTCTGTTCTCCACATTTTCAGAGTGCTCAGTGAGGGAATGCTGTGGCCAAGCCAGGGCCTGATCCCAAACTGGAGCAACAAGAACTGACTTAAAAATTAATTACACCTCATTACCAACAGCCTGATTAACAACCATTTCCTTATGGTCCTTGGCTCTGGGGCCTTTTTGCCTCTCCATGCCTTGAACACCCCTGGCAGTGCCCAAGGCCAGGCTGGAGCAGCCTGGGATGGTGGGAGGTGTCCCTGTCCAAGGCAGGGGTGGGTGTGATAATCCTAAATGTCCCAAACCCTTCTGGAATTCCGTGCCAAGCACCAGAACAATCAGCTGTGGCCCTTGGTGTTCTTGCAGTAATTCCTCTCTTGCTTTACAGCCAATAAATCCTGGGAACAGAGAGGATCAGAGACCAAATCAGACTGTGAATTTGTCTGGAGTGATCCACTGCTTTATTCCAGAGGGGAAAACTCCAGGCATTTTGATACTTTTGGTTAAAGGCATTTTGGATGCAGAGCTCTCCTTTGGATCATGGAATGGATGAAGCAGTTGGAAATCCGCTGTCAGAAACAACCCTAATTCCTTCAGTTCCCAGTTTCTGTGATTCCCAGGTCCTTTTTTCTCCAGAGATAAATCCCCCTGATAAATGTATTATCCTGTGTAAAAAGATCCATGCACAGCAGAGATGAGCAGCAGGATTGGCTCTGGAATGAAGGAATCACAGGGAGATTTTATCCGTGTATTTTATGTGTTCTGCACTTGGAAATGGGCAGGTTCTGCTCCCTGGATCCTTGCCCAGGGGTGCAGTGCTGGTGGGGCAGAGAGGCACAGGGAATGTCCCAGCCTGGAGGATTCACTGAGAGGATTTTGATGGAATTTGGAGCTCAGTGAGTTGGGATAAGGACAAACACACGTCCAACTTACGTGGCTCTGGAGCTCTGAGGCCTCCCTGAGATGAACCTGTTCAAGATTATCTGGCACCACATGGTAGTGACCCTTACTCTTCTCATATTGCTTCTTGTACTGGTACTGAAGGGAAGGTGTCAAAAATCATCTCAATAAAAAAAAAAAAACCCTCAGCAAATTTACTTCTTAGGTCCAATCAAAGCAACACTTCAACGGAATATCAGAGAGAAATTAGAAATGCAAGAAGTAAAACAAAACCCAAGAAGTTTAGAATTGATATTGGGGGTTAAAGATGTGAGGGAATAGTTATTTTTTTATGGTCATTTGGATTGCAACAAAGGTTTTGTCCAAACCAGGATTAAAAGAATAAAAAGAAAGAGGAGGAAACACAGTGGGTAATGAAAAGGCTGTACCAGGCAATAAAGGTTTTGCCTTTTCTCATTATCAATTATTTTGTTAGGCATAACTAGGTGGATTTACAATAGGGGAGTGTTAAACAAACATCCAGTAAAAGTAAAAAAAGTAAAGTAAAAACAAAATCCAGATAAAAACAACAAAAAAATTAAATATAGTAATCAGCAAAGAAAAAAGGAAAAAATAAAAAAAGGTATTTGTTAGTGTGGTGCAATCAGTTAAAAATGGGATCAAGAACCAATCCAGTAAAAATGATCAGAGGATTTACAAGATGAGCAGTTCTGCAGTCAGTTAAAATGGGATCAAGAGCCAACCCAGTGAAGATGATCAGTGTTTACAATATTAGCAGTGCTACAGGAGATGAGGATTCCCCGTCCCAGGGCACAGGCACGGGGCAGCCGCCGGTTAAGGAGGCACCATTGGGAAGCAGAGGAAGAGATCACTACCAGGTGATGCCCATGGAGGTGCCCCAGGGAGCAGCTGTTACAGGAGGAGTTAGCAGGGAATTCCCAAGGGAATTCCCACCCCGGGAGCTGTGGGATCACCGGGAGCTTACAGCACTGGCGAGCTGGCTCGTGCTCAGCACGTGGTTCATCAGCAGCGACTCCTTCATGTCCGTCACGGGCTTGTGCAGCTTCTTCAGGTCTGCCTTGTACTTCACCTGCAGGGAATAAGGGTCAAACCCATCAGGAGAGGGCCCTGCCGCTCCAGCCTGGCCTGGGGAGGTTCCAGCCACACAAAGGAGGGATTTGGGAAAGCAGGATGGGATCTCCTCCCAGGAAAAGCCAAAGTGAACGTACCTCGCTGGCCATGTTGTGGGCGTCCTTCAGGGTCTTGTAGATTTTGGCCTCCTTCAAATCGTATTTTGGCTTTTTACCCAACTCTTTGGCAAAGTTCTCCTTGTATTTCACCTAAAGAGAGAACAACCAGGTGTCACAGCTGCTCTGCAAGACTCACTCTGCAGAGGGGCCCCGTTTCGGTGGGGCTGGCTGGCAGAAGAAGGAAAGTGCAGGAACTTGAAGGTGTCCACCAGAAAAAGGATTATTTCAAAAATGACCTGACATGGAAAGAAAATCTACATTTACCTGATCTTTACAAGACACAACTTGCAATTTGTCAACCAGTGCAAAGGTCACACTTCCTCATTGTAAAAATAAAAGAGCCAAGAGAATTGTGTTGCCAAAATTCTGACCCTTGGAGGTGAAGAGTTTTTCACTTGATGGGAACAGTCCATTGATTTAAGATGTTTCACAGAGACAGATATAATAAGAGTAAAATACAAGAAAATTATATATATATTATATAATTATTATATATTATATATAAAGATAATAATGCAAGAGTATATGAAAGTGTGTTAAGAAGAAATTTTTATACACTTCTTGGAGAAATAAGAGCTTTAAAAAACCTCAAGACTTTAGAGCACTGAAGATATCAATACATCAAATATTTTTCTATCTATTGTTATGCACACAGTGTGTTCTGTCTGGATGGAAGGAGGACATTAATCACAAACAGAGCAGTGACACAATTAATTACTAATGATAAATAATAAATTAGCTTCTACAGGAGTTTTAGTAACACTTCCAAACCACATCAGTTGTAGCCAAGTCAAACACAGCACTGTGAGCCATCAGAATCCAGCAGATCCATCCTGGAGGCACAGGAATACTGACAGGAATGAGAGTTTATTAAACACAAAAGGAGAGTTGCTGGGAGATCAATGCAAAATCAAAAGCAAGCAAGCCAGACAGACAAAATCCCACTAAAAAACTCAAGTGGAGACACAAAGTGGACATGATGCTTTACAAAGTTTATGAGAAGAGATGTTCAGGAGAGAAAACAACAGCTAAAGATGATGCCAACCATTCTTTGCTCCCTCACTGCCCCTCCAGCAGCTCATTTTCCCTCAGCACCAAAATTATCTCAGCAAAGAATGTTTGAAAGACCAAGAGTGGAAAAAGAATGGAAAGCCAGGATCTCATCACTGGAGTGGAACAAACAGAACTTCTTCTTTTTCTTGTAGATGAGTTTAGAATCCTTGGTTCTCCTGATTTGATCCTTGGTTTTCCTGCAGACACCGTGGTGGACATTCCAACATCCAAATGTGGCAGCAGACTCAGCCAGACATGGAAAAAGCAAAATTCCTTTTTTTCACTTGGAAATACATGTGTAAAACTGAAATGGCACAGACCTGTCTGCTGCCACTCCCAAATGGGCAATCCAGGCTCTGGTTTTCTGTTTTCCAAAGGTTTTGTTGTTGGAAAAAGTCTAAGAAACAATAAACCTTCACACCAGTACAGGCTGCACTCCTCAGTGGGACTGATTCAGCCATTCAGACTGCTCTTCCATTAGGAAATTCCACCCAGTAAAATAATTTAATTAAAGTTTAAATTAAGTTTTAATAGAAGTTTGAAGAGTTAAAATGAAGTTCTGGTGACTATTCACTGAAAATTACCAGCACCATTGTTCAGGTTGGTCATACATACACCTCTACACATGTATTTCCCTGTGTTTTTTTTTCATTTTTGGACAATAACATCTCAAACTTTAAGTTTTTGGGTGAAAAAGGTGAGTTTTCACATTATGTGAATGCACTAAAACCTTCCATAAAACAACCTGGAAACTCCAAAATCATTATGAAGGGTAGAATGACATGTAAAGCTTCACATGGTGCTGCAGAATTGCAAGATCATTATGCCAGCAAGAGACAGATGCACAACAATGGCATTAAATGGCAGTTAATTAAAATTCTCTTACATGACTACTTAGCATATTTGCTTTCTTAAAGGTTCTCATCCAGGGGGTGTCATAGGAAGCAGCTCCGTGGCCTCTCATGTGTTGTTTGAGGTACTCTGCCTACAACCAGCAGCAAGAAAGCCAGGTCAGAAAGGCAAAAAATCCAGAATTCAAACTCAAAGAGGTGAGAAAGAACCAAGAGGGACTGAGGTCCTGGCACAAGATTCTTTTAAAGACACAAAGGAAAAAGAGAGTGGCTGAAAGAAATCATGGGTCCGTTCAAAGGATGGAAAATAAGAGTTGGGTAAAGGCTGGTTCTGGTAAAGCCAATACCCAAAAGAGCTAAAAGACAACAGGGCAAACACTTCAGCTTCAGCATTTATGTCACAGCATCACCTTAACAAGGTTTTATATCTCTATTAATAACAGTAGAAAAGTTTAACAAAGAAATACTTTGTACTGGTATTTGATTTTTACTTCCCCACATTCCCTTCCTTTCCATTCTCCCCCAATTTGGAAATAATCTCAATTATAATCATGACAACACTCTGTAAATAATTTTAAAGTCTCATTTCTCTCACTGCTTTGAGTTTCAGCAGGGTTTCATTTTGCCCTTACCTGGCTGGTCAGTTTGGACACCTCCTTGGCCAGCTCAATGTCTGGACGTCCCAGCATGGTCACACCCACACCTGCTGCTCCACGCTTCTTATATTCAATCTAATCAAAGAAATAAATCATTTAGGAGTCAGGAAACCCCCTTTTAATCATTCTGCTGGATTTTGTAATTAAATTAATGCTAAAAGATTATACAGAAGCCTTAAAACCACTCACATTGCTGATTAACTTGGCAGCCTGAGTTGCTTTCTTAATATCTGGTCGATCTGCTATAGGTGTGTAGTGGAGTTTGGATTTGGCATCTTTCTTGTATTCAATCTAATCCATGGAAGAAGACAGAGGAGAGAAAATTAATGAGAAAATTAAATTCATTAATTGGCAATACACCAATTAAGGGCAGAGCAACATTGCTGAGAAAGCTCATGGGTTTGTTTTGGGAATCAATTCACAAGGCATGGATCTGGAAATCTGGTTTTGCAAGTTGGCTACAAGTGAAGAAATAAATATGGGAAATTCTGTCTGTATTTGAAAGAATGAAAAAATTATTAGATGTGATTTCCACCAAATTACTTGAAATCCTACAATGGGATTTAAATACAAATCTCTTCTTTCAGTGCAATTTTATATTTGTACATTTATCTTTTAAAATTACACCAGAACATGGAAGCTGGGAGGAAAATCAGAAATCCATAAACTTGGGTTTTTCCAGCTGAATTTGCTACATAACCTACTAAATTAATGGAAAAAGAGGCAAACTTACTGTGCTCTGGTTTTTAGCCACTTCCATGGCATGTTTCACCTCAGGAGGCTCCAGCATGACAGAATAATTGGATTTGCCTTTCTCCTTCACAAACTTCTTCTTGTAGTTTGTCTGTCAAGAACAACAAGGGCCACGAGTGAGTTTTTAATGTCACACGGGGGGGAAATGCTACAGAAACTTGGAAAAAAAGCTCCTTGAAACTGCTGTAGGTGGATGAAGAGGAATCACCTCACTCCCAAAACGTCTTTTGGAGCTGGGATTAGAAAAGCTGAGCTTTGGAGATGCTGAGCTGAGTGTGAGCTCACCTCGCTGACGTTCTTGGTCACCTCCTTGACGTGGACAGTGTCCCTGGTCTCGGGCAGGGTGGTGAAGGAGCCATGGGGCAGCTGCTTCTTGCTCTGCTCTTTGTACTTGTTCTGCCAGCACAGGAGAAAGCCAGGTCAAAGCCAGCAGCTCCAGGATGGAACTCAATTCCATTAAATGAAGAAGGGAATGAATGTTTTACCTCAGACACCAGAGAGCTGACGTTCTTCGCCAGCAGGATCTGAGGGGTGTCTGGAACAACGTGGTAGGTCCCACGGGCTTTGTTGTGCTTCTCTTTGTATTTGATCTAGCAGGAAGGAAGATAGCAATTTAAATAATGTGCATTTTGTCTTCTAAAAAGCAATTAGTACAGTCATGTTTGCTTGTTAGTGCAAAACTTTGCAAAAAATCCCATATTTTGACATTTTACCACCTAATCCATACATTCCTATGGCTCTCACTTGGATTTTTTAATATACTGAATACTAATATACTGTTAGTAATTATGAAAGATATTTTGTGTTATTGTTAAAGGTATTTTGTGCTATTTTCTCCAGACACTTCCATTTAAATATCCATTAAAATAGGAATGCAGAGATGCACCTGAGTGTAAGGTCTAGGGGTGTTCATGCAATGTTAACTTTGAATATTAATTTAATCCATGAACAGTGGCTTCTACAAGACCAAATTTATTCAGTCAATTTGTTAATTAAATAAATCAAATAATGAAGTGAGACTGAGAACAACTGTCCAAAGCTTTGTTGCTAATCCAATTATATTTGCAAGAGAACAGTTTAGTAGTGAGTGAAGTGGTAGTAGTGAACTTGGAGAGGAAAGGTGAGCTCAGTGCTTACATCACTGGCCAGGATGGCATTATTGAGGGCCAACACTGTGTTTTTATCATCTGTGACAGAGAGTTTGCACCCCTTGAGGAATTCCCGGTCCAGTTTGTATTCGTACTGCAGGAAGAAAAAAGAAAAGATAAAGTAAGAGAGTCTCTGATCTTCTCCAATTTAAAAAATATTCTGAAGAGGAGAGATGGGGAAACGGAATATTCAGTGTATTTTGATTTTCTTACATCACTCTGCTGCAGAGAGGACTTGGCTGCTTGGACAAAGTCAGGCCTGTCAGCAATCAGGTGCCAGTGGGCTTTGGCTGCTTCGTATTTCTTCTTATAATCCAGCTGTGTCCAGGGAAAAACAAACAGGGAGAGTTCATGGGAAACTGGGGACTTTGCACACAACATACAGAGGCCAATTCTCTTTGGCCTGTGAGAAGAGGTAAGAAAATGTATCCACACCAGATTAGGGCTTCTCTGGGCCAGGCACAGCCCAGCCCAGCAGTTTTTCCACTGCTGGGTGGAGAAAGGAACATGAAGGTGGAGAGAGGGATGTGAAGGTGGAGAAAGGAATAAGAAGGACAGAAATGACATCCTGACTTTGGAGAACGGGAGAGTTTCAAATCCTTCCTAATGAAACGGGTGTTGGGCACCAATAACAAAAAAAGCCACATCTCCAAGAGCATCATCCCATGGAATTCCTGGCACAGTTGTGTCTCTGCCAGGAAAACAGGGGATAACTGGAAGAATGGGATGTGTGACATAAAAGAACCTCAAGGACAACTCACCAGAGTGAGCACTTGAGTATGAAATAAATAAATTAAAACACATTTTCTTCCAGCAGCATAAGGATTAGAAGCGATGCCCAAAAAAATTTGGTGGAATTTGATTTCTTGTGGAATAATTTCTTGTGGAAAATAATTCCTTGTGGCTTCCACTGCCAGCTCCCTCCAGAATAAAATTAAGCCATGATCAGGACAGAACTCACGTTGCTGTTCAGTTTGTAGGCGTGCCTGGGAGTTTTGATGTGAACTGAATCTGCCACGACGTTGCAGCGCGATTTGCTCCTCTCATACATTTCTTTGTATTTCAGCTGAAGAAAGACAAAGATGTAAAGATGTTTGCAAAGATGATATCAGCATCAACAAGAAAAGCATCCAAATATTGAAAAACTTAATTAAAATTGCTCCTGTCTGGATAAAATCTTAATAGGAGAAAATGACTGGAGGTGGCACTCCGGGCTCTGGGCTGGTGATGAGGGGGGAATTGGGCACAGCTTTAATTTCATGGTCTTGAAGGCTTTTCCAACCGAAATAATTCTGGGATTCCATGAAAAATAAATTCTGTTGATACAACTTGGTATCAAGCACCTGCCTGAAGGAGGGTTTTCTCCAGCAGCACTTCTCTTTACAGAGAAAATGTGGCAGTTTTAACTCACCATGAGGCACAGACTAAGATTAAACAAAATCTATTGATGACCAGTAATTCTGAATATTTCCAGATTTTTGCAGCCAAAAGCAATCCTTTGAAGAACCTTGTTTTCTGATAGTTACACTAACTGAAAACTCCTTCAGAGAATCTCAGCACTCAGTTTGGAGCTTAAAAATGTCCTTCAATTCACATCTCTGTCCCTCAATGGTACACTTTAGTATCTGGATAAAAATTATTAGTTTTTTCTCCTGGATTTACTAATTATGTAGAAATCCATGGAGCATCTGGATGAGATTCAGGCTACTTATTCTGACAGTACTACACTGAATTTCAGAAGTTTCAGTATCCTCATTTATGGATACCTAAGGAACAATGAAACAAAGGACAGAGAGAAAGGGTAGGAGAGGAACTAGGAGCAGGAGTCCTAAATTCTTTATTATTCTATCCACTCCCTCCTCCTTTCTCTCTCCATCTTACTTTTCTGTTGCCTCAGAATTAAAACATATTTATTTTAGAACAGAACATTTACCTTACATATTCACAGTATCCATATAAGAAATTAATAAACACAGCAATACATGAAATACTTTATTTAAGCCTCAAAAAAAAAAAGCCACTAGAGGAAGAAAAACCAGGAAAAAACCTCACAAAAGTAATGATTTAGAGACCACTTCCACCTTATGGCTTTTATTTCTAGTGAGGGGTGGTTTGTCCCAGCAAAAAAATCTTCCAAGAGCTCCAAAAGAAAATTCTATGTAAGAATTCCTGAAAACCTGGGTTTGGAAAGAGCCCTGAGTGCAGATAGAGTTTTCCAGGCCAATATGGTCTAAGAAGGTGATGATTTTCACTGACAGCGTCACACGGGGGTTACAAGCATTGGCTGCCAAGTTAAAAAGTGAATTTGGGTGTTTGTGTTGGCACAGAGGTTTCACTCACGTCACTGATCCTGTCCTTGACCTTGCGCACGTGCAGCAGCATCGGCGTGTCCTGGATGGTGGTGTAGCCCTTGGGCTTGGCTTTGTTGTACTCCAGCTTGTAAATAATCTGAAGGGACAAATTGGGGTTTGGGTTATTTCTTGGAATCCTTGGTGTCAGCTGGGAATTCCCTGGGGGTGACTGTCCCATTACAAGGTTCCACACTTACATCACTGATCTGCTTGTTGACCTTTGTGGTCCGCAAATACTCTGGAGTATCCAGAACTGTGGTGTATTTGTCTTTCTTCTTCTCATAGTCCTTCTTGTACTGAATCTGGAGATGGGGAAAAGCTCTAAGTTAACACACAGGGCAGGACAAATCCTCTTCCAGAGGTGGGATTATATCTATGGGTAAAATTGCAAAACCCTCCCACAAAGCCAAAGAAAGCAGAGCATGCACTGTAAGCTGAATTGCAAATCCCTTCCTTGCCCAGGAGGCTGCCTGTTTGTTTGTCTGAATCATTTTATCATTATTTCAAGCTAAAATCTCAAGGACTGAGCTAAAACAATCAATCCTTGCAGACCAGAGACTTTTGAATTTCATAATGGACAAAATTTCATTTTTAAATAGTCATATATGTTGAAATTTGGACTTGGTGATCTTGGAGGTCTTTTCCAACCTTAATGATTCTGTGATCAGAGTGAAGAGAAATGTAAATCATCTCACACAGCAGGAGTTAAAAACATTACCAAATATATCCCAATGCTAGGATATTTTCAAGGCTTTGGCAGCAGGATTTGTGCCTTGGTAATGATTTTCTTAAAGATCAGCTTGCCCTGCTCAGGCTTCTAAACCTTTTTTCACAGAGTTCACCAAGTGAGAACAGGTTCACCAAGGATGGGAATTCATTGTAGGCAGCCTCAAGGCAGCTGGAAAAGGTTAGAATAAATTTTTTAAAAAATAATTTTCATGCTCTACCCTTTATCAGAAAATAAACCCATGCATTTGAAATGGGGCAGACAAAATATGAAAAAATATGAACAGACAAAATATGAAAAATGATAAACAAGTAATCAATGGTAACACAGTGTGAACTCAGGGGGACATGCAGGTCAGACACTTCTTTTTTGAGTTCAAACATACTCAAAGTTACCTGCAAGGAGTTTTTAGTGGAAGAATATAAATCCACAGACAAATGGAACACCAATGTCTGAAAGACCTTCAGTAATTTATTACTGAAGACTGTCACTATTGGCACAGGCAATAACAAAGAATTACAATTCCCTCTGACAGAATTGTTTTCCTCTGCTGCATTTCCAGTCTATCATTTATATCCCAGTTCATGATCAGGAATGATTTTCCCCCTGCAAAGGGTGAGCTGACTGCCAGCAGCTGTGATTTCAGAGCAGAAATAACTGTTCTCTGTCTGACACCATTCTGGGCACAGTGGGAGATAAATGTTGGAATCTCCCTGGCAAATCCATCATGTCCTTCCTGAATTAAGGAACTGGGGTTATCAAAGGTGGCCAGGCCAAGAAATGGTGTCAGAATGAGAACTGGGTTAGGGAAATACCAGGAAGAGCTAACATCCAATATCTGAAATGTATGGAAAATTGCTTTTTTTATACAAATATGTGAAATTGATACCAACTGTTTATAATGAAAGGAGAAAACGGGGACAAGCTCAGAGTGAGCTGAGCCATGTCCAAGAGACAGCAAATATTGTTTCAGATATTCTGTTTTATTTTACCACAGCCAGCATTAAGCACATGGAGGAAGCTTTGGGGTCTGAAGTCCATGGAAATAGAGGGAGCAGTAAATTTGCCAAGTCCAAGCAGCTACAGTGGGATCTAAGGTGTCCTAGAGCAGCAGCTCTGCAGATTACCTGGCTCCACAGGTATGTGTTGTAGAGTGCTGTCAGCATGTCTGGCCTCAGAATTTCATTGCATCCGTGCTGCAGGAGCATCTTGGCAAAGGATTTATAGCTTTTCTGTCCATGCAAATGGCAACCAAGGACAAGAGAGACACATGAACAACATGAACAATGGCACAGCTCTAGATCCCAGGCACTTGGAGAGTGGAGAGATTTAGGCAAGGTGCTGTATGTATTCAGCCACATGTGCATACAATTCACATCTGGATAATTAACACTGCCAAGGGTAAATATTAACAAGTTTTCCTATTCTCACTTTAAGAAAGTTATGAATTTTTGGGGGGAGAGGAGAGTAAATTAGAGATTAAGGCAAATATGTCCCTGTTGCTTTATCTAGAAATGAGTAAGAAGAAAAGAGAGGTAATAAAACAACAAATGCTTGATTCTGCATTTTTTAAGACCTCTCCAGTGGCTTCAGGAGGGATGGGACTCCTGATGTCCATTGATGCACAGTAATGGAAGTACATACAGGACAGATGGACAGAGCAGCTCACACAAAAAGTGCCTCCTTTTTGGGTGGCAGGATGGAGATGGAATGAAGAGTGAAGAAACAGGACAAGAATCACAGGGCTGTGACAGTGCTGGGAGTGAGGGGGGCACTCAGAGCTGCTGCAGTGCCCCCACAGTACCTGACTGCTCAGGGTGCTGCCCCACTTGGCCAGCAGGTTCCTGGGATCATCCACAATAACGCTGTACCTATCTTTGAGCTTCTCATAGGCTGCTTTATATAATTTCTGCTCAGAATAGCACATACAGTGTAACAAGAGAGGGTTAAGATACAGAGAGATCACTGGTGTAACCTCTTTACAGGCTGGGGTTGAAGGGCATGTCCAAAAGAGAAAAATACATTAAGAAAAAAACAAACAAAAAAAACCAACCAAAAAACCCTCACAATCAAACAAACAAAAAAATTTAAAATAACAAAAAAACTCAAAAAAACAACCAAAAAACAAAAAAAACCCCAAACAAACAAAAAAAAAAAACCACAAAAAAACAACCACAAAAAGCCCCCCAAAAAAACATCAAAAAACCCCAAAGAAAAAACCCCCACAAAAACCCAAAAACAAAACAAAAAAATTTCCCAAAAATAAACAAAAAAAACCCCAAAATCCCCCAAAAACAAAAAACGCCAAACAAACAAAATACTAAAACAAAAAGAAACCCCAAAACCAAACCAAACCAAAAAACAAACCAAAGCAAAAAAAAAAAAAACTACCATAAAAAAGAGAAGAGGGAGAGAGGGAGAATATTTCCAAATGGTAATTGCATTTCTACATTGCCTCTGGAAGGCCTACAGGTTAAGGATGTCTCTATTCCACCCCTTCACTAAGCAATTTTATGACTGATTTTCTCCATGAAAAGCAACTGCAGAAGCAATTCTGTGTTGTAGATTCCTGAGTTGAGTCCAAAGAGAACACAATGAGATGTTATTAAAAAAACATCACTTATATAACAGAAGATATTTAGGTAAGCATTTCAATATATGGAGCTCCTATTCATAAAATTTCACCTGTTTATGTTTCTGATTGAAATTTTTCATTATTTACATTATGAACAATTATAAGACTGAACAATCTTCATAAAAATTCTGGTATTTGTTGTGAAACAGCTTCTCTTACCTAGAACAGGTAATACAGTAATGAACTTCCTGACAGGTAAAGATATAACACAATGGCTGGTGAAAAAGAATGAAATATTAAGATATAAACCTAAATATCTACTGAAAAGCATCAGATTTTGATGGGCTGTTCCAACTCTAAGCTGATTGGAAATCACCTTGAACGTGGTGTTTTCCATGGAATTCGTCCTGCCAGGAGAAATTTGAATTTTAAACCCAGGGGCATTCATTAATTATTAGGTTGTGACAATTGTTTCTTTAGCACTACAGGAGGAAAATAAGAAAAATTTGAGTTGTAGAGTGGAAAAATTCCAGGCAAAATCACTGAAATTAAACGAGTTGTGGAAACTTCAGACATAATTCTGTCTTGCTAACACCAATAAAGATTTTATCAATGTTTTAGGAAAGCAATTGGAATTCTGTCCACATCTTTTTGAGATGGAGACCAACACTCAGGGTTACTGTACCAGCAGCATTATTTAAATCAGCAAAGGAGAAATTCCTTTGCCACGAAAAATTAATGAACAGGGGCGGGGATTTCAGTTTCTAGGCTCTGCAAACCTGTTCTGTCCTAACACCCAGAATAACAACAACCTTGTCTTTCATGACTTTAGTCTGATCTCAAAGCATCCTTAAGCCTGATTTATAAGGAAGGAAAACCTTCAACTCTATATTTACTCACAGAGCAACTCCTTAAGGCTGAGCCTACAGAAATCTTTACTTACCATATCTGTCAGCTGAGTTGCATATTTAAAATGTTCATTGCTTGGAGAGTCAGCCACGTACTTGAACTTGGACTTGGTCTTCTCAAAATTCTCCTTGTACTTACACTGCAGCCAAAGAAAATCAAACACACAAAACCCAGCCCATGTTAGCCCAAACAAGGGTAAGGCAATGAAAATGTGATTTTAGAGAGAACTTGTGGCAAAAAAATTGGTGGAATTATTGCATTTGTGGGTTAACTTTTCTACCAACAACAAACAGTTGTAAATGGACAGCAAATGTCCAAAACCATTCAGCAAGAATTCAGTGTGTCACTCACCCCACTGTAGAGCACTTTATTCTTCTCTGCCAGGACAAAGCTTGGAGTATCCCACACATAGCAGCCAGTGCCTTTGAGCCATTCCAGGTCTTCCTTGTATTTAACCTTTAAAAAAGGAGTAAAAAACCTCAGTTTTAAGCAGATAATCAGTGCTGAAATGAACCTCAGCACAAGGTGTGGCAAAGAGAGTTACATCCATTATAAAATAAATTAGTTTCTCCTGTTTTTGTGATGGACTCAGTTTATTCACACACATAATCTATATCACATAAGCTGTTGCAGTTCCTGTGTGAATTAAAACTAAGGTACAGGGAAGGGGTTATTGTGTATGTACAAATATGTACAATTAAATTGTTGTTACAGGGCTAAACAAATTTAAGCAAATACAGAGGAAATTAATTAAGGCTGTCTGTTAATTTGACAAGGGGCTGTGCTGCAGTTTTAGCCACCAGATTCTGTCAGTTCCCAGGGCAAATTGCAAATCACTGAAATCCTTCAGTTGCTTTCCCTTTGTTAGGAAAGGAGGTTTGGGCTCATTTTGGAGACCACTTTGAACTTTGATTCTGGGCCATGCAGGAGCTGCTGGGACTCACATCACTGATGGCATCCGTGACCAGGCGGTGGTGGAAGTGCTCAGGGCGGTCTGGGATGGATCTCCAGATCCCCAGCTGGCTCATGTAATTCTCCTTATACTTCACCTACAGAGTAAGTGGAAGAATTAAGTAAAACAATCCAAGAGAACACTCCAGACAACACAAAAGTTTTATTTTTTTTCCCCCTGAAACAGCAGAACTAAAAGAGTGGAAATGAGATTAACTTGTAACAGCAACAGAAATCAATATTCCAGAGAAAGAGAGAAATCAACAGTGATAATGCTGATTTTTCCCTAATTATTTGACATATTGAAACAGAACAAAAGGCTAAGTGGCCTATTTTGGGTTATTAGGTGTCAAACACTAATTAGGAATGAAGATGTACATACACTGCTGATGTCATCAGTGACCTTCCTGTGGTAGACAATGTTCAGAGCATCCTTCACTGTGTGGTATTTGCCCTTGGTGTTCTCAAAGGTTTCTTTGTAGCGCAGCTGGGAAGGAAAAAAAAACCACCACAAAAGAAGGGATTAATGTGCCAGGGACTGTTTCAGTTAAATTTCTCACTCCTCAGGAATGATATCCAGAGATATGTTGCTGTCTGACATCCCAATGCAAGCCCTGAGGAATTTTAGGAGGCTGCAATTGCCTACAATCAGCCGTAATTTCACTGAGACTTGTGGTGAAAAGGACTGGGAATTTCATCCAATTCCCTTTCAGAGTGAGGAACAAACACCCCTGCATCACAGGAGTGCTCTCTAGAATAGTACAGGTGCCACTTCTGGCATAAAAATCTTCCCTGCCCTCCTCTAGAAGAAAGCAGGAAGATCATCCCAGACTTTCTCAGAGGAGAAATTCCCACATGCAGAAGAGCTGGGATGCTTCTTGGCAGTTTTTAAAAATCATTCTTAGAGCAGTAAGACTAATTAAACCCTAGAAAAAAGCACCAGCCCTGCACATGTCCTTTCACATCTCACTGGTTCTGAAATATATGGGAAAGCTCTCATAGATGAGCATTTTTAAATTGCCTTAAATCACAAATAACTATTCCATGCTTGAAAAAATCAATTTCATCTTAACAACCTCCTGTGCAGCAGCTCAGGTAATTTTTCTCTCTAATCTACTTCTGAATTTAAAAAATGAACACATTCCCAGTGACAGGGCAGTTTACTTCTAACACAAAACTGAGATGAAAAAGCTGATAAAAGTTATTTTATCCAGGGCCCAGCATCAATCACTTCACTCCCGCCTGCTCTATTTGGAGACTTGATGTGTAAACAAATTATTTTAAATCTGTTTTTACTTTGCTGTAGAGCCACATTTCAGTGCAATGGGAAATGAAAATGAATTATAAAAATTGGAAGAGGAAAAAAGGCATTGCAGTAGAATCAAATCAAAACTTAATAATGTTTCCTAATTTCAAATGTAAATGGACATGTAAACAAGGGGACTTCCTTGGTGGGGGACACTGAGATATTCTGTGCTTTGCATGTTTGCTCCCCACCGACTTTTCCAGTTCTTTCCATGGAGAATGCAAGGAAAGCAGCAGGGGGATGTTGCTGGAGCACTCACATCACTGGCATTCAGGTAGGCTCTCTTGGCTCTGATCAGCACTGGGGTGTCAGGGACAGGGGTGTATTTGTCCTTCATCTTCTCATACTGGGTTTTGTACTTTTTCTAAGAGAGACAGCAAGAGGGAAGAGTCATCATTGCAATTTTAGAAGCATTTGCCAACCTGCAAAAAAAGCTCATCTAATGAAATCCTAAAACACATTTTCAGAATGTTTTATTTCACCACAACTTACAAAGGAAATGTGGAATATAAGTATAAAAAAGCAAAAACTAAATGAAGGCACAGATTCGAACCTTGAAATTACCACTAAAATTAGAAATAAAACTTCTGAAGAGTTCAGCAGAGTGGCAGCAAATTAGAAAACAAGATTTTACCTCACTGATCATGTCCTTGACACTCCTGGCATGTGCAAAGGCTTGAGTCTGACCATCAGCATGATGGTGGGGTCTCTCCTTTGTGGCAAGTTCCACGTACAAGTACTGCAGCAAGAAGAAAATAATCAAAAAAACCCACACTTCTACTAAATTCTCTGAAATTCCACTAAAGCCTCTGAAAAACAGCTGTAAATTCACAATATAAACATGACCACCGATTTCTAGGAATTCTACATTGCTTGGAAAAGGCCTGGAAAGCTTTTGCTGTACTTTAACAATATATTAAGAAGGATTCCCTGATTGGCTTTCATATCAGCACAATTTTTTCACCTGGCTCTGTATTTTTTGTCCTGTCTTGGCTCTTATGAAGTCAGGTGTATCAAGGACGGACGTGTATTTTGTCTTCAGCTCATTGCCTGCAGCTCTGTAAACCAGCTGGAAAAAGATAGAGCCTGGAATTATTTCTTCTGCAATTGTTTAGAAGCTGCACAATCACAGCTTTGCATTTATAAAATCTCATCTATTCCAGTAAAAAAACACAGGGAGGGGTTAATTACAGCTACACCATTGTGCAGAAATAATGGAATTTACCTCACTCAGATGGGTTTTTAGCTCCTGCACTGCTCTGTATCCAGGAGTATCCAACACCACCTGGACTTTAGGCCACATTTTCTTGGCAGTACTTGTGTAGATATAATTAGACTGGAAAGGAAAAGCAGCATTAATAAAGGAAATTTTACAGCGCAACCCAACAGTGCTCTGAAACAACAGATTGGCTACACAGCACAAAATTCTCTCATTCTTTGCTCATTTTCATCTGTTTCACTTCACAGAAATAAATCCATTGCTGTCCTGCTCAGTTCCCAGGGGCAAACTCTTACCCAGAGCTTTCGGAGCTCGCGGGCACGGACCATGTCAGGAGTGTCATAGAGGAAGCAGCCCAAGCCCTGCAGCCACCTCAGGTCCTCTTTGTATTTAATCTACAAGAGAAATTCAAATCAATGCTCAACCTTCGGGATCAGTTCAACCTCCAGTCCTTAAAGGCAGTGAGAAAGCATTTTCTTTGTTACAGAACAGAAAGGAAGAGAGAGAAACCCAGCCCCACTCCCAGCAGAGGGGTTTGGAGCTCACTTACATCACTGCTGATGTCCCCAGCGTAGCGACAGTGCAGCACGTGAGGGGTGTAGGGCAGGGAGATCAGGTGGCCCTGCATCCTGAAGAAATCTGACTTGTAGATCAGCTGGAACACAAGGAACAAGACAGCATTTCAGCTCTTTGGTCAGGGGATAACGTCAGTTTCTTCAGTTGTTCTGTTAGGAAGGCACCTACATCGCTGACAGCCTCCTGGGTGGCTCTGACTTGGCGGATTTCAGGCGTGTCAGGGGTGGTGTGAATCTTGTCCTTGTTCTTGTGGTAGGTTGCCCTGTACAGCCTCTGTCACAAGAGACAACATTCTGCACTTGAACACAGCTCAAAACCTCGAGATGGCAAAGAAGTTCAGCACAGCGCAAGCACTTCTTACACAAATTACTGTTTTCTCCCCAGGCAAAGACTTCCCATTGATTTTCCCATTAAAATTCCCATTTCCCATAAAATTCCCATTTTCCCATTTTAGTTTTCAATAAATTCTGGAAATCTCAGACTCTAATCCTAAAAACATGTAAATACATATACTTAATTTTCATGCCATTAAAGCCAATGATCAAAGAAGTGAGCAAATATATATAAAACCTAAAACTATTGCAACCCCAAAATTTTATACAGATATAATAATTTCTATTCAACTTTAATCACAGCTAATAAAATCAGGCTGCGGTTATATATTCACATTTCATTGATCCAGTTTCAGCCTGGATCAATGATCCCTCACCATTCTTGATGGAATAAATAATTAAAAAAGCTTCTAAGAAGAGGGATCCTACAACTCAGCAGTCAATGTACTCTCATTATGAGCATTTTGGGCACTGCAAATACAACTGAAAGCAAATACATATATTTACTGTACCTCGTTAATGGCTTGATTGACTTTCCTCACATTTTCAAAGCCAACATCTTTAGGTCCCAGAGTGTAGCCCTTGGCTTTCATGTGTTCATAGGCTTCTTTGTATTTCAGCTATAAGAAGTACAAAACCACACAGAAACTAAATTTGATTATGATTCTGGCTACACTGCAGCTCTGACAGCAATTTATGCTCTATAAAGAGAAAGATTTTTAGAGATAAACAAGTGAGATGTAGCTGTATCACAGTTAAATACACCATGAGTCACAATTATTTCTCCCTTTATCAAACGGCCCCAAATTAATAATATAATAAATTTTTCTTGCATCTAATAAGGTATTTGCATAATGCTGAGGAAATTTCCGTTTTGACAGTAAATGCCCAAGCTGAGAGTCCCTTATCTGGGGCTGCTGATCATTGCCATGGTGTAGAAGGATGATTTGGGAGGATTTAGACCCTGACTTACGTCGCTGCCGATGTACTGGACGTGTTTGGCATGCTGGAAGTTGGGAGTGTCCGTGGGAAGGCTGTACCCAGTGGGCAGAGCATTCACACCAGCCCAGCGATACAAATTCTGCAAGAGCAGAGAGAAAGACTTTGTACAACTGTCAGCAATACTTGAGGGGAAAATCCCTCCATCCTGGAAACCTCTCCATCACAACAGGCAGAAGATTTCCCCCTTGCCTGGGGGGAAAACACATTAAAATGCATTTTTATAGCTTGAATGAAGATATTTTCCCATTTTCATTTCAGAGCAGCGACATGCAGCTTCACCTGAAAAGCTAAAAGCAGACAATTCGGTTTTTCAGTATCACAAACTCTGTGAAGCCCCAAGTTTTGTGCTTACCTCACTCTGTATTTTGTTTGCATTGTAGGCCCTCTCCAGATCCACTGTTTTATCAGTGGAGATCATCTTGCCTTGGACATTCTTCTTGTAATCCCCACGATAGACAGCCTGGGAAAGAGAAAAAGTCATATTTGTCACATTCTCTTACAGTATGTTTTGTTTGCATACAATGGGAATTGCTCCTAAAAAAACTGGATTAAAGTTTTTTGGCTCCAGGCAATTAATGATTTTAGTGTCTACAATGAGGTGTAGGTAAACAACAATTATTAAAATTATATTATTAAAAACACATTAAAAGTCCCATTTCTAAAGCTGGTGAGGTAACAGCATTTGGCTGGGAGGTGAGAGAAACACTTACTTCACTTAAATTCAAGGCACTGATCACATTCTGGACATAGACAGGAGTGTCCGTGACCACAGTGAAGTCCTTCTTCATTTTTTCTGCCTTAGATTTGTACTTAATCTGCAGAGAGAAAGCAAGAGCTGTAATTACTAGGGCTAGTAATTCTTAATTTAATTTATTGTATAATCATATTTACTATACTTACTATTTATTTCATCACTGAGCTATTTTATTAGTGAACCAGCATTGAAACAGAAAGCATATTGGAACTATGGCTTGTTATTTAATGAATCCTTCAATCAACAAGGATAAACAACATTTATTCCACTGCACCTGGAGTGGAGTAAAGCCACAGTGGAGTGAAAAAGAAGACTAAGAAGCAAACTCAGGGTTATCCACTCACATCACTGCGAAGGTCATAGGCTTGCTTGGCATGGAGGATTTCAGGAGTGTCCCAGACAAAGCAGCCAATGCCTTTCAGCCAGTTCAGATCATCCTTGTAGATCACCTAAGGAAGCAGAGAAGGAACCTGTAAGAATTCCATCAGGCTCTAATCCCTTATTTCTAAATCACTCCAAAACACAACTGTCAAATGATGGCAAGGACGGTTTCTACTACTTTCTTTTTTTTCCCTTGATTGTTTGTTTGAGAAAATCAAAACAATTCCTTCAGGAATTTAAATAATTTTTGATCAATTTGCTTCAATTTGGGCAATAACTTAAAAATCCAATGATTAAAAAAAAAAAAAACAACCAAAAACACCTGCTCATCCTACTGGGCTCTGATTTACTGCTAGATCCTACTCCTGGGCTGACCTGCTCAAGGCAAGTGTGTAGAAACTTTGTCCAACCAGGATTTCCTCAGACTTCCAAAGTTTCCATGCCTCATGCAACCAAATAAAGGACAGTTTACAGACAGGGTAGAACTGTAATGTTATGACCCAAATGTCTACACTATTAACACTGAAATTACTGAAACTGCTGCACAGAGATTTTGGACTCCTCATCCCTGGAAGTGTCCAAGACCACGCTGGACAGGGCTTGGAGCAACCTGGGCTAGTGGAAGGTGTTCCATGGCAGGGAGTGGAACTGGATGAGCTTTAAGGTCCTTTCCAACCCAAAACACTCTGTGATTTTCTGATTCTATTCAAATAAGCCCCATCTCAGTTACCCAATTATTGCCAAGTGTCACAAAAATTAAGTCAATGGTAACTTCAGAGCGCTCCAGCCGACATGATTGCTAAATCATTTCCTCCAACAGAGCACAAATGAAGGAACATTCTCAAAAGTGAGCCAGGCACAAGTGATTTGGGGACTTACATCACTGACTTGGTCGGTGACTCTTCTCACGTGGGTGTTGACCTGCAGGTCTGGCAGGCACAGCCAGTCGTGGAGCCGCGTGCGGTAATCGACCTCGCTGATCTTCTTCTGGGCGTCCTTGGCTGAGATGATGTCCACCATGTCTGGCACAATGTGCACCTTGGCTTTGGTCTTCTCATAGGCTTCTTTGTACAGGCGCTGTGGAGTTAAAGCAAAGCTTAATAAAGCTGGGTTGATAAATTTGGAGGAAATCATTGCAATTTTCATGGGATGTCAGTGGGACAGCAATGACTTTGGCCATGACTAAAATTTACATCTGGCCTGCTCTAAAAATACTTTGCAGAACCTCAACAAGGGAGGTAAAATGTGATTTGTTCAATTTTCATTGTGCTGGTGAGTTAAAAGAAGGCAGATGATGACTTTACCCATATTACAGTAAAGGTTTGCCCATGTGGGCAATGCAGTAATTGAGTTAAAACTTACATTAATGGTTGTATTCTAGAATTTAGCAAATACTGCACTCAGACAAATACACATGGGAATGGGATTTGTGGATCAAGGCATGGGGATTCCTTGAGTTCCTGCTTCTGAGATGAGCATGGCTTTATCAGGAAAACACACATCCAGAACCAACACTTACATCAATGTTGAGCTTCCCAACTCTGAGGCACCTTTCTGTGTTGGGATCATCCTCAACACCTCTGGGGAGGGTGTACAGGGCTTTGAACTTGTCATATTCCTCACGGTACTTGACCTGAGACAAGCACAGAAATGCAACAATTAACTGACTCCCATGAGTCACTTGTGGGTTTGGAACAAAATTCGTCAGCGTTAAGCAAAATGTTGAGTCCAACAGCTAGAGAAAGGCTTTAAAGCAGGATTTTCGTTTTCTGTTTTGTCTTAAATGGAGAAGAAAGAACATCATAACAATCTCATTGTAAAACAACAGCTGACTAGAGGGTTTTAAAAATAAATAGATTTAGAATAAGGCACTTATTTCTTGTTCCAGCTGTTTCATTTAAAGTGATCTGTGGAGTGGTCTCTCCTAATTATAACTTCAGTAAAGCATAAGATGTTTTCTATACCCAGTAAGCATCATTTAAAGATTTTTGGTGTTTTTCTGACCTGGATGCTCATGAAACTTAGACTAGAAAAACCCTAATATTTTTTGTTTGGATTACTATAAAAACTGACTTTTTTTCCATGACAAGAAGCCACAAAGGACTGTTACCCAAATGACCATCAGAGAAAAATCATTATCTACAGATACATATTATATCTCAATTAAAAAGAGAAGGAAAATCAAAGTTTAAAAAATATTTATATCTATAGTAGATGCAAGGCATGAAGGATTTAATTGTTAGAACTTTTTAAATCACTGCAGTGATTTAAAAAAAATGAAGAATTTAATTCACTTACAATGCTTGCATTGTGCTTCAGTTCTTTGGCACGTGCCAAGGCTACAGTGTCTGAGGGCAGTGCATAGCTGGTGGCCTTCACTTTATCCCAGGCCTTCTTGTAGAGATTCTGTGAGGAAACAGAAAGTTTGTGTGAGTGGAAAAAAATTCTTGTAAATACTTACCAACAACCAATAGGAATCAAAAGCCCTTCTGCTTTTATTTAGACACTACATGGTAAAGTATTGTAAAGAAGATATTAAGTGACACTTAATATCAAGTGCATGTAAAAGGTGATAAAAATCCTTTCTAACTATTCATGCCTGCTGTCATATGAGGTTTTAATTTTGTTCAGGTGCAATTTTATTCAGGAAATCTATTTATTAAGCCAGGTGTTTTGCCAAGACTGGCATTACAATTGGAAAATATGGCCCTTGCCTGAAATACAACATCTCCCCCAAGCCAAGTAGTGCAGAGGGTCAGCACTGGCTTTGAGAAACTCCTGGTTTGGATGTGTATCTTCAGACAATGAACAAACAAAATAGAACAAAAATCCACATTAAAGCTCCTTAAGAGAAAGAAAACTGTGCATAAACACTTACATCACTATAGAGGTGTTTCAAATTCTGAACTCTTTCTGAATCCACTGTCTCAGTCACAGTTGTGTATTTGTCCTTAGTTTTGTGGAATTCCTCCTTGTACTTCACCTGGAGGATGAAAGCTGGGTTTAGTGAATTGTTTCAATGCTCAGCAGGACAAACCTGAGCAGAAAAGGTGGGGATTCACCTCACTGGCGTTGGCAGCACTTTGCAGAGCAGTCACATAGACAGGGGTGTCTGTAACCACACTGAAGTTCTGGAAGTTCTCCTTCCCTGCAGAGGTGTATTTTATCTAAGGACACAAAATCAACAAAACACTTGTTAGTGCTGGAAATGACCTGGAAATCCCCTGCCAGCCTCCTTTAAAATCACATCTGGACAGCTGAAATCAAAGATTACAGCTCAGTTAAGAGCAACTCTGAAAGTGACAGATCATAAAATAGAAATACTTAATATACAGCCAGTATGGACTAAGGAATAATGAAATTAAAAAACACAGCTGTCTTTACATTCCCCTAAGTTTTCTCCTCCTCCAATAACACAGGTGATGTCTCTACAGAAGCAACTCCAAGACTGTATTTTCACAGTTTAAACAAAATATTTCTGATGTAACAGGAATTACTTCATTCAGCTCTAGACTAGGACGCATCAACCCCAGTGAATCGCAAATGGAAGAAAAAAACCCACATAAATATTTATTTATTTATTTAAGGAAGACTCACCTGGCTCTGCAGGTCATAGGATTTCTTAGCCTGTAGGATTTGTGGAGTATCCCAGACGTAACATCCAAGTCCCTTCAGCCAGTTTAAGTCATCTTTATACACAGACTACATGGAAGTGAACAGAACATTAGGTTAGGATGAAATTTGCCTTCTGCCAATTAAACAAAGGAATTCTGCATCCTACTAAGCCAGGCAATTCACAGACCCTCAGGCTTTATTGGGAACATTGGTTGGCCAAGCTGAGACAATACTGCCTGCAGAATATGAGCACCATCCTCTCACCTGTGGGCTCATACAACCCCAACAAACAAGAGGAATTCTTTTCCAGACCCACTGGATCCAGAAGGATTCTGGATGCTGTCCTGGCCCCTGTGCTAATTCCAGCATTCCCAATTACAATAGATAGGGATCACTGCAGTGATTGGTACTAAGAATCCAAGGCCACGGTTATTAATTCATATTAATGAATCAATTAATTCATCATAATTTAATTTGCAAACATGATTTTTGTTCAATTAATATTAAATTTAATATTAATTTAATATAATACTTAAATATTATGGAAGATACTTGGGAAAAATGATGGGAAAGGCTGCTCAAATGGGTTCAGTAAGCTCACATGAGTTTGGAAGAGTTTGGACAATGCCCTCAGGCTCCTGGTGGGATTTTTGGGGTGTGCTGGATGACCTTGATGAGTCCCTTCCAAGCCAGCCTAATCTATGGCACTGAGTAAAGGACAAACATACATCACTCAGGATCTCCTGGGCTCTCCTGGCGTGAATGACATCGTTCTCCTCCGGGGAGCAGCTCCACTGGTGGAAGTAGGTGCGGTACTCCAGGTCACTGAGGATGTACTGGCACTTCTTGGCCAGGACGTGGTTCATCATGTCAGCGGGGATATGGACATTCTTCTTGGTGTCTTCGTAGTTCTTTCTGTAGGCCAGCTGAAAAGCAAAGATTGGAGAAAAGGTGAGAGGAAATCAGAGTGTTTTCTATATAACTTTGGATTCTGGACTAAAAGGTGACAGCATAATCTGAGATGTGGTACCTGGATTTAGTAGTTAAGCTGCCATGGGATTCAACAGGATAGAAATCTTAACTTGGATATTAATCACCTTTTATTTTGACAAATTCCCAGAAGGACAACAATTACCTTCACTTGCAGTTTTAACAGCTGATGAGAAAACTAACAAGTCTTCAGGATTAAAAAACTCATGCTCCACACATGTTTTTCATCTAATTAAAGATAGAATATTTGGGATTACACTGATTTTAGGCCCTGCATGACACGTTGTATGTGCAGTGCTGACAACAGCAACACACCAAATGTGCATTTACTTTTCCAGCTCTTAAATTCCTATTTTAACTCAAAATCTACATTTTTATTTGTAAAGGAAATGAATCCCACATGGTATTTTTTACTGCTCAGATCCTTAGACTGAAACAGAAAAAGGGTTTTTTTTCCCTTACTGTAGTATTCCTAATAGCTGAACAAATCCCTTCTCAATCTCCTAAATAATTTTAAATTCAATTATTCAATGCACGTATAAAATAAGCATTCAGGAAACAAAACCATGTTGAAATAATTTTTACTGATATTATTGTGGATTTATGTTGAGGTTGGACTGGATCTTGGAAGTCTTTTCCAACCTTAATGATCCTGTGATTGTACAGTTCCATTAAACTTTGCACTATTTATGTTTAAGTAATAAAATAGTGAATTTCATCTGTGAAATAAATGGTGAAATAAATGAAAGGGAAAATATTCCAGACTTATTCATTCCTTACCGCGCTCCTCATTTTCTGGAATTCCAGGGAGTGAATGACACTGGGGAAATCACCAATATCCTTCCCAGCCAGGTAGTGGCCTTTCAGCTTCTGATATATTTCCTTGTATTTAAGCTGAAAAAAATATTCATGTGGAAATTTTAATGTTAATTCTAACAACATATTGGGGGGGGGAAAGGGAAAGAATGGGAAATCCCTCCTGACCTCACTGTTGATTTGGTTTGCATGTTTGGCTCCCACAAGTGGAACATATTTCTCATCCAGAGAGTATCCAATGGGCTTGCTCAGTTCCCAAGCCTTCTTGTAATGTTTCTAGACAAGAAAAAGCATACACAGATTTAATGAATAAATCAATTATATTTCCCATTTATGCCCACATGGGATATAACATGGAATACAGAATATTTTTACAGAGTGGTTCCCAATAAATTAAATGGAGAATGTGAATATTGAGCAGTCATTCAGTATAAGGCAAACAGGACAAGTGTTCACTTTAGGTAGCTACCTGAGCACAGACTTGAGCTGATTTCTGCTTTCTTTATTACATTTATACCAGAAGGGTAATAAAAATATCCAAAATACAGATATGAGCTCTGGTATAAAAGTACAGTATAGAATTGAGATTGATAATTTTATAGATTATCAAAATTGTGAAAAATCTTCAAGAAATATTGGTGTTTATTAAAGAAACATTAGTGTCAATGGCACTTTCCTAATACTTTTTTGTTAAATATTAAATATATTCACCTTCAGATTAAATTATGAAGTGCCTACTTATATGAATGTGTAATCGCTTATATTTTTAAAAAATAGAGGTTTCTCATTAAAATCAGTGAGAGTACTAAAAAGTAACTGCTTAATTATGTAAATAATCTACAGTTTTCATTTATTATAAAAGAAGTAAATGTAACATTTATCAGTTATCTCCAAAGATATTATTGGATGGAATTATATTTGTTTTTGTCACACTATTTTGACTTCCAAGCACCACACAGCTGTCCTTTGAGGTCACTTCAATAAAGAAAGAAATCATCCTGATTCCAGGATGATCCAAACAGGAAAGCTGAAGAAAAAAGGGTTTAAATAACCTCCCTAGTGCCACTGCTGAGAGTAGAACAGCTCCTCAAGTCCACCCCACATTTCAAAGGTTGATATTTATGGGATCTCACCTCACTATGGAGCAAGGCCATGTCTTTGGCGTGGTGCAGAGCAGGAGTATCATCAGACCCAATGTACTGGCCTTTCTCCTGGTTAAACGTTTCTTTGTATTTTAGCTACAAAAGAAATCAAACACAGTGTTAATTCCACAGGAGAAATACATTATTCCCAATAGTCTATCTATCAGTAGTAGATATTAATTTTCTCTTGTGTCATAATGCTGTGTAGGACATTCCAGCCACGGTAATACACAGGCAAATGTTACTGTGTCACCTCAAAATACACATGATATTCATGAAAAATTCAAGATACTGCTCAGCAAATACAGTTTAACAACACCAGGAATTCCATGAGCTGCTCATCAAGAACAGGACGCAGCTTTCTGCTAGAAAAATCTATGCAAACTCTAAGTCAGGGACATGCCATATTCTTCTACAGGAAAATGTTAAATTATTTGGACAGCAATACTGTGTTGTTCATTCATATCACTTCTTACTAAACTTGCTCACCCCAGGAAAGCCTGTTATTAATGAGGTGCACACACAAATATATAAGGTTAAAAATAGTATAGTTAGCAAAAGCAATTAAATCATCTCCTAATTCTTCTATATGAAATTTATTTTTTAAAAAGGTACATACATCACTCTGATTGACAGAGTTCATCTTTGCCAAAGTGATCTCAGGAGTGTCAACCACACTGGTGTATTTGGAAAAGTTATCCAGGGCTTCTTTTGTGTATGATCTCTGCAAAGAGGTGAAATAATGTCTTAAACACTGCATGAGAAAGAAGTGCCAGTTGTGGAACTGCTGAAATATTTTCTCTTACCTTGTTTATCAGTTCTTGTGCATTCTTAACCTTCTTATGCTCCACTGAATCGAGAGGGATCCAACCAATGCCACGGAGCCACTCCAAATCAGATCTGTAGATGTTCTAAACCAGAAAAACAATGCAAAAGAACAGAAATTACTGAGCTCAGGATGGATGATGTGCTGTGGGCAATATCCTTAGGCCAGACCATGTGGAAAGACCTCGCAGGGCTGCAACATCACTCACATCGCTCTGCAGGTCGTAGGCCTGCCGCGCGTGGATCACGTCATTCTGGTCGGGAAGGCAGGTCCACTGGTGCAGGTACTGCCTGTAGTCAACATCACTGACCAAGTTCTGGCCCTCCTTTGCTGCCACAACTGACATGGCATCTGAAGGTATGTGGATTTTGGACTTGGTTTTGTGGTAGTCTGATTTGTACAGCCTGTCGCTCTGGATCTCGCCCGCGTGCTCGTACCACACCAGCTTGGGGTCATCCCTCATCTTGGCAACTCCCACGTAGTGACCTCTCTGCTTGACATACTCAGCTTTGTATTTCAGCTGGTGGGAGAGGGGAGAAACACAGAGAAAATCAGCACTGGCTGTACCCACTCTGGTTTTAACCTGGGAACAGCTTCAGCTTTGTCAACACAAAGAGCAGATGAGACAGGGAGTTGTCAAATGCAGCCTAAGGTTTTCAGTACATGACCAGATAAAAATCTGGTCACAAACAAGATTATTACCTTGCATAAGCCTTCCAGTTAAAAATACAGTGGTTTTTTAGTCTAATATACACTAAATTTCCAGTAAAAGGTATTGTTAACACAAGAGAAAAGACTTGCTAGAAATGTTTTCTAACAAGCACATTTAGTCTCATTTTGGCAACAAATTATTTGAGATTGTCTGAACAGTGGATGCTTATTTACAATATTTACACCACACTGCTTTGACAAAATGTTTATTCCAAATAAGAGTCATGTAATAATTTCAAGATCCATTATGTAAATGTTAAAAATGAAAAGTGTGTACTGGCCTAGAGGTTTTGATATGCCAAAAAGTGAAGTTAGAGCCATATATGTTATAATCATAGTATCACTTCAAATTTTACACTTTTTTTTATTTAACACTTACAAAATATGGAAGTCCAGCTCAGTTGATTTTGAAAGGACTATTTCTGGAGAGAGGGAATGTGGAAGGAATCTGACCTTCAGCACTAATACCTCCAAATCCCATAATCAAAAGATAGCTGAATTATTTGGAGGACATCATGGAATTCATAGGCCATGAAAAGTCTGGATGTTACCCCAGATGGAATGTTTTTTAAGTCTGTTTGGGAATTTTCAAGGCCTTTAACATTTCAGGCTTCCAAGCACTCATCTTCCTAATGAGAAGAATCATTACCTCACTTTGGACATCACTCGAGTGCTTGGCATGAGAGATCTGCACCGTGTCAGGAGGCAGGAGGTAACCAGTGGCTTTTTCTTTCTCCCAACTTTCCTTGTACAAATTCTGTGGGAAATAAAAGTGATGAGTGATGGGAAATAAACGATAATGATTACTGTATGTACGTAATTTATTTAGAAGTATAAGGATAACAAATCCATCCTTCAGGTTGTTATCAATAAGGTATGTTTTTTAAATACCTAAAAAATGGGAGTAGAAGCTGTCAAGGAGAGATCACGCACCTGATTTAGAATTCTGGCTGCCTCTCGGGCCATGTCCAGCTGTGGTGTATCTGTGAGAGTATAATTTGTCTTGGCCTCATTCCATTCTTTGTGGTATTTAATCTAGGACACAGAAAGAAATTACTGCCTTGTAGCACCCCCATGGAACTGGGAAAACACCATAATCTCCAGACAAAATAACAAACCAACCCCTGAATTGGCAAGGCTAGTAGACAAAGCACATTAAATACAGAATCACAGAAGTCAAATGTAGCCCAGACACTGAGAGCAAACTTACATCACTGAGGATTTCAGTGCTATTCTTTGCTGTGACATAATCAACTCTGTCAGCCACGGGAGTGAACGGGAGAGTTTCAGCTTTTGTGCGGTACTTCCTCTGAACAAGAAAGACAAGAACAGATTACCCTTGAATATTTGATGCCTAATACAGCAATTCTGAATAGATATACAAGACAAGGAAGTTCTCATGGAGAAAAACCTCTCCATACACAATGAATGTTATGAAAATACTGCGGTTGCAGCATTTTTTTCAAATTTCCAAAATTTTTTTCAAATTTTTTATTTGAAAAAAACCCTTATTGTTTAAACCATTTAAAATACTTTGAGTGACAAATACCCCTGAAGAAAATTTTAGCATTGAAAAACATTTGATTACCTCACTCAGGAGATCTCCAGCATATTTGACATGCTTGACTCCAAGGGAATCATTTGGCAGCCATCCGATTCCCCGCAGCCATTCCAAATCAGCTTTATAAACAGCCTGGGAAAACAAAGGAGGGTCCATGCTCTTAGCAACACTTCCCTGGACAATCCAGCAAGATTCATAAATAACAGAATTTAATCCAGTAGTTAAAAGGGGAGCAGTAATTCCAACATGAGTACTACATCTAAATTTATCACCCTTCAACCATTTTATAAGTGGCTTACACTTTGCAGCTTTAACAAAGATCAAGGTGAGTTCCCTGAATTCAGGAACAGATTCCCACCCCTTAGAGCTGAAGCAGGATGAGAAGAGGCAATACAGGACTAAGTTAGGGGGTGTTTTCAGGTGAACTTACATCGCTCTGGAGGTCGTAGGCTTTCCTGGCATGAATGACATCGTTCTGGTCGGGGAGGCAGATCCACTGGTGCAGGTAGTGCCGGTAGTCGGTGTCACTCACCAGGGCCTGCCCGTGCTTGGCTGACACGATGGACATCATGTCCACTGGCAGGTGGCACTGGGTCTTCAGCTTGGCAAAGTACTTCTTGTACTCTCGTTCGCTCTGAACTTTGGCCACATCCAGGGCAAACTGGATTTTGGAATCTCCCTTTGCGTTCGGCACTCCCACGTAGTGTCCTTTCTGCTTCTCGTGCTCCAGCTTGTATTTGTACTGGGGGAAGAGCAGAGGTCACCATCAGTAACAGCTAGAAAGAGCTCTTGGAGCATGGGAGATGCCTCTTTTGGCACTTACATCACTGGCAATCTCTCTAGAAGCCTTGGCTGTCTTGATTGGAATTGCATCTGCTCTCAAATCGTAGTTCATCTTCAGCTCATCCCAAGCTCCTTTATATTGTTTCTGAAGAGACAGATAAAACATCACACACATGCTGAATGCTCTAGCATTTGCCATTACAGAAATAGAGTTTCCAGCCATTTATTTGCTGAAATACTATGAAATTTTTTGAGCAGTACTCCTGCTCCTAATCATAAATGCAGCTGCCTCTGAACTTGCAACACCAGTTGTGCAACCTATAAAGCACAAAAGGGTGTTTATAAAGGTGTAGAAAATATTTATATGCCTTGGATTGTCATCCATTTTAATAAAATATTCCCGCAGTGGCTCATGATATTAATAATTTTTAAATAGCTGAATGCAAATATTTATTTTAAAAGGGCTGAATATTTTAAGGATATTCAGTAGAGGGAAGGGAATGCCACAAGCCCTGTATGAGGACAAACTTCAATGAGATTCACAGAGATTCAACATCTTAGAATGATATAATCCACATACTATTTTAGAGAAAACAGAATGATAAACATACCTGGCTGTAATTAACAGCATTAGCCTTGGCTAGGTTGATTTCAGGGGTGTCTGGCATGATGTGGATCATAGTCTTGTCCTTTTCCCAGGCTTCTTTATATTTTTGCTGTTAAAACAGTCATTTAATAATATCATCAGACTTATGGAATTTCACTTATCAATAACATAAAATCCCATAAATCTCTCCTGGACTATCATCTCTAAAGAGTAAAACGTTTGGAAAAGCATTAAACTTAAAACACCACGGATCAGTTTTACATTTTAGCAGTGAGATTTCTCTTTAGCTGTAGTTTCTAGAGTGGAAGCAGCTTTGAGGAGGTTGGAACATACAGTGCTGATCTGTTCAGCGTTGGTTTTGGCCAGAACAACATCTGGGGAATCCACAACACTGGTGTACTTCACGCTGTCGATGGGGGTCCGATACACGTTGTCACTCAGGAGGTCCTGGGCATTCTTCACCCTCTTAATTTCTGGAGAGTCGTTGGGCAACCACCCAATTCCACGGAGCCACTCTAGGTCTGACCTGTACACAGCCTGGGTGAGATGGCCAGAAAACAAAAACATTGCTTAAAATTATTGTCTTAATAATTTTAAGCTATGCAAAGCAGATTATGTTTTATAAACCGAGCTAGAGTCAGATGAATCCTTTTTATAGACAGGAGATTTCAGTGTCATAAGTAAAATTAAAACTGGCCACAAGTTTTTAAGTGGTTCAGCTCTTAAATAACACATTCTAAACCTTGTAAGGAGAAACAACTGAAAGGACCTACAGTTAATGATGATGAATAATAAAAGCTTAGAAGACTCTTCCTGTCTCCTCCAAAACACTTATTCCTCTAGTAATTTCAGCAATTTACAAGTCCTAACAAAACCCCAAGCTGCCTACCAGGAAAACTGACAAACAGCAAGGAACAGGAACCTCATCTCCAAAGCTTGTAATTGAAACAGTGGAAGAGGAACTGATAAGCACCAAAGCCAGGTCAGGAAATCAACTGCACTGATCCTGCTTTGCATTCAGCCACTAAAACCTCTCACTGGCTACCTCACAGAGTTTTCTTCCAATTAAATAAATTTCCAAGCTTACTCAAGCAAACAGAAGTAACAAAAGCCACCTGATTCCAAGGCAGCTAACAGCTCTTATTCCTAAGTCCCATCAAAGCAAGAAAGACAAATCCTTCAGCTTCTCCAAATCAGATCTGTCCAAAAGCATTATGTAACACATTATCAACTAAAGTTTTACAATATTCAGAGATGAAACCAATGCTTTTTAAGGGTGCAAAAGAGCACATAATAGCAGTAACAAAAAACTGAAGAAAACAGTCTCAACATAAATTTGTTGTGACTGTATAGCATTGAACAATCAGAATAAGGCTATAATCTATTGAATAATAAAACTACACATCTCTGTGGGTACTCACATCACTCTGCAGGTCGTAGGCCTGCCGTGCGTGGATCACGTCATTCTGGTCAGGAAGGCAGGTCCACTGGTGCAGGTACTGCCTGTAGTCAACATCACTGACCAAGTTCTGGCACTCCTTGGCTGCCTGCACCGACAGGGCATCCACAGGGATGTGGATCTGGGTCTTGGAATCGTTGTAGGCCTTCTTGTAGAGGCGGTCATTCTGCAGGGCCATGGCGCGCGCGGCCTGCGCCAGCTTGGGGTCATCCTTGGCACTGGGGCACCCGATGTAGTGGCCTTTCTGCTTCTCGTGGGTTTCTTTGTACTTGTACTGGAAATGCAGAGAGAACAGAAGGCGTGTTGCTCACCTGGACACAGCCACCAGGCTCAGGCTGCCAGCCTGAGCTTCACTTATTCTGCTGAGACACAAGCAGCGCACGAAGAGAAGGCTGTACCTCACTGGCAATGTCTCTGGAGGCCTTGGCTTGTTTGATGGGAATGGCATCTGCTCTCAGGTCGTAGCCTTTCGCCTTGACCTCATCCCAGGCTTTCTGATAATGTTTCTGTAAAGAAAATTAATCACCTTTGTTAAACACAGTGAAATGCCTTCTCTAAAAACGTGCTTGCTGGGAATGATCAGCTTGGGAGCCCTGTTTGCTTCCTGTAACTGACAGAGTGACAATAATTATCCTGGCAAGTGTCTTAACAGAAAACTCATGACTTAAAGTAGGTGCAAGATTAAAACTCAAAAAGGCAGCAGAAATATTCCTGAAGACAGACCAATATGTCTGCAGATTCCAACAACTCTTCCATGGAATGTATTTGGCAGGTTTTGCCAAAAGGGAGCAGAAGTTGTGTGGAACTGTACACTGAGCTTGGGAGTTTGTTCATGAACACACAACCTGTTAATAGGCTGAGAGCTGATAAAAAGCCTCTGGATGTACTTTCCTGTTTACAAGCACATTAGATGGTGAGTTTGTGCACCACCATTTACAGCAAAAACTGGAAGAACAATTACCAGCCTTAATTTTCCAACACTTTACAAATATTTCATGCTATTCTCTTACATTGCTGATGTTGAGAGCATTGACTTTGGACTGCAGCATGACAGGAGTGTCTGAAGGGAGGGAAATCTGGGTCTTGTCTTTATCCCAGGCCTCACGATACAGACGCTGAGGAGAAAGGAAGAACAACGGCAATTCAGTACGGTGAGAACAAAAACACCAAGAGGAATTCTTCAGTAATTCCAATTTGCAAAACTTCATCATTCCCACCAGAGAAATTCTACTCTCCACCAGAAAGAAATCAAATGTGAAGGGGGAGCTTACATCACTGAGCTGCATGGCATTGGTCTTGGCCAGGACGACGTCTGGGGAGTCGGTGATGCTGGTGAACTTCAGCTGCTCCGGCCGCGTGCGGTACAGGCGGTCGTTGAGGATCTCCTGGGCCTTCTTGGCTTTGACCACATCCACAGACCCTTCTGTCAGCCAGCCAATGCCTCTCAGCCATTCCAGGTCGGACTTGTACACGTTCTACAAACAAACCAAGGGTTACTGGCACTGCAGAGGTAACTCTTAGCCCAGAGAGCTGGTGGGTTCAGTTTCTGGAGATGTTCAAGACCAGTCTGGATGAGGCTCTGAATGACCAGGTCTAGTGGAAGGTGTCCCTTGCCCATGGCAGGGGGATGGAATTAGATGGTCTTTCCCAACCCAAACAATTTTGGGATTCTGCAGCTCTAACTCTAAGTGGAAGAAGGTTTTTTATAAGCCTTTCCCCAACTTATTCTCCTACTCTTTACACAACAAGCAGCCAGTGATGCTCTGCTGTATCAGGTCCTTTCTGGACACACCACCCCTGATTTGCACAGAAACAATGATACTTTCAAGACACTGCATTCAAACCAGGGGCATGACCTGCAAGGAGACTGAAAGCAAACATTCTAGAGCAGACCAAGAAAACATGGCTTCCTTATGAACTGCCCCAAATATTTCTGGCACCCAGGCTGAAATCCTTCAGAAAGGATAAAATAAACATACCAGGACAGACCAGGCCAGACAGACCGATGAATGTGCATTTGAAAATATATCTGTCAGTCACTAACAAACAGAGCCTCACACAGCTGCCCTAAAGCTTTCCTACAGTGATTGTCACTCACGTCGCTCTGCAGGTCGTAGGCCTGCCGTGCGTGGATCACGTCATTCTGGTCAGGAAGGCAGGTCCACTGGTGCAGGTACTGCCTGTAGTCAACGTCACTGACCAAGTTCTGGCACTCCTTGGCTGCCTGCACCGACAGAGCATCCACAGGGATGTGGATCTGGGTCTTGGAATCGTTGTAGCCCTTCTTGTAGAGGCGGTCGTTCTGCAGGGCCATGGCGCGCGCGGCCTGCACCAGCTTGGGGTCATCCTTGGCACTGGGGCACCCGATGTAGTGGCCTTTCTGCTTCTCGTGGGTTTCTTTGTACTTGTACTGCAAATACAAAAAGAAGTGAATCTGGGATGAAGGTGCCATCGTATCCTATTGCTACTGATCACAAAAATGCATATTCTTGTTTTTAAGGGAACTGAAAATAAATGTAAAGCAATAACATACGTCACTCGCAATATCTCTTGATGCTTTTGCAGTTTTGATTGGAATTGCATCAGCTCTCATGTCATAACCCTTCTTTTTGGCCTCTTCCCAGGCTTGTACATAAAGTTTCTACATGAGAGAAGACAGAAAATGGCTTATGAATATTCTGAAAGATGGGATTTCTACATTTCATAATTGTCTCTAAAATTTTTCATGAATGTGTGATTCAGAACATCTTTATAATTAAAGAAATACTGACTTAACTCTGAATTTCCACTAGTTCAGTAAATGTTGAAAGTCCTTACTTTGCTAACGTTGGCTGCATTGGCCTTTGCTAGCAGAATGTCTGGTGTGTCAGGCATGACATGGATGGACTTCTTGTCTGCATCCCAGGCTTCTGTGTACAAGCGCTGCGAGAGAGGAAAACAGCCCTTTACAAACAGTTCTTTATGAAATTATTTTACAACTACAATTATTTTACAAACTGCTAGGGGTAGCTCCAGTAAGCTGTAATACCCTGACACAGCAAAATTTCTCTCTGAACAGCTCAAGAAGGAAAACTTTGTCCCTCCTCATTATTTCCCAGGTTAAGCTGGCACAGCAATTGACAGATTTTGGGTTGCGGAGAAACAGGAGGAAAAGTGTATTATTTATTCTGTATAATTTGTTTGATTATGTTTGTTATAAAGGAGGAGGTACTTAGTGACCTTCACCCTCCAGATCTATGTTGCACAAGTTTCACATCCAGAGAACTTCAGGTATTTCCTCATCACTTGTTCATCATGAAGTATTATATTTGGAAAAATCTGCAATTTAAGGGACTTTTGTCAGTAGATTTTTTACCAACTGCTCACTTCAGACAGAGCCCTGAGAGAACAGCTTTCCTGTACAGTGGCTGAATTTGGACATCAACTTTCTCTTGAATCCATATGTTTTTGGTTTTACTTTGTATTTTGAATTTTTCACCTCATGAACAAGTTCTATTAACTGGCAGTACCACCCTCACCTTGTTCATGATCTCAGCATTTTGCTTGGCTAAGACCATGGCCAAGGAATCCGTCACGCTGGTAAATTTGATTTTGTCTGCAGGCTGCCGATACTTCCTGTCACTGAGGATTTCTCCAGCTTTCTTGGCTTTCTCAACCTCCAAGGAGCCAATAGGAACCCATCCAATGCCTCTCAGCCATTCCAGGTCTGATTTGTAAACAGCCTGAAAAATTTTGAAAGTTTGTTATATATGGGCAAGTGTGATAAAATATTAAAATTAATTTAAACAAGCACATACAATATGAACAGCTGGGTATGTTTCTGAGGATATGGTTCTGAAAACAATTGTTTTTGAAAGTTAAGTGATTATTAAATAAGAGAAATAAAAGAGGTATTGGAGCACAATGCCAGTATCAGAGTAACACACAATTTATACCTCAGATTAAGGACTGGAAAAATAGGATTAAACATAAATTTGATGAAAGAATTGAAAGAATGAAAGAATGAAAACATTTCAAAAAGTCTGATACAAGCAACTAGAGGCTCATTATCCGTATTTTAAAAATTAGGTTGTGCAAGACTTAATTCTTTATTACTGAATTACTGTATTACAGAATTACTGTGTTACAGAAATGCTGCGTTACTAATTCAAGGATTTGCTCACATCACTCTGCAGGTCATAGGCTTGCTTGGCGTGGATCACGTCGTTCTGGTCAGGCAGGCAGATCCACTGGTGCAGGTAGTGCCGGTAGTCAACGTCGCTCACCAGCTCCTGGCATTTCTTGGCCAACACAATTCCAAGCATGTCCACAGGGCTGCTGAACCTTGTCTTGGACTTCTCAAAGTCCTTCTTGTACTCCCTGTCACTCTGGATCTTGGCCACGTGCATCGACCACATCATCTTGGGGTCATCCTCGATGTTCCTGGCCCCAATGTGGTGGCCCAGCTGCTTCCGATACCCTTCCTTGTACTTGTACTGCAGGAAAAAAAATCCATATATATATATATTCATATATTTTATCCTTTTCTAAGACAAAGCATTTAAATAGATTTCTTGGTAGAAAAACAAAGAGCACAAAAATCTGTTATCCTCTGTCTCTTAGTGATATTGCCTTATCCTTGAAACCTGTCCCAGTCATTGCAGATTTTTTTTCCTGATTTTCTGTTTTGTGTTTCAATGTGACACTGAAATAGAATTATTTCTTTCCTCCAGAAAAGATAAGCATTTAAACTTTCAGAATTTATTTACTTACATATCTCTTTTGGGGACCGATTTTAAAGGACTTCCTATTTTGAATCAGAAATTACCTCGACACACTCTAGCATAGACTTCTACATCTTTTTGTTCATTCTTCTTGAACATCCATGGATAGCAATGGCGAGCATATAAATAATCTTCATGTTATATATTTATTCATTACTCTGATACATAACTCATACAAAAAATACTGGCTATCCATTATTTTTTGTGCACTTAAGGCATGTGGTAGAATCACTATGACAGCAGATTTCTATGTTATCTATTTTGTGAAATGTGACATTAGCAAACAAGAGAAAAAAGATTCTTTTCCATTACCAAATCCATAGGGAAATGAGAACAAAGCCTCTCACCTCACTGGCAATCTCCCTGGAGGCTTTGGCAGACTGAATGGGAATGGCATCATAACGCAAATCATAGCCCTTCTTCTTTGACTCCTCCAAGGCCAGTTTGTACATTTTCTGTGAGAAAAAAAATCACAATCTAGTTTCAAAAAACAAAATTCAAAATTACATTTCTGTTCAGCATAACTGTGCAATACAACAAAGGAAGTTCCTAAACAATATTGTTCATCTTCAGACAATTTAAATACTGTTCTGTAAAAAAAGAAAAAAAAAACAGATTTCAAAGACCTTGTAATTTTATTGTAGATGTTTGGAAAGTGGAAATCATTTAGAGAAGGCAAAGACAGGAACATTTAAAAAGCTAAACTGCCTATTTCCACAACTTGCTGTAGAAATGATTTCTCATTTATGAGGGATAATTTATTTTAAAAGAAAATATATTTTTGTGGAATAACAACTCTGATTTCAGAACTGGAACCAGCCATATATGAAAATAACTAAACTGACAATATTTTAAAATTAATAAAAAATCAAAGGTGATGAAAGTGTACTTATGAAAAACTTATGAGAAACTGTCTCAGGTGTCCAGCTGCACTCACCTCGCTGTAGTTCACTCGGTTCTGTTTGGCCAGCAGGATTTCTGGGGTGTCAGGCATGACATGAATTGTGGTCTTGTCTTTGTTCCAAGCTTCAGTGTACAAACGCTAAGAAAGAAAACAGGAAGAGATTGATAGGGCATTCAAAACCAGGTTAATATTTCAATAAACATGGAAAACACATTAATTAAAATGATAGGAACCTGGTCCAGGGGAAATTGTCCCTTCCCATGGCAGGAGGTTGGAACAAAATGATCTTTAATGTCCCTTCTAACCCAAACCATATTATGACACTATAAAATACAGCAGGGATATACAGTTATGTGTTAATCTGGTAAAAGTAACATCAACAAAAGGAGAATTTATATGAGGGAGTTAAAAACATTAAGGAAACTGCCACATTGCTTCAGAATAATGAATAAACCAAAGAATTATTAGTGCCCAATGCACACACACACCAAGGAAAATATTTAAAATGAAAATGCAGAATATTACACAAATTTGAGTCTTCCATTACCTGACCTTAGAGTTTTGAGTGAAATAACAAGAGCACAATGACTGAAAATGCATCATGCTTGAACTGGAGCATTGCTTGTGCTCAGATCATTCCCAGACCTGCCTGCAGGGCTGAGGCAGACACCTCTGATGTGTCACCCAGAGGAATCAGAACTCACCTTGTTCATGATGTCTGCGTTCTGCTTGGCCAACACCATCTCCAGGGAATCCGTGACACTGGTGAACTTGATGGTGTCCGGATGCTGGCGGTAAATTTTGTCACTCAGGATCTCCCCTGCTCTCTTGGCTTTCTCAACTTCCAAGGAACCAATTGGGACCCAGCCAATGCCCCGCAGCCACTCCAGGTCAGATTTGTAGCAGTTCTGTTACAATAAACAAAATTACACAACTTATTTTAATAAAATAATCATTATAATGTATGTTACACAGTGCATCTTTCCAAAGGAAAAACACCTTCCTATCAGCTCTTCATTCAAACAAATTCAAAGATGTAAAGAAAATTGTGGAAAAAAATAACAGCATTTCACCTATATTAAGGGTGAAACCATTATCCAGCTTTCACAGAATGGTAAATGATAGATAGTCCAAATCCTGGAATTACAGGATTTCATTTAAATATCAGTTAGTTAGTATAACCTCTAGGAGATCTGAGCATCAATTAACTGTGAAATGTAAAAAGAAATCTCAAAACGTTGGTTCTACCACATCGGAACAAGATGGCCTGATACAATTATGTAAAATAAACTCATTTTTCAGCAAAAATCAAATGCCAGAGAACTCACATCACTCTGGAGCTCGTAGGCTTGCTTGGCGTGGATCACGTCGTTCTGGTCAGGCAGGCAGATCCACTGGTGCAGGTAGTGCCGGTAGTCAACGTCACTCACCAGCTCCTGGCATTTCTTGGCCAACACAATTCCAAGCATGTCCACGGGGCTGCTGAACCTTGTCTTGGACTTCTCAAAGTCCTTCTTGTACTCCCTGTCACTCTGGATCTTGGCCACATGCATTGACCACATCATCTTGGGGTCATCCTCGATGTTCCTGGCCCCAATGTGGTGGCCCAGCTGCTTCCGATACCCTTCCTTGTACTTGTACTGAAACAGAAGAGATTTAAAGTTACTTGGTGTATTGAAAAATTAATAAATAGTTCCAACAGTTTAACATACTCGTTAGTTTGTAAAGATAAAAATATTTTATAAGTCTTCCTACTCTGGGATTCATTTTCATGTAATAAGCTGTTTTATTAGATATAATTACCTAAGAGTTTTTATATAAAATGCTTTCAATTCACTAAAAGTTTAATGTCACATTCTAACTAGTTTGGTACTTCACATTCTTTTACTATTAAGATTAAATTGTAAATATTAACTTACTTAACAAACTTTTTATAAAACTCCTTGATGAAGACCATATGATTTTTCTCTTTATACAAAGAGTTGAAATATCCAACTTGTGAGTAAACAAGGAGCATAAAAATCTGTTATCCTTCATCTCTAAGTGATGCTGCCTTACCAGAAGCACATGCTATCATAGTCATTGCATACTTTATCCCAATTATTATGTTCAGACATCTTGAATTTCATTATGACACTTGAACAGAAATATTGTTTGAATCACCAATTAACCTGACAAACTCTACCATTGGTTCATTTGATCATGCTGCTTGAATATCCATGGACATCAATAGAAGTATTCCAGGGGGCATATCAAAAGCCTTCACATTATTTTATTTATTTATTTATTTATTTATTTATTTATTTTATTTATTTATTTGTTACAGTGATATATTCCTCATTATAAAAATATTGGCTCCCCCTTTCTTCCATGCACTAAAGGCAATGTAGTGGAATCATTACAAAGAATCACTATGAAAATATATTTCAATATTATCTATTCTATGAAGTACGAAGTAGCAAACCTTATGATTATTTTCCACTACCAGATGCATAGAGAAATGAGAACAAAGCCTCTCACCTCACTGGCAATCTCCCTGGAGGCTTTGGCAGACTGAATGGGAATGGCATCATAACGCAAATCATAGCCCTTCTTCTTGGACTCCTCCAAGGCCAGTTTGTACATTTTCTGTGAGAAAAAAAATCACAATCTAGTTTCAAAAACAAAATTGCATTTCAGTTGAGCACATCAGAGTATTGAAATCCCTAAACAATATTGTTGATTTTCATGCAACTTCAACATCTTCAGTCCAGCTCTACATTTACTAGAAAATAAAAGAATGCAGATTTCAAAGACCTTGTAATTTTTTTTGTAAATGCTTGGAAAATGGGAATCATTTAGGGAAAGCAAAGCAAAACTGGTTCTTTCCATACCTTGCTGTATAAATTATTTCTAATTTATAGGAGATAATATATTTCAATAACCTAATTAGATATCCAGGAGTTCAATTTCTGGAACAACTCTGATTTCAGACCTTTTGTGAAAATAAACAACCTGTCAATATTTTACCAGTAACTAAAAGTCAGGGATGAAAAAAGCATACTTGTCAGAAGTACAAGTGAATTGTCTCAGATTTCAGCTGCACTCACCTCACTGTAGTTCACTCGGTTCTGTTTGGCCAGCAGGATTTCTGGGGTGTCAGGCATGACATGAATTGTGGTCTTGTCTTTGTTCCAAGCTTCAGTGTACAAACGCTAAGAAAGAAAACAGGAAGAGATTGATAGGGCATTCAAAAACAGGTTAATATCTCAGTAATCAGGGAAAACATAGGCCATACCAGGTGAAAATATAGGAAATGTAACAGGGATAATCAGTTAGGTAATTAGGAAGAGATAGTATTAACAACAGGAGGATGGACTTACAGAAATGTAAGAACACTTAAAAAATGCCGCATTGATCAAAGAGAAGGAATAAACCAATGAGCATTGCTTGTGCTCAATCATTCCCAGACCTGCCTGCAGGGCTGAGGCAGACACCTCTGATGTGTCACCCAGAGGAATCAGGACTCACCTTGTTCATGGTGTCTGCGTTCTGCTTGGCCAACACCATCTCCAGGGAATCCGTGACACTGGTGAACTTGATGGTGTCCGGATGCTGGCGGTAAATTTTGTCACTCAGGATCTCCCCTGCTCTCTTGGCTTTCTCAACTTCCAAGGAACCAATTGGGACCCAGCCAATGCCCCGCAGCCACTCAAGGTCAGATTTGTAGCAGTTCTGTTAAAAAATAGAAAGAAATCACCCACACAAGTTATTCTATCAATAACAATAAGGCAACTTACATGGTGAATAGTTCACCAATAAGTAACCTCAATAGCAACAATTAATTTAAATAAATTCAAATTACAGGAGAAAATATAAAAAACAAGTGCATTTCCACTACATTAAGGGTGAAACCATTATCCAACTTTCACAGAATGGTAAATGATAGATAGCAGTTCTGGAGTTAGAGGATTTCATTGAAGCATCAATTAGTTAACACATCCTGTTGGAGAGTTCAGTTTCAATCAGCAACAAAATTTTAAAATAAATCTCAAAATGTTGGTTCTACCACACCAGAACAAGATGGCTTGATACAATTATGTAAAATATCAAATACATTCCTCAGCAAAACCTAAATGCCAGAGAACTCACATCACTCTGGAGCTCGTAGGCTTGCTTGGCGTGGATCACATCGTTCTGGTCAGGCAGGCAGATCCACTGGTGCAGGTAGTGCCGGTAGTCAACGTCGCTCACCAGCTCCTGGCATTTCTTGGCCAACACAATTCCAAGCATGTCCACAGGGCTGCTGAACCTTGTCTTGAACTTCTCAAAGTCCTTCTTGTACTCCCTGTCACTCTGGATCTTGGCCACATGCATTGACCACATCATCTTGGGGTCATCCTCAATGTTCCTGGCCCCAATGTGGTGGCCCAGCTGCTTCCGATACCCTTCCTTGTACTTGTACTGAAACACAAACCGAAATATTAGATTTTTGTATCACCTATAAATATCAGTTACTCATATTAAATTTTTCTAACAATAACCTTTCCAAACTTATCTATAACCTACCATTAAAAAAACCCCAAACAGTCAAATCAACTCTGATGCTAATAACATTCTAAAGTTTTTTGTTATTTGAGTTAGAACCCTAAACAGAATTGTTTTATCATTTTGCTTTTGAAGAAATGTGCTTTATTAAAATTAGTGAGAAAGAATCCTGGTCTTATTAAATGCATTTAATCCTTATTACATATAATGATAAACATACTGTAAATACTTATCTACACAAAAAGGGTTATGAGCTATACAGCTATCACAAAAGCAGCATTATATTGTTCTTATAATTATCAACACTCATTTTTTAAAACATACATGATAGTTTACTTGCAAACATCTATTAGTTAAGGTCACAGTTTAACTGCAGCGCCTTTTTCAGGATCCAGCTGACAATTGTCAGGTTGCAAAGGAGAGATGTCAACATAGAAGGAAACAAAAAGTTAGATTCTTACATCACTGGCGATTTGCCTGGATGCTTTGGCTGCTTGGATGGGGATGGCATCAGCTCTCAAATCATAGCCTTTCTTCTTTGAATCTTCCATGGCCTGTCTGTATTGTTTCTAGATGAAGAATTAAACAATGGGACTCATGTAAGTTCCATATGTTATATTCTATGCAAAACAGATTTCTCAGAAGTAGATCTAATAATTGTGTTTAGATTTATTATACACAGTTTTATCTACCTTTAACTCAAAACCTCAGATCAGTAGCTAATACAAATTCATGTCAAAGGAAGACCTTTGCTACATATATTGGTTAGTTAATTTTTATTTTACTCTTTTAAATAATGTAACATTGACTACAATTTAGAGCTAAACTTTTCTTCTATACAAATGGAGTAAAACTTACTTTTTAAAACCACTGATATGGCTTACTGATGTGAACATGTTTGCCTAAAATAATATTGAGCATTGGCATCACACCTTTTCAGAATTATGCTAGTAATTACATTTCTGGTATTAATTTTTGTCTTCCCAACATTATGCACACTGGCAGAAATGACTCCCCAAAAATTCAGTGGAAACACACAACTTGTGTGGAATTTATGGAATTTCTTCTCACCAGTGCTCATTGCTCTATGCATGCACTACTACAAATATACAAACAATGTTTTTCAAGTCACAATTTTTTGGATAAATATGGGAGTTACTTAGGGAAACTGATAGTGCCATCTCTAGAAGGTTTCCCAGAACATTCCTGATCCAGCCATGACACAGAGCAGTTGCATTTGGAGAGCTCCCACACTCACCAGACTGTAGTTCCTCTTGTTCTCTCTTGCCAGTGTGATTTCAGGCGTGTCAGGCATGATGTGGATTTGTGTCTTGTCTTTATCCCAGGCCTCAGTATACAAACGCTGCAGGAGAAACACAGCAGAGTATTTGGAGACATTCACAATTGATAAATAGTAATTATCAAAGAAGATATTATTAAATCAGCTCTTGATGAAAACAAGTTTCCCATCGATTACCAAAAATTGAACTTATAGCTTTAGAGCCTTACAGTGGTGAAATCTCACAGCACAGGCACAGGTCTGTGGTCCCAGTCCTGTCTCAGGGGTTTAGGCAGAGACTGTTGATGAGTACCTGATCAAATCCAGACTCACCTTGTTCATGTTGTCTGCGTTCTGCTTGGCCAACACCATTGGGAGAGAATCTGGGATGCTGGTGAACTTGATGGTGTCTGGATGCTGGCGGTAAATTTTGTCACTCAGGATCTCCCCTGCTCTCCTGGCTTTCTCAACTTCCAAGGAACCAATTGGGACCCAGCCAATGCCCCGCAGCCACTCAAGGTCAGATTTGTAGCAGTTCTGTTACAAAATATAAAGGCAGCAGTTAAAAATTTCCCCCTTTATATGTTAATCAGCATTTAAATATATTCAGATTCCCTACTATGAAGGATGATATGGAGCTAATTCTGATGTTTGGCTGTACATAAACTTTCATAACGGCCTTACATTCAGATTAATTCACTCCTCAAAATACAATGGCTTTGCTTGGAACAGGGGAAAAAAAACACAAAGTGAAAAGAGACTATATGAGAGCAACTATATGAGAGCAACTACTCTAGTTTATATTCTAAGGAAATTACAAACATTTCAGTAGTCCAGAGCTTATCAGCAAGTACTCACATCACTCTGGAGCTCATAGGCTTGCTTAGCATGGATCACGTCGTTCTGGTCAGGCAGACAAGTCCACTGGTGCAGGTAGTGCCGGTAATCGACATCACTGACCAGCTCCTGGCATTTCTTGGCCAACACCACTCCCAGCATGTCCACAGGGCTGCTGAACCTTGTCTTGAACTTCTCAAAGTCCTTCTTGTACTCCCTGTCACTCTGGATCTTGGCCACGTGCATCGACCACATCATCTTGGGGTCATCCTCAATGTTCCTGGCCCCAATGTGGTGGCCCAGCTGCTTCCGATACCCTTCCTTGTACTTGTACTAAAAGGACAAAAAAATGTTCACTGAGTGATAGTTTAGGGTTTTTATATGACCCCAGAAGCCCCTGGGACACCACCTCCAGAAAATGCAGCAGCTGAAGCCACAGAGATCTTAAAGAAAGAAAGGATTCAGTCCCAGTGTGTGCCACAAGGGCTGCTGTGCACTCACATCACTGGCGATGTCCCGCGAAGCTTTGGCAGACTTGATGGGAATGGCATCTGCCCGCATGTCGTAGCCCTTCTTCTTCTCCTCCTCCATCGCCTGCTTGTACAGTTTCTGGAACAGACACCACCACGCCCTCAGACAACGCTGCTGCCTGGACATGGCAGCAACTAGGGATGGACACTGCACCCCCAACAGCCACCCACCTCGCTGAAGTTCACTTTGTTCTGCTGCGCCAGCAGGATCCCAGGGGTGTCCGGCATGATGTGAATGCTGGTTTTGTCCTTCTCCCAGGCTGAGGTGTACGAGCGCTGGAAACAAGGAGCACAGAGGATGATAAGAACACACAGGTTTAGGGAAACAATGAGAACATCAGATCTGTGAACCAAAGGAAGGGGCCTGTACTTTGAACTGACCCAGAAACTCCTGCCCTTTCCCCAAACCTTTCTAATGCTTCACCCTTTTCTTTTCCACACTGTACCTCTTTACTACTCCAACCACGCAAACAAAAATTTAATCTCATATAAGGAATAGAAATCCATGAGGCAAGAGGGATTTCCTCCCCTTGCACAACCTGGGTGTTGGAAGGGCATAGAACAACATCTGGGAAATGAAGATGCTCATTTTCTTCAAGATGCAAACACAAGGAAATCTCACTTGGTCCATGATTTTGGAGTTGTGCTTTGCCAGCACCATGGGCATCGAGTCAGGAAGGCTGGTGAATTTGATGGTGTCTGGGTGCTGACGATACTTCTTGTCACTCAGGATCTCGCTCGCCCTCTTGTTCTTCTCAACATCCAGTGACCCAATTGGGGACCAGCCAATGCCCCTCAGCCACTGCAGGTCAGACTTGTACACGTTCTGGAAGGACAGGAGAGGAAACAATACAACTTAGCAAATTCCTCACTCCAAGCAACCTCATCTTCTACCACGGGAAGCTCCACTTAATGGAACATGTTCCACTAGGTCAACCCACCAGACTGTGCTACAAAAGTGACTCTGGATAAGCTCAGCTCCCAAAAACCTGTCCCTCTGCCCCTGCAATATCACAAGAGGCTATCAAGCAAACCACAAATCTTCTCCCTATACCTACTAGGTATTACTAGCAAGGACGAACACCATTTCTAAATCTGCATCTGGCAGAGACATTGGAGGAGCCTTTTATATCAGATCCTAAGGCTGTTCACACCATTCTTAGCTGCGCAATTTTTTACCTCTGCCAACTCTTGGCCCTCCAGAAAAAAAAAAGGATTTTAGTTCCTTTGACCTTCCCATACCACACAGACTTCCTCAAAAAGAAGAGACAACCCAAGGCTGTGACACAGCCAGTAAGGAACAACTCACATCACTCTGCAGGTCGTACACTGTCTTGGCATGGACAACATCGTTCTGGTCGGGCAGGCACGTCCAGCGGTGCAGAGGGTGCCGGTAATCGACATCACTGACCAGCTCCTGGCATTTCTTGGCCAACACAATTCCAAGCATGTCCACGGGGCTGCTGAAGTGTGTTTTGGACTTCTCAAAGGCTTTCTTGTACTCCCTGTCACTCTGGATCTTGGCCACGTGCATCGACCACATCATCTTGGGGTCATCCTCAATGTTCCTGGCCCCAATGTGGTGGCCCAGCTGCTTCCGATAGCCTTCCTTGTACTTGTACTAAAAGGACAAAAAAATGTTCACTGAGTGATAGTTTAGGGCTTTTATATGACCCCAGCAGCCCCTGGGACAGCACCTCCAGAAAATGCAGCAGCTGAAGCCACAAAGATCTTAAAGAAAGAAAGGAGTCAGCCGCAGTGTGTGCCACAAGGACTGCTGTGCACTCACATCACTGGCGATGTCCCGCGAAGCTTTGGCAGACTTGATGGGAATGGCATCTGCCCGCATGTCGTAGCCCTTCTTCTTCTCCTCCTCCATCGCCTGCTTGTACAGTTTCTGGAACAGACACCACCACGCCCTCAGACAACGCTGCTGCCTGGACATGGCAGCAACTAGGGATGGACACTGCACCCCCAACAGCCACCCACCTCGCTGAAGTTCACTTTGTTCTGCTGCGCCAGCAGGATCCCAGGGGTGTCCGGCATGATGTGAATGCTGGTTTTGTCCTTCTCCCAGGCTGAGATGTACGAGCGCTGGAAACAAGGAGCACAGAGGATGATAAGAACACACAGGTTTAGGGAAAGAAACTCAATGAGAACATCAGATCTGTGAACCAAAGCAAAAGGCCTCTACTTTGAACTGACTCAAGAGCTCCTGCCCTTTCCCCAAACCTTTCTAATGCTTCACCCTTTTCTTTTCCACACTGTACCTCTTTACTACTCCAACCACGCAAACAAAAATTTAATCTCATATAAGGAATACAAATCCATGAGGCAAGAAGGATTTTTTCCCCCTGCACAACCTGGGCGTGGAAGGGCATAGAACAACATCTGGAAAAGGAAGGTGCTCTTGGCCTTCAGGATGCAAACACAAGGAAATCTCACTTGGTCCATGATTTTGGAGTTGTGCTTTGCCAGCACCATGGGCATCGAGTCAGGAAGGCTGGTGAATTTGATGGTGTCTGGGTGCTGACGATACTTCTTGTCACTCAGGATTTCGCTCGCCCTCTTGTTCTTCTCAGCGTCCAGTGACCCAATTGGGGACCAGCCAATGCCCCTCAGCCACTGCAGGTCAGACTTGTACACGTTCTGGAAGGACAGGAGAGGAAACAATACAACTTAGCAAATTCCTCACTCCAAGCAACCTCATCTCCTACCACAGTATGCACTACCCAATGGAACACATTTCCCTGGGTCAACCCACCGGACACCAGCCCTGGGACTCCCATGAAGAGCAGCTCCCCACACCTGGCTTCCCACTCCTGCAACAGCACAAGTACCTGCCAAAGAATTCACCATCTCCCCCTCCATCTTCTCAGTATCCCCAGCAAAGACCTTCTGCATTTGACATTCTGCAGGTGGCAGAGGCATGAGAGGTGCCTTACATCACCCAAGACCCTCTGTACATGTACCTGCACCCAGAGCTTGCCACTGCCACTCTTGGTCCTCCAAAGGCAAATAGTTTGCCCTGTTGCCCTTCCCCTGCCTTACTGTACTGAAGGTCTCAGCCACAACTCTCCCCATAAAATGTTCATGGTAAGAAAGGATTCTTCTGTGGCCATGAAGCATGACTCCACAGAAACATCATCACTGACTGTCCACGTCAATAAGTGCCACAACACAATCTCAGTGCCTCAGAATCAGCCAAAAATTATTATTCCCACAAGGACCTCTTCCAGTAGAGGTACAGAACACAAGAGAGACTTGAGGTTGCAACACAGCCAGTAAAGAACAACTCACATCACTCTGCAGGTCGTACACTGTCTTGGCATGGACAACATCGTTCTGGTCTGGCAGGCACGTCCAGCGGTGCAGAGGGTGCCGGTAGTCAGCGTCGCTCACCAGCTCCTGGCATTTCTTGGCCAACACCACTCCCAGCATGTCCACAGGGCTGCTGAACCTTGTCTTGAACTTCTCAAAGTCCTTCTTGTACTCCCTGTCACTCTGGATCTTGGCCACGTGCATCGACCACATCATCTTGGGGTCATCCTCGATGTTCCTGGCCCCAATGTGGTGGCCCAGCTGCTTCCGATACCCTTCCTTGTACTTGTACTAAAAGGACATAAAAATGTTCACTGAGTGTTAGTGTAGGGTTTTTAATGTGGCCAAGACCCCACCAGTACCACCTCCAGAAAATGCAGCAGCTGAAGCACCAGAGATCTTAAAGAAAGAAAGGAGTCAGCCGCAGAGTGTGCCATGAGGGCTGCTGTGCACTCACATCACTGGCGATGTCCCGCGAAGCTTTGGCAGACTTGATGGGAATGGCATCTGCCCGCATGTCGTAGCCCTTCTTCTTCTCCTCCTCCATCGCCTGCTTGTACAGTTTCTGGAACAGACACCACCACGCCCTCAGACAACGCTGCTGCCTGGACATGGCAGCAACTAGGGATGGACACTGCACCCCCAACAGCCACCCACCTCGCTGAAGTTCACTTTGTTCTGCTGCGCCAGCAGGATCCCAGGGGTGTCCGGCATGATGTGAATGCTGGTTTTGTCCTTCTCCCAGGCTGAGGTGTACGAGCGCTGGGAAAGGAGGACAAGAGGAAACAAGAGCACACCGGTTTAGGGAAACAAATTCAATGAGCAAATCAGGTCCACGAACCAAAGGAAGGGGCCTGTATTTTTCACTGACCCAGAAACTCCTGCCCTTTCCCCAACCCTTTCTAATGCTTCAATCTTTTCCACACTGTACCTCAATAGAGCTCCAAAAGAGAGTTTTATCTCAAACAAGGAACATAAATCCTTAAGGTAAGAGGATGCAATATCCTCCTTGAAGAACCCAGTCTTTGGGAGGACATAGAACAACATCTGGGAAAGGAAGGTGCTCATTTTCTTCAAGATGTAAACACAAAGTAAACTCACTTGGTCCATGATTTTGGAGTTGTGCTTTGCCAGCACCATGGGCATTGAGTCAGGAAGGCTGGTGAATTTGATGGTGTCTGGGTGCTGACGATACTTCTTGTCACTCAGGATCTCACTCGCCCTCTTGTTCTTCTCAACGTCCAGTGATCCAATTGGGGACCAGCCAATGCCCCTCAGCCACTGCAGGTCAGACTTGTACACGTTCTGGAACCACAGGAGAGGAAAAAACTGCTCAGCAACCTCCTCACTCCAAGCAACCTCATCTTCTACCATGGGAAGCTCCACTTAATGGAACACATTTCCCTGGGTCAACCCACCAGCCAGTGGCTGCACCCATCTCCTAGGGGTCTTCATACAATTTTCATCTGCACCCAAGACTTGCCAACTCTTGGTTCTCCAGAAGATAAGGAATTTCAATCCGTTGCCCATCCCCTGACACATAGACCTCTCCTTCAAAACTAGAACAGAACCCAGGACAGACAACCCAAGACTGACACACAGCCAATAAGGAACAACTCACATCACTCTGCAGGTCGTACACTGTCTTGGCATGGACAACATCGTTCTGGTCCGGCAGGCACGTCCAGCGGTGCAGAGGGTGCCGGTAATCGACATCACTGACCAGCTCCTGGCATTTCTTGGCCAACACCACTCCCAGCATGTCCACAGGGCTGCTGAAGTGCGTTTTGGACTTCTCAAAGGCCTTCTTGTACTCCCTGTCACTCTGGATCTTGGCCACGTGCATCGACCACATCATCTTGGGGTCATCCTCGATGTTCCTGGCCCCAATGTGGTGGCCCAGCTGCTTCCGATAGCCTTCCTTGTACTTGTACTGCAGGAAAAAAACAGTATGCACTGAGTATTATTTTAGGTTTTTTCACATTCCTAGCCACCCCTGTGGCATCACCTCCAGCCAATTTATCAGCTGAAACCACAGAGAGTTTAGAATGTGAAAGTGTTCAGCTGATGACCTACAGTGTACAGCTAGAGAAGAATCCACACAATATCCTTCTGATAAAACTCACATTTTTCAAGATTCTCCCTGGCCTATATATTTAGAGCTACTGGTCAGTAACTGAGAGGAAGAAAACTCTCTAAATCATGAAAGCTATACCAAAAACCTGAAGTTCAATACCCCCTTCATAAAGAATCATTTACTGATCTTCATGCACAATGGCCAAATCAGGTCTTACTCAAACTACTGAGGGAATAAAATGTAACTACATAGAGACTTCTGGGAAAATTAAATAAAGACAGCAAACACATACAGCAATGCAATTTTGTATTAATACCTAAGAAAACAAAAAAATATGCTTTTCCTGCAGCTTTTATTTTTGAACGAAAACTTGGTTTGGGTTTTCTTTCCTCATGCACAGCTCAGCTGTGCAGCTGCAGAGTCAGGGCCATGCAGTCGTGCAGTGCTGAGGGCAGCCCAACACCTCAGAACTCCTGGCTGTTGCACAAAGAGATGCACTCACAATCCCAGGAGGAACCCTGCTTTGAGCTATAGCCATCACCCAACTCCCACAGCTACTCTTCCACACAACCTAGACCTTCCCTTGCAACAGTGCACATCCATAACTTGCAGGGACAGCTATAGGTGGACAGTGTGAACAAAAACTTTGATGGGCAACTGAAGGGCAGTGACAGGTAATGGATTTGTTGCCTCCATTTGGCTCAGTTGCAAACCCTGAGTTCAAATGCCAGCATGTGGCACCCGTGTGGCAGCGTGTGCCACAAGGGCTGCTGTGCACTCACATCACTGGCGATGTCCCGCGAAGCTTTGGCAGACTTGATGGGAATGGCATCTGCCCGCATGTCGTAGCCCTTCTTCTTCTCCTCCTCCATCGCCTGCTTGTACAGTTTCTGGAACAGACACCACCACGCCCTCAGACAACGCTGCTGCCTGGACATGGCAGCAACTAGGGATGGACACTGCACCCCCAACAGCCACCCACCTCGCTGAAGTTCACTTTGTTCTGCTGCGCCAGCAGGATCCCAGGGGTGTCCGGCATGATGTGAATGCTGGTTTTGTCCTTCTCCCAGGCTGAGGTGTACGAGCGCTGGAAACAAGGAGCACAGAGGATGATAAGAACACACAGGTTTAGGGAAACAAATTCAATGAGCAAATCAGGTCCATGAACCAAAGGAAGGGGCCTGAACTTTTCACTGACCCAGAAACTCCTGCCCTTTCTAATACTTCACCATTTTCCACACTGTACCCCATTATTGCTCCAATCACAAAAAAAAAAGAGTTTTGTCTCAAACAAGTAACATAAATCCCTGAGGCAAGAGGATGAAGCATCCCCTTGAAGAACCCAGGCCATGGAATGGCATAGAACAACATTCTGGGAAAGGAAGGTGCTCTTGGCCTTCAGGATGCAAACACAAGGAAAACTCACTTGGTCCATGATTTTGGAGTTGTGCTTTGCCAGCACCATGGGCATCGAGTCAGGAAGGCTGGTGAATTTGATGGTGTCTGGGTGCTGACGATACTTCTTGTCACTCAGGATCTCGCTCGCCCTCTTGTTCTTCTCAACATCCAGTGACCCAATTGGGGACCAGCCAATGCCCCTCAGCCACTGCAGGTCAGACTTGTACACGTTCTGGAAGGACAGGAAGGGAAAAACCCAGCTCAGCAACCTCCTCACTCCAAGAAATCCCAACTCCTACCAATGGATGTTCTCCTGAATGGAGCACATTCCACTGGATCAACCCATCAGCCACCCATTCAGTGTTTGGACCGATCCCCTGAGGCTCTCCACTGCCATCAGCATTTGTCTTTCCCAATTGCTGGTTCTCCATAAGAAAAAACTTGACTCCATTGCCCTTTCCCGGCCACACAGACCCCTCCTTCAAAACTAGAACAGAACGCAGGACAGACAACCCAAGGCTGTCACTCAGCCAGTAAAGAACAACTCACATCACTCTGCAGGTCGTACACTGTCTTGGCATGGACAACATCGTTCTGGTCCGGCAGGCACGTCCAGCGGTGCAGAAGGTGCCGATAATCAGCATCACTGACCAGCTCCTGGCATTTCTTGGCCAACACCACTCCCAGCATGTCCACAGGGCTGCTGAACCTTGTCTTGGACTTCTCAAAGTCCTTCTTGTACTCCCTGTCACTCTGGATCTTGGCCACATGCATCGACCACATCATCTTGGGGTCATCCTCGATGTTCCTGGCCCCAATGTGGTGGCCCAGCTGTTTTCTGTATGCGGTTTTGTATTTGTACTAATTGAACACAGAAACAACAATTAACACTTCTTTCCAAGCTGCCATTTCAGTTTCTCTGTTGTTAATACAGTAGTTAATCATTTTGAATCTAACACATTTTAACTTGCTTCTGTTTTTTCCCAAAGTTTTTAGCATTTGTTATAATGTACAGGAGATATTATGGGATTGTTCATGGCTATATACTACCATCATTATATTATTTTATTTTATTTTATTAGCTTTACAGCATTTAGAATTATACAAGCTTTGAGGCGGGCAGCAACACAACAATGTTAAAATTTTACATATCTCCTCCGGTTAAATAGAAACTACTTTTTTCCAGGATTATGTGCCCCCTCTGTGCCCCACTCTGATTTTCCCTCTGCAGACTCACCTCGCTGGCTATGTCTCGGGATGCCTTGGCTGCCTGGAGGGGGATGGCATCAGGAGGGAGGTCATAGCCTTTCTTCTTCAGCTCTTCATATCCTACCTTGTAAAGTTTCTGTTAGAGAAGGATTCAAAGGAATTAATGCAGATAAAAATCTCTAGAGTTTTCCAATGCTACAACCTTCCACCTCTGACTATTGAAGAGAAAACATGGGTTTCCAAACACAGTTTACTTAATTAAATTAAACTCCATACCTTTCTATTAATGACAGGTATTTTGTGCCCTTGGATATACAATATTTTAAAATTACAATTTAAATGTCTTCTGATTGTTTCATTGAAGATCAAGATTTTCTTTTAGCAAATACATTAATCTGAATTATTCCCAGAGCTTTCTGTAGAGGTGAGTAATACAACTCTGTGATTCTCTACACCCAGTTTCAAATGCAAACTTACATCACTTGTGTTAATCAAGTTTGATTTTGCCAACAAAATTTCAGGAGTATCAGGCATGATGTGAACCTTAGTCTTGTCCTTGTTCCAAGCTTCCCTGTAGAGTATCTGAAAGAGACAGAAACAAAAACCTAGTCTGATCCAAGTTTCACTTGCACAGCAGTAATTTCAGTTCACCTTTTCTCTAAATTAGCAAAGAAAAGACATACTAAGCAAGAATTAGGAATGTAAACAAAATAATATAGTAAAATCAAATAACACAATGACTTCTTACTGATATACAACGTTTTTTTCTTCTTTACATCCATGGAATGCCATGGAAACAGCATTAAAACAATATATTTACCTACTGCTTACTAGAGGTCTTATTTGCAGTTATACTGAGTAAATTATCAGCGCTCCAGATCTTCACCTTCTGAACAAGGTACGAAGAGCTGCGAGGCCCTGACTATAAACACCTACTATCTGGATACTTTAAGTGCATGTTCTGAACCAGAGATTCTTTTAAAAATGTATATTAACGTATTCATTTATTGAATCCCACGTTCTGTCTCTAGAGGCAACTTACATCACTCCTATTTTTGGCATTAGATTTTGCCAAAACAACATCCATGGCATCTGGGATACTTGTGAACTTAATCGTGTCTGGGTGCTGTCTGTACTTCTTGTCACTCAATATTTCAGAAGCTTTCTTGTTCTTTTCAGCTTCCAGAGATCCCAAAGGACTCCATCCAATGCCTCTGAGCCACTGCAGATCTGACTTATACAGGTTCTGTTAAGAGTGAAAATCAAAACCATAGCAGATTATTTCACTGTTCATTGATTAAACCCTATGAAAAGTCTAACTGGCAGTTTAGCTCCAATCTGATCTATACTGATATCAAAAGCGAGTCATCAAAGATACTTTCCAATCAGCAGTAATTATTTTCCATGGAAATAAGTGAATCAAACCCAGAGGGAGCTTACATCACTCTGCAGCTCGTTGACCCTCCTTGCCTCGGTGACATCGACCTGGTCTGGCAGACAAGTCCAGCGGTGCAGTATGTGTTTGTAGTCCACATCACTGACCAGCTCCTGACACTTCTTGGCCAGAAGAAAGCCCAGCATATCCACAGGCATATTGAACTTGGTCTTCCACTTTTCAAAGTCTTTCTTGTACTCCCTGTCACTCTGCATTTTAGCTACTTGCATGGACCACAACATCTTGGGGTCATCCTGCAGGCTGCGGAACCCGATGTGATGTCCCTGCTGCTTGCGGTATCCTTCTTTGTACTTGAACTGCAATGGCAAAGGCGGCACCACTCAAACCACAGTGACAAACGTGTAAGTGACAAAACGCCAATGTATTCCCTCATCTTAATGTTCCTCATGAAATTACACCTGGAAGTGTCCAAGGCCAGGTTGGGTGGGGCTTGGAGCAACCTGAGATAGCGGAGCGTGGCCCTGCCCACAGAAAGGGTGGAACTGAATAATCCTTAACGTCCCTTCCAACCCAAACCATTTTGTGATTCTGCAAATAAGCAACTTGTTATGGCACCTCATGTGAAGTTTTAGCAGGCCCTTGACTTATGTGCATGACTTGGTGTCAGTGAATACTCTCCCTGGGAAAGAGAGAGTCCTTGGAAAGGGAGAGAGCGTGGCAATAGGAATGGTCTCCAGTGCCATCTGACTCAGAACTCCCTAACACTGACACACTGAAATATTTTGATGAGTAACATCATCAACAATGAAAAATTATGAAATACAAAGATACCTAAGCACAGGAAACATTTCCCAATGATTAATAAAATCTCTTCTTGATTATACAGAGAATTAATAAATTCTCTATCCATAAAAATAAAAGAAATGCAGAAGTTGTATTTGTACCAAGTTACGGTAACAGCAGTCTGTGTGTCATCACATCTGTTTCAGAGATGTAATGAGGATTTCTCTGGATAGGCACTGGGCTCAGCTAACTGGACCAAATTTGCTGCTGCTCTGAAAACGAAGCAGCCCAAAGAGCAGAAAACTCCTCCCTTTTTATGACCAGCCATGAATGGACCAAACTTTGAACGTATTAAGATGCCATTAACCCTTGTTAAACTGGACAAAAACAGCTCAGGAAGGAGTTTTGTCAGTACTGTTGTTTTTGACTCCAAGCCACACCTTAGCAGAGAGGTGTATCTCAATTTACTGTGACTCTGTAGGTTATAATCACCAGGTCAGTGCATGTCACACTGAGTTAAAATGCTGCTTACATCACTTGCAATGTCCCTTGAAGCTTTGGCAGCTTTCACTGACATGGCTTCAGGTGTGAGGTCATAGCCTTTCTTTATCATTTCCTCCCAGCCAAGCTTGTAGAGTTTCTAAAATTGAAAACAATATTAATTAAAACCAGTAATATGTATGTTACCTGCTATTTAGATACACTAATGATCCAAATTCTGGTCACCTCACAGGCTTCAGTTATGAGAGAAGGGCTGCTAGAACGGGAACTGAGAAATAGGAAATTGATAAACACGGAATACTGGTCTTCCAAGGCTTAGGAGAGGGACTAAATAGTTTTTTCACTATTCAGCTTCCTACTATAGCTTATCTTGATTTGAAACCCATCTGGAAAATTTGAGACACATACATCTGAGATAACTGAACACTTTTTGATTGGCTTAACAAAATTATTATACGGTTTTCATGAAGCCATTTAACAGTCAAATCAGTTTGTGCACAGTTGATTTTTTTAATTACAGGCATTCTTAAGTCAAAGATTTGCCTCTGGGCAAAGCAAAACCTGAGTGTTTTCTACTGGCAAAATTGTCACTTTCTCCTATCTGAAAGCAGAGAGAAAAGCTGGAATCACTGCATCTACTTCCCATAGGTTAGGTTGAAAATATACAAAATTAACTTGTAATTTTATAGTAAAGAATTTTCAACATGACTGAATTCTATGCAAAGCATAGAGTATGGACTATGTACTTCCAGACTTCAAAAGCAGGACTTATATTCTCCACACATTAAAATGCAATTTAGTCTGTTAGTTTGCTAGCCTGAAGCTGGTACTTATTTAACTCTGAAAATATTACCCACATAAAATTCTTGCCTGTGTTCTTAAATCTCCAGTAGATATTAATTTAAAATGTTGATAAGATGCATCAAAATACTCTACCTGACTGTAGTTTGTCTTGTTCTGTTTGGCCTGTAGAATATCTGGTGTGTCTGGCATCACATGGACCTGAGTTTTATCCTTCTCCCAGGCCTCGGTATAAGCATGCTATGGACAGAAAGTTACATCAGATGTGTTAATATAAATGACAAAAGATGGTTCTTCCAGGGTTTTCACCTTTCCATTTGGATATGGATGAGTAAAAAGGCAAAGGTGCTGACTCAGATTTATTTTATGAATTAATGATCTAATCCAAAATCAGCTGAATTATTGTCCGGTCTTTCTTCTAATGAAACCAAGCTATCAAGATTTTCAGGACCACTCATTTTTATGTAAGAATGGGACGAATAGAGGTTTGAGAAAAATGAGAAAAGATTTCCTTAAGCAAAGCTGCTTCCTTGAGAAAAAAAGATGAAAAAAGAGGAACCTGTGACAGTTGTTTTTCCCAGAGGAACGCTGCCACTTATAGGTGTGACAGAGATTTACAGAGTGATTATTGGAATGGATGAGATGTGAATGCCTTGCCTGGCTTTTCCCCTAAATACTCACTTTGTTCATGATATTTGCATTTTGCTTGGCCAGGACCAGGTCCATGGCATCATTCTGTTTGGTGAAGCGGAACATGCTGGGGTGCTGGCGGTACTTCCGATCGCTCGCAATCTCCGTGGCTTTCTTGGACTTCTCCACATCCAGAGAACCAATGGGACTCCAACCAATCCCCCTGAACCACTCCTTGTAATCCTGCTTGTACTCATTCTGCCAAACAGGACACAAAAGCAAAGTTGACAATGTACAATCAGCTCATACAGAATAAACCAGTTCTTTCCAAAACACTGCCGTGATGGAAAAACAAAAGCCACAAAAAGGAGACAGCTCATAAAAAATAATCCTGTCCTTTCCAAACTGCAGCCACAATGTGAAAACAAAAGTCACAAGTAGAAAACTTACATCACTTTGGATCTGATTCATGTTTCTGTACAGCTCCAGACTCATTGCATCTGGCAGGAGCATGTACTGGTGGATCAGGCGTTTGTAGTTGGTGTTGGTGACACGGTCCTGGGCCTCCTTGGCTGCCACCACGCTGAGGGCATCAGAAGGTGTCTGGTAATGAGTCTTGCTCGCCTCATAGGCCTTCTTGTACTCCCTGTCCGACTGCATCTTGGCCACTTGCATGCAATGCACGAGTTTGGGATCATCCTGGAGGCTGCGGAAGCCAACGAGTTTCCCCTTGTCTTTCTCATACCCTATTTTGTATTTATACTGGAAGAGAACAGAAACAGAGACTTTGATCAATTTAGATTTGAAATTAAGGAAAAAATTCTTCGTTATGAGGATGCTGAGGCCCTGGCACAGGGGGCCCAGAGAAGCTGTGGCTGCCCCTGGATCCCTGGAAGTGACCAAGGCCAGTTGGAGCACCCTGGGATAGTGGAAGCTGTCCCTACCCATTTTTTCTCCCAAGAACTTACATCACTGGCAATATCCCTGGAAGCTTTGGCAGCTTTGACAGGAATAGCATCAGCCCTGAGATCATATCCTTTCTTCCTGGTTTCTTCAAATGAAGATCTGTACATTTTCTGCAACAGGAAAAATAAGCATCTTTTAAAAAAGCAAAAATTTACGTGTTTCCCACATGATAATATTGGTGAAAAAGTTACACCTATGAGGATGTCTTCTTAAAAAATAAAAAGAGATAAAAATGTCTATTTCTGCCCACATTGCAGATGTGCATAATTACAAGCAATACTTTATTTAGCATATGCAGATTTAACAAGTGTTTACCAAAACCAGTGCATAATGTCATCTTTTACCAAAAATACAGGTGCCACCTACATTTTGAACCTTGTACAAAACTTTGTGCATGGGGAAATAGAATAATCAATAATAAAATAATAAATACAGCAACAAGCATGAACAGTACTCGAAGTCTACTGTATTTTGTTAGCAACTGTTAAATTTTAATGGTCTGCATGAACACTTCACAACCTGACTGTAAACATGGCTTTTTCTTGGCAATTCTGGGTATCTAATTTTGGGGAAGGAAGCAGGGAAAAGGAAAATTAATAGGTTTTGTAAAATTACTACAGGTTAGCAAGGTGAGATTTTGCATGATCTCATCTCACTTATTCCTAATAAAAAAAATAAGAGCAAGGTCACAGCCCTACATACAAACAATACTCACTTCACTTAAATTGAATGCATTTGCTTTTGCTAAAACAATCTGTGGAATATCTGGGGTGATGTGAATTTTCTTTTTGTCTTCTTCCCAGGCTTGTTTGTACTTGTGCTGGAAGGATAAAAATAAATTAGAGATTTCAACACCTGTTGTTATTATTAAATAAAACAATTTAAAATACTATTTTCCACTTGAAATCCCAACTGCCTTGACAATGATGTGTTACTACCACCAGAGCAACATTTATCTTTTTATTTTAGCACTTTAAGCACATACATTAGCTACAAAATAAAATCATGTTTTCTAAAGCTCTGCATACAATAGCGTTGACTATTAAATCAGATGTAGATTGTTGCCCACTTCTGAAATGAATTCTGATGAGTCCTTTCTTACCTCATCCATGATTTTGGCATTATTTAAAGCCAAGACCATGTTCATGGAATCCATAGGAACAGAGTACTTCAACTTGTCTGGATGCTGGCGATATTTCTTCTCACTCACAATTTCCATGGCTTTTTTGTTCTTCTCAGCTTCCAGGGAGCCCAGTGGGAGCCACCCAACACCCTTCATAGTTTCATCATACTCTGCTTTGTATTGATTCTGCATGCAGAAAGTAGATAAAAAACAGTATGAAGCATAAAATAGTTCATGAATTTGGAAGTAGAAGATAAAATGTATTAAGGAAAAGTGAAGCTTTTCCTGTCTTGGTCTGGACAATAACTATTGCTCCTGAAGAGCCTGGCGGAGGAAATATTCATAAAATTGCTTATTTCTAAGCTCAAATTCATTAATGAAATATTTCAGAGACTAGGAAAAATAAAACTGCTGCAATTGTTTAAAAACTTGTATAATTTACTACATTTTCAGACACCTGGCCTAATGTGACTAACAAAATAATACTATTTATCTTACAGTGTTTTTTCATAAACTAAGCATCTTTCTACACAATGCAGAGGCTGAAGAACCTCTTACTTACATCACTTTGTAACTGCATCATGTTTTTGGCCAATTCAATGCTCATAGCATCTGGCAGCACATTGTAGGTGTGGATTAAGTTCTTGTAGTTTGCATTTGTAGCCACTTCCTGAGCTTTCTTGGCTGCCACCACACTGACCATGTCAACTGGAGTGTGGAAGTTAGTCTTGGCCTTCTCATAACCCTTTTTGTACTCCCTGTCAGACTGCATCTTGGCCACCTGCATGAAGTGCACCAGCTTGGGGTCGTCTTCCAGGCTGCGGAAGCCGATGTGCTTCCCTTTGGCCTTCTCATAGGCCAGTTTGTATTTATACTGAGACAGGAAAGAGAAAGAACAGCAAAAGCATCCGTTAAAAAATGAAACATTAAGCTCTGTTTTATCACTGAAAAAAACAGATCACAAGATCTCAGGTTCAGTCATCAAATTTAAATAAAGCCACGGAATGGTATGACACAACCAGACTCACATCGCTCGCAATGTCCCTGGAGCTCTTGGCTGCTTTTATTGGAATTGCATCTGGCTGCAAGTCATAACCCTTCTTCTTGTCCTCCTCCCATCCAGCTTTGTAAAGTTTCTAAGTTCAGATGAAAGAGAACAGGTGTCATGAAGGCAGAACTCTGAAGTTAAATATTTTCAAATGAGACGTTAAAATGACAGTGAGGCACTGGAGGCCCACGGTGAGCACAGCAACTCACATCACTCATGGTCATCTGGTTCACTTTGCACTGCAGGATTTCTGGGGTGTCTGGCATCACATGAATGCTGGTCTTCTCTTTGTTCCACTTATCTGTGTACAGCCTCTGCAATTACAAAGGAATTGTTAGCACTGAAAAGGTACTGAACTCATAAAATAAGAGTTTGCTTTTGTTCTGCTTGTTTGCTATAAATAGTAATTCCTAGAAATTTTATTAGCACCAGAAATAGCCTTCACAGAGCTGCTGAGGACCAACATTATCTTCCTCCTTTCTTTAATATTGTAAGAAATTTGCAAAGTATGTTTTGATAATTAATAAATATTGAAGCTGGAAATTTCCAATCTGTGTTTTTTCCCTGCATTAATGGGAAGCAGAATGCATTTTCACAGACATTCTTTCCATGGAAAACAAGGAATAAGGATCAGTGGTGTCCTGGATAACTAGAGACAAGTGTAAAAAACTCCACTTTCCAGGAAACTTGTACAAAATGAACAGAATTGCAGGTTTTCTGCAGTTCACTTATAGTGAATACGTCCTACAGAAAAAGGATTATCAAAGCACTCTAGATCCGGAGAAGAATTCTTTAATCTTTAGAAACAGAAAATGAAACTCCCTTAGTTATGAGCAGTCAGAGGCTCACCACGACCTCCCAGTGCCCAGTCTTAAGGAACTACCACACCCACTGGAAATTTTAATAATTGCAGTGGGAATGCACCTTGCCCCACAACTTTACAGGACAAAGACCCAAACTTTGGGTCAATCCAACAACTTCCCACCTTGTTCATGGTCTTGGCATTTTGCTTTGCCAGCACTTGGTCCATGGCATCTGTGGGGATGGAGAACTTGAGCTGGTCGGGATGCTGGCGGTATTTCTTCTCACTGAGAATCTCCGTGGCTTTCTTGGCCTTTTCTACGTCCAGTGACTGAATTGGGACCCAGCCAACTCCTTTCAGCCAGTTATTGAAGTCAGATTTGTAGAGATTCTTTTAAAAAATAAACAAGAAAAACACAGCGAGGCAAGAAAAATGAGTGTCTATGCACATAAAACAGGTAAAGCCTAAAAACTTCCCCTGGACATTCATTTTTTGAGAGGCAATTTAGATTTAATTAAAATTTAAGTATGATAGAGTCAGTACTTAAATAAAATCACAGTAATTAAAATCTTACTACAAAAATACATCAGTTAGTAAAACATGCTCATTTTCTGGGAATATGCCAAATATGGATAGATATTAAAAAAGTGATTACATGCTAGGTAAGTTTCCTAGAACTTAATTGCTGCACATAATTCGGATAATGTTTGGAAAATAAATGGCTCCAGACCAGTCACTTGCATCCCAACCCACTGTTAATCCAATATAATATATATTGGATTATATAAATTTATTTTTTAGCCTTAAAGCATCAATGATGTCACACAGTCACGACAAGAATTAAAAATGGAGCTGATTCTTGATGACATACATCACTCTGAAGCTGCATCACGTTTTTGGAGAGCTCCAGGTTCACAGCATCAGGCAGGAGGGTGTAATTGTGAATTGGCTGCTTGTAGCCAGTGTTTGTCACCGCTTCCTGGGCCTTCTTGGCAGCTGTCACGCTGAACATATCCAGAGGAGCGTGATATTTGGTCTTGGTGACTTCATAATCCTTCTTGTATTCCCGATCCGACTGGATTTTGGCCACGTTCATGTAGTGAACAAGTTTGGGATCATCCTGCAGGCTCCGGTACCCGACCTGTTTGCCTTTGTCTTTCTCATAGGATTCCTTGTACTTGTACTAGAGACAAAGGAAAAACAGCTTTACCCACTTGGGAAAGGGAAAACATACTCTGGATGGGTTTGGAACACTGAGTTTCAAAGTATTAATGCTGCAGTTCAACCTAGAACCTCGTAATTGGTGTTTACAACAGCACAGGATTATTTAGGTCAAAAATGAAGAGGACTATTGGATTTTTCAGCTTGCCTTGACACCTGGTACATATCTCAACCCACACCTGCAGCTACAAGCCCTCCCTCACCATTGTCATTGATGTAGGCTTGCAGCTCCCAGGGACATTCAGCTTTTAATTAAGACTGTGATGATAATAATAAATTACTGAACAATCACCAAACAATCCAATATCCCAATATTCAGTTGGGGATGTTTAAGAGAGGAATGAAGAGTCGCTTGTAACCTTTTGCTAAAGCAGGAATACAGGTCTCCAGCACAGGTAAATAATAATAAATAATGAAATGCAGGAGGGGTATGTGTTCCACTGGATGTAAATCCTACTTACATCACTTGCAATATTCCGAGAAGCTTTAGCAGCAATAATTGGAATGGCATCTGGCTTCAGATCATAGCCTTTGGCAAGGGTTTTCTTCCAGTCTGCTTTGTAGTTAGCCTTGGAGGAAAAAATGGGAGGAGTTTGCAGTGTCAGGAACAGCAATTCTAAGAAAGAGTTTAAGCCCATGTTCTTATTACAGGAATTAAAATACCCTGTTTTGTCCATGTAATCTCATGGAAAAATGTTAACCTGTACACAAACTACAGTTCTATTACAATAAATAAATCTACTCCAAAGATGATCATGAATGCCACAAGCATTTTTACACTTTTTATTTAGAACAACGCTATCAGTGGCATTTTTGGTCTTTCTTAAGCAAAACCCTTTTTCATTTGACTGAACTTTCAGCAATTTTTTCCTGTTAGCTTCAAACTCAGCCTTTGTGCTCCAAAGGAACTAGAGAAAACAGCCTAAATGGATTTTTTTATCAGTCTGGCTAGACTATTAAAATTCCAAGGCTGGTAAGGGAGATGTCCATTTTTATCTCATTCCTGGAAAGCTGATAATGCCACCAAAAAAATTAACATCACAAAGGCAATAAAAGTGATACCATCAGTGGAGAGCTTCATGGTGCTGAAATTCAAAATGTACTCACATCACTGATGTTGTAGGCATTTACTCGAGCCTGAATGAACTGGGGGACATCAGGAGGGAGGTGGTACTTGTGAATAATTTCTTCCCCTTTGGATTTATACAATATCTGCAAAGAAAAACAAAGGAAGATATTTAGCAGCCCAATTTATAGACTGTGAATTGAAAAACTATTTTAAAAAAGTCTGATTTCCAGGTGATGTTCTGCTGGAATAAAATTGTGAATACACACAGCCACCTACACAATTATTTCAGGAGTGCTCTTAAAGCTGGAGGATGAAGTGAAGGTGGGCACAGGGCAGAAATTTGGAATGTCAGAGTGTTACCAAAGTTTACTTACATCACTCAGCTGTTTGCTGTTGATCTCTGCTTGCTTTTGTACTGGAGAGTCAGTCACTGAAGTGAATTTGGTTTGATCAGGATGCTTTTTGTAGGTGTACTGAAAGAAGATTAAAAAAAATTTGTAGAAAACGCATATAAAGTATTTTCCAAGTGTTGATAAAATAAATAAAATTATTAATAAATTAAGTACTTTTAAGGTATTAATTTGAAAAAACATTGATTTAAGCAGGTGAATGCTTGAGGTTCACTCTTCATTTTGGTACTACTGCTCTCATTTTATGGGTTTACATGTTATAAAAAGCATTGTGCTATATCTGTTTTGATCACTAGATGTCACAAAAGGCCCTAAAATAGAGATGAAAATGTTTTTTTAAAAAAAAAACCACATATGGCAATGAGGCCAAACTGATAGCATCAATGATCAGAATCATTGATGTTACCAGGAACCTCTCAATTAATTTTTCTGTGGTGAACAACTGCTGCCCTGTACTCACATCTTTACATTGCTCCAACTTCTTGATTGCTTCATACTCTTGAGTTATGGTCTGAGGGAAGTAGCACTTTGTCTTTTCCTCCTCATAATCTGCTTTGTAATTTTTCTAGGAACAAGAGCAACATTCAGTAAGGAACCACAACCGAGCTTTGTCTGGACTGCCAGAGTGACGGGGAAAACAGAACGATTGCCACACTCACATCACTTTTCATAGCTTCAACCTTCATGCAGTGGATTTGATGTGGGTCCTCAAAGCTGCCCAAGTAGTGCCCCAAAATATTCTTCTGATATGCATCTTTATATTTAACCTGCCAAAATAACCATGAGTTGAGAGGCAAAAGGAATCAAGAGGTTAAGCACTGAAGGACAAGCCCCAAGTGAAACACCTACGTCACTGAAGTTCTTCAGAGCAGCATCAGTCTGGAATTTGGGTGTCTCACAGTAATTCATCTTGTTTCCTCTGGACTGCTCGTAGGCTTCTTTGTATAATTTCTGCAAATCAAATAATACCAGGTCACGCAGGAGATTTCACTGCAAGTCACCCCCACCACGTTAAAAATGACAAGAGGAAAACAGAGAAACAGTTCCAAAGAAAAGCTTTCTCACAGGACTGAGAAACAGATGGCACTGTATTCCTAGTGGTTTTCAAAAATCACTTTTTTTAGGTTTGTAAGGGAAGACAGAAAGGTCTGGCTAATGGTTTTTGGACTTCTGACACTGAGAAATATTCAATCTCTTCTCATACAAATAAAAGAGTAATTGAGAAGACCATTACAGTGAATAACCAGAATATAATATAAAAATATTATATAAAAGCACCACATGCATTACCATTATTAGCTGAAATTCCTTAAAACAGCAAGGGAAGAACTGTCCTCTTGTGATTCATTATCCACAAGGACCTCAATGAACTATCCACTAATTAGCCATCCATGTGCCACTGCTGTTGCTACACCCATCTGTGGACAATTCCTTCTTTACCTGAATTGTTCTGGCTGGTTCTATCTCATGACAAATATGGGTCTACAAAACTAAAAATACTACAAAGGAGAAGCTTTGTGAAGAAATGCAGAGTGTAGTTTATGGTACATGACTGAAAATGATGTAGCTGCACATTGATAATACTCACATCACTCAGAATATTTCCTGCAGTTTTTAATTGCTTCAGCAATGGGTTCTCTGTAGCAGGGAGCACATTATAATCTGAAATAGCCTTTTTCTTCTCATAGTCTGCTCTGTATTTGAACTTGAAAGAATAAAAATAAAAAAAAAGAGGTTTTAAAAATCAGTATTGAAAGCCAAATGCTCACTAACCTGTGTGATTGCCCAGAGCAGCTGTGGCTGCCCCATCCCTGGCAGTGTCCCAGGCACGGCTGGATGGGACTTGGAGCACCCTGGGACAGTGGAAGTTGTCCCTGGCCATGGCAGGGGTGGCACTGGGTGGCCTTTAAGGTCCCTTCCCACCCAAACCATCCTGTGATGTGAATAATTTCTATGATATAATCTTCAACTTTCCATGAAAAATGCCCCTGTTATTTAACTTATGGTGGCCAAGGACCATGAAAGGTCTTGCCAAAACAATGCCAGCACAAACCTGTGGGAGTTCAGAACTGTTCCCAGGCTGAGCAGGTGGCACTCAGCTCCCTCACCTTGCTGATGTTTTCTGAAGCTCGTTTGTTGGCTTCGTATTCTGGAGTTTCAGTCTGCATGAAGTAGATTTGGTCTTTCATGTTTTCAAAGTCTTCCTGGTATTTCCTCTGTTAGGAACAGGGACAGACAGAAAACAACACATTAATTACATTTAATTGTAAATTAGACACCTACAATAGGGATTATTTAGGAAATAAGCAGTGCCACAAATGCCTCAGCATTTCCAAATGAACATAAACAAGGATGAAACTGTTGAAGATTTTCTGCAGGATTCACTCACCATACTTAGATTTTCTGCATTCATTTTTGCAACTGCCACATCATAGCATGGAGTTTGACTCCACTTGCCTTTGATTTTGTTTTTATAGTCATCATGGTAAACAACCTATAAGGAAACAAAACAATAAAATTGAATTTCCAAGACACAGTTCCATTTTCACCTGACAGATTCATTTTCCAAAGCTGTCTTTTTAAAGCTGCTTCATATTTGATGCCTGCCTTATAACTATTTTAGCAGGTATGGTAAAAAACACCTTAAATATGATTTGGCCAAACCATTTCAGTGTTATTTCCCTTAGTACCTTCCCTGGCCTAAAAAGGATAAATAAATCATCTCTAACATATTCCTTTAGTTCTGTTTTCTCCCTGGTCACATAATATCAGGATATTGCCCATTAAGTCAGAATTTCCTGGGATTGCTGCTGGTTATAAGCAAACCCTTTTAATTACCTGGTATTTGTGATTTCCATTATTTATCCAAGCTCACAGAAAGCAAGTATTAAACGTTTAAAGAGTGTTTCTAGCAACAAAACACCTGCCTGAGTTTTTACTCAGTGTTCCAGGGGCATTTTCAGTCACAAGTGCATTACTTACCATAAAAATTAAAGTTACTCCAATGCTTTTTTAACATTGCTGAAGAACATATATGCCATAAATAATCTTTTTTTTTTTAAATCTATATTTTATAGTTTTGGAGATACCTACAAAGCCTATTATTCTATTAATTTCAAAGAATTATGGTACTGATCCTTTTTTTTACATATTGTAAAATTTTCTTGATGACAATTTAGCTTTTAAGCTATGGAAATATAAGATAAAAGAAAATTTATCAAAATTAATTATTGTACCTTACAAGCAGTTTCAAAGTAGTTTCTTCACCATGAGTGAATACTGCAATTCTCTAATGTTAAAATGTAGATAATTTTCAATACACAATAAAATATTTTTTTTTAAAAAGAAGAATAATAGCTAAATTCTGAATGGAATTAAAACCCTACATCTTGCATTACAAGATTATGCAACTTTTTCCCAGTTTCTCCAGCAAAAATTGGTGTTCCAGTGTGTTTTTCCTTTTCCTTAGGTGCCTTTTTGCCTCTCTGTCTGCAGGAGCGGGGTTTGGGCAGAGGTTCCACTCACATCACTCAGCTGCCGTGACACCTTCTTGGCCTGTTCCACATCAGGGGGGTCTGGCAGAGAGGTGAATTTTGCTTTCCTTTCATCGTGCCCCTTTTTGTAGACAATCTGAAAGGATGGAAGAAATAAACATTTATTTGAGGATCCCAGCATTGAACTCTGCTACCACCACATTAATAAAAGGAGTTCTGCCCACAGCCCCTGCAGCAGGAATTCTTTAATCTGTGTGGTACCACGGAACTTCTGAACCTCTGCAAAATTCACTGAAATATTCATGTGAGAGCAGCGACCCCCTGTTGAAGAGTTCTGTATATCTAAACATCAACAAATCCCAGTCCCACCAATTCCTGACTTTTCTTATCGCTGTTTTTGGCACATTTACAGACCCACAAGAGTGAACTGGACTTGGAGACAACCCTGAGAGTTTCTGCATTTGGGGAGTTACTCAAGGTCTTCTTGCTGATTTAATAAATCAATTCTTTTATTCATTCCTAACCCAGCATCAAATTGCCAATGGATTTATACTCCAATATGCTCTACTTTGTACTCTAGTATCAAGTACATATTTTTCTATGAAGTATCATTACTATCAGAGCTTACTTAACACACTTTTATTTTCTGTTCCACCGTGCAGCTTTTTATATCTAATCAAAGTCCATGGCAAGTCCCAGGTTACACCACAACCCAACAGCCTTTGGTACCCACATGCAAATCCCTGCTTTGATACTCACATCACTCAGAGTCTTCTGAGCCTGCGCCACCCTTCTGAGCTCTGGACTGTCATTGTAGGGATAAAACAATGTTTTGTCTGCATCCCAGTCTTCAGTATAGAGTTTCTACAAGAAAAATGCCAGAATGCTCATTATGAATTCATTTCTGGCTTTGAAAGCTCATTTTACTTCAGCTGCTTAGATCTGTGGTTAGCTTTCCTTACCTTGCTGAACATTGCTGTGTTTTTTATTGCGTTCACAAGCTCTGGAGCATCAGGGGGAAGCAGGTACTTGTCCTTATTCTCCTCCCAGTTCTGTTTATATAATACCTGGAAGGAAAGATCAGCAAGTTGGTCACTCTATCACTAAAAAAATATTTACTTCTGTAAATAAACTTTAATTTTTTTTTTTTAATCAAAGACTCAGAGCAGTAACATCTGAAGAGAGCAACTGGAAATATTTAACATTATATTTATATTTGCCTTACCAACTTCTCTGCTATCCCTCCTGTGTTTCTAAACTGTTGCATAAACGTTGTTTTGGCACCCTGAGCTCAAAACTTTGTTCTTGTCAGTAACCTCAGGATCCACCAGTGCTGGAAAGTCAGCAGTCACTCACCTTGCTCACTTGCTGTGACACTTTCTTGGCATGTTCTATATCCATGGCCTTTTCATCCACATGACAAATGGTTCTGGCAATTCCCCCAGCCATGCGGTATTTAACCTGGAGCACAACAAAACTCATTGATTCCACAGCAAAACTGACTCTGATGGGTTTTTTTTAAAAATCCAGAATAATGACATTTTCACCCTTCATATAAACAGCCAGAACCTGGATGAACCTAGAAATGCAGTTGCCACCCACCTCACTGAGCTGGTCCTGCACTTTCTTGATCCTCCGGATTTCTGGGGTATCGACTGTGGAAGCATAAGGCTTTCCTTTTTCTTTTCTGAATTTTTCCTTGTACTTGTTCTGGAAGAAAATAATGATAAAAAATAATTAAGACATATCCCTGAGCTCTGGCAGAACTGTATTAGCAATTATTCCCACATTTATCTGGTTAGGACAGGAATTTGGGACAGATTGTTCAATAATATAAACTAAAATTATTCAACTACATTTGCACCTCTGCTTATTTCAGCCAACTGAGTTTATTCCATCTGACACAACAAGAAAAAAATCCATCTCTAACTTGGATCACATCTAATTTATCATATTTTCCCCACGAGCTTAGTATTGATAAACCCAGATATCTACAATATAACAATCAAACAACCCCTGTAAAACATTTTTAAAGCTGGTGTTCCTCAAGAAATAAGAGGCATGGGACAACCAACCTCGCTGAATAAGTCCTTCATTTTATTGCTGTGTTCCAGGTAAGGTGTCAGAAACTTGGATGGGTCCACTTTTGTCCGGATTGTCTTCTTCCTGATGGGAGGGGCTGCATCCTCCACGGAGGGCTGGGTGTGCTCAGCTGTGTAGGTGGTGGTTGTGGTGGTCTCAGGGACTGAGTACTCTGTGCTGATGGTCTCAGTGATCTCAGTGACCACCTGGATATCAAAAAATTCGATAATCACTTGTTTTATAGCTGCAAAAGTTTGTTATCTTAAGTGTTTTTCACTGCCCTGAGCTGGGTGTGCTCTGCTGTGCAGGTGGTGGTTGTGGTGGGCTCAAGGACTGAGTATCATCTGTGCTGATGGTCTCAGTGACCACCTGGAGATTTAAAAAATTAAATAATCACTTGTTTTATAGCTGTAAAAGTTCATTAGGAGAAGAGTTTTCAGCACCCTGAGCTGGGTGTGCTCAGCTATGTGGGTGGTGGTCTCAAGGACTGAGTATCATCTGTGCTGATGGTCTCAGTGACCACCTGGAGATTTAAAAAAATTAAATAATCACTTGTTTTATAGCTGTAAAAGTTCATTAGGATAAGAGTTTTCACTGCCCTGAGCTGGGTGTGCTCAGCTGTGCAGGTGTCTGTGGTGGTCTCAAGGCCTTAGTAGTCTGTGCTGATGGTCTCAGTGACCACCTGGAGAGTTAAAAAATTTAATAACACTTGTTTAATAGCTGTTAAGGTTCATTAGGATGCATGTTTTTCACCCCCCTGAGATGGTGAAAGGGTGCTCTGCTCTCATCCAGATCCACATGGAGACAGAAAATCAGGGACACTTTTCCTACTGGGATCACCATTGTGCTCTGTATATATCACCCACCCTAAAAAAAAACCCACAAGGAATGAAATTCCCTGGCTGGTTCCTGCATCAAACTCATGGAATTATTCTCCAGAGGGTCTGGGAGAGTGGGGCTCCAGCTGCCTCTGCTTTTACATGAATAATTTCCAATCAGTTTAAATGTTTTATACACTTTCTTTTCAACATAGCCATGCTGCAAGCAGTAATTTTAATACTAAGATTCTAATGAAAAGCATCTAAAAGTAATTATCACAACTAGAAAACGTGCTCCAAAACCATCCAAATAAGTGTCAGGTTTTATTTTGTATCAATTAGCTTTATAAAAAATTGCCTTTATAAAGGAATTCATGAAGGTCAGAGTTCTGAGAGTTATTTGCATCAATGAGACAGAGCTGAAAATGTACCAAGAATTAATAACTTCTCTTTCTGCAGAAGCCCATGCCATAAAGAATATTTCATGGTAACACTGCAGAGAATTGGGTTATAGCTGTTTCAGAGGTAGAATTTCAAATTATGGCAATCACTCCTTGGTGATCCAAATATTTGTTACCAGTGACATGACGAAAAATCTGCAAAAGTGTAATTTTTCAGTGAAATTACACAAGGTGAAGGAAACAGAACTGATACATGTAAACTGATCTTAGATCATCACACAGCAGGGACTTGAAGCAAAAACAAAGCATTAAGCAGCAATTGTTCACTGGTATTTTGTGTTTAATGTGAAAAATTAAACTTCAGAATACAAAAGGCTGCTAATTTAGTGTTTCATGTTAATTACATGCATTTATGTGCTACATGCAGCATGACAGGGACCCTTACCTCATGTGGCTCACCCTCCTCAATAACTGTCTCCTCAATGTAGTACTTTGAAAAAAAAGAGAAAAAAACATCATTGTTAGGCCAGATCAGCAAACTGTAGCTTCTGTGAAGCTGTTTTAAAACACATTTCTGGAGAAACAGGATTTTAGTTCACAGGTGCTTATGGAGTCATTTGGTAACTCTGAATATCTGTTCAAATTTTGCATTAATGATTGGATTTTTATTCCATAAATTCCCCAACTAATAATCATCCAAATAATCAATGAAAGATTGTTATCTAATTTTACCCACAAGAGGATTTTCTGCCTCTTGTGGGTAAAACTAGATAACAGGGAAGGCATTGATGACCACATTAAAAGAATCAGCATTTAAACCCCAGGATTTTCCTGGTTTTTATTTGGTGATACTCTTGACTGCTGTCCTCAGGGCTGCTCCTGCAAGGACACAAATAATTTCTGGCTGCCAGTTAAACTTTGTTGCTGATCACAACTCTGAGCCTGCTGATTTTCCCCCCGTTTTACTGCCCATTATCCCCCCCTAATTTATAATCTCATAAATTTGGGGATAAAACCACAACGGGAGGTGTCCCTAGAGCAGACCAGGTACACAACCTTCACTGGTCTCCCTTTGTGCAGCAGCTGTGATTTCATTATAAAAATTAATGAGGTTCGTCAGCCACAGATTGCTCTTGATAACTCAGTGCTCACTTCTCCACATGACCTTCATGTGTTTAAAAATAGCTTCTGAAAGGGATTTGATCCACAGCCTTCCCAAAGAACAAAGTGAGGCTGACCAGCTTGTAGCTCCCTGGATCTTCCTTCTTGCCTTTCTTGAAGACCAAATCCATGAACATTGCCCATGGATGTAGGAATGGAGTTTGTAAGGTTTTAAATCTTTACGTTTCTGCCAAGTTTTCTGCTCCTGCTTCCACCTTCCATATATCTATTTTTCTTGTGTCATTTTCCTCAGTCAAGAGCTCTGTGTTCCTCCACTCCACCCTTCTGCTCTTTGATTTCTGCACTTTGGGCTGAGCTGTGTGCTCAAGGGAAATCATGCTAGAGGATCACCCAACGACCCTGGCTGCCTTTGCTGTTTCCCATGGGATTTTCCCCGAGCAGCCCCAATTCTGCTCTTCCAAACTCTGGGATAATTCCATTTATTTTGCTCACTGCTCCCTGTATCTTCAGCTCCATTGTCCCGTGGTCACTGCAGCCCTTGATCTTTGCATTTTCTACCAGTTCTGCCTTGTTTGTGAGCGCCACATCCAGTGGAGCATCTTTTCCAGCCGGGACAAGAGTTGGGAACGGATCTGGAGCCTCAAGAGCGCCTGAGGGAGCTGGGAATGGGCTCAGCCTGGAGAAAAGAAGGCTCAGGCGGGCCCTTCCGGCTCTGCACAACTCCCTGACAGGAGGTGCAGCCAGATCGGGCTTTGCTCCCAGAGAATAATCGACAGGACAATGGGAAACAGCCCCAGGTTGTGCCAGGGGAGGTTTTTGTTGAACAATTTTTTAAAACTTTATTTCCCGGCCGCCACTTCCCGGCCGCGGCCGCGCGGTGGCGCCGTCCCTCGGAAATGGCGGCCGCGCTGAGGGGACCGCCGGGGCCTGCGCCTCCCGCACCTGCCCCGCTCAGAAATGACGGGAAAAAAACTTTAAAAAACATTGCTGCACGAACAGCACCCGCTGTCTGCGGGGTGTGCTTCAACTACACTAAGAGTAAATGGAAAAATGCGGGTTTTATGTTGGAAAGTCTCCTCTGAGCGGTAATTGCTTGGGGTCACTTGCCACAGCTGTGGGAACGGAAAACCTTTTGAACCTAAAAAAATTGTCATTAAAATTTAAGCCCCTTTCTGAGAGCTTTTCCTCAAAGTTAGTTCAAGGGACCAAGCCGTACTTTCCAAGCTGTGATGTACTGGGCTGTTCTGAGGTGATTTCCATGCTGGGCCCACCTTTAACACCACCTTCCACAAACCTCCCACAAAACCTTCCTCAAAACCTTCCTCAAACTTTCTACAAAACCGTCCACAAACTTTCTACGAAACCTTTCACAAACTTCCTACAAAATCATCCACAAAAAACCTCCCATAATCTTTCTACAAAACTTTCCACAAAATCCTCTGCAAAACCTTCCACAAGCTTTCCACAAAACCTTCCACAAACCTCCCTGTGAAACCTTCCACAAGCTTTCCACAAAAACTTCCACAAACCCCCCTGTGAAACCTTCCACAAGCTTTCCACAAAAACTTCCACAAACCTCCCTGTGAAACCTTCCACAAGCTTTCTTCAAAACCTTCCGAAAAACCTCGAGTGACTCGGCAGCAAATGTTTGTAGCACTCACTGTGGATTTTTGCACATCCCAAGAGAGCTACAATGCCAAGTAATGGCTCATCATTCCAGAGAAAGTTTTAAAATAGCATTTTAAAATCTTTGGTGATGCCTTAGCCACTCAATATTCAACAATCATGTCCTTCTCTTTCAGAAGGTGAATTTCTGATAGGTTTAAATTCTTGGATTGATGCAGGAATTAAGAAAATTCTGGAAAGGCTTAAAATGGTACTGGATGCTGTTGTTCCTGTTTTATTTAGCATCTCACCACGAGTATCCCAAGGGAAGTGACTAAAGCAGTGTCTCCTCAGCCCAAGGGATGTGGTTACAGCAAGGTGGTCATTGAAAATTAAAAACAAAGGATGAAATGGGGCTGTGTGAACAAAAAGCCCAAAATACCATAACTCCTGCTGGAATAAATAAACAATGAGAGCAAATAAATATCCATTACAGAGAGCACACAATGCACAGGAAACATAAAGGCGATTACAAGTAATGTGGGAATAAGGAATTTAATGAAGGGTTGGTGTCATTGTAGCTAGGTAGTAAAATGTCTTTAAAATCGACTTTATGAGTGCTGACACCTATTTTGCAAAATGCATTTAACTACTCTGACTGGCAAATCATTTGGCTTTACTTCATTCACCATTTGAAATATATAAAGCTGGCAGTGCCCTCACACCACCTGAAATCAACAGTCCAGTGAACACAGTGTGGTGGCAATGAGTTGTAGGATGTTTACATTTATACCCCTCTTCTTTTCCTCAAACACCGAGTGATTTTTTTACAAGACTATCTATATTTCACAACACATAAGGTAATTTCAGAGTAGCAGCAATGCAACAAGTAAGACCACGCTGTTAATTTCGTGTACTGCTTCAATAACAGAGTCGTTCCCATGGCTCCTGCAGTAGGTTGCCCAGTTCCTGGGGAATTTTTTATTCAGTTTCCTGAGTTTAAATTACTTACTGGCAAATTAATGGAGACAGAATCATGGAATCACAGAATGCCTTGGGCTGGAAGGGACCTTAAAGATCCTCTATTCCACCCCCTACCATGGGCAGGGACGCTTCCCACTATCCCAAGGGGCTCCAACTGGCCTTGGACACTTCCAGGGATCCAGGACCAGCTACAGCTTCTCTGGGCACCCTGTGCCAGGGCCTGCCCACCTTCACAGGGAAGGATTCCTTCCTGATACCTAATTTAAATCTACCCTCTGTCAGCTTAAAGTCCTCCCCCTTGTCCTGTCCCTTAAACCTGACTCCATCTCTGCAATGTCTCAGGTGAAATTGGTTTGTGGTGGCACAAAGGTGCTGCATTTCTGCAGAGGCAGGGCTAGAAAGGGGCTTCCAAAGCCATCTTCGCCCATGGATTGGGTGACAGAGGGCAAGCCAGCAGGGAAAAGAGCTGGCCCAGTGCATCTATAATTACGCAGGGAGTAATCAGAAAACCTCGCACTGATGAGTGTGGGATGGTTCCAGTCCTTATTTAAACTGAGAAACTATGACAGGAACCAGGAGACTTTGCTCCTCCGAGAGCAACTGTTGTTGTTGTTGTTGTTGTTTTAGTGATGAAACCATTTAATAGATATCTAATCATCCCTAATCTCCAGAGAGCAAACAGCAACCTCTGCTCCTGAGCAGCATCTCAGTAAGGTGATTAATGCATTCAGTCACAAGGCAGGAAACAAACATTTCTACTCTCACATTTTCTTCTTACCTCCACAACTTCCTCATATTCTTCTTCCTCCATTCTGAGGGTTTGCTTCTGTCTCTCCCCCACTCACTGGTCACACAGCAGGTGAAAATGTGAATAAACAGTATTAGTCCATGACTGAAAGCACCATGAGAAGGTACAGGTAAAGCTCATAAAACACTTGGGGTCATGGTTAGTAACTAGTCAGACCCTAAATAAAGTTGGGATCTGGCATTACTTGGACTGTTATGGAAAAAACATTGGATTGAGTTTCAAACATACCGATATAAATTACAATTCTGGACAAATACCTCATTCCAGTTATAACACCAATACGGGATCCAATGAAAATAAAATAAAAACAATAAATAAAATAAAAGAGATAAAGATGAGATCTCTTGAAACATGATGTGATATTTTCATTACAACAGAATTATATGAAGCATTTTTCTTCTCTCTGTGACTATTCTACACAATTTCATTATATCATTCAAACTCCTGTTTGAGTGGGAGATTTATATTCTACTAATTTCATTCATAAGTAAGAGCATAATGTAGAAAAATATTGTAAATATTTTTTTCAGTGACCTTAGGTTAATGAGGCAATTTCTGTCTTCCCAGCATCAGCCTACAGAGATGCTCTGGGGTTGGGTTTTTTTTAAGCTCTTGTGGGCTTTTTCTCTCTGTTTCTTCAGACCTGGAAAAGATGAAAATCCATAGAGTTGGCTGAAGTACAAAGCACAGATTAGTGGCAGACCCTTTGAACTAATTAATTAACACACTGATTTCGCTGTGAGGCAAAGCTACAATTTTCCACCAGAGTCTGCAGCCCTGTTTCTAATGTTGGGAGGGGATGAGGCTTTGGAACAGCTGCTCCTGAGTCCAGGGATATTTGCCGTGTAAGCTAATCCTGCCAACTGACGGGGCACTTGGGCTGAGCTGGCTAAACTGCAATTCCTTCTGAGGCAAGGGAAGTCAAGTCATGCAGGTTAAATATAGGAACACAGAATACTGGCCCTTTTTAGTCCCAACAGGCTGAGAAAAATGGCCAAAAATTAGTTGGGAAAACCATGTTGATAACTATTAAAATAAGTTAAGAATAACTCAAATAACGAGGGACAAGTCACGTGAAGCATTAGGCAGAGGTGTATGAATAAGCTCGAGAGTGGGGTTTGCATATAAACACAACCTCTTCAACCTGTCACTGTTACAACCTTCAGCCACACTTCCAAACCCCATCCCAGGTCCTTTCCTCCTCCTCCAACCCACAGCCAGTTATTCAGACAGAAAAACTGACTTCCATGGGCAAAGCACAACAAGGATTCCCCAAAAAACTACAGGATGGGGAAGCAGCTCAAGATCCTCTTCTAAGGAGAAGAAGTGAAATGCATTTAAAATGTCCTTACCAGCGACATCCAGTAAATATCCTTTGGAGCAAAGGCTCTCCAGTCTTCCCTCCTGAGCAGCACTGGGCGAGAGCGAGGGGCTTTGGTGGCTCCTGGTGACGTGTGTGGCCCACACAGCCAATCTGGCTCCAGCCCGCTCGAGTTTCAGCCCTAAATATACCCGGTGACCCCGAGGGAGGGCACCTGTTCTCAGCAGCATCAGGGGCTGGGAGCTGGGCACCTCCGTGCTCCTCAGGAAACCCAAAACACACCAGAGCTCGCAGGGCTCGGGGAGGTGGAGCCCCAGGCAAACCCAAGGGGTGCTCCAATGGAATAAATCGTAATTAGCAGACATGATAATAACATTGAATTTCAGTTGATGGAGGCAATTTCATTCCTATGATGTGCCTGAATAAACACCATCCAAACTTAAGAACCTCTGCACTTGAGGAGTCCACACTGCAAACTAAACTTTAGTATAAACACGTCTTTAATTTCACCCCGTAAGGACACCTGAAGCGCTTTTTCACCTTGATGCAAATTGTGTGTCAATGCTTTTATCACTTATGAAATGTTTGCTAGCTGATCACACAGACCCAGGAACATGTGAAAAGCGACTGCTTGCAGGGAAGGAGCCCAACAAAGAGCCAACATCCCTGGTGAAGGAAGTCCAAGAAGAGTTGATAAACAGATTAAGTGACAGGGGAGCAACCCTGGTATTTTGGAAGGTCAGGAATGCCGTGATGTATGAAGCAGAAGCAGGGTGATGATAACAGATGTGACTTCTTGGGGGATGACTCGGCTGACAAACAGAGTTGACTTTGGTTCTTCAAGGAGGTGCATTCAAAAGCCAATATCAACAATGATCCCTTTCCACGTGCTAGATCACATCATTCAATAAATGGTTCTCAGGAGCCCTTGAGAGACATCTTTAACTCTTTCCAGAAGTTCATATTTATATCCAGATGAAATATCATATCTCATTCACTTCTGCCAAGTATTTTAGACTCTGCCCAGAGCTGCAAACCCCTCCCTGTCTCCTTTGGCCAAGCCATTTTCAATTACTCTGCATTTTGCTTTACTAAGCAGTCCTTCCCCTTTTAATGATTTCTGTTTATTTAACTTTCTTAACCTCTTTTGAAAATGCCTTGAAATTAGCACAGCATGTTGTTGGAGCCTCTGGAGAGCAACCTCAGCGTAGCCTGCTGCTCTCTGCTCCTGATCCTCTGTGTGTGCACTCCAGAAATAACTCAAAGGCCTCTTTTCCTCCCAAGAGCTGCTTCTCAATTGATTGGATGGCAAACATCTTCATTATCAATAACAAACCTTAATGGAGTGAAGGGCCAGCTTTCCTTATTGAACACATAATTCATTATTGTCATTCCTGCTCAATCCTGAAAGCTCCTGCAAAGAATTTCTCCCTCAGTGATACTGTGCAAGCCCTGTGTTCCTGGAACACACCTTCAGCTTTTACACTGCTGTTTGACATCTTGCTTAGAAAGACACAAAACAAGGCTGAAATTACACACAGGACAGCAGCACCACATTTTCTGCCAGTGAAATGCAGATGTCTTTAGTGTGGCACATCTTCAGGGCTGGAAAAAAGCATGGAATAACCCATGGAAATTACAGGAGGGGGCTGAGAACAAAAGGATTTTTGGTGAAATGAAAAGTTAGGCTGAACGTAAGATTTTTGTTCTGCCATCAGAGCAGGAAGAGGGGAGGAGGGTGCTCTTGGGTCACTTGAGAAAATATTTCAATTCCTGCATTTTGTGGCTTTGCTCCTTCAGCTCCAAATCTCAAGGAACAGCTGTGAGAAAGCTGTGGCCATTGTGTGGGCAAGGAGAATCCCAGGATCCCTGAGGCTGGAAAAGCCCTCCCAGCCCACTGAGTCCCAGCTGTGCCCAATGCCCACCCTGTCCCTAGCCCAGAGCCCTGAGTGCCACCTCCAGGAATTCCTGGGACACCTCCAGGGATGGGCACTGCAAACCTCCCTGTTCCTAACATGTATGAGGTAAAGGGAATACCAATGGTTGATCATTCCTTTTTTCTTTTAAATTGCTTTGTTGTGAAAATTTATGTCTGACTCTGATTTCTGATGGAATAGTCACAAAACCATAGAATCACTAATGCTGGAAAAGACCTCCAAGATCATCAAGTCCAGCTTTTGACTTTGTTGAGGAAATACTTGACTTTCTGGGGGACAAATATTTCAAAAGCATTAACTGTGCCCTAGGTGGAGCCTGGCAGCTCTGCCCCAGGTTAACACCCCAGGCTGGATTTATCCATGGCACATAAATGAGCACGTGCTCAGCAGTTCTGAGCTAAAGACAGCCAGCTGTAAAACTACTCGGGCAGAAAAAAAGGGTGGTTTTGCATTTCAATCACAAAGATCTAAAGCAAAAAATATTTTCTTGTACTTAACATATTTAAATATTGAGTTCAGTTAGTCCTGCTTATCCAACAGGAGCCACTCAGGGCATGGTGGATAAATGTCCTGACATCCCAGGTGCTATATTTAACCTCTGACATACCTGGACTTAACAAGCACTGTATCATTGGAAAAGGACATTTAAATACATATTTGTGCCACCATGTCTATTTTTAACCTACCACCAGTGAGTTCCTTCTCATTCTTTTCACCATTCCCCACAGCAAGGCTCCTCTGCCCTGGCACCTTTTGGTCTAATGCATGGAAATACTGTGGAGAGCATTTTTACCAAAAAAAAAAAAAATTAAAAAAAGAAATTAGGGTTTGGTTGGACCAATGCAAAGGATTGTCTCCAGATTAAATGCCCATCTATTTCTCCAACCCCTCCATTTTTACAGCTGGCCAGTATTTTTTCTTCTGGATGAAACCAGGCTGGGAGCACAGGCCTTGTCAGGGATTGGCTCTTGCCTTACAAACAAAAAGGTTTTTAGGAAAGAATACATATTCTAACAAGAATTCCACCTTTACTTCAGAGCTGCTCATCCTGTTTCTCAGAGTGTTAATAGAAAGTATTAGATCATGCCAAATAATATTCTTGGGGGCAGTGAATTAAAGTGCTGTGAGTAGATCTCCTCCAGTGTCTTGTCTCCAGGTTTATTTTTTGATGCTGATGGGCTGATATGGGGTGAGCAGCAGCACCAGGCAGTGGCTGTGTGGTGTGTAAACCAACCACTGACTGTGCTGCTGTGACTCAAAGTGACTTGGCTGGAAGAGGAGGAATGAAGGAATATTGATATGATTGATACGGAACCAAAATTCCTTTTTTGCTTCCCAACATTCCTGGACAGAGAAGGAACTGTGGCCTCACCCATCACATTGTTTGGGTATAGGCCCAACTTTTTAGTGTTGAAAGTGTCACACCAGAGTATTTCAAAGACTGAATCAAAAGATTATTCAAAGTGGGGGGAAAAAATACAAACAAACCCAAACTTAAAAGAAGAACAAGGTGCCAAATATTGGATGAAAATCATTGTAAGATTTGATAAAGCAAAGAGAAATGACATGGACAAACGCACCTCCAGCTGGTCGTAGAAACTTAAAATTTAGGCTAATATTTAAACCCCCAGCACTGAGGATATAAAATCAGAGTGTAAAAGATCCTGTATATCGACACAAGATATTCACGGGGGCCATTGGCACAAGGAGAGTTCTCACATGACAGCATCTGTCACAGCCTCCCCTGTTCTTTACTTGGGGCCTTTGAGAATCCTAAAAGAAAATATTTATCCACAAGATGATGTCAAACAGCCCAATTTATCTCCCCTGCTAATGTTCCCAAGACAGGCACAGGGTCTTAGGCACGGGTGCTCATCAGAAAGAAGATACAGCAAAGGCGAAGGTCCTCAAGAATTCAAAGCCAGCTCTGATTGTATTGATCAGATTTCCTAACGGGACGTGGTGAGGGAAGCTGAGATTCAGCACCCAACTCAACATATTCAGGTTTTGGAATATTAATATCAGTTCCTATAAACTAGGAAAGGAAGGTGAGGTTCTTCTCGAACCTTTTCTTCTTCCTGCTGTTTCTAAGGCAAATAAACTTTTATATTTTTAGAACAGAGGTACAAATATCAGCTGTAAATGCCAGTGAAAAGCCCTGATTGGCAGCCAGAGTTTCAGCTCTTACCCTGCCTCCCACACTTGTCCCTTTGGACAAGCCTCTGCCTCACTACCCTTCAATAAAATAACACAGCTCTTTTGTCTTTTAAAGATAAACTTTTACATTATTAGCACCGTTTTGCAAATCATTACAGCACCTACAGTGAGAGCTGTTACTGTATGAGCAGATTGATCTGTTTAGGGCTGTCCCGTCCATGAGGGTGTCAAGGCCAGGCTGGATGGGGCTGGGAGCAGCCTGGTTTGCTGCACCTGCTGCACTGAGGGTGCCTTCCCCTCCCCAGGGTGGGTTATTGCTGAGGAAACACAATTCCTCCTTGGAGCATTCCTTCTTGGAAGAAATCCCCTCTTGGGGCTCCCCGCAGGTGCCTGCACACGACTGTCCCACCTCAGCACTCCCAGTGCTGCTGCCATGAGGACACGTCCCGGTTTTCTCACAGAGTGCCGGCCTCAGATTTCAAACCTACTGGTTTCCATCTCCTGCCTCTTCCCCGGGCTCCTCACTGAACCCCTGGCACTGAATTTAGAGCAGAGTTGTTGTTTCTCACAGAACCAAGTTGAAACGATTTATGGAGAACCATAACCCAGGCCAGGTTCATTTCTATCCCAGAGAACACTCAGATAATTTCATTAGGCTTCACATTTCTACCAAAGCAGAAAGGTTTCACATGGGGTTCTACAGCCCTGCCAACTTTCCACATCACCAACAAAGGGGTGGATTAACACAGAGGCATTTCCTGCTGTAAATCCTCTGGGTAGAGAGACAGGGCTGAGCATTCCTTTTCAAACTGTGAGCAGACCATCTCCTTCATTCTGCAATCACCTCTGCTGCTTTTGCAGCTCAGCCACTGCCCTGATACTGCTGACAAATGTCCGTGCCCTGTGTGAGAACAGAGGGAAGGAATCCACTATTTACTCCCTAGGCCTCCATGCCTTTTTTCACCCAGGACATGCTTTCATTCCAAGAGGGAACAAACTCTGAACACAAAGGTGTGATTGAGGTAAAATTGTGACCGAGTCCTTTTCATCTTTTTCCTCCTTGGGCAAAAGAAGGAAAAGTGTTACTATTCCTCTTCCCCATTCCAAGGGTTTTCCAACTAGTGCAGGATTCCTTTGTGGAGTTTCCAGTGAAATGGAAAGTTTCCAGTTTTCCTCATGACCCTCCCTGCCTGGATCCCTGTCCCTCCAATCCCCTCTGACTCCCCTACACTGCAGAGCAGTTCCCACAGCCTATGGAAAATCAAACATGCAATTCATGGGCTGTGACAGGAATTGCCCAGAGATCACAGAAGCTGCTGCAAGAGAAGGTCAAGACTTAGATCAAAGCCCAGTGAATCTACTCAAGAAATCCCAGAATAACCAAATCTTCCCACTGATAGACAATCCATGCATCTTGAGTCTCCTCACTCTGCAGGATGCTGAACCACAGCTCATATGTCCAATGTCACAGCCTTTAGCAAACTGCAACCCATGTCTGAGATTTATTTTTAAAATATCCTCTCTCACTGTGCTGATTTAAAAGGAACATATTTATATGAAAGGTTCAAACACCTCTGACTGTAAAACAAGGGGGGAAAAGGCAACGTGCTTCACATTCCTGGCTGGCATTGCTGGGGTGGTATCTCATACCCTGAAATACAACCTGCAGCAGTCCATAAAATATTAAGAGTGCTGGCTGGCCGTGGCCAGGAATACTCTGCAGCAGCAGTTCCCAGGGGCAGAATGCTCTGTGAAAGGTCACCAACACAGCACTGAGGTCACCAGCACAACAGCCACCAGGAGTAATTCTTCTCTGCACTATTATTAACAGCACTGAGCAGCCACCAGGAATCTGCTGGGCTCCCACTGCTCTGCAAGGGCTCCAGACAATAAAACCCAGAAAATACAACTTTGTTACTGCACCAATAAAGGGACATTTATCACAGCAAGGAATGATAACATCATAAATTACCTCCCCTCACTCACCTGGCACTGGGCCATGCTCTCCTAGGAGACCTCTCCTCAATGGGACAACCTGCAGGAGCTCCTGAGCCAGCAGAAACTTCTGCAAACTGAACTGACCCCACTGGCATCCAGCAGTGACATGAACAGGGATAACTCACCTGAATAACTCACACCAGGACAGCTGCAGCCAGGCTGGGAGAGCTGGGAATGCTCCCCTGGAGAAGGGAAGGCTCCAGGCAGAGCCCAGAGCCCCTGGCAGGGCCTGAAGGGGCTCCAGGAGAGCTGGAGAGGGACTGGGGACAAGGGATGGAGGGACAGGAGCCAGGGAATGGCTCCCAGTGCCAGAGGGCAGGGATGGATGGGACACTGGGAATTGGGAATTCCTGGCTGGGATGGGATTCCCAGAGCAGCTGGGGCTGCCCTGGATCCCTGACAGTGCCCAAGGCCAGGCTGGAGCACCCTGGGATGGGGAAGGTGTCCCTGCCTGTGGGTGTTGAACCTGGGACAGTGGGAGGTGTCCCTGCCTGTGGATGTTGAAACTGGGAATCTTCAGGTCCCTGTGAACCATTCTGTGAGTCCCTGGCTCTGAGATGAGCTCCAGGCCTTTGCTAAGGAGAGTTGTGCTCCTGGCTCCCCCTCCCAGCAGAAAGGTTGGAGCTGCCCCCAGTGCTCCCCATCCCACACAGAGCTGCTCCCCTTGGTCTCCTCCATCTGTCCAAAGTGATCCAGGCTTCTTAATGCACTTTTTCTCTGCAACGAGGGGTCAAGGGGGAAGAAACCTTTATTCATGGAATAGTTTTCATTTCCAAGGGTCTGGCAGACTTTCAGCTCTTTGAAGGCCATTCCTGATGACTTCATGGGGCTTTTTATAAAGTGAGATAATGGCAGTGGAGGGACAGAAGCAGCTGCACAATTCCCTGGCTGGGGCAGAGATGGCCCAAGCACCACAGCCCTCAGCAAATCCATCACCCCATGGATGCCAGGAGCCAGATGCTCATGGACACGCTGGTTCCCAGGGCAGGAGCCCACTCACCTTCCATGTGGGAATGTCTTGTGACAGATCCCCAGCACATCCTCTGTGTCTGCTCCTCAGGGCTGCTGAAGGGTGGGATGGTTTAATGCAATAATTCCCTTCACAGCCTGAAAATTCAGTGTTCATCTAACACAGGTTACACCACGCTGAGCCTTCTCAGTGCTGGAGATTCCCTGGCAAGAGTAGCTTTGCTGAAAAGCACAATAAAGATTAAAACACAATCTAACTCTTGCAGAAGTGTTGTCAATCCACAGATTTCTGAGCCACAAACATGGAACAAATATTTTTGTGTACTGAATTTTTTTTGGCTGTAACACTGCAAATCAAGTAAATAATTTTCAGGTTTGAATGGAGTTGTTCCTACAATGACACAATTTTCCTGCTGTTGACAGCCAGCAAAACAATCTGTGCAAAAACAACCCATCCCTTCACCCCATGGAGAAATACCAGAAAACACAAAGATGTCAAATTTACCGAAGGTGGATTTTTTTAAAAAGCAGAAACAGGATAGACTAAGGCAAGACTAAAGCTAGATTGTCCCAGGCACGGCAGGAGCCCAGTGAAACAGCACAAAATTGCTGTGACTGTCTGTGATAAAAGCTCATCCTGAGAGATAAAAACGAACTTCAGGGGTTTACTGGTCTGTGAAACAGCTCATTAAATTCGGGCCCGGAGGGGGCTGAGGTTTAGCAGCACGTTCAGAGGAAGGATGATGGTCTGCAAAACCAGAGCCAGCACGGGAGAGCTGGACAGGGATGACCCCACAGCCGGGGAGCAGCAAGATGAGGAAATGGCCTCAAGCTGGGAGCGTCAGGCTGGAGAACGGGGAAAATTCCTTTGTTGGAATTCCTGTGCAGCCCAGACAGTGATGGAGGCCCCATTCCTGGAGGGATTCCACAGCCCTGTGGATGTGGCACTTGGGACATGGGGCAGGGGTGGCCTGGGCAGTGCTGGGGATGGTTGGACTGATGGTCCTGGAGGGTTTTCCCAACCCCAGTGATCCTGTGATTCCTTGCTCCACATTTCCCTTGTGTAACAGCAATTCTATGGCAATTAATTCCAAGTCATTGTGGTACTACAGGGAAGAAAGGGAGCAGGGGATTTCTTTTGGTGGCTTCAATGGCCTAAAGAATTTCATTCCCTTGGATAAAGCACAAGAAAACTCTTCATTTGAAGTATTTGCTATAAAGAGGAGGATCCTGCCCCCATCTGGCCTCCCTGGAAGGGAACAGCTGGAGCAAGAAATCCCAGATTCAAAGAGCTGCAAATCCTGCTTTGGAAGGGACTCAGGGATCATCCAGCCCAGCCCCTGGCCCTGCTGCACAGGACAGCCACAGGAATCCTTCCCAGCGTCTCTGGGAAGTGCTGGGATGGGAGCACTGAGTCCCCAGCCACTCTCTGAGCTCAGGAACTGACAGTAACCCCAGCTTTGGGTGCAGGTGGATGGCAGGGAAGTGGAGATCATTAGAACCTTCCTGGAGCAGCTCCAGCCCTGCCATCGCTTGGTTGGGATGCAGGTGGGTCCCACTGTGCTGTGTCCTGGGAATATCCACCCTGCCAGGGCGTGCCAAGGGAGCACAGTGCCCTCAGCAAAGCTGTGCCCACACCAGGAAACACAACAAGGATGGTTGAACTCCCTTTGCCTCCCTAAACCCCTGCCACCCCACAGGTTCCCTGTCACTGCCAGGCAGAGACACCTTCTGGCAAAAGGACCCAGCCTCAGAGCTGGGCCTCCTCCCCAGGGCTGGGAGGAGAAAAAAGGGGGGAAAACCCAATGGGCAAAATCCTGAGGGGCCTCTTGCTTACAGAGAAGCAGAAATAAGGTTCCATTTTAAATCTCCAAGTAGCTGAAGCCCAGATATCCCCCAAGCCCTTCCCCATCCCTGCTCCAGCCACCCTGTCATTCCTTCACTGGGCTCAGCCTGGAACAGTGCTGCTGCTGCTCCTAGCAGCAAAACCCTGCAAGAACGGCATTTTCCCTCCTTTTCTCTAAAGGAGACCTCACTTACCAACATGCACAATGCATACATTATCCCAGTGCTCTCTTGGAAATACCAGGAATGAATGGTCTCAACAGACGGTGGGAAAATTGCTGTGCCTGGATTGAGGCTGGCCCTGCCCACAGGATGGCAAAGAGGGGCTGTTCTCCCTGTCCCTGTCCCCAGGAACAGCCCACACTGCTGAACTCTGTCAGCACTGCAGGGTTTCATCCTGGAGGAAAGGAAGCTCAGGGGGGACCTCATTTTTATCCAAACTTACCTGAAAGGAGGGGGGTGCAGCCAGGTGGGGATCAGGGCCTGCTCCCAGGGAATGAGAGGGAGCAGCTTCAGGCTGTGCCAGGGGAGGGTGAAGTTGGATATTGGGGAAAATTTCTTCCTGGAAAGGGTTGTGCAGCCCTGGCACAGGTGGGGTGCCCATCCCTGTAGGACAATCCAGACATTGGGATTTCTCTGGAAGATTTGCACATCAAGGAAAATTCAGGACTTTCCTCCATTCAGCACCTAAACCTTGGCAGCACCTTTGGCATCCCAGGCATGGAGGATCTCCAGGAAATTCCCTGGCCAGCTCCACACAGACACTTTGGTTTATTTGTTGCTTACACAGCTCTGATTTCCCCTATTAACCCAGGTTTCAAAGCCAAACACACAAAAATGACACAACATCCGTGAGGATCCCACAGCACGAGGCCCTCCCTCAGAACTCTTCAACATTTACACTAAATCTTTATTTCTGTACAAAAATTTGGACAATTTTCATTGTTCCCAAGGAAATTTGCATGACCTTTTTGCATGACCCCATGACTTGCCTACATATATATACACACATATATTTGAAACAGAAAAAAACCCTTCCAGTTCTGAAGAATGAAGGTAAAAAAACATCAGAACTGAAAAATTAATGACAAGAATTAACTGTATTTATTGTCAATATTGTTGACTATTCTGTAGCTTTACATGTAGTTCATCCCCATATTATAATAAAAACATTCAGAATAACTCAATACAGACTGTGCAACAAGAGAGGAGTGACACAACCTGTAATTTAAAACGTGGTAATAGCATCAAGAAAGTATTAATTATTAAATTAATTAAAAAGTATTATTTAAAAAAAAACAATGAAGGAGAACTCAGCAGTCTTAACTTTCATACACTGAAAAAAAGAGCCAAAAAGTAACAGTTCTGTTCAAAAGCCTATTCACAGTTCCACACACCAGGCACAAAGGCCTAAGGAATGCACAGCTGGGCTAAACCAGACAAAAATAAAGTGTGAGAATGGTGGCTTCTCTTTTAATAACCTAATATTCAACTGGATTCCAAGGAAAACTAAGAGTAGTTTTCAGGAGTTACATCAAAGTCAAGGAACGATGGAGTTAAGAGGGGCAGGCAGGAAAAGACCTGGCTTTAAGGCAGCTCAGCATTCCTTCAGCCGCCACAAAAATGTCCCAGGAGAGCCATGGAATCACAGACTGGTTTGGGTTGGAAGGGACCCTAAAGATCATTTAATTCCAGCTCCCTGCCATGGCTGGGACACCTCCCACTGTCCCAGGCTGCTCCCAGCCCCAGTGTCCAGCCAGGGATCCAGGGCAGCCCCAGCAGCACCAGGGAGGAACTGCAGAGCCCACCCTGCTGGGAAAGGGTGTCCCAAAGGAAACAGCTCCAGCCAGCACAGCCAAAAGGGGAGGTGGGAGGATAAGGAATGTGCAAAGGCATTTTGGCATCTCCTACACCATCCCAACAGGGGGCTTGCTGCAATTCCTTATTCCCCAGAACTCCAAGAGCTCTGTGTGTTATTTACAGAGAGGTCACCCCATGGGATCACCCCATGGATGCAGCTGGAAGGGACCCAGGGAGGTCACCCCATGGGATCACCCCATGGATGCAGCTGGAAGGGACCCAGGGAGGTCATTCCATGGGATCACCCCATGGATGCAGCTGGAAGGGACCCAGGGAGCCCCAAGTGCCCACCCAGGGCTGGTGGGGCTGCAGAGCTGGGCAGGAACTCCCTTTCCAGAGCCAGGGATCACCAAGGCTGGAAAAGCCTTCCAAGGTCACCGAGTCCAAGCTGTCCCGACCCCCCTTGGCATCCAGCCCCGAGCACTGAGTGCCACATCCAGCCCATGAACACCAATCTGGGAATTTCATCTCCTAACTCAGCTTTGGCCCCATCTCTTTTGCTTTTTAAGAAGTTTCCTGCAGCCCCCAGCACTCACAGGTACCTGTGTGGGATATGTGGGTATGGAAGAGGGGCACAACCCTGGGATTCAGCATTTCTGACAGGAAAACAACATTTCACACTCATTTTAATTCCCATTCTTGACACCAACCAGCACAGACTTATCACCAAACTTGCCCCAAGCAAACCCTCCCCATCACAGACTGGGCAGAACAGCACATTTCACCCCAAAAACACCTAAACAGCCCCAAAAAGCAGGTCAGCAATCACATATTTGCTTGAAAACTTTCACTGCAACTCCCACACACAAAGTTTAATGCAAACAGGCACGTTTTTACAAGTGCTTTCAACTTAAAATCATAAATACTGGTAGGTTTTAAAGAATTAGCAATTGACATCATCCAGAAATGCATAAATATGATGGTACAGAGCTCCCCAGCCCAAATCTGTATTTGCTGCACTTCAACAAGAATTAAGAAAACAGAATGAGTTCCCTTCAGCCGCATGAAAAACAGAGTCTGAAAGTGGCAAAGGGGAAACAATTCAAGGAATGCTCTGATCACATTTCAGGGGGGAAAAAAAGTTGCTGAATAGAATCCTGGTTTTCCTTTACTATAATAAATAGCTCTATAAAATGTTTGGGCTAAATGACTTTAATACCCATGCGTGAGCGCAGCCCCAGGGCTGCTCCAGCTGGGAGCTGCCAGCCCTCCCGAGGCTTGGGATTAACGTGAAGCCATCATTTTAAACATTCGGAACTGGCATTTTCCTGCAGGCTCGGCGTTAGCCACGTCCTGGGGAAGGTGACAAAGTCTGGAGGGAGAGAAGCACAAAGTCCAGAGGAGATCCGAGGGAAGCCGAGCGCGCTGTGGGCTTTGCTGCGGGCACACGGGGCTGCTCCTCCCCTCTGGACACAGCAGCCCCTGCCTGGAGCCGCTTCTACCCGAGCATCGCGGGGTACAAACCTGCTCCCAGCCCAGCCCTGCACCCTGAGGCAGCTCCGAGGCTGCTGGAACATGCAGGGACGCCCGGCACGGGCACAGTGACACCGGGGCTGTCCCCATGCCTGGCTCACACAGCCCCATCCCACACCTACGGGCCCCCAGCCTGAGCTGGTTTTGGGTTTTAGCCTCTCCACAGAATCCAGCTTTTCTTGGCCCCCTGCTCAGTCAGACAAGGAGAGCACTGAGCTGAGGATGGCCAAGGAAGGATTCCCAGCCTCCCAGGTAAAGCAGCATTTTCTGGCTTCCTCCACTCTCAGCTGAGTTTTGTACACTTACAAACAGGAAAAGCTTAAAAACCCCACCCAGCTCTGTCCTTACCCAAAGTCTGGCTTAAAAGGCTCGGGGTGGTAAAGTGACTCCACTGTGGATAAAGCTACAACAGAAAAATTCACTGGTAAGGCCCTCTTAAGGCAAGGAGAGAATTCCTGCTCCTGATTCTCACACATGAAATAAAAAGCTACAGAGGCAGCCCCTTACAATTCATCATTTTTGGCCATTTAATGCATTCACCACTACAATATATTCAAGTCACATCTGGATTTATACCCAGGCCACATCTGGATTATCACATGAGTGCAAAGACATTTTCCTTCCTCAGTGCCACGGGATCAGCCCTGCCCTGCCCAGGGCTGCTCAGCACATTCAGCTCAATTAGCTGAAAGTTACTTTTCATACCTAATTAATCTGACAGTGACAACCTTCAGTGTTCCACCAGCCAGCATGGACGGAAGCACTGCCACCAGCAGCTTCCCAAGGCCAAGGATTCCTGGAATGAGTTATTTAAAGTCCCTTGACAGGAATTCCAGCCAATCAACCTGACACAAGGACAAATTCAGTATTTCCTGTCCCAAACTCAGTGATGCCTGATAAATGGAAAAGTGCTTGGAATGGCAGGGATAGGAGAACTGTAACCAATTTATCATAAATCCTCTTAAAACTTGGGTGTGGGGAGGGGAAAACCCACTCACTTCCACACACTGGGAGGCTTTTATAGATACATATCTCTATTCTAAGGGAATGGGAAATAAAGCTGATTATGGAATTAGATTTAGGCACTTGAGCTGCAGAGATGTGGAAGGTGCTGGTCAGGTGCATTTAGCATTCACACACCTACACAGTGCTCAGCAGAGCAGCTGCTCAGCCTCCCAAAAAGAAAAGATATTAAAAAATGAAGCTGTTCACATTCCCCAAGTTTATTTTCCACCTCTCCTCACAATTAAAGACCTGTATAATTCCCAGATGCCAGAAGCAGCATATTCCAGAGATGATTTACCAACCTGATGATCTTCTGAACCAAAAGAAACAGTTGAAATATCAGATTATTGAAATATGACCTTTTTCTTTGCTACTAAAATGTCATTTTTCAGCATTACTTCAAAAACCATTTTTAAGGCCCCTCCCTTTTGCTAAGAATGAATTTCATGGAGAACAAAGGCAAAGCTTGAGCTGCAGCTGGAAGCCAAGGCAGCAGAACCCCGAGGGTGAAACAGCAGCATCACCCACCAAGGTCAGAGCCAGGGCAAGGAACCCTGCCCTGCAATCCCCAGGGGGAGCAGCACCGAGGCAAAGCTCCCTGCGCTGGCTGTGGACAGAGCTGGGAGAAAAATGGCAATTCCCCTGCAGGGAAAAGAAAAACGCTGTCAACAAGGAGCACTCACACAGAACACAAAGGGGTTGAGAGATCAAAAGTTTGGCTGCTCCTCTCAGTGGCTAAATTTAGAACATTTCTGAGTTCACACACGTGCACTTCAAACACCATCACAGCAAATATTCCAGGTGAGAGTCTGGAAATGATCACAGAGTCTGGAATTGATCACATCAACCACTCCAGGTGAGTCTGGAAATGATCACAGAGTCTGGAATTGATCACAGAGTCTGGAACTGATCACAGCAACCACTCCAGGTGAGTCTGGGATTGATCACAGAGTCTGGGATTGATCACAGCAACCATTCCAGGTGAGTCTGGGATTGATCACAGAGTCTGGGATTGATCACAGAGTCTGGAACTGATCACAGCAACTATTCCAGGTGAGTCTGGGATTGTCACCTCTGCTGACCATCTCTACAGACTGAAAATCAGCATTTAAACCCCAAAAGCCCTGGACAACACCACAACGTGTCAGGAAACATCAGCCACGGCTGAATTCTGGCTACATTTGCCCTGAAGAACACAAAATAACACAGAAAGCTCACGGTGACCCAAGAGACGTTTGCAGTCAGGTTAACACTGGGTTGTTCACTGACCAACACCCAAGAACAATTGAATGTTGGCATCCCAAAGCCCCGAGGGCACAGAGAGCCCTGTCTGACAGCCAGTCCTGGGGTGTGCAGGCACTCCCAGGCCCTGCTGTGGTCACTGGGGAAACCAAGACAAGGTGAACCTCAGAGGCCACAGCAAGGGAAGTGGCACGGGGAGGGAAGAGTAAAACCAACCTAAGCCATGTGTAAACACAGAGTATCTGCTTGGAACACAAGCCACACCTGCATCATCGGACAGAGCTCCTGCAAATGCACCAGCAAGCAGCAGAAACCCCAGCACTGCTCCAGCACCAACAGCAGCAGCTCCTTTTCTCAGCAACCAGCCCCCAGCTCACCCAGCCTGCGTGGATTCAGCCCAGGGAAGACATAAGACTCAAAAACCAAACACTTGGGTTTAGAAGCAAGTCTGCTTTTTCTTTTTTTTAGACTAGAAAATGTACAATTCCATTTCATATGCAAGTGTGCACAGAGCTCGTTGCTTGTAGATACTGTCAGAGAAACTGAGAGAGTCTTTGCATTAAATTGTTAATTCTTCAAACATTGATACATTTTGCAATATACCAGTTAAATACCAAGATCTATGTGCATGCACTAGAGATATATGCATGTACACCTTAATGTTTAACAAAGACAGCAGATCCCCCAGCCAGGGAGCGTTGGAGATACCAAAAATAGATTAAAAAGTTAAATTCTCTACCTGCCTTTGTTAAATACAGACTTGGAGATTGCCTCCCCTCCTTTCCCCAGGATTCCCATGCTCCCAGGGATGCAGGTGGGAAGGAAGGCAGGAGCTGACCAGATTATCCCAGAACCAAAGAGAAGCACCTTAAAAAGTTCAAACTAAGCTTTAAAATGCCTTTTCCATCCTTACCAGGCACGGGGCTGAGAAAGGGAAGAACATTTTAAACACAGTTTTGTTTCATTTTGCTGAACTCCCAATGCATCTCCCACAGAAGAGCCTGACATTTCCAACCATGCCACTGCCTGGATCCTCTCAAGTGGGAATTCTGACCCCCCTGTGCCTGGGGCAGCCATCCCAGCAGGAGCTGCAGCAGGGAAAGGTGATCCTAATGTTGTTCCCACACTGCCTGGGGACCATGCAAGGGGGTTCTGCTCTCAAAAGGTTCTGCCCTGGAACTCGTGTGGGTCACTTGGAGCTTTTCAAGTAGTGTCATCTGCTTAGTCCCCATCCAGTCCCCTCCACTGCATATTGATGCATCTGCACATTTTAGTTTCTGCACATTTTATGTAGCAAAGAGAGTTTTTCCTCTGAAAAACGCTTCACTAGAGTCTGACTTGTACAATTCCAGTGACACTTTCAAACATACTTTTGTGCCTCTTCTTTGGTTAAGAAAAAGAAAAGATACTTTTCCCTTTTTGACAGCCAAAGGTATTTCTGCCAGACCTGAATCAACCAGCACAGCAGAGAAGGAAAGCAGTGGACAGGACCTGCAGCATCACCCAATCCAATGATGACCACAATAAAAGAGGAAAACCCATTTCATCTGCCATTCTTTGGCAAATTTGTTCTGTTTGCCAACCCTGGAATTCGAAGCTCAATCCATGTGCCTCAATCGATTCCAGCCTCCTCCCTAATCCAAGAATCATGTGGGAAAACAAGCAATGGGCTGAAGAGAGAGTTTGTTGGTCAGGTTGTGCAGAGCCAAGGTGTGATTGACGTTACGGCCGTACGGACACGGAGGGACGGGTGACACGGGGACGTGGCCGTGTCACAGATTAGCACTACTGCCAACATACTGATTCAGCTTTACACTGGTCTGAGCAGATTGCAATTCACCTAGGATTGAGGTATAAATATACACAAATATGTACAGTACACATACAGGGAAAGAGTTCTGCCTTTGTAACGTGGGCCACCTCAGAAACGCTGGAGAGCCGATGCCTACGCCAGTGATTTCCTGGGATAATGAACCAACAGCTCCCACTGGAGAGGGCTGCAATGGGATCAGAAAACTCTGCATTAAAAGCTCCTTCCCCTGTCTCCATCCTCCCCAGGCCCACGGCCGGGCTGTTCCGAGGGGCAGCTTGGAAAGGAGGTTGGTCACAGCTCTGAGCGCGTCCTCCGAGGAGCCCGACCCAACCCGGAGCCCCGAGTGCTCCTGTGCCTGCTCCCAGCTCCTGTCCGTGTGTCTGTCTGTCTGTCTGTGTCTGTGTGTGTGTGTGTGTGTGTGTGTGCAGCTATGTAGAAAATACAGTTGCCATCAGTTCAGTATAAATACATCCACCCCACCAATCTGCCACTGGAACAGCTCTGCTGCAGCAATGTCTGTGCAAAGAGGTCATTAAAAATCATCTGATCTTCAGCCGGGACATCATCCACTCCAGTCCTTGGCACAGCCTGGGGACACAAGACACAACATTTAGGGAATGCTGGCACTCCTCAGGGTAACTCCAAAGGTAACTCCATGCACCAGTTTAAACTCATCCCAAGAATTCCCAATCATTTCTGGAAACTCCTCACTCCCTGCATGGCACTTCCTAGATCTTATTATATCATCTATGGCCAGAGAATTCAGATCCCAGATCTTCAAGACATGAAGCTCTCTCTAATTAGGATCATTCTTAATAAACCACATTTCAGTCTGCCCCCACTTCATCCCACCCTCATTAAGCCCAAATCACATCAAGTCTTATCTCTGTGAGGTGACATAACGGATTTTATGTAGATTTGGTGTTCTGAGCCCAAAAATCTTTTAAGTATCAAGATTATGAAGCTGTGATGCCCTGGCACAGGTGCCCAGAGAAGCTGTGGCTGCCTCTGGATCCCTGGAATTGTCCTAGGCCAGGCTGGACAGGGCTGGGAGCAACCTGGGACAGTGGAAGGTGTCCCTGCCAAGGCAGGGCTGGGATGGGATGATTTTAAGGTCCTTTCCAACCCAAACCATTCTGGGATTCTGGACAGGGCAGGAATGTGTGTTAAAGCCAATACAACCCCAGAATAATTCCAGCTTCCTCTCCTGTGGACACAAATCCCTCTTACCCCTCTCCAGTGAGAGCACAGCAGGCCTGAATGTGCCACTGGTGATCCTTAATTGAAGTCAGCTTCAGGAACTGGGAGATCTCAGCTACTGTCATGCACTCCTTCACATCCTGCTTGTTAGCAAAGATCAGCAGCCCTGCTTTCTTCAAGTCCTGGGGAGAAAGGACAGGAGGTCATGACAGAGCAGAGCAGAGCAGCCCTTGGAGGCAGAGGAGGGGACACCAGAGCCCCAGCCAACAATGCTCCAGAGCAAAGTGCTGCAGGAGCTGCAGGAAATCCCCTGATCCAGCTCAGCAAACAGCCAATGCCTGCCATGGATGAGGAGTAAAAATCTCAGCACAACGTTTTGCTGTGCTCCATGAGGACCAGAGCCCTGTGCACCCCTGTACCTGAGTGTCACAGGCATCTTTCATGAAAAATCCTTTCCTTAGGATTTCTCCTCCTGAGAAGCTGAGAGGCCTCAGGAACAAAATGTACCCAATGGTTATCTGCTGCTGTGGGATGGAACAGGAACAAAATGTAACCAATGGTTATCTGCAGCTGTGGGATGCAACAGGAACAAAATGTAACCAATGGTTATCTGCTGCTGTGGGATGCAACAGGTGCATCTGGGATTGGGCTCATGGGGTTGTTTCTAATTTATGGCCAATCACAGCCCAGCTGTCCAGACTGTCTCAGTCAGTCACAAGCCTTTGTTATTCATTCTTTCCTTTTCTATTCTTAGCCAGCCTTCTGATGGAATCCTTTCTTCTATTCTTTTAGTATAGTTTTAATGTAATATATATCATAAAATAACCAATCAGCCTTGTGAAACATGGAGTCAGATCCTCATCTCTTCCCTCATCTTGGGACCCCTGTGAACACCACCACACCTGAGCAGCACTGACAATCTGAACAGTGACTCCAGGGATAAGCTTATTTTACCTCAAATTGCCTGGCATTACATGAAGGCACAGGTATATTATTGCAAATCTTTCCCTTGGAAAGCAAAAAGGTGTTCCCAGGAAGCCGGGCCAGCTCAAGCACTGAGCTGCCAATCAGGCACACTCCTGTTTGCAAGCAGCCAAATTAATTCCCAAATAATCAACTGCTCCAGAAAATAGCTGGAACTGAGCTGGACAACTCAATTTTGCCTTAACAGCAACTCCATGGAGCCGGCTAGGAGAAAGAAAAGGTTTTCAAGGAGCAAAGAAAAGCGATTTAAAATCAATATTTGACTTTCATTGCTGCTCTCTCCCAACGTCACAGCCACGTCTGGAGAGGGAGCCTGGGAACATCCTGCAGGGACACAAAGGGCACATTCACTGCTCCCAAATCGGCTCCACTCTGCCTGGAATTCCAGACCTTCCCTGCGGCAAAATCAGCTCGTTAACAACTTCATCTTCCTTGAGAGAGCAGGAAACAGAAGATGCAGGTTTTTGCAACAGCCTGAGGAGTCCAGCTCTGAAATCCCAACCCTGAACAGCACCACCAAACCACCCCCCCCCGTGCCACATTTAACATCCCACAGCCTCACCTGCTCTTTTAGAATTTATTTTATTAAAAAAAACTTAAATTAAACATCAAACATTTAAAAAACAAAACCAAGAAAATAAAACAAAACAAATAAAACCCACAAAAATATTAAAACTTGAAAGATCCTCTGCAAAGCCCTTGTTTTTCCTCAAAGGAAATCCATGGGAGGCTGTGCCCTTCCTGCAGGCTCCCAAACCGTGGCTATAGGTTAAATATAGATGGAATATTTTAGGCTATAATTCCATCATTTTTATGCATATTTTTTTTATTCTGACACTTAAATGTGGAAGCTCGGTGTCAGCTCACACACCCTGATCCAGTTTGCATTCAGGTCATGCCACAGATGCTGCCTGGCTTTTCCATCAGCCCAGCTCAGGTTTAGACCTGACCCAGGGCTCAAGTTTAAGGAGGCAATTAGCCCAATTAGTACAATTCAGCAATTCCCACTCTGGAATTCCAAACACCCCCAGAGCAGTGGCTGCTGCAGCCACGGGCTGCAATTCCTTCAGTTCCAGAGCTGGGTGCTCTAGCACACATTGTAAAGTGTTCTAAAACCTCAGGCAACCATGAAGATATAAGAAATAAGTATTAAATTATTGCAGGATAATTTTTTTATTATTTAAAGGCTCTAATTCAGGTATTAACATGGACTGAAGTCCAAAACCCACAGATGTCCCTGACAGGTCCCAGCTGTTGTTTCCCTGGAGCACCCTGACAGGCTACTTCTGTAATTCAGTATTCATGAACAGCTTTGCTGGGAGTTTCACAGAACACAGTGCAGCAGGGACAAGGCAGTTCAGGGTGTAGATCTGCTGCCCTTGGCGTGGATCAGCCAGATCATGAAAATAAATATTAAAATAAGTACTAAAACAAATGTTAAAATAAATATTAAAGACACAGGGTGCACTCACCTCGTGGGCTAACATTTTATACAGCTCTTCTTTAGTCACAGAAATTCTCTCTCTGTCTGTGCTGTCCACCACAACTATCACAAACTGCAAAAAGGGAGACTTATTAGGCAGAGAAACTCCTGCTGTTCCCACTCCCAGCCCATTATCCAGCTGGATTATCAGACCCCATCCCTGCTCCCAAACCCCCCTCCAGCACCAGTAATCCCAGTTATTCACTCTTGTGCTGTGCTCTGGGGACAAGGCAGCTCTGACACAACTTTTTACTTTCTGTTCTCCATTTTTCAGTGAAAAATTCATATTGAAAGCAAGAAAATTCTCTGTAATCCCAGATCTGGTTTTGTTCTTTTCTTGGTGTAGCTGAGGCACCACACAAAAATCCCTCAAATCATTTGTTGCAGTCTATTAAAACCAAGTGAATAATTTTTCTTTGTCTAGGTCAAGAACTAACATGCAAGTAGGTATTTGCATGGGATTTAAAAAGTCCTGAAGCTCCAAACTCCAAGAACACCCTCCCAGCTTCATTTAGGCTGGAAAGGAACTTTAAGGAATCACAGCACCTCATAAGGATGAACTGGAGAACAACGGTAATTATTGTGATAACTGCATTTACCCATACAAAATGTAATTAGTATAACATAAATATTTAAATATAAATTAAATATTGAAACATTTATACTATTGATATTCATATTATTTATAAATATAATATAGATATTTAAATTTTATTTGGTAACATATAGGAAACCTTGATTTAAAGCATTATTTTTATGAAGTTGTGTGCTTGATAATATTTATATGTATATATATGTGTATGTATATATATGTATGTATATATATGTATATATACACGTGTGTGTGTATGTATATGTATGTATGTATATATATATATATATACACATGTGTGTATGTATATATATGTATGTATGTATATGTATGTATGTATATATATGTATATATATACACACGTGTGTGTGTATGTATATGTATGTATGTATATGTATGTATGTATGTATATATATGTGTATACACGTGTGCGTGTACTGCAACTGCACCTCTGAAAACTCCTGGGGGTGTTTAGGCTGGTGATGACAGGAGCTTGTGAGGCAGAGCTGCCAAGGTTTTGGAGGGAACTTTGGGGCTGCCAGGCAGGTTTTGGAGCACCCACTGCAGGGAGAGTGAGCGTGCACACTGCATGGTGGGATGAGCCATTATTCCCAGCCACAGCAAGGTGGGATGAGCCATTATTCCCAGCCACAGCAAGGTGGGATGAGCCATTATTCCCAGCCACAGCAGGGTGGGATGAGCATTCCCAGACACAGCAAGGTGGGATGAGCCATTATTCCCAGACACAGCAAGGTGGGATGAGCCATTATTCCCAGACACAGCAGGGTGGGATGAGCCATTATTCCCAGCCACAGCAGGGTGGGATGAGCATTCCCAGACACAGCAAGGTGGGATGAGCATTCCCAGACACAGCAGGGTGGGATGGGCCATTATTCCCAGCCACAGCAAGGTGGGATGAGCCATTATTCCCAGCCACAGCAAGGTGGGATGAGCATTCCCAGCCACAGCAGGGTGGGATGAGCATCCCCAGAGAAGCAGAGCACGGAGGCAGCCCCAGAGGCAGAGAGCAGAGTGGCAGGGGCAGGCAGGCAGGGCTGTCACCTCGGTGTTGGTGTAGTAGGTGTTCCAGGAGGAGCGCAGGGACTCCTGCCCCCCGATGTCCCACATCAGGAAGCGCGTGTTGTTCACCACGATCTCCTCCACGTTGCTGCCGATGGTGGGAGAGGTGTGAACCACCTCGTTCATGGAGCTGCACGGGGAACAGGGAAAGGGACAGGACAGTCACCCAGAGGCACCCCTGGAACTGCACCCCACGGAGGGAACCTCAGCAAACACTCCCTGGGCAGCCAAGGCAAGGGGTGGTGGTGGAAGGTGCAGAAATGTAAATGAAAACAGCAATAAAAAGGACTCACTGAACTATGTAATAATCAAATTATAGAGCTGAGAGAGCACTTGTGAGCAAAATGTGTTATAATTAATTAAACCATGGAGCTGAGAGCATTTTTGCTTCAGAAGCTTTTGGGAGCGCTCAGCTTTTCTTTCTCCAGGCCCATTTTGGCTGAGATGGGACAGAGCAGTTGTTTTGCTTCAAGAATGTGGTGAAGCCACAAGATTTCCAAGGTTTCAGAAAAACAACAACTCATCCTCCAGCTCCACCAGAAACACTTCACCCACTCCATCCCGCTCTCCTGCCAGGGCAGGCCACTAAAACCAGACTTTCTTCACAATGCTTCTGTCCTAACTTCCTCCTCTTCTCCCCTCAGCACAGTCCATACACAACTTTTTGGAGACAAATGCAGCCATTAAATATTTCAAATGTACTGTTTAGAGATACTGAGTGTGACTTTGTCACTAAGAACATCAGTTTCACATCAAACAACCAAATGTGTGCTCTGGATGCTCTGAAAGTTCAGACTATTTAAACTCTACTGTAACAGGCAAAAAAATTAACAGTAGCTCCAAGGCAAACCATCTGTGTTCAAAAGAACTTAATTATTTTTTCTTCTGATCATCTTGATATGGCTTTTCATTTTGTATGAACCTTTTTGAAGTTGCAGCAGGGCTTTTAGTTACAGTGACAGCAATTTGAGACTTGTAATGCTGCTGGGATATTTCCTGAAGAGGATACAGAGAGCCAAGGAGATAAAGGGATGGTGCAGTGCTCTGAAAAACAATCCCAGTTACCCTGGGCCAGTGCAAGGAGAGCTGAGTATGAGAATGGGAGACAAGGAAGTGTCTGCAAGAGGAAAAATGGGATCTGCAAAGATGGGCTAGGGTCAAGGAGGAGTTAGGCAGGAGATTAGGGGAGCTGGGAAAGTCCTGTGGAGTCAAAGTGGGTACAAAGAAAAAGGAGACAGCCAGAGATCTGTATGATAGGGAAAAGAAAGCACTGAAACTGCAGAAATAAGGGGAAGAACTGCGAGACATTTGTGGAGGAAGTGGATTAAAAACCACCAAGGACGGCCCTCAGCTGCAGTTTCCAGTCTTAAGAAATACCTTTCACTCTCTTTGTGCTTTTTAACATCTCTCACTCCCTCTATAAATCACCATCACCTTCACCTTTCACTGTCCCTGCAGCATGGCAGGGCACCAGCAGCCAGAAATGTTTGGGGAAAGGCAAAGCAGGTCAGGATGTGACAAACCCCAACCACTTCCAGAAAGCCAATTTGAAATGTGGGCTTGGAGCAGCATGGCCACATCATTGAACAGGAATTATTTCTGACTCAGGAACACTCCTCAGTGGCACATGCTGCACGTGGGAAAGGGCCAATCTGTCCCCACACAAACAGACCTTGAGCTGCCTGTGCCACCCAGCAGCTTCTGAGCCTGTGGACAGATTGGTGTCCTCTATCAAACTGCAGCTGGGGAACTGAGATATGAAACTCATTTGAGCTCCATGTAAACCAGGAGCAAGGTTAATGCCAGGCAAACACAAATCAATGCTGCTGTGGAAAGCAAAGGTGCAGGACAGCAGGGAGGTGTTTGTGCTGGTCCAGCCTTCCTCCTTCATGGCATCCCACAAACAGCACCAAACTGATCTCAGCGCTGGGGACACAAGTCAGGGCAGGCAGAGGTGCTGTGCCACTCACAGAATGATCTGTCTGCTGTTCAAATCTCTGGCGTGGATCAGTTTTGCAACAGTGTCCCGTGGCCAGCACTCACTCCAATCATATTTTATGGGGCTGGCAGAGAGCCAAGGCTGTGACACCAAGGGTGGCTGGGAGTGCAGTGGTAACAGCAGGTGATGTGATCCAAACCCCCCAAACAAAACCTCCTTCATCCAGCAGAGCCCTTCCCAAACTGCAGGCACCCTCTGGCACCTGGAAAGCTCCGAGTGAAAGCACCCAGGGCCACGGAGCACACCTGGAAATGCCCCAAGTGTCCCCACAGGTGCTACTTACAATTGGTACAGAATGGTCGTTTTCCCTGCATTGTCCAGGCCCACAATGATCACCTTGTGCTCTGCAATGAAAACAGCACTGGTAAGTCACAGCTGCTGGGGCTGGATCAAAGTGAGTGCCACGTTTGCCTCTGGTTTCCTGAGCCAGCAGAGCCCAGCTCCAGGTGCCGTGGCCAGGTGTGTTTGTGGGCCAGCCCAGGAAGTTTCTGCGGGCAGGGAAGGGACTGGCACCTTCTCCCCCTCCACAGAACCATTCCTGAGAGATCTCAGAAGGATGTTTTCCATCCCTGACTGCCAGGGTCACGCTGGGATCCTCTCCCAAGCTCCTGCAGGCTTTTGCAGCCTGTATCACACTGCATCCCCCCAGCCACAACAGCTCTCAACTCCACTTTCCACTTTGCAGCTCTCAACTCCACTTTCTCTTCACCCAGGCAATCTCTTGATGTCTCTGCAAAGAGCAGGTAAAACCCAGCCAGGCTGGTGTGATTCCTGTGCCCCCCTTTCCTCCTGGGCAACAGATGTGCCCTCCAACATTTCACTGGACACATTCACCCAGTCTGGCCTTGGACAAGTCACCAGGTGCTCCACAACCCACCTCTGACATTTTGGAGCTCAATGCCCTGATCAATTCTTGCCTCCCTCTCCCTTCAGCACCTCCTCTCCTGTGCATCACAGAAGTGGCTGGGAACTCTACAACTGGTGGTGTCAAGCACATCCAAACTGATGACTTCCAGTTTGGGAGAGAACAGCCAGCTCTCAGCTCTGTTACACAACTTTCACTTGCACAACCAAGCAAGTCAAGCTTTTACAGTCAAGTAAAAGCTTGGTGAGAAGGGGGTTTCTCCCCTCCTCCCCTGTGTTCCTCAAGGGCAACAAAAAGCATTAAAACCAGACCCAAGGCTCAGACACTGAGATCAATCCCTGCCAGCAAACTGATTTATCCCACAGGAGAGGGAGGGGACAGGGGTCAGGTAAGTGGGGCTTTCTGGGGTTTGATTTTACCAATATTGTGTGGTTTTGCAGAGTTGTCTTTCATGCCCTCCAACACAAATTCCAGCTTTAGTAACTTTGCACAACTGCACAATATTGTAAAAGTGTCTGCTTACCTGACCCCACATAACTAGGAACTTTTGTTTCAGGTGGGATGCTGCCAGCATAGTGGATGTTAGGAAATCAGTTGGAACAGAAGGTCTGAGGTGGGGCTGGACGCTACAAGACAAAAATATTTTGCTGTATTTGCACTACACTTTAACGGGGACATAACTGGGACATTCAACCAGCAGGTGTGAGAGTATGAGCTTCACTCTAAATCAAATTCCAAGGACTTCAGAAACATGGAAAGAGCATCGGGAGGTGTTTTGTAGTTAAAGTTACAACTCTCATGAACACCTTGCTGGAAGGAGACAGGTGTTAAAAACCCCAGAATCCCGGAATGGTTTGGGTCGGAAGAAAAATCAAGGATTATCCAGTGCAACCCCCCTGCCATGGGCACGGACACCTTCCACCGTCCCAGGCTGCTCCAAGCCCTGTCCAACCTGGCCTGGGACACTTCCAGGCATCCAGGGGCAGCCACAACTGAAGCTATAAATAACATTTACTTCGTGAACGAGCCACTTATCGAGCATTGCCACTTAAACCCACACTATGCCGACAGCAGGACGAACCCACCCGCCACGCCGCGCCACGGCCGTGCTCCTCTGAGGAGCACACGTTAATAATTTAACAGGCGGCTGTCAGGAAATAAGCACTCCAGTAATTGAAAGAAGGTGGAAAAAAAAAAAAAGGTTAAAGCCCCCGACTTCCAGGAGCCCGTGCGGCCGCCCCGGAGCGGCTGTGGGTCCCTCCCGGATCCCCCCGGGCCTCACCCTGGTGGTTGAAGAGCCTCCATATCCTGGTGAAGAGGATCCCCATCCTCGGCCGGGCGCTCCGGGCCTCGCCGGCCGCGGCTCAGCGGGGCCGCGGGCGCTCAGGGCCCGGCGCAGCGCCCCGAGTGCCGGCTGGGGCCGCGCCGGGGCCGCTGCCGCTCGGACATCGCCGCGGGGTCGGGACGGGGCTCGGGACGGGGCTGGGGAGCGGCAGCGGCGGCAGAGGCGGCACCGGGAGCGGAGCAGCGCCCGCGGCCGCCTCACGGACGGGCCGGGCCGGGCCGGGCCGGGCGCGCTGCGCTGACGCGCGGGGGCGGCACCGTGGCCGCCATTACACGGCACCGCCTCAGCGCGCCCGGCTGAGCGGGGCGACCGCGCCGGGCTCCGTCAGACCCGCTGTCCTCAGTGCCAGAGCGCCGGGCTCCGTCAGACCCGCTGCCCTTAGTGCCTGAGCGCCGGGCTCCGTCAGACCCGCTGCCCTTAGTGCCTGAGCGCCGGGCTCCGCACACCCGCTGCCCTCAGTGCCAGAGCGCCGGGCTCCCGCACACCCGCTGTCCTCAGTGCCAGAGCGCCGGGCTCCGTCAGACCCGCTGTCCTCAGTGCCAGAGCGCCGGGCTCCGTCAGACCCGCTGCCCTCAGTGCCAGAGCGCCGGGCTCCCGCACACCCGCTGCCCTCGGAGCCTCTGCGGGCGACAGCGCCGGGCTCCCGCACACCCACTGCCCGCGGGGCCGAGAGCGCCGGGCTCCCGCACACCCAGTGCCCTCGGAACCTCTGCGGGGCGACAGCGCCGGGCTCCCGCACACCCAGTGCCCGCCGTGCCAGAGGCCGGGCTCCCGCACACCCACTGCCCGCCGTGCCTCTGCGGGGCCCGCAGCCCATCCCGGCCCTGCCCTGCCACGGGCACGTCCCGCTTCACAGCTGATCCCGGCAACCGGGCCAGGGCCTCGCCGCTCTCACTGCCAGGGATTTCTCTCCGGTACCGCATCGAAATCACCCCCTCCCTTCAGGTTTAAGCCGTTCCTCCCTCCGTGTGCTGTTCCTCCATCCCTTGTCCCCAGTCCCTCCTCTGGAGCCCCTTCAGGCCCTGCCAGGGGCTCTGAGCTCTGCCTGGAGCCTTCCCTTCTCCAGGGGAACATTCCCAGCTCTCCCAGCCTGGCTGCAGTTTATGGAGAAACCACGTTCACTTTGCCCTACTAAAACTTGGGTGTTCTGAGGAAAACTTGGGAATAACGTGGGCGAAGTTTCTCCCCAGGAGCTGCAGGTGAGTTTGCATGAGGGCACTTTTGGCACTGGAATGGACTCTAAGATCTGCCAAGAGCCTTCTCTTCCCTGAGATAAATTTCTCTCTGTCCAAACCCTCCACTGAGTTTAAATCTTCGTGGATTTGGAAATCCCAGACAATAATATTAGGTTGTGGCACAGCTGTGTTGCTGCCTGAGACAAGACATGGGGTATTTGTGCTCTCACTTGTCCTGGCCCTGACTGTAATAATTTGTGATGTGGGTACTGAATAGAGTAAGTTTTACATCTCTTGTGTCTCAGTATTCATTGAAACTAATAATAGAATAAAATCTTTTAAAACCTCTCAGTTACTCCATCTCTGTAAAAACGAAGAAGACCAACACCTGACACCCAACTCCTTCCCCTGCCATGTCAGGGACACCTTTAACTGTGCCAGGCTGCTCCAAGCCCCAGTGTCCAGCCTGGCATGGGACATGAAATCTCCTTCCTTATTCCACAGGTTTTTCATCTTTCCTCCGAGCAATTTTTATTCCTAAGCAACTTCTTGTGTTTAATTTTCCCTGCTGGTCTGGAACCAAAGCAGCAAGGCCAGAGTGATCTCCAGTCCTCTGTGTCCAGAGACTTCGGTGTTTCCTGTGGCTCTGGAGGGGAACTCATGGCCCTGAAGAGTTTAAGAAGAGAAATATCCTGGTAGCCCACTGTGCCATCCATCCCGCTGCCATCTGCACAGCTCTGGGTCCTGGCAGCGCGGGTGAGCTCCTCCGGTGTAAAACATTCCGCAAGTTCAGCATCCAGCCTGCAATGGCGTTAATTATTCATGAGCTGGCAATTATCCCCCTTTCTGCCGGTCCTCGGCTTGGAATTTCAGAAGCACTCGGCGTTCTTCTCTGTTCTCAGCTCTCCGGGGCTCGGGACAGGGTTCGGTGGCTGCACAGCTGTGGCAGAGCTACCAAAGTTCAATTAAACCGTTTATTCTGATTATTTAAATAAAAAGCTCAGAGGATTCCCCCCCGTGTCATTTGTTTGGGTTTTTTCCTAGGGCAGCCTGGCTGAACCCGGATCGTACTGCTGGTTTTTATGGGCTGAGCTGGGCTTCCCAGGGCTGCTGGAAGCTTTCTAGGAAAGCATTCCAGTGGGCAGGGCTGGTACAGCCTCGCAATTCCCTCCTGGAAATCTGGGAGGGATTTTCTCGGGTCGTGTACTGCAATTCCCCCCTGGAAGTCTGGGAGGGATTGTTCGGGTCGTGTACATTTTGTTCCAGCTGTAGCACAGACAGGGTCAGGGGGTCTGTGCTGGGGAAGTGCTTGGAATGCCGACAGAAGGATTTCACCATGGAAATGCTTCTGTGCAGGAAAAAACCCAGAGAGAATATGGGATGGCTGGGGTTGGAAAAGGCCTCCAAGATATCTGAGTCCAACCATTCCCAGCACTGCCCCGTGTCCCCACATCCACTTTGGAATCCCTGCAGGGATGGGGACTCCACCTGAGCACTTTTTCCTGATGGAATTTTCCCCAAAATCCACCCTGAGCTGTTCTGGGGCTCCAGCCCCTTCCCCAGGACACAGACAATTTAAGCAGCTTAAGAAATTTTAACCCCAAGGATCATACGAAAACACACAAAAGGCGTTTTTTTGCTCAGTTGTATTTATTTGAAAACCCTCCTGCTTTTCATCAACAGCTGAGATGAAAACTCATGCCTCAAGATCTGATTTTGAACACAGAGCCAAGAAAGTCTATTAAACAGAATTTTAAGAGCTGTAGATCTGCCTGAGGGTGCAGCTCACCTGGCCAAAGTGCTCCTGTCCCTCCAAGGCAACATTTGGGTGCTCACAGCATCTCTCTGAGGTTGCTGGTTCCTGTTTCTCCTCTTTGGGAAGAGGAGGCTGGAATCTTCCAATGCTTCTTCCAAGATTCCAATGGAATCTTCCAGAGGCAGCATCTTCCAATGCTTTCAGTTTTCCAAGACACCATAAATGGCTGGAGGTGGCACTCCGGTGGTGGGGATCAGTCACAGTTGGACTCGATGGCCTTGGAGATCTTTTCCAGCCTTCACCATTCTGTGATAAACTATTAATTATCTTATAATTATCCAATCCTTAATCCCTCCCATCATCCTGCCCCTTGTTTCTGCCTAGGAACCAGTCCAAGGAGATCCCACCAAGGACCAGCTCCAAACCCCTGACCATTCCCAAGAATCCTTCAAAGGAGCAGTTGGCTGCCAGTACCTCGTTCCCTGCTGGATCAGCAGGAATTATCTGTATTTTTGTACTTCTGGGTCACAGCTATTTAAGCTCGTTACAAAAATAAACATCATTTATTTCGCAGAGCAGATGCATCTCCTTCTTCAGAACCTCATTAAATTTTCCTAAAAACGCAACACGTGAGGCTGCTGCCAAAATCTATTGGCAAACAGCAAAAATGCCACAGGACTCCGGATTTCTCCTGAGCATCTTCCCAATCTTACTGCAGGACACAAAGACACTGGACAGACTTTTAAACGCTTGGTAGTTTTGTTCATTTATTGTAGAAAAGTTATTGTAATGCAGTTCATCTTTGTACATCTAAATTCCAGAAAACGAATCCATAGAAATGAGGATACTATGGGCATGCAGTCTGCATGATCCTGGTCACAAAAATAACACCACTTTTTTTTTTTTTAATTCTTTTTTTTTTTTTTTTCCCCAATTTTTGTAGTTTTCTTTGAAAGCCACTAAAAGCAGAGGGAGAGCAGAGCATGCACCACTGTACACATTGCATAGTATATGGTACCCACATGCCTGGTCAGGTGCTACACACACGGGGTCTAGAGGGCAAAACAAAGGGAAAATCAGCAGAAAACACAAATTTGGGGTGGCTCTGTCCCAGTAAAGGCAGTAATGTCTTCACCAGTGTGGCTCTGAACTGGCTCCCAGCGAGGCAGCGCTGCCAGGCTCTCCCTGGGAACCAGTCTGGCTGAGAACCAGAGATTTTGCAGGATGTGAGAAGCCCAAGGTCTGGAGTGCGCGGTTGGAATGGCAGATCCCAGCGTTCTCCCCGCTCTGCTTGCACACAATCTGCATTTGCTGGCCTGACTCTCCCTGTCTGCCCCAGGAGGGAATCAGTCAGGTGTGTCCAATCCCTCAACCTCACCTCCCTTCAGGCTGGCAGGGAATTCTTGGGAATTTGGGGTGCTGTGACTCTTCCCTCCCCACTCCGAGCTCTGTATCCACACAAACATTTCCTGGGAGCGTTTCATTCCCGACCTTGGGCTGCTGCTGGGTTCACCAGGCACATCCCAGATCTACACATTGGCCAAAATTAAAGTTATTCATGTGATTTCAGCTTCCAGGAGAAATCAGCAGAAATGAATGCAGTGGGCTTTGTGATTTGAAAAGGTTCTTTTTGTTGTCATTAATGAATTCATATGGAAGGGATACAAGTTACTGAAAAATCAATCCCATGTGCAAAATGCCAAAATCAACTGCTGAAGTATCAGGCAGCGAGTAAACAGATCAAAAATGCAATAAATCCACTGATGCTGGATCAGAAATCTCCCCCTTGGTTCCAAAACCACGATGCCAGCTGCAGGAGTGGAATTATTGTAAATTTGTGCTATTACAAATGTGCTTCTTTTCCCTTGCTCTGTTGTCACACCGCTGGCAGGAGGAGAACTCTGAGCTCTGTGGGTTCCCTGCTGCAGAGCAGATCCACCACGGGCATGTCCCAGGTAATTACAGCTCGGTTTTCAGGCAATATTGGTGAGGCAGGGGAGGATCAGGAGGTGCAGGCCTTGCTCTTGGACCAGACAGGACCTGGTGTCACTGCCAAGGAATCTGGGTTCCCAAAAACCATCCTGGGACCAAGCCAAGGCTGCTCCTTCCAAAGGAGTGAAGGAGTGACACTCATTAACATCTGAAATGATTCCACCTCCTCCCCAAACTCTCTGGATGGATCTAATCACAATATTTCTCCTGACTTCTTGAGTGGATTCCACACACACTGAAAGGAATCTGAACTTTCACTCCTAAGTAGCATTTTCACCTCTTTCTCTGAGTTAATTCCTTACAGATATTTTACAACTTGATTAAAATTTCCCTCTTTTTTTTTAAGGATACGCCTTTATTTTTCTATATAAAATAAACTGGGCTTAGTAACAACCTCACCAAGGTTATTCAAATGCCTCTTAAAATGACACCACACTCTCTTTTAGGATCATTTAAACTCCATTTCCCCAGAGTTAATCTTGGCTGTATTACAGGATCCTGCAGCCTTTGTAGGACTAATATTTGAAGGAATGAGAGGCAACTCCAACAAAATACATGGCAGCAGAATCCCATGGATCCAAACCTGGACTGGCACCAACAGGGGTAACAGAACCTGATGTTCAAATGCACATTTTTAGGAGCAAACCCAGGTTTGTATTAAATGGCCTTTTATAAAATATGCATCTGATTTTGTCATGTGTAGTCTCCAATTATTTTGCCTTAAAAAAAAAAATCAGGAATGTGGGATTAAGGGCAAGTTTCAGAAGTACTGAACCTGTGAAATAAAACACAGCAGAGGACACATTTAATGGATTATTAAAGAAAAAAGGAGTGTCAGAACCCCTGACTTACCCAACTCAGTGTGCTGTGAACAACAGGAATAACAATATTGTTTTAGAATGGTGAAGTCAGTAAAGACAGGAGAGTCTGCAAGCTCCAGGGAATTCTCTGGTGTTGAGACCAAACTGAATTCAGAAGATTTGGCATCAAACTGAAGTTACAAATATCAGCAGCTGTGAGTTGCACATCCCATGGGAGAAGTGTTTGGCATCAGGAAAAGAATCTGTACATGTTAAATCCAACTCCAGGGAGGAAGTATTTGAAGGTTAACAATTAGAATAATTGATTCCCAAACATAAGAATGTGCTGAATTTTCTCTTTAGAGATTGTTGTTATCACCTTGATTGGTTAAATCCTCGTCAATCCCAAAGTGTCTGAATGAGAAACTCAGATAACAACAAAAGATGAAAAACCTCCCTGTTTTATAAACATTTGTAAACCCCCTGTCCCTGCCAGAGCTCCCAACAGAGCTCTGGTCTTTAGTATTATTTTAACAACAAGAAATGACGTGAGGAATGGAGAATGAGGCTGGATGGCTTCAGTCAGGAACACATGAACTCCTCAACTTCAACCAAACCACAAGAGAGCTGCAAGCAGTGCTGGAATCCCACCAGGAATTCCCAATCCTGATCCCCAGCACAGCCTTCACTCCTTACCGTGTCCTGAACAGAAATCCCCTCTTCAAACAAACACTGCCCATAGGATCTGCAATAAATGAAGAGTCTGCCAGCCTGGCTGCTGTATCTGTACTTCAGGAATATCTCTTTTCACAGAATTCAACACCCCAGCAAGGAGGGAGACCTGCAGGGCCCCTGGCCCTTTGATGTCAATGGAATGGGCTCTGGGAGAAACTCAGGACAGCCAGGAGTCCAGGCAGCTTAACCCAGGCAATGAAGGACCTCAGGCCCATCCCTGGCTTCCCTCTCAAGTTTGTTTTTGTCAAACCCAAGTTGTGGCACTTGAGATGTTCAGGTGATGGATTGTGCAGAGTGTGGTGGCTGGGGATCCTTCCCTGGCCTGGGGTGACATGGAAGACTGAAAACAAGGCTCCAAAAGGCTCTAGGAAATCTCTGACTGCAAATACACAAATATGCAAATCTCCTCAAGCAGTTAATGAGCTGATCCCTAATCTAGTGCAGAATAAAGAGAAGCAGCTGCTGCCCAGGGTTCTACAGCTGCCCTGCACTCAGGACTTCAATGCACAAAAAGGAAAGCTCAGAGAAGAAGGGGCTGCCCAAGGCCTCCTTTCTCCCTTCTGTGTGCTGGACATGGAAAAAGGGCTGGAGAAGTTCCTGGAGGATGCTGCCCTGTGCTGCAGCACAGAATCCTGCAGGAGCTGCCAGGGCCAGGTCCTGCCACATCCCCTCAGCCTCAGAGCTCCTCTGGCACCTGCAGCCAGAGGGAATGGGGCAGGATCAGCTCTGGCAGATCCATCCACAACTCTGGCATTCCAGTGGATGCACAGATCTCCACATTTCCCTTGGCAACTGCTCCACTGGGATCGCCCAGTGGTGCTGCAGCTGCCTGTTAGGCAGTGGGGTCATTAAAATATTTAATTAATCAGGTGTCTGCCACCTCTTAATGCTGCTGGGGATGGTTTAGGTTTGGGTGCCCCACAAAGGACATGGATTGCTTTTCCCAGCAGCTTCAAGAGGATCATCAGACTTCAGGATGCTGGAAACACCAGTGGTCTTTGCCAGCTGGTCCAGGACGTAGAAGAAACCAGAATATTCCAGAAATTCCTGTAGTGCTACATGCTTTCAAAGCCTGGGCTCAGCAGGCTTTGGGAGGAAAACAAGCAAATAAAAAAGTTCATGATCCTTATTTTGGGAAGAACACAGTTGTGACGTGAACCTGCATAAACAAATGCAGGTTCAGCATCAGAACTGTGTCAGTTCCAGGGAATGTGTGCGGTGGGAATTTCGGGAGGCTCTGCTGGAAGATGTCAGTGGTTGTACAAAATGGGCAATGGGGCTCAACTTTCAATCCCATGGGATCTAAGGCTTCACAGATGGTGTAAAACACAAGGTCCAACCACAGAAATTCATCTATTGGAACGAACTCAAGACTCAGCAGGTGAAAGAAATGATTGGTAGGAAGTAAGGCAGCAATATCTCCAAGGATTTATCATAGCTCTTGGAATCCAAAGCTTGGAATCAGCTCCACGACTTCCCTGGGAGCAGATTTTTGTCTGATGTTCCCTTTTTATTGCAATCCTGACCGAGATGTTGTTTGAAAGGTTTGTCACTGATGGCTGGTGAAGCCCATTCCCTCCCCTTGGGTTTCATGGCTGGAATGGAGCTTCTGGAGGGTTCTTGTGCGCTGCTGGAATGGTCAGACATGGTCAGGCATTCCCAGGTGGGCTTGGGAAGATGGAACATGTGGGCAGCTACTGGGGGTACTGGGATGTAGGGACTTCACACACGGGGCCAGAAGAGGGGATTGCTTTCCATTTAAAAAGCAGGGTAAAAATGGGAGAAAAATCTGATGTCTCTATACTCCTGTTCCATTTTGGGACTTCTAGCTGTATTCAGGTAAAAGAGTGGGAAAAAATAAAGACAATTCCCGACCCCCAAGCACACGAACGATGGAGTTTGTTCCTTTCCCTGTCCCTACTTCCCGTCTCCTGTCGCAGCTCCTCCCTGCTGGTCCCAACAAAACTGCCAGGACTGGCTGAACTCAAGCATCATTTGGCTGCAACATTCATGCCAGGTCTAAAAATAATTTGGAACTGGAAAGTGTTTTGTAACTGCTGCAATAATTTGGGATATTTGGCACTCTCGAGAGTTTACATTTGGTTTGTCTGAAAAAGCCATTCTGGAAAGAAATTGTTAGAATAAATCCCTTTACTCCAACCTGAAATGGAAATTGAGCTCCCAGCAAACAAATACTGGAGCTGACTTTCTGACTTGCAGTGGTTTGTAATTTTCAGATTTTTCTGTGTTTGTTTTTTTCCCAACATGCTCACATCGACTTTCCAGTCAATTCACCCAAATTCCAACAGGAATTGGTTTATAAATTGGTTCCAACTGGAACTGGTCATTTGGAATTTCCAGCACAGGAAATTATTTTATAAGTGCCTCGATAAGTACCCAAAATTACAAACTGATGTGTCTAACACCTAAGGACGAGAAAAAAATATGGCTATAAATGCAAACGCTGTATTAAACCCAAAAATAATCCCAAAAACAACCTCTATGATCGGGCAGAAACGGAAGGGCCGGGCTGGGTTTTGCTGCCCCCTAATTAAACATCAATGACAGCAGGGTGCAACCGCGGTGTCGCGGTCACACCTGCCAAATGAACGCGATCGAATTGTTATTCCTAGCTACGTTATGGCGAGGTACCAGCGGGTGGATGCCGCTCCTCCCCAGTCCCAGCACTCAGAGCCGGTGCCGTGAGTCGTGGCTGTAGCCGCCGGGGGAGCCGCGGGCGCGGTGGGGTTTGTACGAGTCCTGGTAGGGGTCGGGGAACTCCTCTTCCACCAGAGGGTAATGCTCTCGGCTGTGCTGGGAACTGGAAGACAGGCGGTTCCTGCTCTTGCGAGCCCTCTCGTTGTTGTGGTAGTTCTCGTCGGAGCTCATGAGGCTGCGCCGCTCGAGGGGAGAGCTCTCGGCGGAGTGCGCGCCGTGCCGGCCGCGCTGGCTCTGCGGGGCCAGAGAAGCAGAGTTAGAGAGTGCCCGCAGCCCGGCCCTGCCCGGCCCGGCCCTCAGCAGCTCCGGCTCTCCCGTGCCAGCAGGGCCCGGCTGCTGCAGGGCCGGGAGCGGGCCGCCTCTGCTTCCTGGAGCTCCGAGCCCTGCTGAGTATTGCGCCGAGCATGAAAAGTGAGCTGATGTAGTCAGCATTTATCACTTTTCTCTGATCAGGAACAGAACATTCACGCTGCTACTCTGCTTAGGGAATGTCTAAGCGTCCATTTCTGTGGTTCTGGAAAACATCTGAAGATGTTTGATTGGGCTGTTTTTAAAGGTGCAGCTCTGGGCCTCATTTAAAACCCTTCCTATGACCAAACCATTGATGGTTAGCCAAGGGGAGGCTAAATTCATTGGATAAATAATAAATTCTTTCAACTGAAGCACAGTATTTAAATATGGGGACAGGAAATCCCTTCCTGAGATAACTTATTAATTAGAAGCCTTTGCTCTCCTCACGTTCCCATAATGACAATGCCCATCATTTGTCACATGAACAAAATTAGTTCATGGTTTTTTTGCCAGTTAATGGCACAGTGAAGAAATAGCCTAAAACAAGCACTTTGTTTGCTTTCACCACACATTAAACCTCTCAAGAGCATCAGCACCCATCTCTCGGGACAAACTCCGTGCTGAAGCTCCAGCCCCTGCTCCCTGGGATCTAAAACCTTCCTCCTGCTGCTACAGCCTGGCCACTGCTCCCTGAATAACTCCTGTCCAAGGCTGCTGTGGCTGGGGCAGGGATGGAGCAGGGCTGTGTGCTTACAGCTCAGGGCTGCTGCTGCTGCTGCTGCTGCCAGGGAGACTCTGCAACCTCAGCCCAGGTACTGGGGAGAACTCCTGCAGGGGATCCCCATTCAGAGCACCAGGTTTTACTGGGGATTGTGGCAAAGGGCTTCAGAGACTAAAGGCAGGCTGGAAGAGATGGGGGTGTCCACCTGGAGAAGGCTCCAGGCAGAGCTCAGAGCCCCTGGCAGGGCCTGAAGGGGCTCCAGGAGAGCTGGAGAGGGACTGGGGACAAGGGATGGAGGGACAGGAGCCAGGGAATGGCTGCCAGTGCCAGAGGGCAGGGATGGATGGGACATTGGGAACTGGGAATTCCTGGCTGGGAGGGTGGGCAGCCCTGGCACAGGTGCCCAGAGCAGCTGTGGCTGCCCCTGGATCCCTGAAGTGTCCAAGGCCAGGCTGGACATTGGGGTTTGGAGCAGCCTGGGACGGTGGGAGGTGTCCCTGTCCATGGATGGGGTTTGAGGTCCTGTCCAACCCAAACCATTCTGTGGTTCCTTGATTCCATGATGAATTATCCCTGTGTTTATCTGACACAAATGCAGTTTGGATGTATAATCCCCTCATCTATCATAGCTTTAACTCTTTGCTCACTCCTCTGCCTGAATCCCTGTGGGAATTCACCTCTGGGGCTGCAGGAACCTTCCCTGGCTGTGTGCTCACCCCAGGGCCGCTGCTGAGCTCCCCGGGTGGCAGCACGGGACACGCCTGGGCTGGGTACACCTGGCTCTCATAGCCCAGGTAACTTTTGGTCCTGCTGTGTGATTGGGATGACTGCCTGCAGGAATGGATCTGAAACCCCAATGCCCTGGAGCCTAAGGAACACATCTCCCCAAAACCTGAGCTACAGGATTTGAATCCAGGCACTGAAGTTAGGCTAGATGTGCTTAGAGCTAACCAGTCAGAGGGAAATGACTGGTGCCAAGGAGTTAGAGAATCCCAGGATGGTTTGGGTTGGAAGGGAAGTTGAGGATCACTTAATTCCTTCCCCTGCCATGGGCAGGGACATCTTCCACTGTCCCAGGCTGCTCCAAGCCCCATCCAGCCTGGCCTGGGACACTTCCAGGGATCCAGGGGCAGCCACAGCTTCTCAGAGCAATATTTTTCTAGGCAAAGATCATATTTACTCTTCCCCCTCAGCTCAGCACCGAGCTCTTCCTTTAAGGAAGGCAATTCCCTAGGATCAGGTGTGGCAGAGCCAGCACTGCCACCTGTGCCCTCTGTGACTGCTCTGGATCTGTGCCACAGAATGTGGCCCTCATGACCTCCGTGAGTCAGGAGTTCAGGCAGAACTTTCAGTTCTCAGTGAGCCAAAGTCCAGGCCACGGCCAGGTGGAAATGGGAGGCTCCCAAAGTGGAGCTGGTGAAGCAGGGACAGCCTGTCCCAGCACACTTCTATCAGGCTCATTGCTATGTAGCCTTTGGGCTTTTGCTTTTCAGTCCCTGAGGTACCAAGGGCAGAAAGAATATAAAACCTTCCTGCACCACAAGAACCTTTGCTAGTTTAATTAGCCTGAGTGCCTTTTAATTACCACACACATCATCACAGTGAAAGCTGATGCAAATCCTTCACAGGTTTGAATGGGCATAAAACCTCCTGGTGGGCAGCAGAGATGGTGGAGGTCCTTACTGTGAGATACCCATGGAAAACAGCAGGGCCTGAACCCTGGTGGCACAGAAAACCTGCAGCTCTGGTTGGGCATGGATCACTCCGGGAGAAATTTACCCCTCTGCAGAGCACCAGCACCATTGATCCCACCGAAACCCTTTGGAATTCGGGTGAAGTGGGGATTAAGTGATGCATACCTTCAGCCAGCCCACTGCACAGGGGTGATTTTCATCTTCAGTGTGAGTTTTCCCTAAGTAAATGGAGCAACATTTCACAGTTATTGCTGGTGTCCATTGATCAGAGAGAAATAAATGCCTGAAAAAAATTCTGTGGATACACCCAGTTCTCAAAATGAAACTGAAGAGGTGAAAGTTCTGCAGATGGTATTTTATTGGCATGAAGAGATGGAAAACTGAAATTTTAAGGCAAGTGGAAAATGGAAACAACAGTTTACATGTGCATGTTATTATTAGTAACAGAACAGTGCTTGTGCATTCAGCCACTCAGGAGACAGTGACTTGCTGGTCCCAATAAAACCAAGCAGGGCTTTAGAAAGGTGAGTGCAGGAATTAAGCACCTTCAGGGAAGTGCAGCTCACTCACAGCAAAGCCAGCTGGATGTTAACTGAAAACACCAAACAACAGTCATTTCCTCCAAAGCTGTTACCTGCTTCCAGACACTCCACAAGCAGAGCAGACATTTGTTACATTTGTCAGGTGAATTATTCATTAAACGTCATTTGTTCAGTTCTATTTCTGACGTACATTAGCAAGTGACACTCCTGGAGTCCCCGCACACACTGAAACTTGCAGGATTTAAAGCTCCCTGCAAATCCTGAGCCCCTCAAGCATCCCCAGAGTTATTAGCCCCAAACATTTCTGGTTTCAAACTTAATAAAGCACGTACTTCTCATTAAGGACTATTTACATGCCACGATTGAAGTGTCAAAGTTCAGCCGAGTCTGAGCTATCCCTGTGGAAAAAAAGGGTCACAATTTTTTTCAATGGGTAAAAAAAATAAAATAAAAAATAATGCCTTTTATTCACACTCAAAGAACAAGCTTTTCCACCCATAAGCCAACGTTTGGTGAAGTTATGAGGGTAGAATAAAAGGGATCATGACAGAGCTGCCTGCTGGCTAGGAAATGGTGTAGCTCCCACTAAAGGCCGAGCGTTCATTCCCAGAGGAGCTGCCTCCTCCCTGGCTGCACCCCCGGTGGCCGGCAGAGCCCCTGGCAGCCCGGGCAGCCCCAGGCGCTGCTCCTCCTGCCCCGGGGCCCGTTCCTACCTGCAGGCCGGAGATGGCGGCGGGGTACGGGGACAGCGCGGCCGGGGCCAGGCTCCTGCCCAGCAGGGGCGTCATGGGCGCGGCGCTGGACGTGTGCGTGGCTCTCCAGTACGCCTCCAGGTACTCGGCCAGGTGCTCGCACGCGTCCTCCAGCTGGTTCTCGTCCAGGATCACGTCGAACATGTCCTGGGCACAGGGACACAGCGCGGTCACGGCTGGGGACACGGGGGTGGCACACACACACTGGGGGGGCACACACTGGGGTGGCACACACTGGGGTGGCACACACACACTGGGGTGGCACACACACACTGGGGGTGGCACACACACACTGGGGGGGCACACACTGGGGAGGCACACACACACTGGGGTGGCACACACACACTGGGGGTGGCACACACACACTGGGGGTGGCACACACACACTGGGGTGGCACACACACACTGGGGAGGCACACACACACTGGGGTGGCACACACACACTGGGGTGGCACACACTGGGGTGGCACACACACACTGGGGGGGCACACACACACTGGGGTGGCACACACACACTGGGGTGGCACACGCTGGGGTGGCACACACTGGAGGTGACACACACTGGGGTGGCACACACACACTGGGGTGGCACACACACACTGGGGTGGCACACACTGGGGTGGCACACACACACTGGGGTGGCACACGCTGGGGTGACACACACACACTGGGGTGACACATACACACTGGGGTGGCACACACACACTGGGGTGGCACACACACGCTGGGGTGGCAGACACACGCTGGGGTGGCACACACACACTGGGGTGGCACACACACACTGGGGTGGCAGACACACGCTGGGGTGGCACACACACACTGGGGTGGCACACGCTGGGGTGGCACACACACGCTGGGGTGGCACACACACACTGGGGTGGCACACACACACTGGGGTGGCAGACACACGCTGGGGTGGCACACACACACTGGGGTGGCACACACACACTGGGGTGGCACACGCTGGGGTGGCACACACACGCTGGGGTGGCAGACACACACTGGGGTGGCACACACACACTGGCGTGGCAGACACACGCTGGGGTGGCACACACACACTGGGGTGGCACACGCTGGGGTGGCACACACTGGGGTGGCACACACTGGGGTGACACACACTGGGGTGGCACACGCTGGGGATGGCACACGCTGGGGTGGCACATACACACTGGGGTGGCACACACACACTGGGGGGGCACACACTGGGGTGGCACACACTGGGGGTGGCACACGCTGGGGTGGCACATGCTGGGGTGGCACACACACACTGGGGTGGCACACACACGCTGGGGTGGCACATACACACTGGGGTGGCACACACACACTGGGGTGGCACACACTGCCTGTCACAGCCAGCCTTGGAGCTGTTCAGGGAAGGGGAATCACGGCAGGGCAGAGGGGAGGGAGCTGGAGGCATGGAGGGGGCTTTCTGTAACAGCAGGGAGGGACAGGGGGCATGGATGCACACTGGAACACAGCAGGGAGGGAGGGGACATTCCCTCCCTCCCTGTGAGGAAATTCCTGCCTGGGAGGGAGGTGAGCCCCTGAGCAGCTCTGGCTGCCTCTGGATCCCTGGGTGTGTGACAGGACACAGCAGGGAGGGAGGGGACACTGCAGAGGAATTCCTGCCTGGAGGGAGGGTAGCCCCTGAGCAGCTGGGGCTGCCCCTGGATCCCTTGGAGTGTGATAGGGGGCATGGATGCACACTGGAACACAGCAGGGAGGGAGGTGAGCCCCTGAGCAGCTCTGGCTCCCCCTGGATCCCTGGGTGTGTGACAGGACACAGCAGGGAGGGAGGGGACACTGCAGAGGAATTCCTGCCTGGAGGGAGGTGAGCCCCTGAGCAGCTCTGGCTGCCCCTGGATCCCTGGGAGTGTGACAGGGGGCATGGATGCACACTGGAACACAGCAGGGAGGGAGGGGACACTGCAGAGGAATTCCTGCCTGGAGGGAGGTGAGGCCCTGAGCAGCTCTGGCTGCCCCTGGATCCCTGGGAGTGTCCATGTCCAAGGCCAGGCTGGACAGGGCTTGGAGCAGCCTGGGATAGTGGAGGATGTCCCTGCCCATAGCAGAGGAAGGAATTAGGTGATCCTCAACTTCCCCTCCAAGCCAAACCATTCCATGATTCTATGTCTAGTAAAGAAAATGGTACAAGTGGCTTTAGAAGGTGAGCAAGAGCCAGAGCCCTCAGGAGTCACTGGACACTGTCCCTGGGTGTTGCATGAGCCCTGCTTTGTTTCTGGGCACAAAACTCCTCAATTTCTTTCTTTCTTTCCAGTGCTGATGCCCCTGTAGCCATTCCCACAGCAGAGAAGGCAGCAGGCAGTCCTGACAGCAGCAGCATTCCTGCCTCAGGGAATTCTCCAGACACCTCCTCCATGTGCTGGCTGAAACCACCTCCATGCCTGCCTGTCCTCCAACCTGCCAGAACCAGCAGAGCCCCTCGAGAGAAACACAACCCTATTTTCAGCAGTTCAACTTCCTATCTCATCTCTAATCTTAACTTTGCAAAATACTGTGAGAACAGCACAGGAAATGGAAAATAAGTGCAGGTGCTGTGGGTGTAAAGGGCAACCAGCACCAACCACAGGCTGCTCTCTTCCACCTGTTTTTACAGCTCTCAGAATAAGATTTAACATGATAAAGCAGTTTTTCGTCTTTTTTCATTTATTCTCTCTTCCCAGCATGGTAGAGAAAAGTTTCCTCCTCTGCCAGCAAGGAGGAGTTTCCTTCTAATCAGAATATTCCTAACACTGCATCCCTTGGTCCAGTTCAGTGTTTATTGCTCTTCTTTTGCTCCTCTCTTTATTTACTGCTTTTACTCTTTTGCTATTCATCCACATGTTGATGCACCACACATTCCAGTCCATCACTCACTTGTGGAAGAAGTTATCAATTAAAACACACTTAAATTAGAAATTTTAAAAAATGTGGTTTGCTTGTGTATATTTTGCTTTGAAAAAGATTGAAATTAAACACTGCAATATTCCTGGGGTCCTGCAATATCCCTGGAGCCCTGCAGTGTTCCTGTGTCCTGCAATATTCCTGGAGCCCTGCAATATCCCTGGAGCCCTGCAATGTTCCTGGAGCCCTGCAATGTTCCTGTGTCCTGCAATGTCCCTGGAGCCCTGCAATATCCCTGGAGCCCTGCAATGTTCCTGTGTCCTGCAATATTCCTGGGGTCCTGCAATATTCCTGGAACCCTGCAATATCCCTAGAGCCCTGCAATGTCCCTGGAGCCCTGCAATGTCCCTGGAGCCCTGCAATATCCCTGGAGCCCTGCAATGTTCCTGGAGCCCTGCAGTGTTCCTGGAGCCCTGCAATGTTCCTGTGTCCTGCAATGTCCCTGGAGCCCTGCAATGTCCCTGGAGCCCTGCAATGTCCCTGGAGCCCTGCAATATCCCTGGAGCCCTGCAATGTTCCTGGAGCCCTGCAATGTTCCTGGAGCCCTGCAATATCCCTGGAGCCCTGCAATGTTCCTGGAGCCCTGCAATGTTCCTGGAGCCCTGCAATGTTCCTGTGTCCTGCACTGTTCCTGTGTCCTGCCCTGCAGTGTTCCTGGAGCCCTGCAGTATCCCTGGAGCCCTGCAATATCCCTGGAGCCCTGCAATATCCCTGGTGTCCTGCAATGTCCCTGGAGCCCTGCAATGTTCCTGGAGCCCTGCAATGTTCCTGTGTCCTGCAATGTCCCTGGAGCCCTGCAATGTTCCTGGAGCCCTGCAATATCCCTGGAGCCCTGCAATGTTCCTGGAGCCCTGCAATGTTCCTGTGTCCTGCAATGTCCCTGGAGCCCTGCAATGTTCCTGGAGCCCTGCAATGTTCCTGGAGCCCTGCAATATCCCTGGAGCCCTGCAATGTTCCTGGAGCCCTGCAATATCCCTGGAGCCCTGCAGTGTTCCTGGAGCCCTGCAATGTTCCTGTGTCCTGCAATGTCCCTGGAGCCCTGCAATACTCCTGGAGCCCTGCACTGTTCCTGTGTCCTGCAATATCCCTGGAGCCCTGAAGTGTTGCTGGAGCCCTGCAATGTTCCTGGAGCCCTGCAGTGTTCCTGGAGCCCTGCAATGTTCCTGGAGCCCTGCAATATTCCTGGAGCCCTGCAATGTTCCTGGAGCCCTGCAATGTTCCTGTGTCCTGCACTGTTCCTGTGTCCTGCAATGTCCCTGGAGCCCTGCAATATCCCTGGAGCCCTGCACTGTTCCTGTGTCCTGCCCTGCAGTGCCCAAGGCTGGCTCGAGCAGCATCAGGGGCAGATTAGCAAGGAATTAATAATGAAAGCAGTTCCTGAGCTCAAGTATGCCCAGCTATTTTTACAGCTATTTTTGCAGTGTCTAGACATGCAGCACCAGCTCATTCCTTATGGCTGGCTCTCAGCAGAGGAACAGAGTGAGGAGTGCATCCTGTGCAAGGACCTTTCCTTTAAACCAGCACTCCAGATTCTCCTCTTGCAGGAATCTGAGCTGCAAAAGGATGAGCAGGAGAGAGGGAGCAGTGCCTTTGCTCTCAGCAATGAACTTTTACTCAATTAAACCGTGGGCCAAACTTTAATTTCAAGCCAAGCCAGACTGTCAGCTCCCTGGGAGAGCTCCAAGTCAGCACTCACTTCCTGCCCATCACCAGTGCAAAGTGCTGAGCTGGTTTGTGAGCAGCTCCTGGGCAGGGCAGGCTGCACACAGCCTGGGAGCAGGGCTGGGTGCAAGGCTGAAAGCTGGCACTCTGACATTTGGAGAGGCTTTTCTGATCCAGGTGAGGCCTTCAGCACTGCAATGCAACTCCAGGACTGGTGCTGAGGCAGAGTTCAGTGAATCTGGGGATGGACAATCCCAGTGCACCCCATGTGGATTATTTCATGGAATTTAGGAATCCCACGAGTTGGAAGGGACCTAAAAACCATCTCATCCACCCCCTGCCATGGGCAGGGACACCTTCCACTGTCCCAGAGTGCTCCAAGCCCTGTCCAGCCTGGCCTGGGACACTGCCAGGGGATGGGGCAGCCACAGCTGCTCTGGTGCCTGCTCTCATTTCAGCTGATGCGAGCAAAGTGAAGCTGAGTAAGAGGAAATCACTGTAGAAAAGGCAAAAAAAGGCTGTGAAACTCCTAGGGTTCTGTGTGCAGGTGCCAGAGGAAACACCTTTCACACAGGACAATGTGCAGAGGGCTCTTCTGTGTGTGAGCTCAGGGCAAACACCACAAACAGGGGCAGCTGCACTCCAGCTCCTCAGATCAGCTTGGGAAGGGATGTGTTTTACAGGGATCAGAGCTGGGAAGGGATGTGTTTTACAGGGATCAGAGATGGGAAGGGATGTGTTTTACAGGGATCAGAGCTGGGAAGGGATGTGTTTTACAGGGATCAGCTTGGGAAGGGATGTGTTTTACAGGGATCAGAGATGGGAAGGGATGTGTTTTACAGGGATCAGGAGTTGGGAAGGGCAGGGATCAGGAGTTGGGAAGGGATGTGTTTTACAGGGATCAGAGATGGGAAGGGATGTGTTTAGGGGGATCAGGAGTTGGGAAGGGATGTGTTTTACAGGGTTGGGAAGGGATGTGTTTTACAGGGATCAGGGGATGGGAAGGGATGTGTTTAGGGGGATCAGGAGTTGGGAAGGGATGTGTTTTACAGGGATCAGAGCTGGGAAGGGATGTGTTTTACAGGGATCAGGAGCTGGGAAGGGCAGGGATCAGGAGTTGGGAAGAGATGTGTTTAGGGGGATCAGAGTTAGGAAGGGATGTGTTTTACAGGGATCAGAGTTAGGAAGGGATGTGTTTTACAGGGATCAGTTTGTTCTCCAGGACAGTTCCAGTTCTGGTTGGGTTAGTGGGACCTGGGTGGCTCACAGGAATAAGCCAGCAGCATTTTAAGAGATCACAGCTCAGTAAAATATTCCATGTGAGAAATGTAACACAGCTGAGCTCTGCAGAAGAACAGGCTGTCACTGCCCTGGTACCTCTGCACTCTGCACTCCCATCCCAACATCCCGCAGAGATCCCACAAAGCCACATCCAAGCCCATTTCCACTGCCTGTCCCAGAAACCAGGTGTGCCTTTCAAAACTAAAACCTGAAGTTTGAGCTGCCCTGTCCAAGCCCCTGCAGAGCCTCTCCCAGAGCCCTGCAGGCCCCTGCTCCATCAGCAGGAATTCAGCACTCCAGGAGAGGGGCAGGAGCTTTGATCAGGAGCTGGGAGAGCAGTGGCTGTGCTCTGCTGAGGGGATTGGATGGCCTGCAGGATCAGGGGCAGGGCTCACTCCCCTTTCCCTTTGCACACACTCCCTGTGCAGGGAGGGGAGGCCTCTACAAAGCCAGACTTTGTCCCTCTGGGAGCTGCAGCTCCACAGATGATGTAATTTGCTAATGCCCAGATTTGTTGTCCCCTCCACGTCACTCCTGGCCTGTCACCCTGCCAAAGACCAAAACAAACCCGGGGCAGGAGATAGGCAGGATGAAAGTCTGCAGCACTTTGTGCCTCACGAGTGCAGGGCCGTGTGAGCACCGCCAGGGAGTGATAATGGATGGATCAGCAGAATTCCACAAAGCAGGAGCTCTTCAGCCTCTCCTCTGTACTTACTGGTGGGCATTGTGCAAGTTTATCAGCTGCCACCAACTGGACGTTCAAGTGTTTGCTTTGTGACTTCCCTCTGGACTTGATCAGCCGCTGCAGAACCTGCCAGCAGGAAAGGGCAAAAGGTGAGTTTGAGGATCATTCATCTCCCTAAAGCTCAGCCTGGCCTCCCCCTGAGGGATTACCAAGGGCAGAAGCTCTCCATAAAGCGCTGCCCTTGAATATCCCAAACCTTTCTGATAACCCTTCTGAGAACTGGGAACATTTCCCTCTGGATCATGTTTGAGCCCTTGAAAAATTTCAAATGCATCTCTGCTTTATCCTCCTTTAAGTCCTAAGTTATTTGTGACAATAGAGAAGCATGAAAATTATATTTATAGAGAATTATCTGGATTGCTGGATGGACTGTAGCACACCAGCAGTGCTTTATGTCACTTTTTCTCCTTTTCAGGTACAGATTCCACACTGCCCATTCCCACCCTGCCCTCCAGCTCCCTCCTGGATTTTAAGGTGAGGAATTACCTTTGGAGAGGACACCTTCACATGGACAATGATTGGTGCTAGAGATGTCTTGATAAGCTGTGCAGGGTGGTTTATGGTGTCTGCATCCAGGACAACCAGCTGCAAGGACCTGGCCAGCTCAAAGATTCTTTCAATCTCACTCTGCACTTCAGCTGCAAAGGAAAACAAAGCAGGTGAAACCACTGGGATAAAAACCCTCACCCACCTACTGTCACAGACTCCACATGTGAATTGATGGCATTGCCATGAAATAACAAATAAATAAAACCTGTTACCTGTACCTCTAGTGCAAGCACTCGCTCAGGATGGCGGAGATTGGGAATTTGGGCTTTTTTTTTTTTTTACCAAACCCAACTCCTCTTAGGTCCTGGGAAGGTGTCCCAGAGAGCAGGATGCTGGAATACACATGATCCACAGAAATTTCCACCCTTGTGGAAGGAAGAATCACACAACCACAGAACCATCAAGGCTGGAAAACACCTCCAGGGTCATGGAGTCCAAATAAAAATTCCTCAGGCCACTGTTCCCCAGCAGTCCTGACACTGAGGAGAGGAGCAGGACCCAAAGCCTCACAGCCAGACTGCAAAATTCAGCTGTAACTGCTCAGAATTAAACACACAGCTGGTCCCAGGGTCAGGAATGACATTTCCTTGGCTGGACAAGTGAAAGCTCTTTGGCTCCTTGTATGTGGAATTAAAAGCATGGGGCTGGGAAGGAGGAGGAGCTGAGAGGCCAGCTCAGGATTGTGCAGTAAAATGCTGTAGACACATTTAAATCTGCACCACTGCTGGGATCTTGGGAATGGCTGGAGCTGAGCCAGGGGAGGCTCAGGGTGGATTTCAGGGCAAGGTTCAGGCACTGCCCAGGCTCCCCAGGGAATGGGCACATTCCCAACAGCTCCAGGAGGGTTGGGACAGCACTCCAGGGATGCCCAGGGTGGGATTTTGGGGTGTCTGTGCAGGGCCAGGGGCTGGATCCATGATGCTGTGGGTCCCTCCCAGCTCAGACTGGAAGGCTGGGATGGTGTCCTGTCCCCCTGTGTGTAAGCCCAGCCTAAGTGCAGCTGTGGCAGGGCCTTACCTAGGCTGGACCTGGTGTTGGAGCGCTCGATGATGGCCCTCTTGCTGGGGTTATTGAGCACAGACCTCTTGGCCAGGGAGATGTCAGCTGTCACTCTGGTTATGGATATCCTGGCAGGAGAGCACAGCACACACAAACACAGGAGTGGGATTTCCACAGGCACAGCCCATTCCAAAGGGCAAACCCAACCAAACACGCTCAGGCATGTTTGCAGATGAGTTATGGCATCATGAAAGAACAAATGAACACAAGTGCTGGGTGACTGGGATGTGTTTCCTATTCCCTGAGCCCTGGCATGGAGTTCCTGCTATCCTCCTTAGTGCATTAATTACCTTTCCTCCTCCCAGCTCACTCATCTCCTGCATGAATTTACACAGTGCCATAAATGCTGTGAGTTATGTGAGGCTTGGGGCACCCAGAGCAAGGGAGCTGCAATGAGGCAGCACTTCCTCTTCCCCAGAGTTACACCAGGAGTAAACCCAGCCCAGCTGACAGGGAGCTGTGCCAGGGGCTGGGTTGAGCAGGAGAAAAGGAACTGCAGCTCTCTGGGCTGCTTCAACTCAAGTTTAACTTCACTGCACCTCTTTAACTTAAGGCAGATGATTTATTTACTTCATCTGTCAGTGAGTTAGAAAGACACAAAATGTTACAAAGCAAAGAGCACACAATTCCTTCGAGTAAAATCCAATTAGGAGGCCTGGGATGAGCAAGGAGCCAGGAAAAAATGGAAAGAAAGCAAGCTGGGAATGACCAGCAGTTTTTGCACAGCACCCAAGATTTATGCAGCTCTAAGTGGAATTTTCAGCTTCAGGGTTAAAAAGAAGTGCAGTTATTTTTCTGTATAATACATAAATAAATGTACACAGTGGAGGCCAAAGGTAAAAACGAGTTTAAGATAGAAATGAATGGACTGTGGGCCTTGGGCTCAGTGTCCAGCAGGGGAGGTTGCAGTTACAAAGGTTTGCAGTTCCCTGGCAAAGCCAAGGGAACTCAGAGGCAGGGAAGGAGTCAGGTCTCTCTGATGCCTCTGGAAAGGCTCTTCCTTGGACACTCAGCTCCTTCCTTGGTAATGTGGACCTCTCCCAGAACTGCAGAAGAGACGGAAAGAAAGAAAGAAGAAAGAAAAGGGAGGGAGGGGAAAGACCACAAAGCCATAGAAGTTGGCAGAAGGACCAAGGAGCAGCTTTTTCCTGAGTTCCTCAGAGCTAAAATCAATGGTGCCAGGCTGCTGGTGGCACTGAGCTCTCCACTGCTGAAATTTCATACTCCCACCTGATCCAGCTGCCAATACTGCTGATGGAATTGGGACTTCCAGAAAATCACTTGAGCTGAGCAGCTCAGGACAGGCCAGGAGAGGAGAGACTTTGCACAGAAGTTGATCATTGAATGTTCTCTCTGAGCTGTTTAGGGATCAGTTCAGCACTGCCACCTCCTCACTCCTGAAATCCATAAATCCTGCTCCAGCTCTTCCACAGAACATCCTTTTGCCTGCCCTGGTGGTGTGGGTATTTCAAACCTGACTCAGTGTTATGTGTTACCAGAACAGCCTCTTTTCCCAGCTGGAATATCCTGAACTAACTGGGAAGGGCAGAACATCCCAAAGATGCAGCAGACACCCTCAGGGACTGAGGTGATGCCATGGACCAAGCCAGTGCTCCCAGCAAGGAAATCCCAATTATCCTCTACAGCTCACCAGGAAATGCTCCAGCTGAAGATGAACCCTCCTTACAATTCTTTTTGTGTGTTTGATTTCTCAGCATTTCCTTCTTCCAACCACCTTTTTCAGTATTTTTGCCTACTTGAGGCAGTCAAAGTAAAATCTCATATAAGGAATATTTTGGAGCTGATTTTTCTGAGGTGTTGGGAAGACACTGAGACAGAATTCTTGTGTTAAACTAAGAAATCCTAGCCCAGCCATGGCAGAAATGCAGACATGTGCACCCCTAGTAACACATGAGCTGTGTCCCACTCTTCAGTGGTGACACAAAGCCAGAAAATCAGCTTGGATCATGCAGCAAACCCTCTGGCATGAAAAATAAAATAAAATAATAGACTGAAATGTTAGTAACACATGGGCAAAGCAGCATGAGAAGGACAGAGTTTCTCACCTCCCATCAAACCTGTGCTTCAGGAAGTCAAAGAGAGCTTTCTGCATCATGTCTGTCACCTTGGCAGAGGGGAGAGGATTGAGCAGGGGGATGGACAGGGAGAGAAAGAAGCCAAAAGGAAGGAAAGAGGTGAGTAGAAGGCAGGGACACAGCCACCAATCCACACCCTTGCTGGGCAGACCCATCCCAGTGCCAGGTCCTGCCACCACAGCACTGGGCAATAAATCCCTGAGGTTTCCTGGCTTTTCCAAGTGCAGAGCTGCCCCTGGGTGTGCTCCTGTCCTGAGCTGCTCTGAGCCCTCCTCCTCAGCCCTCTCAGCATCCCAAAGCTGCACAGCAGGGCACAGCCACGGGGGATGTTTGCTGGGCACAGCACTCAGGCTCTGCATACACAACACTGGCACAGTGGCCTCCAGAGCTCAGGGATGCTCAGGGGTGGATCTGTCCTGCTGGGGCTGCTCTCACAGAGGGATGACAGCAAAAAGATGCCACGTTCCCACTGCTCAGCCCCCAGAGCTGCCATGCCTGCCCTCTGATTTACTGAGCAGCTCCTTGTCCCTTGCAGGACAGCTCAGGCTGACAATTATTATCTGCCAGGCCAGGCAGCAGCTTCATCAAAGCCCCCAGGCCTCTCTGCCAGTTTATTTCCCTCCTTCCAACTGATTCCTCCAGCATTTAGCCAGGAAAAAAACAGTCAAAATAAATTCCCCCAAGAAAGATCAAGTATTTTTGTTATTGAAATTAATATTCTGTGTTACCCTTTCCACAGATCTGTATGTTCAAGGTGTTGTGTTTGGTGTTGTTTTATTCAAAAAACGAGACAGGGTGGCAGATTTGAAGAGGTTTTTATGAACAAACAGCCTCTCTCCCCTCCAAACTCAAGAGGTAAATTGATCTGTGGTGCAGCACAGAGGGAATTTACTCCTGTCAAAAAACTTCCCCATCAAATTAAAAGGCAGAGAGCAGAACATGAAGTACCTGCTCTGCTGAGCTGCACCTTCAGTCACTCTCACATAAAAACAATGCCAGAACACTGCATTGTGCCAGGGCTGCCACCTCCCCAAAAGAACCATTCCAATATCTTTAATAATATCCTATCAATTACTGACAACATTAATTAAGCTTAATGAAGTATGTCTTTGATTTTATGTTCATTTAGTTCCTGGTTCAGCACTTCCCAGATGGTTGAGCTCCCTGAATTGCCCTGCTAAAAGTCTCTGCTTGTTTTAGCCCGTGGTAAATGCTCACTTGAACCTGCAGCAGCCCAAAACAAGGCTGTCCTGGTTATCTGGGCACATTATCCTGCCCACTCCCACCTGGGCAACCTTTTAGGAGGGTTCAAGGTTCCTTTGCAAAATATTTGAATTTATTAATAAAGTGAAAAAAGGAGATCAATAAGGAAGCTCCTTCCAATGTTTTGCTAATTAAGTTCAAAGCACGGGCTGGTTTGATGAACATTTTTCATGTGTAGAGTCCAGCTCATTAATTTGACTTCTTGCAGCAGACACAAATTCTCTTTTTTACTTGGTTTAACCAGGAATGAGTGCACTGCAAAGAATGGATTTGCACTGTGCTTAAAACAGTACAATTCAGAAGTAACCCTTAGCTCTTCCAGAACATTCTGGTAATTATTTAAGCTAAATCACTTGAAATTATCATAAACCACTTGCACTGAGCCGCACACACAGAATTACTGAGGGTGATGAGAGATAATGAAAGTTGAATTAATTGCAAACACCTCACTCCATACCTCATAGCCTTTGAGTGATGGGCCCACCAACACCACAGGTCTCATTGATGGCACTACATCATAGGGGGGAATATGTTCTGTCTGGAGGGAAAAAACAACCCTTCAGGTCATCAGGCAAACAAACCCACAGAGAAACCCTGGCAATGGTGAATTAGGAGGAAATAGAACGGAAACAAAAGCATTACTTACCACTTTTTGTTTCTGTTTTGCTAAAAGACCAAATGAGAACTTGGTTAAAACACACCCAGGCAAGCAGAAATCCCTTTGCCAAAGCACTTTGATTTCTGTCTGAGCACCTCCCTCTGCTCAGGCCTGACTAAACTGGGCAATCTGTGCATTAAACTGGGCATTCTATATATTAAACTGGGCAATCTGTGCATTAAACTGGGCAATCTGTGCATTAAACTGGGCAGTCTGCATTTAACTGTGCAATCTGTGCATTAAACTGGGCATTCTATATATTCAGCTGGGCAATTTCCATTAAACAGGGCAATCTGCATTAAACTGGGCATTCTATACATTAAACTGTGCAATCTGTGCATTAAACTGGGCATTCTATACATTAAACTGTGCATTTAACTGGGCAATCTGTGCATTAAAGGGGGCATTCTGTGCATTAAACTGGGGCAGCTGCCACTGCTCCCAAGGATTTTTCCCAGCCCTCAGCAACTCCAGCAGGCTGGGGAGAGTTGTCCTCCTCCCCTTTACATGCAAACACTTTGCTGGAAAACATCTCAGTAACTCAGCCAAGTGGACAACCTGCGTTTCTCATGTGGGGTTTCTAGACAGAATTATTAGCAAGGGTTTCCTTGAGTAAATCCTGTCTTACCTGTGGCTGTAGGTGTGGCTCGAAATGTGCCAGAGACCATCTCTCCAAGGCTTGAAGAAGAATTGCCACTGGATTTCCTGCAGCAGCAGAAAGACCCCCATTAACAGCAGGCACCCCAGAATGTGGGAGGTTCTGGGGAGGAATTGTCCCATGAGGAATCACAAGGTCATACCAACATAAATGACTCTAACTAAAAAAGCTAAATATGAACTTTTTTATCGTTATAATATGGAATTTTATCGTACAAATACAGGAGCATCTCACTGAACTCAGTAATTTCTCTGTATATTGAGACCCACTGGCTGCTCCTGAAGTTGTGTCAAAAATTAGAGAAGAAATTTGGATGCTGTTCAACCATTCTGAAAGCATTTCCCTGGTTTATCTCCCAGACCTTTTCCCAGGGATTTGCCATCTCCAGGTCTGGCAGGTGGAGGCTCAAAAACCTCAGGCTGGAAGATGAAGAATAAAGGATGGCAAAGCTGATCTTACAAAGTCTGGTTTGGGCCAATGTAGCCATGATATTTTCTGAAAAATCCTTTCCTTAGGAATTTTCCTCCTGAGAAGCTGAGAGGCCTCAGGAGCAAAATGTAACCAATGGTTATCTGCTACTGTGGGATGGAACAGGTGCATCTGGGATTGGGCTCATGGGGTTGTTTCTAATTAATGGCCAATCACAGCCCAGTTGTCTTGGACTCTCTGGTCAGTCACAAAATTTTATTATCATTCCATTCCTTTCCTTGCTAGCTTTCTGATGAAATCCTTTCTTCTATTCTTTTAGTATAGTTTTAATATATAATTTTCTTTTAATATAACATAGATCATAAAATAACAAATCAGCCTTCTGAAACATGGAGTCAAGATTCTCATCTCTTTCCTCATCGTGGGACCCCTGTGAACACCAGCACAGGCCAAACTGGAGAAAAAAGGAAAAATGTAAGAAAAACCCCATAACCTAAGAAAAGCTGGGAAAAAATCTGGGAGACTTTGAGCCCAAGTTGACTTAAGGCCACGGGCACACAAAGCTCTCAGGAACTCCTGTCATTACCCCTCACTGCTCTTTCCTGCAGTCAAACCCATTTCTGTATCTCATCACCAACATCTCCCGCTCTCCGTAAATCCGCCCTTCCAGCGGGAATCCCAAACCCAACAGCGCAAATGCCCTGCAATAAAGCAGCAGCAGCAGGTGACCTTTGGAAATCCTGCCTGGGCTGAGGAGGACTGGAGGTGCTTTGCAAAGGGCAGGCTGTGCTCACCCCCCGTGGAAGCGGCCTCTCTTCTGCTCCTGCTGGATGCGGATGTTCTCCAGGCGCAGCGGGCTCGGGATGAAGCCGATCTCGCAGCCCTCCTTCACCAGCCTCCCTATCCACCAGTCGTTGTTGTATTTCTGCAACACAGCGAGGCTCCTGCCCACTCCAGCTCCCACATTCCCTCCCTTTGGTGCCTCCTCTTGGAGGTTACAGCTCTTACAGCAGGCCAGGGTCATGGGTGACAGGGCCTGTCAGCCCCGGCTGCAGCCAAGCTGAAAACCCTTGAATTCTGGTTACAATGCATTATACACTTTTCTTTACATCTTAATATATAAGATGTATATAAGATGTATATAATATATAAGCATCTTAATACATAAGAACCAATCTATACCTTTACTTTTACCTACAGCCTATCATGACTGCTATCATTAACATATTATGGTCAATACTATCCAATCACATGAGTTAGTACGGTACAATTTAAGCTTAAAGTTGTTTTTCAGTTTTCTTGCAGTGGAAAATTCTTAAACCTTTTTTCTACTTGCTACATGGACATGTCTTGTTTGCCTGTGGTATCCTTCTGCTTGGCAAAAACATCCTTTTGTTTGTGGTCAGCTTATCCTTTGCTCTAAGTCATTAAAGTCCCTTTCCAACTTGACGTAACCTTTCCCTTCTTAGCTGTCCAGCAAGACTGGCTCAGCAATTCTCAATTTACACATCTATTATTTTTCTATATCAAAACTTGCTTCCATCTCTATTTCATCCTCAGGTCCTACATTCAGAGATCTTTCTGCCAAGCACACATATCTGTGAGACTTTCCTGTCCAACTTCCATCCTTCCCAACAGCTACCCACCCCCCTCAGCTCCACTCTGGATAATGAACCAGGCTCATGTGTGAGAGCACAGCACTGAGGCTGTTTCCCCTCATCCTGGCCCTTGCTGGTTTAATTTCGAGGTTGATTTAATGAGCAGAACTCATTTCTTTGAGCTGAGGCCACCAAACAACCTCCCAGCAGCAAACATAAAAATAACACCTCCAGCTTCCCATCAAATATTGCTTGTCATATTTAATGGTCTAGACAAAAGATCACCGCTTTCCCTCCTTCCTCTCCAGGTATTTGTAGGAATGTTATTAACAGGTTATGACAGATGAAGAGAAAAATTCACCTCTAGGAAGAAACTTCAATATACACCTAAAGCACAGCATTTTATCATTGACCTTTAGTAACATATATTCTCCTGCTTTATTGAAAGTCTGGTCTGTCCCTAATGATGGCAAAATGAAAAGCAGGATCCTGGTAGATATTGGAGTGGAAAAGGATTTGTTGTAGCTGCTGCCAGCAGAGCTTTTGAAGAAAAGTATCTGAAAAGCCTCTCCTCTGTTCTGCTTCATTAGGCAGCTCGGTGTTCAAAAGAAACATTGCTTTTCACAACTGACTCTGGAGTCATTAAGAGCAGCACGAGTGAATGGGTTTTGTTTGCTGCCTCGAGGAAAAAGCCATCACAGAGATCTCATCTTCGAGATCATCCCTGCTCCCGGCTCCACATTTGCAAGCACTTCAGCTCCTGCAGGAACACAGAAACACCCAGGCCCTGCTGTGAAAGGTGCAGCAGTGCCTGGTGATGGCTCTGAAACACAGAGACCCGGCCCTGAAAAATAAATGGGTTTTTATCAACCCAGATAGCTGAACATGAACCCAATCAGAAATATGAACATGTAATAAAAACTAAGGGAATGCAACCCTCATATGCTGAAAAACCTCTTTATCCTCTTTGATGTATTTAGGCAAGAGGTTCCATGATTTGATCATTCCAGCCAAGTATTTATTCCTCCTGTTGTTCTGACCTTGATTCATGCAGTGGCAGTAAGCAAAGCTTTATTTGAAGTATGTTAAGTTACAGAACCACTTCCAGTCTGTGAAGCAGACAAATCCTTCAGGATTCAGCATCCTGCTGCTGGAAATCAGTGAACTGAGAGGCTGTGGAGCCCCACCCCTGGCAGTGTCCCAGGCCAGGGCTTGGAGCAGCCTGGGACAGTGGGAGGTGTCCCTGCCCAGGGCAGGGGGTGGCACTGGATGGGCTTTAAGGTCCCTTCCAACCCAAACCAGTCTGACTCTACAAAACCTGAGTTCCAAGGGCACTGCCTGCTCCATTTTGGCTCCAAAGGCACAGCCTGACCATGGCAATCTTTCTTCATGGACCTCTGAGTGATGCCTCCAGACATGGGATCAGCACAGCCCCTCTAGAGAGGGACTGGGGACAAGGGATGGAGGGACAGCACACAGGGAATGGCTCCCAGTGCCAGAGGGCAGGCATGGATGGGATATTGGGAATTGGGAATTCCTGGCTGGGCTGGGATTCCCAGAGCAGCTGGGGCTGCCCCTGGATCCCGGGCAGTGCCCAAGGCCAGGCTGGACAGGGCTTGGAGCACCTGGGACAGTGGAAATGTCCCTGCCCATTTCAGGTCCCTGGGTTATGCTGAGAGCACCTGAACACACAAATGCCAAGGCTGCAGTGAGGAACACAGGATTTATCTGCATTGGGTCATCCCCTCCCCTCTGTCAGTCTGTGTGTGGGAGGAGCAGGCTCCCTCCCCTGGTTGCCATGCCCATGATTCCTTCTGCTCTGTCAGGAATTGTTGCCATTCCATCCTTTAAGCAGGCACACAATGTATAGTTTGGAGGAGACAGATGAGACATACAGGACACAGCCTCAAAATAGCAGCTCCTCACTCACTGCCTCTGCTCCATCCTGCCAGAGGGTGACCTGACTTTGTACCCAGCTCAGCAACATTCCAAAACCTGGAATCACTGAAAAAAACAAATCCTGCCAAGCCTTTCTGCAGCATGGGGAGCCATTCCCCAAATCCTGCTGAGCTCCAGCTCCAGGCAGCAATTCTGTGGATCCTGAGCTGTCCAACACCAGTACCCAGATGGTTTCCAGCTCAGTGGCACTGTGATCCTGGGGTTTTAGACCTTGGGAGACAACTCATGGAATGCCAAGACAAGGATTTGGGACACTTGTCTGCAAAGATGTACAGGGCAGCATGACAGGAGCTTGGAGTGTGCAACTCAATCAGTGTCCTGACAATGAAGGTGGCCACATCCAGGAAAACCAGGATTAAAAACTGGGAAAAGGGAATTTACTGCCTTTCCCTCTCATCAGAGAGAGGGGGTGTGAAGCAATTCCCTGTTCCAGCACCAGAGGAGGGGCAGCAGCAGGTGTTTTCCTCCTGAATGTGCTCTGTCTAAGGGAGATCAGTGCTCTGGAGTGATGATGAACACGTGTTCAAAGAAAGACACAGATGAGCACTGAACACCCCAAAATAAACCCAAAATGCAGAGATGAAAAAGTGCTTTTGCAAGCTGCAAGCCTCTGTACCAATCCACAGCACAACAGGGGGTTATGCAAATGTGGAGGGCTCACTTCAGATAAAAAATTGCATAAAATATGCTCAGCATGCAATAAAATGCAATTTTCTTTACCAAAGCCATACTCAGGGCTCATTTATTCCATTTTTTCCCTTATTTTTGCATCTGTCCTCTTCAGGATTTTCTTTGCTTACTGCATTATCCTAAGTGTTACTTCCTCTCTGGAAGGGAGCCTATCTGGTGCTTTTTTGAAGACCTCACATGACCTGGTGCTGCTCCATGGAATCCTTAGTGCTCCACGGAATCCCTTTCTCCTGCACCATCTCTGATCCATCACAAACTGGTTCTGATGAAAAGAATCTGAACCTTTAAAGGTGGGATGTATTTCCTATTCCCTGAGCCCTGGCATGGAGTTCCTGCTATTCCCCTTAGTGCATTCATTAACTTTCCTCCTCCAAGCTCACTCAAATAATAAAGGGTATTATTTCCTTCCTGAGTGATGAAATTCCAACCTGTTGGTAACACCAAATGTTGCAAAAGGGCGGGACAAGCACCCCAGGGTGCAGGAACTCCAGGAGGGATGAAGAACCAGCTCATCCTCTCTGTGCCCTCCTGGATATGGCTCAGCTGCTCAAACCAAAGCCCTTGGCCTGTAGAAAGAGTCCCTTTCCCATCCCCCTTTCCTGGGCTTTACCTCTTTAATGTGGAGGAAGTCCTTGGCATCGAAGGAGATGGCAGTGCTGGGGACAGGAACATCTTCATCCAGAGCCCCACAGTAACTCACGTTGGTCTTGACAGCAAATGCTACTGGTTTGGACTGCAAACAGAAAAAAAACACATCAAAAACACTGGGAACTTCTCATCTATAAAAAATCAGCCCTAATAATTTCACCCAGGCCAGCAGAGCTCAGCTCCTTGGAGAATATCCCCATTTAGAGGAGAATTTACACTAAATTCCCCAAACACCTTCTCTGCAGACCCTTTGACTCAGCATTTCAGGAGGAAGTGTGAATGTTACCAGCAGGCAGGAGGCACCTCTGTGACTCAGTGGGCAGAACACACCTTGGCCCTCTCCAGCTGGATGGCTGCTTGCTGCTCCCTTTCCTGGCGGATTGCTTCCCTGTCCTCTTCCAGAGAGACATCAGAGTCTGAGGGTCTGCTCGTGTACGAATCTGCTGAGCCCTGAAAGGAAAGCCAGCTCACTGGCAAAGCACAGGTGAGGAGCAGAAACCCCCTCCCAGTCCCATTTAAAAAGTACTTTAAGTGCAATTGGTTTCTTTGTGTTTTTGGAGTGATTTTTTACAAAGACAAAAATGCTGAGAAAACCTCTCTCCTTCACTTTCTTACTGACACAGTAAAATCCAGCTCAGCTCTGGGCACTGTCCAAAAGTCTTTATAATATTCATATCCTGTTTGACAGCCTCAGACTCAGGATTGTCAAGGGTTAGGTCACATCAAATATAATTAAGGAATTATAAAGCCTGGTTTGAATCATCCCTCCCCATGAATATGCTCTGTTGTGTAAGAGCTTTGTTCCCATTCACACAGAGGTTTCTTCTGGGCTTCCAGGGGGAAAAAGTGGTAAAGATGACATTATTAAAGCTGCTCAACAGCTCTGTACTGATATGACATGAAAGCAGCATGTTCAGGCAGCAGCAGAGAGCATCAGCCTGCAAGGGGGGGAAGAAGGTGCTGCCACAGTTGGATTTTTGCCATTTTTGGGACATTTTTCAGGATACCTGGCAAGCCCTGAAGTGTGGAGTGGCTCCTCTCTTTGTAGAGGCCAGCCTGACTCCAGCATCCCTCACACCTGATCTTTATGTGTGTGGGGCCAGTGGAAAAACAGAGCTTTAACCTTGTAAAACAGAGAAGATTTACTGCTGATCAATCTGTGGCTCTGTGTTCCAACAGAGCCACTCTACAGCATTATATCCTGATTCTTTTCTTTCCTACATTGTTTTATATCCTGCAGCACAGGCACTGTACAATTCAATATTCTTTCTGTCCATGTAAAGTCACATAATCTTAAATACTGCTGTGAACACGTGGCCATTGCTGTGGATCCACATCCATCCCTATGGATCCATGGCCATCCCTGTGGACCCCTGGGCACTGCTGTGGATCCATGTGCATCCCTGGGAATCACATCCATCCCTGGGAATCACATCCATCCTTATGGATCCATGGCCATCCCTGTGGACCCCTGGGCACTGCTGTGGATCCATGTGCATCCCTGTGGATCCATGTCCATCCCCGTGGATCCCTGGGCACTGCTGTGGATCCATGTGCATCCCTGTGGATCCATGTGCATCCCTGGGAATCACATCCATCCCTGGGAATCACATCCATCCCTATGGATCCATGGCCATCCCTGGGGACCCCTGGGCACTGCTGTGGATCCATGTGCATCCCTGTAGATCACATCCATCCCTGTGGATCACATCCATCCCTGTGAATCACATCCATCCCTATGGATCCATGGCCATCCCTGGGGACCCCTGGGCACTGCTGTGGATCCATGTGCATCCCTGGGAATCACATCCATCCCTGGGAATCACATCCATCCCTATGGATCCATGGCCATCCCTGGGGACCCCTGGGCACTGCTGTGGATCCCTGTGCACTGCTGTGGATCCCTGTGCATCCCTGTGAATCACATCCATCCCTATGGATCCATGTGCATCCCTGTGAATCACACCTATCCCTGTGGATCCCTGTCCACTGCTGTGGATCCCTGTGCACTGCTGTGGATCCATGTGCATCCCTGTGAATCACATCCATCCCTGTGGATCCACGTCCATCCCTGTGGATCCACGTCCATCCCTGTGGATCCACATCCATCCCTGTGGATCCATGTCCATCCCTGTGAATCCACATCCATCCCTGTGAATCCACGTCCATCCCTGTGGATCCACGTCCATCCCTGTGAATCACATCCATCCCTGTGGATCCACGTCCATCCCTGTGGATCCATGTCCATCCCTGTGAATCACATCCATCCCTGTGGATCCACGTCCATCCCTGTGGATCCACATCCATCCCTGTGGATCCATGTCCATCCCTGTGGATCCACATCCATCCCTGTGAATCCACGTCCATCCCTGTGAATCACATCCATCCCTATGGATCACATCCATCCCTGTGAATCACATCCATCCCTGTGAATCACATCCATCCCTGTGGATCACATCCATCCCTGTGGATCCATGTGCATCCCTGTGGATCCACATCCATCCCTGTGAATCACATCCATCCCTGTGAATCCATGTCCATCCCTGTGGATCCACATCCGTCCCTGTGGATCCATGTCCATCCCTGTGGATCCACATCCATCCCTGTGGATCCATGTGCATACCTGGGAATCCACATCCATCCCTGTGGATCCACGTCCATCCCTGTGGATCCACATCCATCCCCGTGGATCCACATCCATCAGGATTCTGCTGGCTCAGGACCACAGATGAGCCCGTGCTCTATCCTTGTTCCATACTCATTTGGGGAAAGGCAGATTCCTCCAGGCCAAAGCCAGTGGGATTTGCCAACAGGAGCTTCACCCCCAGCTGTGATTTTAAACACAGCAGAAAATTCCTTCCAGGACATCCTGCACCCAGGGAGAGCCGGGAGGGGCTGGGAAAGGCTGGGAAGATGCAGAGTTCAGGGTCCTGAGCTGGAACAAGTGCAGCATGGCCAGGCTGAGCAGTGGCATCAGGAGCTGGCAGCAGCTCAGCTCTTCCCAGCTTCCTTCTGCTCTTCCTTCTGCTTCCTCGGGGATGGAGCACAGAGCAGGGAACTGGGCAGCCACAGAGCTGGGCCAGGCCTTACCCAGACACCTCTCAGTGCCTGAGCCCCTTTCCATGGGGAAATTCCTGCTGTGCCCACCCTGAGCTGCCCTGGGCCAGCCTGAGGCCGTTCCCTCTGCTCCTGTCCCTGTGCCCTGGGAGCAGAGCCCGACCCCCCCGGCTGTGCCCTCCTGGCAGGGAATTCCAGAGAGGGAAAAGATCCCTGGGGATCCTCCTTGGCTCCAGCCTGAGCCCCTGCCCAGCTCCCTCAGGGATTCTGCAGCCCCTTCCCAGCTCCCTCAGGGATTCTGCAGCCCCTTCCCAGCTCCCTCAGGGATTCTGCAGCCCCTGCCCAGCTCCCTCAGGGATTCTGCAGCCCCTGCCCGGCTCCCTCAGGGATTCTGCAGCCCCTTCCCAGCTCCCTCAGGGATTCTCCAGCCCCTGCCCAGCTCCGTTCCCTTCCCCGGCCCCGCTCCAGCCCCTCAGGGTCTCCCTTGCCGTGAGGGGAAAAATCAAAAAGTGGGGGAAAATGTGAGAGGAAAAGAAGTGCGGGAAGTTTGGGGAAGGTTCCACTGCAGAGCTTTTCCCTTTGGATCCTCCTTTTCTCCAGGCCAAGCCCCTGCCCAGCTCCCTCAGGGATTCTGCAGCCCCTTCCCAGCTCTGTTCCCTTCCCTGGCCCCGCTCCAGCCCCTCAGGGTGCCTCTTGTCCCAGAGCTGTCCCTGGAGGTGCCCCAGCAGTGCCAGCACAGGGACGGGCACTGCCCTGGGGCTGTGTCACAGCGGGGCTGGCACAGCCCAGGGGCCTCTTGCCCAGCTGGGCACCCCTGGGGCACTGCTGGTCATTTACTCACTGAGCTCTGCTGTGCTCCAGCCCAGCTCAGGGAGGGGATTTAACCAGAGCAGAGCCCTGTGCTGGAGCACGGTGCCCACACTTTTTGTGCTGGTGTGTGTTGAGCAGTGATGTCTTTGCTGCTGTCAGGAGAGCAGGGGCTGAGGCAGAGCTGCTGCTCTCCGTGCCAGGCTGAGCGAGCGGTGCCCGTGTGCCAAGTGCCAGGCGTTGGTACAATCCCAGCCCCACGATCCCCGCTCTCCCAAGGCTCTCCCAGCAGCCAGTGCCTTCTCTGGAAGCTGCAGCCCCAGGACTGTGACTCACAGGGTGCTGAGCTGCAGCAGCACGCTGAAAACCAGGCACCCTTCTGCAAATAGCAGCAAGAGGGGCAGAAAAGGAGCCAAACTCGTACTGAATTTTGGGTTCTGTTTGAAATGTTTGATTGGAGATCAGGATTATTGCCAGAAATATTGTGGAATATTGACAGAATATTGCCCAACAATCCAACACAAACACTGCTGTCTGCTCAGCACCAAGTGCAGGCAGTTCTGCTCTTACAGCTCCTACTTGCTGAAACTGCAAGAGGGAATGAGAGATACAGAAAGAGGAAAGCCACTTCCCATCTTTTTTTGTATACCAAGATGTTCCTAAAGAGAGAATTTGTTAATGGAAAGGGTGCCACAGACATATTTTCTGAAAAATCCTTTCCTTAAGATTTTTTCTCCTGAGAAGTTAAAAAACCTCAAAACCAAAATATGAACAGTGATTGTCTGCTGCAGTAAAATGCAACAAGATCATCTTTGGATTGATCCATGTGGTTGTTTCTAATTAATGGCCAATCACAGCCCAGCTGTCTGGGCTCTCTCAGTCAGTCACAAACCTTTGTTATCATTCTTTTCCTATTCTTAGCTAGACTTCTGATAAAGGAAGTCTATTTCTTTTTCCTTTCTTCTGTTCTTTTAGTATAAATTTAATATAATTTATATTCTTCTATCCTTTTAGTATAAATTTAATATAATATATATATCATAAAATAATAAATCAAACCTTCTAAAACCTAAAGCCAACATTCTCCTCTCTTCCCTCACCCTAGAACCCCTGCACAAAAGGGTGGTCAGACACTGACAGAGGCTGTCCAGGGAAGGGTGGAGTTGCCATCCCTGAGGTGTCCAGGCAAGGACTGGATGTGGCTCTCAGTGCTCTGGGCTGGGGACAAGGGGAGGGTTTGGGCACAGCTGGGACTGGGTCTTGGAGGGCTTTTCCAACCTTGGTGATTCTGGGATTCTCTAAAAAGTTCCTTTAACTTCTTTATTTTCCCACTGCTTAGAGCAGCAGCCTGGGGATATCACCTGTGCCCACAGTTTCACACGTAACATTTGAGGACAAATCATCAATCCCACCCTTACCTAACCCCAATCCCACAACCCTCTGGGAGACAGAGGAACTTTGGCAAGTGGGGCCTCAGTGAGTTCAGGTGACACCAGATTTGGCAATTTGAAAGAAACAGGCTTTTCTAGATAATTACATTATTCAAGGCAATGAAAGACTTGTTGCTTACTTCACAGCCTTTATGCTTTGGGTCCCTGTGAATTCATTTTTTTGTGCAATTTATTATTTATTTTCTCCCTCTCTCATCGACTAATGTAATTTCAGCTTAGCTAAAAATGTGGAGGTTTGAAGCAATCCCAAAAATGCCAGGGTAAAGAGAAGGGTAAAGCAGAACAAACAGTGGGTCTGCTCATTTTTATTCTCCTGCCCACTGAGTGGTCTTGCACGTGAGGCTGCTGGGAGGATGTGCCAAGGTGGAAAGGGTGACACAACATTCCTGGTGAATGGGGATATCCCAGCATTTCAGGGAGGAGGAGGAGACTGAATCCTCTTCCTGGGCACTACAACATCCAGCCTTTGTGCTCACTGAAGGAATCATCAACCTTTAGCTGTTACAGCTGAAAAATAAACACTTACTGAGCTTGCAAAGAACTTTCCCCCAAGTGCCATAGCTCCACAGCTCTGCCTCCATCCCTAAGGAATGCTCTGTCCCACTGCTAGTGCAATTAAAGCAGCAATCCATTAGCATCTCCAATCAGCCAGGTGACAGGCAGCCTCTCCTGAAAAGATTTAGGGTGCTGTGGGTCCATCCCAACCTGGAGAGCTTTTGGGGCAACATCCCTGCTCACAGGGAGCTCCTGCCCTCCCCTGGCACTGCACTGGGCACACAGGGAGCTGTGCCAGCTCTGCTGGGACAGGGGGGATGGCAGTGCAGGGCTCAGAGCTCCCCCAGGCACCCAGGGACTGGGAATGTGGAGTTGGGAGGATATCCCAGCTGGGGACAGCACAGAATGCTTCACCCTCTGTCCCATCCTCTCACCTCCTCCCCAGCACCAACCCCAGCTGGCACCTCCCAGCTTCCCCACAGGTTTTTGGATACTCAGGGCAGGCTCATCCTGCAAGAGCCAGGAAGCCAAATTCCCACAGATCCCAAAGGTCCTGTCCTGATGCTGAACTCAGAGATTACCCAAGCAGCTGAACCAGAGGTCACTCTAAAGCTTTGAAATTGGTCAGGAGCTCAACTAAACATTTGAGCAGACATGGAATTGCAGACTGGTTTGGGTTGGAAGGGACCTTACAGCTCATCTCCTTCCAGGCCAGGGACACCTTCCACAAGCCCAGGTGCTCCAAGCCCCAGTGTCCAACCTGGCCTTGGGCACTGCCAGGGATCCAGGGGCAGCCACAGCTGCTCTGGGAAACCAGAGCCTCAGCACTTCCTAGAGAACAGTTCCTTCCCAGTGTCCCATCCATGCCTGCCCTCTGGCACTGGGAGCCATTCCCTGGCTCCTGTCCCTCCATGCCTTGTCCCCAGTCCCTCTCCAGCTCTCCTGGAGCCCCTTCAGGCCCTGCCAGGGGCTCTGAGGTCTCTCCAGAGCCTTCTCTCCCCCAGGCTGAACACCCCCAGCTCTCCCAGCCCTTTCCCTAGCAGGAAGCTTCCATCAGCCCATCGTCCCTTTCCCCCAAGACAAATCCATCACAAACTGGAGCCTGAGCTCAGCAAAAGCCCAAGTGTGCTCAGGCCTGTGCAAGCTCCTGGAGAATGGAGGCCACGTCCCTCCCTGATGAGTTGCCAGAGCTCCTGACACAGCACAAGGAGAGCAGACAGGCACAAGCATGGCTGCAGGGCCATATGCTGCCATATCCCATGGATGTTCCAGAAACCACTCAAAACACCCCACAAAACCCACAGGAGAGTTATTCTCTGGGGAAGCAGCTCACTCCCAGCCCCAACACAAAGATCTCCCTGGTCCAGGTGCACAGGAGCAGGTTTAACTCACAGGTTACTACCAGAAGTATGTCATGGAGATGGGGGGTCACAGAAAATAAGTACTGACTCATTTTCACCTGAAAACAAGAACCAGAAGTTGAGGACTTAAGAAACCTCCACATTTTAAATACCAGTGGCCACCACAGTTGGTGCTCACCTCATCCCAGCACTCAGGGTGGGCAGCTAAATTTAATTACTGGGCAGGTGATGTAATTAATTAAAAGGCAAACACAAACCAGTGGGGATCTCTTCCTTTGGCGTGAAAACCTCGCTGTGCTGCAATGGAAACCGGGGCCAGGAAAATCTGTGTGTGCCCAGCAAAATGCTGCAGAGTCCTGCCCAGGCTGGGGGAGCATTCCATGGGGGCTGCAGCAGGGACAGCACAGCATTATTCCCACCTGCAAAGGGGTGCACAGATCACACCTGCAGCGTGCTGGAATTCTTAACATCCCCCTCAAACTACAAAATCCATTCCAGCTCCTGCAGTGTTAAACAGGGAGGTGCAGGAGCAGAGAGGTTCAGTGGGACTTTTCCACAAATCCCCACGGGGATGTGGCACTGGGAGCCCAACCAGGACAAGGTTCAGTTCCCAAGGAAATGATTTTCTTGCTGAATCCCCAACACACACAAGGCAGCTGCACAACCGCTTGGCACCGAGTTGTGATTTCAGAATCAAATGCTCAGCAATTATTTCCTTCTATATGTTTGGTAAATTTAGTTAAGACAACTCATTAGGTGTCTCAGCAATTTGGAAATTACTAGGTAGTTAGAACATGGTTTTTTCTTTGGGAATACTAATTGTTAGAAAATAGGGCAATTCTTCCAACATTTCCTGATCTCTTTTTTTTTTACCCTGGATTTCAAATCTTGCAGTCTATCTCCTTTCTCCAGCTGCCTTCAGTTCGGCACAGATTGTGTTGCCACATTTAAGAAACAGAGTTTAAAAAAAATCCTGGTAATATATATCTCTATTTACTGCCAAAATACTCCCATCTCTTTTGGTAATGTTCAAATGAACATGCAAGGCACAAGATTTTGCTTAGCAGGCACTGCAGGTACACACAAAGCCTGAGGGAGTGGTTAGAGAACAGATGAGCTGCTCTGAACTTTTCCTTTTTGCAGGTGAAAAATCCAGATCTTCCTCCACAAAATAACACCCAAAGCTCCTTTCCTGCAGTCTCAGAGCCAAGGGACAGGTGAGGATCACAGCCAGAGGGACGGCCACAGGCTCAGGTGGTTCTCACCCAACAAAGTGATCCAAATTTGAACACACAAACCTTTCCAATCCCGTGGTTTTGTTCAGCCACAAAGCAGCAAAGATCTGCCTGGGAACGCTCTGATCTGTGCTTTATTCCAAATGCAGGTTGTGAGACCTGGGACTGAATCAACACCTGAACACCTCCAGCCTGAATTTTGCTTCACCCTCTGCAGCTGGTCCCTCTTTTTCAGGAAATCTATTCAGCAGTCCCAGGAGAGGAAAAAAAGGTGCTATTTTTCCATGATAAAAGGCTCCAAACTAAAGCTGACACGGCACAGAGACACTGCTTTATTTTTTCTAATTACTTCAGCTCTTGAAAGCATTGAATGATCTTCCCAAGGCTCTGGGGATGCTGCTGCTGTTGGGTTTGATGAAACCTGATAATAAAAGTGCACCTGGTATCCTAAATCAGCTCTCCTGTGAGGAGGATGCTCTGTGTCTGTCCCACATAACACGCTGGGAAGGCAAGAACATTCCATAAGTCTCCAGGAAGAAAAAAATAATTACAAATACTGCCCCCAAACGAAATTTAATCATCCTCCCAAGTACCAGGCATCTGTGGCTGCCATATGTGGTCTGCCACAGCATTCCCTCAGACATGCATGCTTCAGCCAGGAAGGGCTGGAATAACGTGGTGGGTTCCTAAACCACCCTCCAATCACCCTCCTGTGATGGGAGGGAGAGCTCCTGCTCAAAAAAATAATCACACCTCCAGCCAGCTCCCTGTTACTGCACCAGGGATGTTTAACCTGGGATCTGCACGAGGATCAGCTCCCATTGCTCCTCTTATTTCACTCTGTTCCAGTTTATCTCTATCTCCCTTTTGGTTTCATGTGGCTTAGCTTGGTTTGCTCTCCCTGGGGCTCTCCTGTCCCCAGGTCACCTTTGGGACAACCAGGATGTGCTGGAATCTGAAATGCAGGGAACTCTCAGAACTTTGGGTTTGTAAGACAAAGTCTAGAATTAAGCACAGGATTTGATCTGAGACCTTGGAAAAGGCTCCCAAACTCAGGTGCTAGAACTGAGAATGTGGATTTAAAGCAGAGACATATTAAGTTAGGAAGAGGAAAGTTTAAAGTTTTAGAATTTAGGATATAGAACAAATAAAAGCAGTTCCAGAGGTGAACAAGGAGTTTAGGATGCAGTACTGTGGGTTTGTGTGCCATAACATGATGGCTAAGAAAGCTCACACACGAGTCCATAAGATGAAATATTTAAAGATTGGGTCAAAACCATAAATATCCTTGTTGGCAGTGCTTTATTGGTCAATAGATCCTTTAAAAGTCCTGTAACTGAGGGTCTTGGGACCTTCTGGGCCATGCAGTGAAGATGTGAGCCCAACTCACCCTTCCTGCCTGTGTAGAACAAAAACAAACCACATCATTTAAAAAACTCAGAGCTCCCATCTCTCACTCATTTGGAATTCCTTCAAAATCCCCATAAGGATGACCTGTGCCAAGCTGGGGCTGCTCTCAGACACCACAGAATCCCAGAATCCCAGCCTGGTTTGAGCTGGGAGGGACCTTAAAGCTCATCCAGTGCCACCCTTGCCATGGCAGGGCCACCTCCCACTGCCCCAGGCTGCTCCAGCCTGGCCTTGGGCACTGCCAGGGATCCAGGGCAGCCCCAGCTGCTCTGGGAATCCCAGCCCAGCCAGGAATTCCCAATTCCCAATGTCCCATCCATCCCTGCCCTCTGGCACTGGGAGCCATTCCCTGGCTCCTGTCCCTCCATCCCTTGTCCCCAGTCCCCCCTTTACAATCCCCTTTAGGATACTGGAAGGCCACAGAGAGGTGTCCCCAAAGCCTTTTCTTCTCCAGGCTGAACAAAGGAAAAATTTCAGTTTATTCTCCTGGAAGACTGATCAGCAGCACCCATTCATTAACTGAAATGATTTTTCCACTTCCCAACAAATAAAACCAGCCCATCTCTTTCAAGCACACATGGAATACTTCATGTCCCTTCAGTCCCCCAAGCAGGGATGTGCAGCACAAGAACCTTCAGGGTATTCTACATGTGAGGAATGAAGTGGAATTTTCCTCAGGGCTGAGAAGAACCTTGCCACCTGTCTGCTTTCACTGCATGCTCTTCCTAATTCCAACAGCTAATTTCAAGAATATACATCTTTTTTTAAGGATTTTGATGATTACAGTGCCCTGATTTTCTTCTAGAGTGGTGTCACCACTTCCCACACCATCAGGCTTTACACAACCAAAATAACCCTGAATATTTATTTTACTTTTTTTTCAACAGAAGTGGTTTAGAACGTCACAGAATCAGACAGAACCAGACTCCCATCTTCAACAGAATTATAGGAAAATGACTTTGTTTCAAATGTTCATGCTGGGTAGTGAATGGGAAGGAATTGTGACATGCTGGGAGGGCATTGCTGAAATGAATTTCACACTGCTTAATTTAAGCCAAGCAACTGATGGAGCTTGGGCCTAAGCTGGGTATGTTGTGTTATGTTTTGTTTTTAATTAGCTCCTTCCTTCCAAAAGCTTCCAAAGCAGGAGGTTTAGAAGCTGCTTTAAACACTGATAAACGAGGCTTACAAACAGAGAATTTTAATTTTTGGTTTTTTACATTTTGTACTTTTTTATTTTATTTTTTTTCCCAAGGAGCCGCCATGATCTCTGCTTACTTTTCTTGCAGCAAATCCTGAAATCACTTGACTGCTGAACCTACAAGAAGCTCTTCTGGACTGCTAGGCATCTCTCAGGAAGAAAAAGCCCTAATTTTCCAAGTGCTGAGCAGGCTGCAAATAGCAACTGCTTCCCCCGAGCCCTTGCAATCCAAAAGCTCGACGTGCTGAGAGCAAAATCCAAGAGAAAGGACATTTTGCTGTCACCTGCTGAGGTAATATTTGAGTGACACTTTATGGCCCTTCATTGCTGTAATCAACCAGGGAGCCCAAGGACTTTCTAGGACTTTGCTGCCCACTGGGAATTCACAGGGATGGGGCTGGGAATTCAGTGGGGCCAATTCGAGCAGCTCTGGGAGCACTCTGAGCTCCCCCAAAACAGGTTGGTTTTTATCATTACTGCACAAAATGGGGGGAAATATCCCCCACTGATAATTCTGCTGTTCCCACATCTGCTCCTACTCGGGTATTGCTCCACACACTGAAAACACAACACTGTTGTGAGAGGGATTTGTTGTTATCAGTATTCCCAGGTGGTTTGTGAGGACCAACAGAACACAGGACAAACAACCAAGCAACTGTTATTTTGGGAAATGAGAAGCAGGAACAAAGAAATACCCAAGGTTTTCAAAAAATCTGGGGATGCCACTGGCAAAATAGTCTCTCCATGTATTCCCTGCTGGGATAAATGGGAAGGTAGTAATGATAGGTGGAAACACAAACCCACAAGGAGGGAACAGCCAGAACTTTGTGCTACATCTCAACTCCAGCCACTATAAATCTTTTTTTTTTTTTTTTTTACACAGTGTGAACGTATTTTCCCAAATTCTTATGACTTTCTGGTCATCAGGGCCCTCAAACCCAGCCCATTCTGGGATTTGGTGACTGACAGTAATTTAGAGAGTTAAACATTAAAAATTCAAAGACAATTTTTGAATTTTTTAATAACTGCCTCCAGTTTTATCTACAAAATGGATTCTTAATGAAATATCTTAGGAGAAACAATAGTTTAATATTCCTTCTTGCCAGCAACCAACAAGCATTCCCATAAAGAAAAAATCCTTTAGGAGTCACTATGTTACTCACAACCCTTTTGATCTGGCATAAGCAATAACTAAGAAAGACCCTGATGGTCTCATTTTGTGCAAAAACTCCTTCTCCATCACAGTTCTCATATGCACCAGTACACACAAATCTGCAGGAGCAAACAGGACAACTTTAATCACCTGGATATTGTTTTTTGCTGAAAGAAGGTAAAAAAGAGACTTGTCAGGAGAGGAATCTGTCAATCTCAACAAGATTTAAAGCCTTTAAAAAAGCTTTGCCATTATTGTGGGATACTGTAGCAGAGGTATATCCGCTCCAAAAGAAAATGTCAAAGGTTCTGCTGGTGCCCTATAAATCTGCACTGAAATGCAATCAAAAAGGCAGGGAATGGGGATGATGAGTGAAGTCAGAGCCTGGTCAAAGGTACAGCAAAACATGCAGAAGGAAGGAAAACCTTCCAAGATGAGCAGGCAGAGTAGAAAGGCCCCAAGTAAGGAACTCATCCCAAAACTGGAAGGTGGTGGCTGAGGTTACCGAGTGAGCTCTCCCTGGACAGGGAAGTGTCCCACTGACAAAGCCATTCCTTGCATTTCCAAAGAAAGAGAGGATGAGGGGGAAGGATGGCACTCACAAACCAGGCTGAGCTTCAGGAAGTTCCAAATCCCCTTTCTGCCCTGAACAAAGCAAAGCCCCCAGTACCAAGCTGCCGGTGCTGGCCAGAGCCCTCCCCTGGCGCTGCAGCTGCTGGAGCAGAGATTTCCTGTGTGACAATGTGACACGGATCCAGGCACACAACAGCGGGGCCTGGGGATGGACCAGGCACAGGTTATGTGCCAGTGGATCCCTGGCACTCCCTGCAGGACACAGATCACCGGGAGAGCTCCGTGCTCCACAAGAATTCCCTGCAAGCGCCGGTGCCCTGAGCTGCCGGCAGGAAGGAGAGGCTCCTGCTCAACTCGCATTTCTCTGGTGCCTTGGAGCACGAACTGTTATTATTTCCTCCTTTCCGTGCGTTTCCCATGCCAGGAGCTCTCTCCCTGGCAGCTGTAGTGCCGATGGCTCCTGTGGGATCAGGGCTGCGTTCAGCCGCAGTGGCTGCTGTGCACATCCCGCTTCCCCCGGCACAGAGCTGCAGGATGATCCAATTCCTGCCGCTCTGGAGCTGCTCCAGCGTGAGCAGGGCACAGCCCCGCGTGCTCCACTGCCACAGCATCCCCTCCCTGTGCCCAGCAGGCGGGAATGCTGCGGACACCGCAGGCGGCAGCGGCAGCAGTGCCGGGGAGGAGGAAGAGGAGGAGGAGGAGGTGCCACACCGGCCCCAGCAGCGCCTTCCGTCCCGCAGGGATGAGCATCCCCAGGGATGAGCCACTGCTTCTCCCCTGGGAACAGCCGGACCTTCCTGGGACACGGCAGGGGAGGGGACAATGCACCTGCCATCATCCCATGGATGTAACGACAAGGTCTGCTCGGGGTACCCAGACTCAGCTTCCAGCCCCAAAGAGGATTTTCCCCCAGCCCCACCAATGACACACAGCGCAGTGAAGGTACAAAATCCTGCTCGATCCCTCTCCTCGGAGGCAGAGGTCATCGTGTGCCTCCTTCCCAGGAACACTGCCCAGAGAAGCTGTGGCTGCCCCATCCCTGGAAGGGTGCAGGGCCAGGTTTGACAGTGGAAGGTGACCCTGCCCATGGCAGGGGTGGAAGGAGAAGAGCTCTGAGGTCCCTTCCAAGCCAGGCCATGCTATGATTCCTGCATTCCTATGAAGTTCCTGTCCCCTGCACATCTTTTCCAGCAGGGAAGGGCAGAGTGAGCACAGAGCGAGCACAGAGCACCACAGGCACAGCCAGGGTCTGAGCTGGCTCCTGACAGACACATTTGTGTCTGCATCTGCCTTGAGCTGCCCTGACACAGCCCCTTCCCCACCTCCATCCCAAAACGCGCACAGAGCTGCACGAGGCACGCTGCCGACACCCCCAAATTGGTGGAATAACTGAGAGGAAAAACGTGCTGAGCCCTGGGGAGGAGGAGCTGCTCCTCCTGCCCGTGCAGCCCGGCCAGCTCCCTTGGATCTGCTGGCAGGAAAGCGGGAGAGGAGCAGGAGGAGGCTCATTTCTCCCCCTGGCAGCACCTCTCAGCCAGGCTGTGAGGCAGCAGCACCATCACAGTGCTGGGCACAGGCACACAGGGACTTGCTCTAAGAGAAAGGAGTGAAACAAAATGAACACAAACCCCCCGAAGTCCCTCAGCTCCCCAGAGACTGCAGCAGGACCCAGGCAGGCAGCAGCCACTCGGGAAAGCACTTTGCTGACTGCCTTCCTCAAGTGCTGCGATGGGAGAAAGCTGCTTCAGCTCCCAGCTGCTGGCAAGTGGCTTCTTCTCCTTTCTTTATTTTTGCAAGTAATGCAGCAACTGCACTTGGGTGAAAAGGCAAAGGGAGGAATTATTTAACAGCTGAAAGAAACGTGCAGCCATCAGGACTTTTGGGCTGCACTTCATTGAAATACATCGGTGCAGCTCCTCTTAAAGCTACGTTTGGTTTTATCCCTCTGTTCAGTTCTGGCCCCACATTTCAGATTTAAAGGCACACATATTTCTCGTTTAGATTGCTTGGAAAATCTTCAGCAAAACCAGCCTGAAAAGCTGTGGTGCCTTTTGAGAGATCTGTTCACTGATCAGTTCTGAGCAAAACAGCACTGCAGTGTTTGTATTTATTTGCACTGTTGTGGTTGTTACACAGCTGGAGGATACAGGTGGGATTTCTTTACCTGTATGAGATCAGACCATCCAGAAGAAAGGCAGACAAGCTTTATGAATAATTACATGTTGTTGTGGAATGTAAAACATCCAATTCTGATACCAAAGAGATCTCATACATCTTTTATAAATTAAATTCTCGCTTGTGAAGGAAGACACAAAATATCTGTGCAAAGCTACATCCCTTTGAAGGCGCCTTCCCCCTCAGCAGGTACAGCCTGCGTGCAGAGAAGCTGAATAAGAAATCACAGGACAGAGCTTCCTCCTGCAGACAGCACAGAGTCTGTGGAATCTGATGGGTTTGTGTGCTGTATCCAGAGGCTGCTGACAGAAATTGTGGCTGTCCTGTCTCTGGAAGTGTCCAAGGGCAGGTTGGACGGGGCTCTGGGATGGTGGAAGGTATCCCTGCCCATGGAACTGGATGGGCTTCAAGGTCCCTTTCAACCCAAACCAATGTGGGATTCTAGGAAAACCAACCAAAAGGAAAGATTCCTATGTGGTATATTCCATACAGAGTAGGGAGGCTAAATATTTAACAAGGTTCTTTAATATTCTAACAGACAAAACATCTTCAGCATCAGCACTAAAAGGACATCCAATGGCAAGTCTGAAGGCCCAAGCCAACTCCTCAACACAACTTGCACTTAGCCACCAGCAGTGCATGAATTTTGAATGTGTAAGGGGAAACACTGCAGTGCGTGCCTCCTCTCCTCCCAGCCTCCCACTCACCCTGGGTGTTTACACTGATCTATTAAAGGGAAATATCACTTAATGCATTCTTGGAATGAATCTGCTCCAGGCAGAACACAGGAGCTACTCAGCCATGTACTCCTGCACTTACTAGCACTCTGCTCCTTGGGGCAGCAAGGAAACATCACAGACAGCTGTAATGGAAAAACAGAGGGGGTCAAAGTAGAACTCATTTGTCTGTTTTTCCATCTGTCAATACCCCCTTCATTTTCCAATAAGAGATCAATAACAAGTGCAGAGCTCCACCATTCCTGGTTTATGGTGTGCAAAAACATCTGGAGAACATTTTAACCAGAACAAGCACCACAGTGGGGATAGAGCTACTTCTCTTACTTGTAAGAAACTTTGGAAATAAGTATTCTTTGAAGCAGTTTTGTCTGTTCCAACAGACACTTCAGTGGCACATTTTAGCTCAAGCAACACTGCTTACAGAACATGAGCTGGCAGCTTGGCTGTGTCACACACTGGAGAAACCTGCCCTGATGAATCCAGCTGGACCTCGTGGGCAGGTGAGTGCAGCCACAGCTGCAGAACCCCAGCCACCTCCTCTGTGGTGTCCCCTGGACACTGATTTCCGTGGGATCTGTCACCCCTGGAGTGTGGCAGCTCTGTTCCTGAGCTTTATCACACAGGGGTCTCTCACAGCTGCCACAGGCTGGGCCAGGCTTTTTTTCCTTGGTGAGATTTTCCAGTTATTGGTCATAATTGAAACATCCCTGCCCAAGGGTGATGCTGGGGCTTGTTTTGTCAGGACCTGATGAGCTCAGCACTAATTGTCCTGGAACATAAACTTTTATCACGGTATCTCATGACCTATATATCACAGATTAACTGGTGATTTGTCAGAACACATCCTTTTCCCAAGCAAGAGAGAGACATTCTGCAGGGAATCCACCAACCTCAGTGGGAATGGGGGTTAAAATAATGCCAAGAAATTGTGCATGGAAAGGAGACATTTATAAAGTAGCAGCACAGGGGAGCAACCGTTAGAAACATGATGTTAATCTTATTCCAAGAGACTAAAGGCTGGGATGAAGTTTGAACTGCTAGGCCAGGGGTATTCAGGTTGTACCTGGCTCTGTGAACAGGAGAAGGGACAGGGAGGATGCCTTGGCCACCTGAGCCTAGAGCCTGTGCCATGAGGGCTGAGGGCTTGTTTCTGGCCACAAAGGACATTGCTGCTGCTGCTGGAAATGAAATCCTGCAGCCTCCTCCACACCGAGAGCACTGGCACAGCACCCACAGCAACACTTCCCAAGGGAACAGGACACCTCTGCCAGTGCCATCACTGACTGGGGTGCCATTCCAGCAAGGACACAGCCCCTGGGAGGAAGCAGAAAGCACCAATGAGCTGAGCAGAGTCCCTTTGCAGGGAAATGCCCCAGCACTGGGACAATCCAAGGGAGGACTCACGGGGAAAATGTATTTGGTATAAGCAGGATTCTCCCAGAACAGAAAGGCTTGTGAAGTTTTATATGAAGCATCAGCAGCTTGTTCAAACACCACTTCACCCCTCCAGTACTCAGCACCATGATAGGGAGTGGTTTTTCCTCATGATTTCTGCCTTGGTGCTGTAAAAATCAAATCCCTGCCAGGCTGCATTCCCCATGCTGGTGAAGCAGCACAACCAAATGGCTCAACTTCTGTAACTTATGGAGCCTTTGTCCTATGGGACTTTTTAGGGAGAGAAAACACAAGCAAACCAAACCAGAAGAGCAGCCCCTTGTCCTCCTCTCCCCTGCCCTGGTGAAAATCAAAACCCTCCTGAGGAGCAGAGCAGAGCCTGTGGCCACCACAGGTGCCCTTTCTGAGTCCTTTCCTCAGGACACTTCAAACCCCTTCTGAGAAGGCTTTAGAGAGAAGCAGCAAAAGCAGATTTACATCCTGTGCTGTGCATTCACAAATTCAGGCACTGCTGCCTTCCTCCAGCTCTCATGGCTGGCTCTGGCCAGTGGAATATCCTCCAAATCAAAAATCCAGTTTACTTGCTCAGAACCATGGGGCAGACAAAGCTGTGCCCCACACATTGCACGTGAGTGGATACTTATGCTGAGATATGAAAAGAAGGGAAGAACATGGCAAAAGAAGACACTAGAGCTGAAACCAGTTCACTGTTGGCATGAAAACCAGTGACAAAGCACTGTGGAAAAATACAAAGCAGGAGCTGAGGAGAGGCTGCAAGCAAATCCTGACACCACCTGTGATCCCTACGGAACTCAGCACCCCGCCAGCTAAATGACATTTTGGAATTAATCACTGGATTCCAAATGACCATGAGCAGTTGTCCTGTTTGTAGAGCAATCTGCATTTGGGTAAAGTGCTGATTTGGAAAATCAGGCTCTCCTATCTTTATAAATGCATGCTCCAAGGGAAAACATCCACCAGCTCAGGGTCTCCCAAGCAGAGCATGTTTTTGGGAGATAGGGAAGCAGGGCATGGCATCAACAAATCCTAGGCTAAGCTTCTTCCCTTGTTGTTTATTATTTCTATGATGTGCTCCTTCAGCACCAGGAGCCACACTGCTCCCTCCAATGCCCTTGAGCCCAGGGAGAGCTGCCTCCACTTCCCAGCAGCAGCATTTCCTCAAGCACCGGGCAATTTGGAGAGCAATCTGCAAGCCAGGAGCAGCACGGTGCTGAGAGGGCCCTGTGGCTGCACTCCACAGCCAGCCAGGAGCTCAGCAGGAAGAATCCAAAAGCAGGATAAAGCCACAGCTCATCACACACCTTGGTGCTCCATGTGAACTCACAGTTTGAGCAACCACACCCTGGACCATCAGCTTTTCTTGATTGATCCTTGAAGCTTTTCTTTTTTCTTTTTTTTTCCCCCATTTAATTTCAATGTGTTTCTGGTATTCCAGTATAAAAGAAGCACCTCTATGGAAACAGCAAGCAGCAATTTATAAAAATGACTTATGATTCTTCCTGAGTGTTTTATTTGACTACTATACTATCAAATCACAAAGTGGCATTTAAGGAACAGAAGATGTGAGTCACACAGAAAACCATCCTCACAAGAGCACAAAGCAAGGCAGGCATACCTAATGCTGTAGTAGTAGAACTTTGGATATTTTAGGAGGAAAATCTAAGCAAAACCACCCCAGCAAAGCCCCAAACAAACCACCTTGCAGCCTCTCAGGCAGCCCTTTCCACACAAGATAAATATCAGGCAGCTGATGATTCATTAGGCAAGGCAGTCTATTAGGGGCTAATAGAAACGAAAACAGATCTGAAACTGTCAAAAACACACAGAAGCTCTGGCCATGTAAAAGCCAAATTGCAATGAGAATCCAGGAGACATAATGGGCAGAGGATAAGGTCTTTTTGTTGGAAAATATTGATTGTTGTCCCAATCAAAGCAGAGCTTAGCACACATTTGAAAGGAAAAATCCTACATGAACAAGCAGCAAGCAGATAAGTGGTTAGGCAAAAGATCCTGACATCCCTCAGCCTTTTGGGATTCAACATTAGAAACTGCACTAATTGGAAGGGGCAAGTTCAGAACAGCCAAGCCCAAAGAGAAGCAAGAGAAGGGTGTCCACCAAACCAAGAGCACTGCAAACACCTCTCCCAGTTCACATTCCTATCCCTGGGAGGGTGGGCAGGCCCTGGCACCTGTGCCAGAGAAGCTGTGGCTGCCCCTGCATCCCTGGAAAAGTTCAAAGCCAGGCTGGACAGGCCTTGGAGCAGCCTGGGATCCTGGAAGGTGTCCCTGCCTGCAAAACCCATCAAGATGTGCAAAAAAACCATCAGATGTCAACTACCAACCTTCAGCTGGACAATCTCACAAGTGCCCTGTGGACATGACAAACCCAATAAACACTGACACCTTCCTATCCAAGCCACTGGAAGTCCCAGGTTTTATCTGGCAGCTGGATAAAGCCTCTGCTTGCTCTCAGCTGTCTGTTGTACAAAGATGTTCTACAGAATGAACTGGGTGCTGCAGAACCACTTTTAAATACACATTCTGATGGTTACTCAAACCCACAACAACTGAGGCATACAGAGCAAGCAAAGCCCACCTTTCCTCCCCCTTTAGCAATCACAGAGGCACCAGACACAAATCCAATCAATATTTGGATATGAACTTCCCTACCAAGGTTTGTTTTTCTATAATCACTTTTTCTGCTTGAGCAGCACACTCAGAGATCTCCCTGTCTCAGGTGCCTTGAGAAAAGTGCACGCTGGCAGCAGAAGGAATGGCAGTTTGAAGAGTAATGTCACTGAAAAAGCAGGGGACTACAGTGTCCTCACAACGCTGTGCTGACCATTCACACAGTGAACAGAATGGGCTTCCCCACTATTCCCATCACCTTTTTCCTAAAAATTCTCAGCAATGCTCTCAAGAATTGTATGGACTAACTGGAGACAAACCCTATTACAATGCAGCACCACACCCAGCCCTGCTCATGGCAAACTGGGACCAGTAATTACCTGGGTTTATCTCACTGGTGCTTAGTCCCTATAAACACCAAAGGAAAGAGGAAAGACCCCTTTCAGAATCTCAAATGCTTTTGTGGGCATGAATCCCACCACAGGTGTTTGTCTAACCCTTGGTGACAGAGTCTGAGCTTGCACAGAAGGGCATCACCCTGGCTTCATCAGTCCTGCTTCCCTGAGAGCCTGCTCTGTACCAGCAGGAGGAGAGAGGCTGTGGATGCAGGGATGGGAATTGCCAAGGGAAGCCAGGCAGGGTTAGATGCACATCAAACAACTGAAAGAGGTCGAGGAGAGAAGGAGCTTCTATGGCTCAGGAGAGGAGGATATGCTGGGGAAAGAGCAAGTAAGTCAAAGCAGTTACTGAAAAAATCTACTACAACAGGGATACACAGGGCAAGCAAAGCCACCCTTCCATCTCCTGTATGGGTCAGGGACACCACGTGGAAACCCAATCAATAGGAACCTCCCCTCCACAACCGCCGGTGGAAGACGAAGGCGTGAGAGAAATAAATGCCTTTGTAAATGGCTGGGACAGGAGGAGGCACAGCCGCCCCGCCTGGGAAGCACGGGATGACCGGTGGAAAGGCACGGGGCTGTCACCGGCGCCCGGGGCTGTCACCGGCGCCCGGGGCTGTCACCGGCTGCGCGCAGCGCTGGCACCGCGCCCTCCCTCCATTCCAGGCCCCTCCCGGCGCTGCCCTGCCCCTGGCTGCCCCCACGGCGGCCGTCACTGACCCCACAGCGGCCCCTCGCTGAGCCCACACCGGCCCCTCACTGACCCCACAGCGGCCCCTCGCTGACCCCACAGCGGCCCCTCAATGCCCCCTCACCGGCCCCTCACTGAGACCAGAGCGGCCCCTCACCGACCACACACCGGCCCCTCACTGACTCCACAGCAGCCCTCGCCGACCCTATAGCAGCCCCTCACTGCCCCCACAGTGGCCCCTCACTGGCCCCACAGCGGCCCCTTGCCGACCCCACAGCGGCCCCTCACTGGCCCCACAGCGGCCCCTCACTGGCCCCACAGCGGCCCCTCACTGGCCCTAGACCGTTCCTTCACTGACCCCACAGCGGCCCCTCGCTGCCCCCACAGCGGCCCCTCGCTGCCCCCACAGCGGCCCCTCACTGGCCCCCACTGACCCCACAGCGGCCCCTCACTGGCCCCCACTGACCCCACAGCGGCCCCTCGCCCACCCCACAGCGGCCCCTCGCCCACCCCACAGCGGCCCCTCGCCCACCCCACAGTGGCCCCTCGCCCACCCCAGACCGTTCCTTCCTTGACCCCATAGCAGCCCCTCACTGACCCCACAGCGGCCCTCGCTGACCCCACAGCGGCCCTCGCTGACCCCTCACCGACCCCACAGCGGCCCCTCGCTGACCCTATAGCAGCCCCTCACTGACCCCACAGCGGCCCTCACTGACCCCTCACCGGCCCCTCACTGACCCCACAGAGGCCCCTCACTGACCCCTCACCGGCCCCTCACTGGCCCCACAGCGGCAGCCCCCGCTCACTCCCTGCCGGCTGCAGAACCGAGCTGACCCCACACTGCCGCAGCTCCTCCCAGCTGCCCCATAAGGCAGCAAAGCAGCCCAGATAACCCAGATAAGGCAGCGAAGCAGCCCAGATAAGGCAGCGAAGCAGCCCAGATAAGGCCTCACGTGCTGACAGGCCTGCACCTGACACCCCGAGAGGCGAGGAAAGGTGCTTCACATGCTCAGGTGTTGCTCTGAAGGGAGAAATAGAAGCAAAGGAGCCAAAAGGGGCTGTTCTGATGGTTCTGCAGGTGCAAACACTGAGCCCAGCCAGGTGTTGTTCCTGGGGCTGCCATGGACTCTGCATCACAGGGGACTTGTTGCTAACTCCTGCAGAGAATTTTTTAATGAAATGCTGCCTTAATGGAAATGTAATTTCACAGAAGGAAAAAGTGATTTCTTGTGGGAAGGTTTCATTGAAGTTTGTTCCACCCTGAAAAGGGTGGAATCTTTCCCAAAATCCAAGAGAAACTCCAGACTGGCTATGGAGCAGCATCCCAGTCTCTCCCCACCACAGACACAAGACAGTGAGTTCCCAACTGTTAGAGGTAAAGCAAAATTCATTTATTATTTGCTTGCCCAGGGGATCTCGCTGCCTTAAGCCCCTGTGCTAACGGGCTTTTATATCCTCTTGTGATCAAAAATGTGAAATGCTTCCCTACAAGGCAAACAAGCTTTAATTCCCTAAAGGGTGACCCTGTTTAGAACTACCCAAAGAATTTTAAAAAAGGCCTAGAAATCAAAAAATCACAAGGCAGGACAACAAGCAAGGGAAAAATCTTCAGTGGGAAGATGTTTCTCCCTAGGGTGATGCCCTCTCCATCTTTCTGTGCTCCTGACAAGGACACCTGTCCCTGCAGAACTTGTTCACTTCCATATCCCTAATCCCATCTCTTTCCCTAAACGTGGAAAGGACTTTTTGCCTACAGTCACTGGGAGTTTTCCTCAGCTTCAGCAGTGTAATTTTCCTCCTCCAAAAAGCCTCACACCAGCTACTGCATCATCTACTTCACGTTAATCATCACAGCTGGAAATGGACTGTAATACCATGCACACACTCATTTCTTTATATATCCATCAATAAAAATGGTATTTTTGCTTGTTTTATATATGTACACACACAAACACATTATGATAAGAGATGCTGTTACAAAAATCATAGAAATACCTGTTCACTGTTAAGAAATGTTCATTGCTGAGCAGTGAATCAGGAGAGATTAGGTATAAATTTTACAGCACCTTTCCAAAAGTGAGCATGTTTACTGGGGATAAGTGCCACTCACTGCCCATTCACTTCTGCCTTTAATGCAATTAAAGCTGCATTCTGCACGCAGGGCTGGCTGTGTTTCACGAGGGCAAATGCCCACTTCAGGCAGACGCTCCCGTGCTAGTGACTCATGTGGCTGTGGTTTATTCCGTGCTGGAAGCGCTGCAATTAGCAGAGCCCTCCCTCCCGGCCCGCGGTGCTCCAGGGGAGGAAGGAGGATCCAAGCCGGGGCTGCTCCAGCTCTCCAGCTGCAGGATGAGCCTTCCAGGTCCTAAACCAGAACAATGCGGAGGCCCTGCTGTCATCTCGGCACGCTGCTCGCAGTTATTCGCTCTGCACCGCAGGGAACCAGAATTCCACCACGATTCCTTTCCCACCGTCTCGATCCTCTCCCTGGCTCCTCTCCGGCCAGAAAGTGGCACTCATGTGACCCATCCCCACTACCTGTTTGCCAGGATATTGGCTCAGCAGGCATTCCCAATCCCTGAGTCAGGAGCTAAAATAATAAGGTTTAATGTTTTAAGCAAGTGGTTCGGGAGCATAAAGCAAACAGACACTCGGGGGATTTTAACTGCTTTGTGCCTGAGCCTTTGGGGTTCATGGCCTTCAGTTTTTCCATACAACTGGGAGATCCACGCTGCTTTTAAGGTTTGGGGTGTTTTTATTGAGAAAAGGGAGGTTCTCACGTATTCCTGTGATTCTGGAAATTAGGTCTATTAAAAGCATTCTCAATTACAGAGAGGCTGTAAAACTGCAACAGCTGTAAAACTGCATTATCATAAACTGCTTAACAGAGTACTAGGGAATCTGGAAATGACTTCTTCATCCCAGTCCTTCCAAGTGGACATCTAAAGACCAAGTTCCTCTCATCCATAAACACAATTCTTCCAGCACAAACCCTAACCCAGAAATTTGTGCAACAGGTGCCATTAAAGCTGCTTTTCCCAAATAATTTTTGGAAGAGATCACCGGGGTTTGCTGAAATATGAACTAAACCACAAGAAATTCCACCTCACCATGAGAAAGGACTTCTTTCCATGGAGGGTGGCCAAGCACTGGAACTCTGTCCAGGGACGGTGTGGGGTCTCCACAGACATTCCAGACCCACCTTGATCCATTCCTCTGTCACCAACTCCAGGTAGCCCTGCCTTGGTAGGGGCTTGGACTGGGAGGTCTCCAGAGGTCCCTTCCAATCCCCTGGGATTCTGGGAATGCACAGAGTTGAGCATCTCAGAAGCACCTTTAAATCCAGCACACATTTACCTGCATTCTCTGATGAACTTTCATAAACGACACATTTCTTCTACACCAACCACTATCCAGCAACTCGGTTTTCTCAGCCCTAATTCTGCACTTTTAAGTTGCCTTCTTAAGAGCATAGTTAGACTTTGCTGAAAGACATTAAACCAGCACAAGGCAGAGTCGGGATGGAGAACAGCTCCCAAGGACTCACAATCTGCCTGGTTTACAGAAACATCCAGCTGGATCCCAAATCACATCCCTAGAGGAACCGACACACTCATCTGCACTCGGCCTGGCAGCTTGTGAGCAGCAGCAATGAGAGAGAACCCAAGGAAGAGTTAACCCACACATACCAAAAGAGCAAAAGGTCTAAATTGACCCAAAGCTTTCCTCATCCCTGGACGTGTCCAAGGCCAGGCTGGACAGAGCTTGGAGCAACCTGGGATTGTGGAAGGTCTCCCTGCCCATGAGATGAGCTTTAAACCCTTCCAACCCAAACCATTCCAGGCTTCTAAGCAGCAGAGTTTTGAAATAATTCCAATACCCAGTTCGGAAGGATTCCAATACACAGTAATTCCTCTCAACATGGTGCACTGCATTAATGACAATTTTGCCCGGTTGTTGTTCCTCTCTGCCTGAAATAAAGGGATGCTAAAACAAGTGAGGTAACACTCAAGAGGGATCGCACTTCCAGACCAACACTGACACAGGCAGGAAAAAATTCCTCATCCGAAGCCCTCCAGGACCCATCCATTCTCCTGAGGACACCACATCATACCATACATACGTCTGCATTGACGTACACTCTATATTATGTTGTTATCTATGTATTTTACGAGCTGTCCACAACGCCTTATGTAACGGATCCCTGTTTAATATGGAGCAGCGTGTCCATGGCCGCGGCAATCCCGGCCGATCCCCGGCGTGCCCAAAAACACCCAAAAACACCCACTCGGCCACCGGCGGGGAACGCTCCCGAACCGCGGCGTCCGACCGCGGCACCGGGGGCTCCGTGCTGCCAGAGACCCGTTTTGTGAGGGGTGCAGGGAGGGAGAATTCCCCAAGGAACCACGGCAGCCCGTCCCGGCATCTCTGGGGCAGCGCAGGGTCACCCCCCGGCGCCGCTCCCGCAGCACGGACACCCAGCCCGCCCGTGCGGGGCCCCCCGCCCCGCGCCCGCGGCACTCACCGCCTCCGAGTCTTCAAACCCATGCAGGTACAAGTTGTCGTACATGGAGAGCCGGTGCGGGGCCGGAGGGCCGGGGAGCGCGGCGGCGGAGCGCGGTGAGGCGGCGGGGCCGAGCTCCCTGAGCGCTGCGGCGGCGCCGCCTCCCGCCGGCGCCCCCCCGCCTGCCCCGCTGCTTCCCGCCCGCCGCGCCGCCGCCCCCCATTGGCGGAGCCGCGCCGCCGCCGCCGCGCCATTGGCTGGGACGCGCCGCCGCCGCCACGCCATTGGCTGGGACGCGCCGGCCGCGAGCGCCGCTGCGCGCTGGCGCCGCCTCACGGCGCCTCACGGGCTGATGGCGGCGGCCGCTGTGCCCCGGGGCGGCCAACACGGCGGAGGACACTTGCTTATTTGTAATAAAACTGGTTTACAATAAAACAATACTGTATAGTCTAGAGGCGACTGAGGAAGGATCTCATTAATGCATACAAATATCTCCAAAATACGCTGGCGCCAGGCTCCGTTCAGTGGTGTCAGTGACAGGTGGAGGAGCAATGGCCATAAAATAAAACAAAAGTCTCAGCTCGACATGAGGAAAAACATCTTTCCATGAGGGGAGCAGAGCACTGGAACCGCTGCCCAGGGAGGGCTGGAGTCTCCAGGTCATTCCCGACACCTGGACACATTCCTGTGTCACCTGCTCCAGGTCACCCTGGCTGGACTGGATGGTCTCCAGACGTCCCTTCCAGCCCAATCCTGTGATTTATTTACAATAAAATACAAGAGTTAATAAAATAAGATAATAAAATAATAAATCCAGGAGTTAAATACAGCCTTTCTTCTTCAAGACTCCAGAGAACAGCGGGTGGTTTCTAAAAAAACCATCCCTCCACCCTCCAACAATATTTGGGAACCCTGAAGCCACTAAGACTAAACAGTAAGAATTAACAGAGAACACACACACACAATGTCTGGAAACAAGAAAACCAAATCCTAACCACCAAGAATTAGAAGAACAGAAGTGTGAACCTGATTTACAACTAAATTAAGAAGCAAAATCTCTAAACAGGTTCCTCCTGGAGCTCTACAAATTAAACTTCTGGTGTAACACTACGTGATTAAAAAGTCAATAAATAATTAAACACTAATGACAGAACTGATTTACAATTTACTTCCTACTCTTATTAAAACAATTACTTAAAATCTCATCTTCATTGCAATCTGATCCACCACTGCAGTTTCACAAACGCTTCCTATTTGTGTTTTCCATTTGCTTCATTCACTTTTCCTTCCAAAAGCTTCCATCAATTCTGCAAAATTAACACTAATCCCATGGGAAGTGTCCAACAGACACCTGAAGCAAAGCCAACGGTGTTATTCTTGTGAATATTCCCATATTCACAGTTTCCTACAAATTCAATTGAAGATTTACCCCAAAGTTATGCTGTCTTATTCCCAATTTACTAATTCTGATGGAGGAGGATCTTAGCTTCTAAATAGTCCTTAAAATGTTCATGAAACTCCCAATCCAGGAGTTAATTTTTGCAGCCTGTTTTACAGACTTCTTGAAGATCTGTGATGTTCCAGATTGAAAGAATCAACTACAAGAATCATTTGGTCAGCTCAAATTTAAAAAAAAATGCTGTGAAATCACAAGATGAAGGGAAAGAAGTGAACTTCACATAGATTTGTAATAAAACATTTCAGAAATCAGGGGAATCAGATTTGATTTCCAGTCCTTACATTTCACACTGTCCTTTTTAAGACACAGAAGTTATTAAAAATACATATTTAATGACTCAACTCAAAAGGCTCCTAAAAGATGCTATAAAAATACAACTCCCTGTATTACAGAGGAATTCTAAATCAAAGACTGTTTTGAATATTATGAGGTAATTTATCCAAGAAACACACACTGAGGTGAGGGAAGAAGACACCCAGCTCTTTAAAGTTGACTGGGAAGTGATATAAATATAATAAATGTGCTGAGGGAACAGGGGGCTGAATGGAGCTGATATTATCCTGCAGGGAATTAGGGAATTCCACTGTTCAGGCCACTGGCCAGCACTACAGGAATGACCTGCTGAAAACATGCAATGGCTAAAGAACTGAAATGAGCCTTGGTGAAGTCTAAGCTTTGAAAAATGTCATTTTTTGAACGGCTTCAGTTACTGCATTATTCCTTTTTTTAAATAGCATTCATTGGTGATGTTAATTGGAGCCCACAACTCCACGTTTCCAAGGGCACAGGAGATTTTGAAAGAGATGTAAACAAAGGCCACGACTCATCCAAAACTTTTAATGCCCAACAAACACTGAGGATATAACCCAGTGTAAAATATCTTCAGGCTGGAGGTGGGGGAAAGAGAAGAGCTCAGAAGCCAGAATATTTGAGTATCCACAGCCCTCCAAAAATACTTGGCTTCCTCCAAATACTCTGCTGCCATTAGAGATTATTCACATCGTCTTTATTTTTAATTAGAGTACAAAGGAAATCTCTCTGAGACGTGCATCCATCTATCCCAAAATACCCATTATTTAGTCAGTCCTGAGCTACCCAAATGTGGGAGCACTGGGGTGTTTTTTTCCGAGGGCGTGAATACAGAACCAGAGAAAATTTTATTTCCAGCCCGATCTAATGATTCCTCAATCAAATGACAGCACTTGTGTGGTTCTTTCAGGAGCTGGAGCAATGAACTATTTGCATAAACACACTGAAGAGCTGCTGGAATAAATAAATGTGCAGGATCCAGATTGCCGAGGCGAGGGAACGCCTCGGCACCGCACTGCGCCAACCGGGATGGGAGTCAGCAACTTCTCCTTCTCCCCACTCCTGCAAATCCCTTCTTCCACCTGGGATCTCACCGAGGGGAGCAGCAGCACTGCCTCCCTTCCTGCTGCTCTGGGGGAGCCACAGCAATATTAAACCTGAAGCAGCAAAACCCCAACACAGCCACGTTCTTGACAGCCTCTCCCTGCTCTCACATGGTCCTGGATTCCTGACATTACTCAGGGATAATGAGGCAAAACCCCCCCAGAAGGCCAAGGCACATTAGCAAGGAGCATTAGTGGTTGCATTAAGAGCAGCCTTGGATATGGATCTGCTCCTTCCAGCACACACAGGGCTCCAAAACCCACAGTCCCCATCAGCATCCTCCCCATCAAACACAAACTTTGGGTTTCATCTTGCCCCGCCTGGACTCTGGGGTCTGCTGGGGAAAATTGCTCTCCCCTATGGAAAGCTGCTCTTGTAGATGATGAAGAGCCCATCCCTGTGCTCTTCATCAGCAAAAGAGCCCAGGGATGGATTTCAGAGATAGAAAGGGAAAGGACCATCCAAAACCAATCAGCATCCTCCCCATCAAACACAAACTTTGGGTTTCATCTTGCCCCACCTGGATTATAGGCCCTGCTGAGGAAAATTGCTCTCCCCTGTGGAAAGCTGCTCTTGTTGCCATCAGCAGAAGAGCTCAGGGATGGATTTCAGTGATGGAAAGGGAAAGGACCATCAGCAGTCTCCAGCAATCCACCTTGCCTCCATCTGTGGGAAGGAGGCCAGTTCCTCACTCTCCTAAATTACTTGGCACGGCCCCACTCCTTGCCCCTTCTCCCTCTAAAGCAATTTCCCTGCCTCTCTCCCTCCTCCTCTGTTTTATAATAGAGATTAGATAAGAACCTGGTGCAGTGACAGCAGCTTCTGCCCTGGGTGGAGGCACAGCCAGGAGAACCTCCTGAGATCCCCTCTAACCCTGTTTTCCAGCAGAATGGGATTCGTGGCACTTGGAAGTCCTTGAAGCCAGCAGAGGAATAGGGATTTATTTCTCTTCCAAAAGATTGTGCTGTTTGGGATATATCCTGGCACAGAGGATTCAGTGAATTTCAGGGTTTTATTTGAACAGACTGGGTGGACGGCGTGCTTTAATCCTTGGAATTTCAAGTAATAAATTAGTCTGGTCTAATTTGACAGTTCTGGAGGAAGCGAGGTGCCACCTATCCTAAAACACATTTATCTGACACTGTTATGTAAAGGCTGCTATAATTAAAGAGTGTGAAGACTCGGTTGTCACTTCCTCTTGGTTGGAAGCACCTCCAGTGAGAGGTAACTGGGCTACATTTGTAGGTACCCTCTATATTTAACGAGCTGTGAAATGCCTCTTTCCCAGGCACTGTGGAGACCTGCAGGAAGCCATGGCCTTCCAGAGGGTTTTTCACAGGGAAGGGAGGATGATCCCAGCTCCTGAGGCAGGCAGGGTGTGCTCCAAGGGTTTAACAGCTCCAGCCAACTCCAAATGTGGCTTCCACTGGAGAACAGGACTGAGCGGAGCAAATCCCAAATGGTCTGGAGAACAGCCCTGTGTGAGCACAGGGATCCCTCTGGAAGATGGGGAGCTTGGAATGGAGGATCCATGGGCAGTCACAGGGATATCCACGGACACTGATCCCTCTGGAACACGAGGAGCTTGGAATGGAGGATCCATGGGCAGTCACAGGGATATCCATGGACACCAACCCCTCTGGAAGATGGGGAGATGGGGAGCTTGGAATGGAGGGTCTGCAGGATCCATGGGCAGTCACAGGGATATCCATGGACACCAACCCCTCTGGAAGATGGGGAGCTTGGAATGGAGGATCCATGGGCAGTCACAGGGATATATCCATGGACACTGATCCCTCTGGAAGATGGGGAGCTTGGAATGGAGGATCCATGGGCAGTCACAGGGATATCCATGGACACTGATCCCTCTGGAAGATGGGGAGCTTGGAATGGAGGATCCATGGGCAGTCACAGGGATATATCCATGGACACCAACCCCTCTGGAAGATGGGGAGCTTGGAATGGAGGATCCATGGGCAGTCACAGGGATATCCATGGACACTGATCCCTCTGGAAGATGGGGAGCTTGGAATGGAGGATCCATGGGCAGTCACAGGGATATCCATGGACACTGATCCCTCTGGAAGATGGGGAGATGGGGAGCTTGGAATGGAGGGTCTGCAGGATCCATGGGCAGTCACAGGGATATATCCATGGACACCAACCCCTCTGGAAGATGGGGAGCTTGGAATGGAGGGTCTGCAGGATCCATGGGCAGTCACAGGGATATATCCATGGACACCAACCCCTCTGGAAGATGGGGAGATGGGGAGCTTGGAATGGAGGGTCTGCAGGATCCATGGGCAGTCACAGGGATATATCCATGGACATTGATCCCTCTGGAAGATGGGGAGATGGGGAGCTTGGAATGAAGGGTCTGCAGGATCCATGGGCAGTCACAGGGATATATCCATGGACACCCACCCGTCCAGCAGCTCCCAGGCTGCTGGGAAGGTCCAAAACATCGAGTCACAGCCCAGGCACCACCCCAAAAAGCCAGAGTGGATTTGTGGCTGGAATTGTGTCAGATTTCCTTGCTGGAAGGGAGATGGGAGGAGTTCTGTTTTTTTAGGGAAGATCCATGTTTTTATCTGCCCTGCCAAAAACCATCTGGGCCAAAGGATTAAGCACTTGTTTTATTCCTTATTTTAAGCTCCTCTGCTTTCCTTATGAATGCTAATCAATCTCCTTAGCTGCCATAAGTGCTGATGCTGAGTTTCTGTGCAACACTTCAGCCTGCAACTGTTGGGATGATGGGAAACGCTCTCTAAAAGCCAATTACAAACTTGATGGGAAGCTGCTGCTGTTTTACCCGAGCAGGGAAAGGCACCAGGGCATCCTGGAAACCCCATCAATGGTGGAACACACCCACCAGGGCTGCAGTCATCCCCCTGGGACTGGGAACAGCCAAGCTGCAGGGAGAAGGGGCACTGAAGTGTGCTGGGAATGCCAGGACATCCCATGACTGAAGATCCAACCTCTACAGAGCAAGGAACTGAAAGGTTTTCCAGTCTCACAACAGGCAAACAGCCCAGAGAGCTCCTGGTCAGTGTTAATTTCCCAGATGCATTTAAATATTTGCAGTTTTATCAGTGCACGCTCATGAAAAGGTTGCTTGAAATGTATTTTTGATAAATTACGATTATCATGTAATAGTTCTTTGGAGAAAACAAAGCCTTGAGTGAGCAAAAAGACAACTCTGCAAGCTACAATGAAATTCCAGCTTCTGTAAAATACAGGATCTCATGCAGATATTTTTTTCTTCAGCTAAACTAGTAAAACGACATGTTTTATTTTGTTTTTAGGCTCAAGGAGTAGGGCAAAGGGTGTCTTTAAAAGAGTCAGGCACAGAGCTTTAAAATCCCAGTGCTAAGAAGAATTTGCTGCTCTTGTTAAGAGGTTAAAAGAATAAATAAATATTTTTAAAAATGGGCAGACACAGCTCAACTTCATTCCCAGTTTGCTGCTTCCCCTTGGGACTTTACAGGGATGCCTTGATGAGGCTGCTGATTTTACTGCCTCTCCCTCTGCTTTATATTCCAATTACCACAGGCTGCAACACAGCACTTGGAATTCCATGGCAGGGGATGAGAGGAAACTCCTCAGTTCCCTGCAGTAGATTTCCATGACTCCTGTCCAAGTGGAGAAACTGATCCAGAGATAACAGATCAATGAAGGAGGAACCACTTGTCCAATCTGATTTCTTGAAATATTTAGCCAGAGTACTTGGGAGCTGAGTTGAGAAGAACAAATATTCCTGGCTTTAGCTCTGCATATTTAAGTGAGCTGTGCTCCTTCCTGCAGAGTCTCTGGGAGACCTCTCCTTATGTACCTGCTGAAAGGATGGCTCTGGGATGTTCTCACCATCCAGGAGCACAACACACAAGCTGTGGAAAAATCCTCTAAATGATGACTCTTCATCCTCCTCACAGCACTGCCTTGGAACATGGAACAATCCCATTTGCTGCTTCTCCCAGCTTTCACAGAGATGGGCTAACTGAGAGGTGCTTTCAAAGATTTTATTCTGTTTTCAGTCTTGATGAAGGGCGAGACACAAGAGATGTGAAACCCAGCACCATTCCATCGGAAGCCACCCTATTTCCTGGTTACAGTCCCTTAGAAATGTTTTGTAGCCTGTCAGCTTTTGCCACATGATGCTTCTATTAACCACCTATATTTTTTCTAACACTAATCACCTATATTTTTGCCCCACATGGTCCTGCTACAATGCATCTTTCCCAGTTCTAATGCTCTAAAATATCTCTTTTGAAAGGCCATATTTTGAAACTTGTTAAAACTTGTAAAACCCCTATTTCTGTATTTCTAATGTTCCTCCACTGGAGATGTTTATTTCCTTTCACTGGAAATTCTTGAAGGAAGATTTCTAGGAGAAGGACTCAGTGTCACCCTGATTTTTTAAGATTTTCTGAGCCTTCTGATGTTTACATTCTTGTAATGAACTTTCTCACACACTTTATGTAAATAACTCATTGTTTTGCATTCTTTCATGGAGGAGGAGAAATCTGATGGGCTGTTGGTTTGTCCAGTGTCATTGGAGAGGTGCCATTGTCACCCTCCAATCCACTGGTGCTTTTGGAAATCCATAAATGTTGGAGTCAGAAATTTAAAAGCTCTCTTTTACCTTGAAAAGAGCAGCGTGTCCATGTTGTGTTATTTCATGTCCTACAGTGACAGACTCAGCGAGCTGGGACGGCTCACAACAATCACCCAAAAGCCAGAACACCCCCCTGTTGCTCCCTCTGCAGGGACACCTGGGCCAGGCCTGCTCCAGGGACAGCAGTGACTCGGGACAGGACAAGGATTTGGGGATCCCCAGGCACTGCATCCCCCCCAGAGCCAGGAGGGAATGGATTTGGGATGAATGGAGCCACCCCTGTTCTGCTCAGGGTGAGGAACACCAGGCGCTGAGAAAGGACTGGAAATACCTCCTGCCTTTGCCTTGCTAAGGAGAAACTTATCATTCCAAAGGTCCTGCAGCAGCAGAGCCCATCCTTGTGCTACAGATCTGTAGAATCAGATCTGGTTTCACAGAAATCCCAAAATCATAGAATCCCACAATGGTTTGGGATGGAAGTTCACAGAATCCCCAAATCCCAGCATCCCAGACTGGTTTGGGTTGGAAGGGACCTTAAAGCCCATCCCATTCCATCCCACCCCTGCCATGGGCACAGACACCTTCCACAAACCAGGTTGCTCCAAGCCCCAGAAACTTGATTAAATCAGGTCATTTCTGATGCTCTGAACACTTATAAAATGTTAATATTTTCCCTCTGACTCTTCCATGCAGGTTCAGACCTGATTTTTTTCCTTAATCTCTCAAACCCTGCTTTAAAAAAAGACCAGAATCATTAGTTTATTCCAGGCTTCTACAACATCCCTACAGAGATTACTTGAAAACCCCCAAACTCTAAATAAACTGCTGAAAGTTCTGTCCTAGATCTAAAACTGCCTATGAGACAGGAAACAGAAATTAGGAATAAATAAGAAAGCATTAATATTCAGTGCCCCCCCAAATTAATACTTTAATTAGGAAAATAATATTAAGTATAAATTAATATTTTATGCATCAGATTAATATTTTAATTAAGAAAATAATTAACTTCCTAATTAATATTTTAATTAGGAAAGCATTAATATTTTCTGTGCCCCCCAAAAAGTTTGGGGACTTTTATTTCCACTGTATTTCAAGTGAGAATTGGAATTCACTTGAGAGCAAAAAATGGAAAAATTCAGCCTGAGCAGCTCAGCCTGACAAGAGTTACAAGCAGAAAACAGAATATTCTAATTGGGAGTGTGGAGAATAATAACTAATGGCAGCTCTGCCATCCCTGCCTATAATCATGATGAGCAATAGAGGAGCAGATCAGAACCTCATGTTCTCAGCATTTAATTCAGTGTCCAGATGAGGGAGCACGGAATTAAAAGGTGATAGAACTCAAAATTCATAAAAGGACTTATTTATCCCAAATGGAGAAAAAGCTCAGGCTCTGTTAGAATGAAGAACTTGGAAGCTCATCCTGAAAAAAAGATTTGCCATAAATTGGAATATTACACCTGCTTAGCAAAATTTAGGGTTAAAGGCAAAGCTTTGACTTCAGCCTTGATCCCTTGCCAGGAACAGGTTTAGCAAGGGACCTAAAGTTGGCTTTTTTTTTAATATCTGTTTTCCTCTGCATTTTATTCCCCAAAATATCTGCTGTGATGGGCAGAATAACAGCTTAAACACACAATAATTCACTGAATTCTGCTTTGTCCAGCACCCTGGCCAGCCAAGGGAAACCCAAACCTTTTGGGCTAGACCAGAGCCTTGAAGCAGAATTTTCAGATACAGCGATGCAGTGATGAAAAATTTGGTTTGTTCCAGTTCAGGCTAGAAATAAAAGGGCTCATTATTGCAGTTAAATATTATATTCATGTAAAATACGTCAAATGTCTTAGTAGGGAATATTGCTGCCACCTCTTGGTTCAGCAGGATGGAAATAGCAGGGTAAGATCAACCAGAGAGCTGCAGGTGGAGCTTTCCTGGGTGTTTTCTCCAGTCAGAAATGTGGCTCTTGGAAACCTGGAAACTCCCAGGTGGGTTTAGGATGGCTTTCCAAACCCACCTGGGAATGGGAAACTCTGAGATCACCCCTGTTGATCTTGAGTGAAGGAAAATTGGCTGGGCATGGAGGGAGTTTGGAGGGGAAAAAAGCCATAATTTGACTTCACTGTTCAAATCCTCCTTGGAGCTGCACCAATGGCCACCAGAAAGGTGAAATTCCCAACAAATGGAAATCCAGCAGGCACCACCAGTGTCCCTTTCTCCTCATCCATGTCCCACTGGGACTGGTTTCCCCAGGATGTGCCCAGGCTCCAAGGCTCCTCGTGGCCTGGCAGAGTCAGGAATTGTCATTGTTGCTTTAGAATGAAGGGATGGGATTATTTTCAGGCTAAGAAGGATCCATTACTCAGATAAACATCAGTCTCAGGGGCTGGGAGATTTTAGAGGAGCGAGCAGTTGGCCATAGCTCAAGAGCAGTCACAAGTTCTTCTTTACAAGACAATATAAAACTTTCTAAATTAACAGACAGCTGCCACAGAATTTATTTTGCTTTTCTAACCTATCACCTTTACTTACTTCTGCTGCACTGTGGATACTTTTGTCCAATGCCTTCTGTCTCACGTACACACAGATGCTTCAGTTATAACTTCTAAACTCTGTTCCTGTTATAACTTCTAAACTCTGTTTCTATTGTAATTTCTAAACTCTCATCTTTCTTCATACAGCCCCACCCCTACCCTATAAACCCTTCACCATCTTACCCAGTACAGTTTCTCACTTATTTAAAGCATATTCTTACAACTATAGAAACAGAAGTTTATGATGTTTCTGCTAAATGTCTGTGTGCTGTGTTTTTACATCAAAGCTCCCAGGGCTGCAGACCAACCCCTCCTGTGTCTGTGGAAGTTTCTGTTTTCCTGATCCCCACAAGGAATGCCTGACCCCAAACCTTCCCTGTCTTGCAGCAGCAAAGCCCTCTGCTCTTTCTCACTCCCTCCAGACTGAGTTTCTGGCAAAGCTGTTCCAGTGGAAGATTCTGAGCCTTTGGTTCTGCCTCCTGTCCACCAGCTGAGTCAGATTTTGGGTATCCCAGGGGGCAGGAGAGGGACCCCATCCCACCCCTCTGCTCTGTTTCACCCCTTCCCAAGCATCCAGAGCTCTCCCCACCTCCAGCTGGGCTCCCTTTGCTCCCCACTGGATCCCATCCCAGCCCAGGGCATGGAAGGAGGGCACTGCAGGAGGGAAGGCACAGGGAAGGCTGCAGCTCCAGGCCAACCCCAAAGCACACACAGCCACCACTGAAAACCTGCAGAGAAACTGGAGCCCCACAGCCACACCTGGAATGGGCTGCAGCAAAAGGAACTGGGGCAAGTCCTCGGTGAGAAATCCATAAATAGCCCTGATCCTGCCTCATGGGAAAGTGTGGAAGGGCCAAATGCTCTTAATCAGAGGTGAGGTGACCCCCCAAAGGCTGGATGTCCTTCAGGCTGGACTCACACACTCCCAGAGCCACGGGATTTAACCACAGCAGCCTTACAGACTTAGTCATGGGGAAAAAATAAAAAGAAAAGGGTTTTTATTAAACGTCTTGAGTACTTTTCATAGTAGCAGGAAGCAGGCATGAAGGATTTCACAGGTTCTTTTGTCCCTGGGCTCATTCCTGCCCACACACTTGCGTGCCCACTCTCCCCACGGAGCTGGAGAGCCCTGAGCTCCTCCTCGTGCAGATAATTTGGGTTTATTCATCTTCTGCAGAGCCCACCTAAACCCTGGGGGTGTGAGTGGGTGGGGAGGGCAGAGGTGACAGAGGAACGGAGCTGAATTGTGCTCAGAACTGGGAATATCCAGCTCTTGACAGGGCTGATACATCCAGGAAAACATTTCCTTAAAACACCAAATGGCTCTAATTGAAAGCAGACTCTTAAATGCCTTTATCTTCAATGAGCAGGTACGAAGGGGTAATGAGAATATTCCTCCTCTCCCTGCCGAGCACTGACAGACAATAGCTCCAAAATTCCTTCCCAACATCCATAATGCAGATTAAACCTCAGCTTTAGGAACCTGAGGAGCCATTTCCAGACAAAGCTGTTGTGTTGCAAGACTCACAGGCGTCGTTTTCCTACCACAAAAAACCCCAGCAAAACAACCCAAAAGCAATGTCTGATTCCAGAATCCTCCTCACAGTAATTTCCAGTGCATCCAATCAATTCATAAATCCCAAAAATACATTTAATGAATGGAATGAACACGTTATGGCCACTTGTGGCCCAGCAATGCTTCACACACGGTGGCATTTCCTTATTTCAAATGAGCTGGTTGAAGTCCAACACCTGAAAGAAGTGCCAATTAATGGAGGTGCATTAATTAGCAGCTCTGGAGACCTGGACTCTGATTTGCAGCACTCCTGAACAGACAACGTGGGCAAGACAAGCAGGCTGGTGAGCCCAGGCTGGACTGGGGCCAGAAACCCCAAAAATGAACCCAAAACACGACAAGCTGTGGTCTGGGTGACAACACAGAACTGCCAACCTGCTTCTGCTCTTACAGAACACCACAAATCACACAAAATGAACTCCCAGGAGGAGGAAATGGCACCACACAACGTGGGAAAGGCCAGCCCTGTGCTCCCCTGTGTCCTGCACTGAGCCAGGCTGTGCTGGTGCTCACAGGGGTCCCAGGATGAGGGAAGAGATGAGAATCTTGACTCCATGTTCCAGGAGGCTGATTTGTTATTTTATTCTATATATTAACATGATTATCATAATATTAATATTTTATATATATATATATATATATATAAAATATTAAAAGAAAATTATATACTAAAACTGTACTAAAAGAATAGAAGAGAGGATTTCATCAGAAGGCTTGAAAGGAAAGGAAAAGAATGATAATAAAATCTTGTGGCTGACCAGAGTCCCAACACAGCTGGACTGTGATTGGCCATCAAGTAGAAACAACTCACATGGAGCAATCAAAGATGCCTCTGTTGCATTCCACAGCAGCAGATAATTATTGATTTCCTTTTCCTCTGAGGCTTCTCAGGAGAAACAATCCTAGCAAAGGATTTTTCAGAAAATATGTCAGTGACACCAGCCCAAGGGAGGAGAGGATTCCAAGGATCCCTCCAAACAGGAGCACCACATGGTTTGGGTAAGTGGGGAAGGGGAGGCAAAGCAGCTCCCACATCAGGGGTTTGGGCAGAGGGAAACCTCCTGAACTCCAGTTCCAGCTCCGTATCCAGCCTTAGAGATGTGAGGAAAAAGGGAATTATCAAACACTGCTGGTATTTTACAGCTCCATTTCAACCTCACTGACATTCCCAGAAAACCTGGGGACTCCCCATCCCTGGCAGTGCCCAAGGCCAGGCAGGACAGGGCTTGGAGCAGCCTGGGATGGTGGAAAGTGTCCTTGCCATGGCAGGGATGGGATGGGATGGGATGGGATGGGATGGGATGGGATGGGATGGGATGGGGTTTAAGGTCCTTTCCAGCCCAAACTGTTCTGGGATTCTCAGGCATTTGGATTGTTGGGGTGTCTGTGCAGGAGGCAGATCAATGATCCTATGGGTCCCTGTTGGAATCTGAAATGCAGGGAACTCTCAGAACTTTGGGCCTGGAAGCCAAAGTTCAGAATTAAACACAGGGCTTGATCTGAGACCTTGGAAAAGGCTCCCAAACTTAGGTGCTAGAACTGAGAATGTGGATTTATAGCATAAAGCAGAGACATGTTAAGCTAAGGAAAGTTTAGAGCTTTAGAGTTTAAGATCTAGAGAAAATAAAAGCAGTTCCAGAGGTGAACAAGGAGTTTAGGATGCAGCACTGTGGGTTTGTGTGCCATAACACGATGGCTAAGAAAGCTCACACACGAGTCCATAAGATGAAATATTTAAAGATTGGGTCAAAACCATAAATATCCTTGTTGGCAGTGCTTTATCGGTCAATAGATCCTTAAAAAGTCCTGTGACTGAGGGTCTTGGGACCTTCTGGGCCATGCAGTGAAGATGTGAGCCCAACTCACCCTTCCTGCCTGTGTAGAAGAAGAACGAATCATATAATCTAAAAACCTCAGAGCTCTTGTGTCTAATTCATTCAAAATTCCCACATGTCCCTTTCCCTGTGGATATTCTGTGATTCCCTCTCCAGCAGCAGCTCTCCTGCACCATTCCCTGCTGGCTCTGCACAGATCAGCCAAAGCTGCTTGGACAGATCTGTGGCAGAGCCTTTTCCCAACTCCTGGGATCCCATGGACAGCCAGGACTGCCAGCACTCCCTTCCCCTGCAGCTCCCCAGGGTGACTCAGAGCACAGAGCTCACATTTATACTCATATTTATACACCAGTGATGTGCAAATCTGCACAGCATGACAAAGTCCTTCAGCTTTAGCACCAGGGTAACACCGAATGCCTCCCTCAACACTTCCATTTCTGGAGACAGAGGAGCATCAGATATCAATCAATCAATCAATCAATCAATCAATCCCAGCTTTCATTCAGAAGCTTCTCCAGCATAATTGGGGAAAACAAAATTCTCTTTGATTTCAATAAAATCGCAGCTACAAATTTCAACAATCACAGCTAAATCATTTAAAAATGAATATACACAGGGAGAAAGTGGCTCCAAAGCAGTTGGTTTGGGAACAAATGAGGGCAGCTTTTACTCCTGAGGGTTGGAACATTGTCCAGGGAAGGGAATGGGGCTGGGAAGGGGCTGGAGAATCCCTGAGGGAGCTGGGAAGGGGCTCAGGCTGGAGCAAAGGAGGATCCAGGAGGGAAAAGCTCTGCAGCAGAGCCCTCCATAAACTTCCCACACTTTTTTTTCCCCTCACGTTTTCTCCCACTTTTTGGTTTTCTCCTCACGGCAAGGGAGACCCTGAGGGGCTGGAGCAGGGCCAGGGAAGGGAACAGAGCTGGGAAGGGGCTGGAGAATCCCTGAGGGAGCCGGGCAGGGGCTGCAGAATCCCTGAGGGAGCTGGGCAGGGGCTGCAGAATCCCTGAGGGAGCTGGGCAGGGGCTGCAGAATCCCTGAGGGAGCTGGGCAGGGGCTGCAGAATCCCTGAGGGAGCTGGGAAGGGGCTGCAGAATCCCTGAGGGAGCTGGGAAGGGGCTGCAGAATCCCTGAGGGAGCTGGGCAGGGGCTCAGGCTGGAGCCAAGGAGGATCCCCAGGGATCTTTTCCCTCTCTGGAATTCCCTGCCAGGAGGGCACAGCCGGGGGGTCGGGCTCTGCTCCCAGGGCACAGGGACAGGAGCAGAGGGAACGGCCTCAGGCTGGCCCAGGGCAGCTCAGGGTGGATTTTGGGGCAATTCCTGCAGGAAAAGGTGCTCAGGTGGAGCCCCCACCCCTGCAGGGATTTCAGGGCCCTGTAGATGTGGCACTTGGGGACAGGGGCAGTGCTGGCAGTGCTGAGGGAATGGTTGGACTCAATGATCTCCGGGAACTTTTCCAACCCTAATGATTCCAGGATAATTCCTAATAATCAGTTCCCAAATTCCATCCCACCCTCCCAGATCCCCCCACCCCAGTGTCCTGAGCCCAGAGCCCCAGCTCTGCCTTCCAGAAACACCTGAAAATATCCTGCCCTTCCCACCTGGAAATCCTGCCTGCCACAGCCACTTGTCCTCCCTCACTAATTGCTGCAGGGAAAGCCCAAATCCTGTGGCACAGTTGTTGGGTATCCCAGGAGAGACTCCCGGAGCCACAGCATCTCCTCCCTTCCCTGGAGGATTCCCCTGGTCCCACCAGAGCTGCCACCAGCCAGGGGAATGTCTCCATTTTAAGGGTTTCTCTCCCAAAATCTATAGCATGGATCAGTTAATCAGGGATGAGCCTTCTGGATTTCTCATGCTAAGTGGCCTTGGACTGCTATTTTCCATGTGGGTTTCTATGGCAATCGGCAGAACCCGGAATAAATTTGTTTTGTCATAATTGCTGCACAATTCTGGGCAAAGGGAATAAATAAATATTCTCTTACTATTTCTCCCAGCTTGACTCAGGAGCTGGAGCTTTCCTGAAGCTCCTGATTTAGTGAACAAACCCCAAAATCACCAAATATGACGAATTTCAGCAATTATGGTTATTTAGGATAACCAAACCTGAGCCCTGCCAGCGTGTGGGAGTGTTTATTAGTGTCTCAGTGACTCAGAATTGTTCCATCTTTAGAGCTTTTCCCAGATTTTCCCCGTGCTCCACGACGTGAGGGGGAGAGAGCAGAGATTTGACATCAGCAGAACGTTTTTAGGGCTCTGAGGAGACAAACCAAAGGCTGAGCCAGCTCTGAAATTCCCCCCAGCACTCCCAGTTCCCCCAGTCTGGGATCAGGAGAGTAGACAGCCCTACCCCACATTCCCAGGAGATTTATTAGAAATCATAAATTAAATTTAAAATTTATTTATTTATTTATTTATTTATTTATTTATTTAATTTATTATTTAATTTTTTTATTTATTTATTTGTTTGTTTGTTTGTTTTGTTTTATTTATTTAATTATTAATCTATAAAGTCACCATAGAAAAGATCTTGGGGGACCTTTTCCTCTGCTGGTTTCCATGTGCAAGTTCCCAAGCAAACTTGGATTTAAAAAAAAAAATTGAATATATAAAGATAAATAATATAAAATAGAACATAATTATATAAATATATATAATTTATCAGTATAAAATATAGCATTATGGAGTAGATATCTGGAGATGGAAGATGTTTTTCAGGGAAAAGCTGTGATTCAGACACAGCCACGAGCTCTCATTGCAGCTCTCAGGGAGACAATAGGGCAGGGGCCTCTCCCCAGAGAAATCCTGAGGGCAGGATGGGGGAATAACTTCATTTTCCCTATGAAAGACCTTTCCCTATGGAACATCAAGGGATGGGCCAGTCGGCTGGGAAAGCTGCACCTCCTGAGTGCTCTTTTTTTCACGTTTCTCACAGTTTTATGGTGTCAAAGCAGCACTAATGGGGTCATTTGCATTGGCAAATCTGGCTGCCTTTGCCAGTTCTTTTTTAAAAGTTTATCTGTAAGGAAATCCGAGATTTTATCATTAAAAAGCCCCAATTTTTAATTTACATCACCCCAAATCTCAGCAGTGCTGCCGTGCACCCCACCACAACCCCACTGGGGATTTACAGTTATTTGTGGGCTGACAACGTGGAACCTTCTTCCTTAAAAAAAAATTCAAAAGTGCTGGAATTCCCATCCTCTGCTCTCAGGACAAAATGTTTTTATGCAACTTAAACCAACTTTTTTATGCAACTTATAAACCAACAGCTCTGTGAGGAGATGAGAGAAATTAATGAGCGTTTTGTGCCAATCAGGACAAAACAACGGCTGTTTGTGGGGTAAATAGAAGGACAAAAAAGGGAATCATGGAACCAGAAAATCATGGAATATTTTGGGTTGGAAGGGAGCTTCCGTCCCATCCCAATCCATCCCTGCCATGGGCAGGGACACCTTCCACTGTCCCAGGCTGCTGCAGCCTCACCTGGGCACTGCCAGGGATCCAGGGGCAGCCACAGAATTCCCAATTCTCTGGGAATTCCAGCCCAGTCAGGAATTCCCAATTCCCAACATTCCAAAATCCCAAAATCCCATCCATCCCTGCCTAACAGAAAGTGTCAATGAGAGAAATGAAAATATCCACCCACCCAACCAAAAAAAAAAAACAAAACCCAACAAAAAAAATCCAACCTGCCTCTGGCATTCATAAATTATTGGTAAATTACAACTTATTGGTAAATTACAACATATTGATAAATTACAAGTTCTTGATGAGTTCTGGGCAGCCGGAGCCTGGCGTGGCACAGGCTGAAGGTTTCTCACATGGCAATGAGCACACAGCCCTGCAGGAGCAGTTCTGGGGGCTGGCTCAGGGTTTTTATTTCTCTGTTTTGTGGTTTCTGCAGCTCAGCTCTCACAGGCACACGGTGCTGCCAGTCCTGCCCGGCGATGAGGAGTGAGATCCCCCCTGTGGGCACAGGAATATTTCATCTGGGAAGTTGGTAAATGCTCCAGAAGGGAACGTTCACTCTGCCTCGTGCACCCTGGCAGCTCAGCTCCTGCAGGGGAAGAGGCTCCAATGTCAGAGGGACCTGGAGCTGCTGCAGGGCTGGAGCCAGGCTGGGGGAGCTGGGAATGTTCCCCTGGAGAAGGGAAGGATCCAGGCAGAGCCCAGAGCCCCTGGCAGGGCCTGAAGGGGCTCCAGGAGAGCTGGAGAGGGACTGGGGACAAGGCATGGAGGGACAGGAGCCAGGGAATGGCTCCCAGTGCCAGAGGGCAGGGATGGATGGGATATTGGGAATTGGGAATTCCTGGCTGGGATGGGATTGCCAGAGCAGCTGGGGCTGCCCCTGGATCCCTGGCAGTGCCCAAGGCCAGGCTGGACAGGGCTTGGAACACCCTGGGACAGTGGGAGGTGTCCCTGCCCATGGAATGGGTAGATTGGGATGAGCTTTAAGCTCCCTTCCAACCCAAATTATCCTGGGATTCTACAAATTTACATTTAAGGCAAGAGAGAGCATCATAGTTGTCTTACCAGGGCTAAAAATATTCAGGAATTCCTGGAAGCAGCATTCCTTGTACCTCCAACTCATCCCTCCTGGGATAGCCCAGGCTTCTTACAGACATCCAGCACTGCAAATTATTCCCCAAAAACCAGCAGGAGCAAGCCTGGAAATCAGTCACATTGCGTTTGTGGCATTTGTACCTGAGCTGAGGTGCTCAGGACTTTGAAAAATAGAAAAACATAAAGATATAAAACCATCAACCCCACATTTAAACTACGAGAAGGACTTACAGTGGTGAGGACTCGGTGCTGAACCCTGGGATGTTCCAGCGAGCCTCAATCCAACATCCCCATCCTGTGGCTTGGACCAGAACTGCAGAATTCCATCCCAGAAACTCCGCTCCTGCTGCCACCTAAGCCGAGAGGCACACCGGGCATGGGATTCCTCTTTTCAATTACTTTCCTGCCTCTAATTCCCTTGGAAAAGGATTTTCCTATGGATCTGAGCTTGTAAAGAAATGGGAAAGGAGTTTCCCATTTCTGAGCTTGTAAAGAAATGGGAAAGTATTTGACAGGCATGAAACTCCTTGTAGTAAATCAAGAGGATCTTCATGCTGACACTGCACAAGAACCGAGGAGCAGACTCCCACAAATTCCTCTCAAAACCTGGCCTCACCACATGAGCCAGGATCTTCAGGTTCATCCTGCCTGAAGGAAAACTAAGGAATAAGGATCTTGTGAAAATGGGCTTTTAGAAGGTAATTAGTGACTTTCTGTGTAAGTGAATCCATGTCCCTGTGGTCCGACATTCTTATAAACACTGCTCCTGTTTTTTCTAGGATCAGATATTTCATTCCCATGAAATTTAGTGCTGTGTGTTCCTACAAAATGCTTCACTTGATGGCACGAGGGTGGAAGGACTCACAGAAAAATCAAGACAGCAGCAACACAAACAAACTGCAGCAATTTGCTGTTCATGGGACCCAGTGCCACCTCTGGGGCCCCAGGAGAGAAAAAGCAGCAAAAACCACCAAACCCAGCACCTCTGGAGCCTAAAGCAGCATTTGGGGGGTCAGACAACAGCTCAGGGGTTTGTGCTTGAATCCTGCATTAAATCTGGGGGCAGGATCCAAACCAGGACCAGGATCCAAACCAGGGCAGGATCCAAACCAGGGGAAGGATCCAAACCAGGGGCAGGATCCAAACCAGAACCAGGATCCAAACCAGGGCAGGATCCAAACCAGGACCAGGATCCAAACCAGGACCAGGATCCAAACCAGGACCAGGATCCAAACCAGGAGCTTTATCCAATCCAGAACCATGATCCAAACCAGGGGCAGGATCCAAACCAGGACCATCCCCCATGGTTGTGCCCCCACAGCCCAAATGGTCCCAGCCCCCACTCCAGGGAAGACACATGATTTATTCTGGTCAAAACTTTACATTTTGGAATATTGTTATTACTGCTGGATACCTGCTGGAAACACAGGGATGTTTGTGGCTGCTCTCCTGGATGTGGGGAGGAGAGCAGGAGAGGGACTGGGGACAAGGGATGGAGGGACAGGAGCCAGGGAATGGCTCCCAGTGCCAGAGGGCAGGGATGGATGGGACATTGGGAATTGGGAATTCCTGGCTGGGCTGGGATTGCCAAAGCAGCTGGGGCTGCCCCTGGATCCCTGGCAGTGCCCAAGGCCAGGCTGGAGCAGCCTGGGGCAGTGGGAGGTGTCCCTGCCATGGCAGGGGGGTGGATTAGGATGGGCTTTAACCCTTCCAACCTAAGCCATTCTGGGATGAGCAGGGCAAACTGGAGATGTGCCAGATGCTCTCCAAGCCCAGCTTAACCCGCTTGAGCTCAAGCCAAGTCACAGCTGCCAGGGTGGAAGTCAGGGAGGCAGATCCCTGGGATCCCTTGGGATCTGCTGTGCCAGGAGTGGTGATGAACATCTGTGATGGACACATGGACACCTCCCTGCAGGCTTCTCCCTCCAGATGGTCACAGATTTCCAGTCATGCTCTGAAATTTGGGGTTTTTTTTCCTCTGCACAGTATTTTGCTTCCATAGGAATGGTGCAAGCTCATCCCACCCCAAAATGTTGCCTTTTAGGTACAACCCAAAAAGGGCTTTTCCAGGAAAAAAGGATTTGACCCCCTCCAAAGCAGTAACATGTGGGTGGACACAGCAGGACCAGTTCAGAGGCACAGTCCTGCCAGGGGAGCCAGAAACCATCAGCACAGTGCATTTTGATTTGAGGTTGTATTAAAATATACCCTACCAAGAAAGTGTTCTAAGAATAGAACTGAATAGGAAAAAACCCCGGGATTTTATTAAAATACATTGTACCAAGGAAAGGTTCTAATAATAGACCTGAATGGGAGAAAGGCACAGCTTGGCACTGCTGTGGATGGCAGAGCCACCCCTCTCCAAGCCAGACTGAGCTGAAATTCCCCAAACCCCAGGGAACTGATGCTGAAATTCAGGCAGAGCACCCTCCCCGCTCGCTCGTTAGCTGCTCATTAGCATATTTCACATTAGCATATGGCCAGGCCCTGAACCGAAGTGCTCTGATATTTGCCAACCAGGGAGCTGCATGTGGCACTGAGTCACATCCCAGGCTGGTCGGGACTGCAAAGGACCTTGAAGCTCATCCTGTTCCACCCCCTGCCATGGGCAGCAACACCTTCCACCAGAACAGAAGTGATTGTGCTTAAAAAATGACATAAAACGGGGGAAACTGCACAGATTCCTCATGAAAGCACACATGAGATCAGTTAAATATAGCCCAGGCAGGCTCCTCACACAAGACAATGAAACGTTCCCAGTGTCTCTCTTTAGCATCTTGAAATGCTGCCTGCTGCATCCATGGCAAAATCCAAGTGGTTTTCCAGGACTGGGGTTTGATTTCCACGATCCTCCCCCCTGCATCTCCTCATTCCACCCCTCTCCGTGGTGCCTACGCTGCTCCACCCGCTCCTTTATTACCATGAGAATCACACTTCCACTCCTCCTTTCCACAACGTTCTGTATCCTTGGAGCAGGCTGATTTTAGGTCCAAAGCTGTTCCATCCTCTCCTGTTCCAAACCACTTCTCTTCACCTTCCACTCCCTCCCCAAAGCCCTTCCCCAGCAGCTCCTTGCTGCTGGATGTGATATCAGATCCCAGCCCAGATATTCCTCATGGATAATTCCCAGGGCTGCACTCAGCATTCCTCCAAATCCCCCCTCAGCCTGCAGAAATATCAATGTTATATCTGTATTTTACACCCCCAAATACAGGGTGAGCAGCAGCATCCTTCACTTCCTTCAGCAATATCTTCCAATGATATTCCAGTATCTTCCCCAGATATTCCTCATGGATAATTCCCAGGGCTGCACACAGCATTCCTCTAAATCCCCCCTCAGCCTGCAGAAATATCAATGTTATATCTGTATTTTACACCCCCAAATACAGGGTGAGCAGCAGCATCCTTCACTTCCTTCAGCGATATCTTCCCAATTCCTTTATTTCCCTGCTCAGTTCCAAAGGTTTTGTGTTGCCCAGGCCCTTGGCTTGAAGGCCACAGCTCCAAAGGCTCTAAATCCATGGATGTATGGACACAAGAGCAGACTGCACCTTCCTAAACCCTCATTTATTCCCACAGATCCTTCAAAACCAGCTGAGGGATCTCTTCAGAGATCTCCAAAGCACAAGATGGAAAGTCCATAAGATGGAAGGCTCTGGGAGTAAATTCAGGAGCCCCTTTTCCAAAGGGGGAAATTCTTCAGAATTCCTCAAGGAAAGGGGGAAATTCTTCAGAATTCTTCAAGGAATGGGTCTTGTGAGGAAAATAAAGAAACATCCGGAGCTGCAAGTTCAGCCAAAGTTTAGAGATGATGTAAAAAGAAAGGTGGGGCCAAAAGGAGACATTTGAGTCAATGTAGGTACTGTAGAAATTCAGGGCATGATTCATTAGCCAAAAAAACCCTGAACCCCCTCTGCAGCTATTTCCAAGGAGGTACATCCATAATTTATGTGGAACAGGAGTGGGCTGCAATTTCCCCCACACTGCTCCTGCATAAATTACACCAGCTTGTGATTCCCCATCTCCTGGCTTTCCTGCCTCTCATTTTCCCATCACAGGAACCAGAGGCATCTGTGAAAAAAGGAAGGGCAGGGGCTTGCAGGTGAAAGCTTCCAAGTTGGACTTGGGGTGCCAGGAACTGGGAAAGCTGAGAGGCTGTGGGGGATTCTCAGTTGTTTTTTAGCACAGGTTATAGAAACCCACAAAAGCCTCCTAAATCACCTGCACTGAGCACGGAGAGGAGCCAGGGCATGGAGAAGTTTAAAATATCAAGAGATTCATCATGAGAGCTGCTCCCCCACTTGTGGATGGTTTGGAGCAGAAGAGTCCTTGAGTGCATGAAATAAATCCAGAGAACATTTCCCAGCCCTGGGAGAGCCCAAGGCCAGGCTGGATGGGCTTTGGGGCCAAGGAAATTTCCTGTGTGAAGGGCTGGCCACTGAGAGAACAGGGAAAGTCAAAACAATCTCAGTGTCTTGCAGAAACCCCATAAAGTGCATCCCTGGAAAAATCCCTTGGAAAAAGGGGAGGAGCAGAGGCTGGACATGCCCATGGAGAGGGCATCGTGTGGCAGGAGGCAGCAGGTGACTCCTGGTGGCCTTTCTGCTGTCCCCCTGGGGCCACTTTCTGTACCAATCCTAACCCAAACTCTGCAGGGACACAGGAAAGGAAAGGGAAAGGGAAAGGGAAAGGGAAAGGGAAAGGGAAAGGGAAAGGGAAAGGGAAAAGGGAAAGGGAAAGGGAAAAGGGAAAAGGAAAAGGGAAAGGGAAAGGGAAAGGGGAAAAGGAAAGGGAAAGGGAAAGGGAAAGGGAAAGGGAAAGGGAAAAGGAAAAGGACCAAAGCAGAAAGAAAAGAAAGATAAAAAGGGGATCAAAGCAGAGGAAGCTGCTCCAGGAGCAGTGAGTGTGGCTAGGACACATCCAACTGCTCCCTAAAGGAAAAGGGACAATTTTCCTTCCAGAACACCCAAGAATGGGGGAATGAAGTGACAAAAGATGAGTTATGAAAGAGTCACCCACTCTTTAGGGCCACTGCCCACATTTTGTGCTCACAGACTCTGCACACAAACCAGAGACAGATTCCACCTCCCCTTTCTTGGTCTTTTTCCCCCTCCTCTTCTCCTTCCTCTCACTTTTTTTCCCTGCCCCTGCTTTTTGTCAGGTTTTGGGGAGCTCTTTTTTTATCCCTCAGTCTGTTCCCATCACTTGGCTGATGTGACACCCTGTCCACTGGGCAGCTCTCATGGTCTGGGGAGGGAGTGTCCCAACACTGTCACCTCTAAGGGACAAACACAAGCTGTGGCACACACAATGGGAAATAAAAGAGAGTAGCAACATTCCCAGGGAAAAACAGAAATAAACAACAACAACAACAAAACCAACAGCCAAAAAAACCAAACAAAAAAACCCCACACGCTGTCCTTACCCGAATTTAACTAGTTACTATAGTAAAAATTTGGGATTTCCCCTCTTCCCACTCTTTTTGTCTGGTACAAAAGTGGGTAATGAGGCAGCTGCTGAAATTCAGTGCAGAGGAAAGAGAGGCACTGGTGAAAAGGAGACAGCCAAGGCAAGGCCAGAGGGAGCTTTTGGAGGAGGAGGAAGAGGGAAGAGGAAAGGGACGAGGAGCAAGGCCATGGGCTGCAGGAGAGGAAACAGCCTCAGGCTGGGCTGGGGGAGCTTTAGGGTAAATGTCAGGATCAGTTTTTCAGGGACAGGGCTGTAAAGCACTGCAATGGGCTGCCCAGGGCAGGGTGGGTCCCCACCCCTGGAGCTGGCACCTGGGGACACAGTGGGGCACTGGGTGCTGGTGCTGCTGGTTGGTGTTGGACTGGATGATCCTAAAGGTCTTTCCCAACCTTAACAACTCCATGACTCATCCCACAGGGACCCTTCCCACGCTCTCCCCTCATCTCCTCTCCCCACCTCCCTTAACCCCAGCTCATTCCTCACTTCTGTGCACCTCCCACACCACCTGCTCCTCCAAGGAACTGGTTCCATTTGGAATTCATGGGATGCCTCTCTTCCCACCCAACCCAGCAGCACCAGCTGTCCCCTCTGCCACCCCCAGGTCACACATCTCCTTCATCCAAGGCAGAGCAGAGCTGCTGTCCCACGGGATGGAGAGGGAGCAGAAGCTGCTCCTGCTGGCCCAAGATGCTCAAAGGCAAAGCAGCAGGAGAATATTTCAGCCCCAATTGCCAGCAGGCTCCTGGAGGATGAATGCCTGGCTGAGGTTCCATCATCTCGGGCCATTAACCTCGACTGCTCATTAAGGCCCAAGAAATGCCAAGTGCTGAGGGCGTTTTTATCCCCCTCTGATGAATAAAGAAAACCCCCACCAGGTTATGAAATATCTCCTAATGGGAAAATCAGTTCCCATTGCTCAGAGGAAATCACCCAAGGAGCAAAAACCCCAATGAATTCCTGGTACCAAAATTCCACCTCTGAACTTGGAAGTGTGGAGGGAACTTGGCATAAAAGGCTCCAAAAACACTTCATAGAAATGGGAGTGAACGTTTACATGTCAAGTGTTGTCCCCAAGAAGGTCCTGTCCAGGAGAAGGTCCCCTGAGCCCTGAGGTAGAAGTGGAGAATGTAACTCACCACAGGAACCCGGGCAAGCAAAATGCAAATCCAAATCAACAATGGGATTTGGCTGGAAAATCCTCCTGTAATCCACCTTTCTCTCTGGGAACAGACATGTAACTCTGTAGTTGTCAAGGTTTAATGGAGTCACTGGTGAGGAGCATCACTGGGATTTTCCTCCAGGACATGGCTGGGATTCTCCTGCTTCAATCCAAGTGTCTGCTGCTGCTGCTTCAGGTCACCCAGCAAATCCCAATAACTGTCCCAATAAAAGGATTGTCTTGATGTCCAGAGGAGTGTTTTCAGAAGGTTTTTTTGCAAAATTCCAGCCTGGAATTCTTGTACTGCCCTGCCTGGCTGGGGATGTCTGATTTTGCAGGGATATCCAAGTGCATTAAGTGCAGAAACCTGCAGAGCTGTGGAGACACGGGGGCAGCTCCTGCAGTCTGCAGGGACAAATGGGAAATGATGCATTATGTAAGCTGGGAAAAGAGTGCCTGGGTAAGCACTGAAACCACAGCCTGGAGAGGGACCCCCATAAAGCACAAACCTCAGGAGAAAGGGATCCAGGGAAAGCCAAGAGGAGGTTATGGTTTCCTGCCTGCTTATTCCTGGCAGGAAAAGGTGTCACAGCCCAGAGCTGAGTGCTGCAAACTGCCAGGATTCCAGGGGCTTTCACTCAAGGATGGTAAATCTCTTATTTGGGACAAGAAAAGGTTTTCCCTGAAGCGTGCTGCTCATCATGGAAGTGTCAAGGAAGGGGAATGCTGAGGGTTTATTGTTCAGTGGGAAGGGGATGGGTGGAACCAGCAGGGCGTGATTTCCCCAGAAGCTTCCAGTGCTTCACACCCCTCCCCAGGGTCCCTCTGCAAACTCAGGGACACTCAGGGACACTCAGGGACACTCAGGGACACCAAAATTCCCAACAGCCCCGAGGGAGCAGCACCTCCCACAGAAGGGGTGAGGTGTGAAAGGTCCCAAAAACCCACAGGGTTTGTACCAGGGCAGAGAATGGGGTCAGGAGGGCTCTCCAACCTCTCTCCCTGCCCTTTAGGAAAGGTTCCCATTTTTATTAGAGGCAGAGGGAAAGGCAGGCAAGGCCTTGCTGTTCCCAATCCCTTTTTATCTGGAGACCTCATTACCAGCAGCCAAAAATTAAAACAACAGAGGAAAGACACGTTCTTGTTCCCACTCTAAATTGTATCAGTTGTCAAATTAGCCATCATTTATTACCATAATGTTTAGTTGGGATATGGGAAAGGAATTCCTGGCTGGGCTGGAGTTCCCAGAGCAGCTGTGGCGGTCCCTGGATCCCTGGAATTGTCCAAGGCCAGGCTGGACAGGGCTTGGAGCAGCCTTGGGAAAGTGGGAGGTGTCCCTGGATGAACTGGATGGGCTTTAAAGCCCCTTCCAACCCAAACCTGGGATTCTGGGATTCTTTTTATCCCACTTGACTATCAGCCAAAACCCCTTTTAACAGCATATCTTCTTAACACGGCAAGGTGGCTCAAGAATTTTAGATTTTATTTTCCTAGAGCTCTGCCTGATTATTTTTAAAGCCAATTTGGAAGATTATTCACATCAGGCTTCCCCCCCCTCCCCTAACCCTGAAACCAACAGAAAGCAATTCAGGAATTCTCTTTTTTCCAGCTCTGTGGGTCCCCCAAACCCGAAGGGGTTTAGGATAAAAAGCTATTTCTGTTCCTCTTAGAGCAGCAGAACACATTTGAGCACGGAGTCGCCAGTAACCACCGTCTCTGCTTGCTCCAGAGCCCATGGGCGTGTGCTGGTGTCCATAGAAACCACAGCCCCATCTCCTCCCCGGCAAAGGAAAACCGGGGCCTGAGATCCAGCCTGGGGGCACTGCAGGAGGAGCAGCTGGGCATGGGCTGCCCTGGGAGCTCCAATCCTGGATTTAACTCAGCCTGGCTCAGGTCATGCAGGATTCCTGGATTCCAGGCTCCTCCTTCCAGGAATGGGGACAGCAAGAGCATCATACCCTATATATCTATTTTATATATATATATTTTAATAACCTTTTATATGTATATATTTACATGTTTGTAAAAGTATTTTTTCATTCTTATCTATTAAATATTGAAGGGGGACAGCAAGACCATTGTGCACTCATACCCTATATATATATTTATTCCCATATATATATTTTTTTACATGTTTCTCTTATCTATTAAATATTGAAGGAGGACAGCAAGAGCATCATGCATTCATACCCTATATATCTATGTATATATATCTCTCTCTATATATATCTATATCTATATATTAACACAGATATAGATATATTTATAGCCTTTTTAATATATATACTTACATATTTGTAAAGGTATTTTTTAATTCTTTCCTATTAGATATTGAAAAGGACAGCAAGAGCATTGTGCACTCATATCCTATATATATATTTATTCCCATATATATTTTTTTACATGTTTGCAAAGGTATTTTTTCATTCTTATCTATTAAATATTGAAGGGGGGCAGCAAGAGCTTTGTGTATTCATACCCTACATAATTTTTCCTTTTTTTTATATTCATATGCTTTTACATGTATATATTTATATGTTGGTATTTACCTATTTGTATTTTTTAGATTTTTTAGTTCTTGCCTATTCAGTATTGAAGGGGGTATCAAGAGCACTGTGCATTCATACCCTATATATATATATATATATATTTATATTTACATTAATATATTTTTATATTTATATACAAATATATTATGTATTTATATATTTGTATATTTTTGTATTTATACGATACATTTTAAATCCCTGTATTTCATTTACATTAATATTTACATTAATATATTTTATATATTTACACACAAATATATTATGTATTGATATATTTGTATATTTTTATATTTATATTGTACATTTTAAACCCCTGTATTTAATTTAATATTTACATTAATATATTTTATATATTTACACACAAGTATATTTGTATATTTTTGTATTTATATTATACACTTTAAACCCCTGTATTCCCTGTCTGTGCAGGTATTTTGTCACTGCCACCTCTCGAGCCTCCCCCATTCACATCCTGCTCCCATTCTGCTGCTCTAAGCACGGAGATGCTCGCTGGGATAACACAGCTCGACTAAAGGGAATTAATTTTATAGGTCACGCTGCACAGAGCCACGTAAACAAACACCCACCGCCGCCACAGGCATACGGATCGCTCCCAAATCCCCCAAATTTGGGGTGAGGAGCAGCCAGATCCTATTTTTTCTCCATCCCTGCGTCGCTCTCTATTAATATCCGACTTTTCCTGGGTGACTTTGGGCTCTCTGCGAAGCCCGGCCTGGTTGCCATGGCGACAGTGAGGCGGCCAGCACATCCGCTGGGAGCAGGACACGGCCGGGCAAGGCACAAGGCACAGTCCCGGCCCTCGGGGCCGTCCCGCTCATCCCCACCGCTCCGGGAGCTCCGATCCCAGCTCCCATTCCAGCGGCTGCTGCTGAGCTCCAGCCCCTCCCTGCTCCCCGTGCTGGGGACACGGACGGTGACACCAATCCCACGGGAACTGCACCATCCTGGACGCCTCAGCGTGGACATCACCCCTGAGGCTCCAAACCTGACCAAAATCCAGCAGCTGGGGGATTTTTCCCTGGAAAACCATGGTGGTCGTAGGGATGTGCTTGCAAACACGGCACACACAGCATCTCCTCCTAACAGAGCCCCGAGTGAGAGCTTAATTGGGGACTCAATTAGAGCAGGGAGAAACATTCAATTAAACCTCCTGATGCCACGGAGATTCCCGGGCACGCAGCATTCCAGAGGAAAAACGGGAATGTGCAGAAGGCTGCCGGTCCTGGTGATGACAGAACTGAGGAGAGAAGCCAAGTTTCCTACTCCTTGCTTTATGATTAAAAGCAAAAAGAAAATTCCATTTCATTTCCTGGTATTTAAGCCTGGTGAAGGTTCATGGAGTCACAGAATATCCTGAGTGGGAAGGGACCCACAGGATCATGGATGCAGCTCCTGGCCCTGCACAGACACCCCAAAATCCCACCCTGGCATCCCTGGAGTGCTGTCCAAATGCTCCTGGAGCTGTTGGGAATGTGCCCATTCCCTGGGGAGCCTGGGCAGTGCCAGCACTCTCTGGGGAAGAGCCTTGCCCTAAATCCATCCTGGCCCAGCTCCACAAAGGACATGCTCCAAGTGCTTCCATTTCCTTCCAGAAACCTTGGCCAAGGTCCCACCTGAGCATCCCATGGCTCTGACCTCATCCACACGGGCAGCATCCTGGAGGAGCTGATGGAGGGAGGGATGGCCTTAGGCCCACCTGGACCTTCCACACTGGGAGCTGTAGGGAAGCAGGGCTGGACTCCTCATTTTCCCAGGATTTCCTCCCCAAGGTCGCTGCAGCCATTCCAAAATCCCAGCCCTGCCCCTTGGTGGGATGGTTCCTCTGCAGCTGCCAGGGGACAATTCCATGGAAGCTCCCCAGTCCTTCACAGGGAATTCCTGCCATGGATTGTCCCAGTGCAGCCCTGTCACCTTTGCCCTGCAGGCAGAAAATCATCCCCAAAAATCACCTGGAACTGACCTCAGGCCATGAGGACTGACAGAACAACAGGGCCCAATGTCCCAGGCCAGGCTGGGACTGGCGTGGGAGGGGATTTAAGGTCCCTTGAACCCAAACCATTCCAGGATTCCATGATTCTGTGACATCAGCAGAAAACACTGCTTTCCCCCAGAGCTGCAAGGCCCTTTTGGAAAGCCTTTGTGAACTCTGTGGTGCTGAATGCAGGAGAAAACCCCAAACCTGAGGGAAAGTCAAGCAAGACACCCTGAGAACACTCATTTCACTGCAAGCCTTAATTCCCCTCTTTGATTCAACCTAAATATTTGGATTTACAAAGTCAAATCTTGACTTTTATAAACTAAACCCACTGTTTGTTCATCAAATGGCACAACCTGAGAGCCTGGCTGAGCTGAGCACCCTGATTCCAGCAGGGATGAGGCACAACCATGCCAGGGCTGCTGCTCTGGGGAGAGAGGGCTCAGCCTTTTATTCACCTGTCAAATGCTTAAACAGCTCCTGAGTGCTGCACAGAGGAAAATGAGGGCCCAGCCTAAGGAATAATCACATTCCATGACAGTAAGCTGTATTTTAGAAATTAATGACTCATGGCAGGATTGAGCTCATCCTGAGCTAAATTACTGAACCTCTGCTCTGCTCCTCTGCAGACACGATTTTTATCCATTTAATCAGTGCTGGATTTTGAGGAATGCCTGGATCACTGCAGGCACCCACTGGAATGGACCCTACTCCCAGCTGCTCCAGTGGAGACCAGAGTCCCCAGGTGATCCCCTGAGGAAAAGGATTGTGAGACCAAAAAATGCAAAATTCTGGGAAGAATTCAGATGCACCTTGAAAAGTTCATCAAGAAATGGTCACTGACCAGCACAGCCCCGTGGAAACAAGGCCACAAAACTCTTTTGAAAGATTCTAAATTCTTTTGTCAAAATGTCCTCAACCTTTGGAGTGTTGTTACAGCCTAAGAGCTGCTCTGATAACACAAAATGCTGCTCTTCTCTTCCTCTCAATATTACACAATTAATATTACATTTAAAAAGGGGAAGCACAAGTGCTGCCAAAGATGCAGCACCAGGTGTAACTAAGTCTCAAAAGAAAATTGGCTTTAACCTCAACTATCTCTAAAGAAGCAGCAAAAACTTCCAGAAATAAACTGCACGTCTAAATATAGTTTTGTGTGAAGTTGAATGTCCTTGGGCTGCTCAGGGACACTCAGTGGCTTCACTTGGAGTCTCTGGCACAAGCTGGGAAGGATTTCCACTGATTCCCGTGAATGTTTCAAGGGGATTTTATTACAACAAGGCCAAAAATCCTCTGGAATCATTGAGTTCAGCCATCCCCAGCACTGCCAAGGCCACCTCTGACCCCTGTCCCCAGTGCCACATGCACAGGGCTTTAAACCCCCCAGGGATGGGGACTCCAATGCCATGGGCAGCTGTGCCAGGGCAGCTGTGCCAGGGCAATTTCCATGAAGGAATTGCCCCAAAATCCACCCTGAGCTGCCCTGGGCCAGCCTGAGGCCGTTCCCTCTGCTCCTGTCCCTGTGCCCTGGGAGCAGAGCCCGACCCCCCCGGCTGTGCCCTCCTGGCAGGGAATTCCAGAGAGGGAAAAGATCCCTGGGGATCCTCCTTGGCTCCAGCCTGAGCCCCTTCCCAGCTCCCTCAGGGATTCTGCAGCCCCTGCCCAGCTCCCTCAGGGATTCTGCAGCCCCTGCCCAGCTCCCTCAGGAGTTCTCCTGAGCCTGAGGTGTGAGGGAGAACATTCCAAAGGGAGACCCTGCCTGAGGAGGTGTCTCCATCTCACCTGCATGAGGGCTGCAGTTGGGTCAATAAAAAGCAAAATGTGTAAATATTCCTCTGGGAGACATTTGGAGAGGAGAAGGAGAAGGAGAAAAATGAGGAGGAGGAGAAAGAGAAGCTGAACTTGCACCCCAGCATCCCAAGAAGTGGCAGATGCTCTGACACAGCCTCTGGGTGCTTGCTGCTGTCCTGCACAGGTCATAGCTTTTGTCAGTGAAAAAATCTCATCAGAAATCTCAGGGAATAAATTGATCCTGAATTCAAAGAGAAAACACCAAATCCTGAGTCACAAACCCCCAGAAAACACAAGGAGGAGTTCTGATGCCAGCATTGTGAGGAATCACAAGCACATGTTTCCAGCTGCCCTAATTAGTGTCTAATAATTGACTCCTGTCCCTTAAGGGGGTTCTTGGCTCTAATTGAGCAGCACCTGCCACGTCAGAGGAACAGTTCTGTGCACCCATTCCTTGCTCAAAGGCCACACTTGACCCCTTCAGTGCCAGCTTTGCTGCCAGCCCTGGCTGTGCCCGGATTTGGGGCCCATCCCAGCAGCTGGGAATCTCTGCATCAGGGTCACTCCAGGACAGCAGGGACCCCACTGCCTCTGGGGGTGTTTAAACATCATCCCACTGATTCCCAGCACACCCCTGCGTGTTCCTGGCAGTACAGGACTCCCTCTGTGCCCTCCAGAGCAACATCTCCCCCAACAGAGAGGGCACTGCCAGCTTCCCACACGGACAGGCTGGAGCTGGGAGCTCTGTCCTTGTGGACACACACACACACCCCACAGACCCTCTCTGCTTCCCACCACACGGTGCGGACAAAAAAAATGCAAATCCAAAAGCTCCTCCAAACGTTATTCCCTTCCTAAATTAGATTGAGCAATGGATCGAAACCAGAAATTAAATGCAACATAATGAAAAGTCGAGTAATGAGTTCAAATCCCAGGGAGCTGCGTCTCTCCTGGCACAGAAGGAAACCAAGGATGTCATTTCCATAGGTACTGTGGGCTTGGGCAAGAAGCTGGTGCACAGTTTTTCATGTATACAAGATCTACAAAAGATTTAAACTCCTTTGGGACACTGATTACAGATCTCACTGACAGAATTCCCATTTGGTTTTAGATTAGACCTACAAGCACCACAGTGCTACCTGAAGCTGATCCCTGCTGGTGGGACTTTCTGTTCCACTTCTGCTTGCAGAGCCTGATTGTTATGAGGGAGAAGTTCCCTGTGGGAGGGTAAAGGACAGGGAAAACATCCCATCACCTGATTTTCCTGTTCTAAATTGGAAGGGCCCATCCAGTGTGGATGGGGGAATGACCCCCAGGGGGTCAGGAGGGAAGCGAGTGCCCCAAAACCAGACAGACAGAGGCCTGGCTTCCAAAATTCCAGGTCATGTCCTGCTGCCTTGGACACCAGGTGATGCCAAGGACCCTCTGCCCAAACCACCAACCCCGAATTCCCAGGCAGCACAAATCCATCTCTGGAAGCAGCTCCCCTGCCAAGCTGAGAGCTGCTCCAGGACATCTCCCAGGAGCACCCACGGCAGCATCTCCTCAACCCTCCAGCATAACCCAAAACTGCCTTTCTGCTCCTTTTATCCTTGTTTCAACTCCAGCCTGCACGGCTCAGATCACCCTGAACGTCAGACTCTTCCTGAGACTCTCACATGTCACCCTGGGAACGGGGACTGCCAGCCCCAAACGGCTGCTCCGGGCCAGGGCCGTGACAAGGAGGTGCCAGCAGGCAAATGAAACCTGCCTGGGTTATTTAAACCCCCCTCTGTGCCAGAGCAACCTCCATGTCCTGAGCACAGCACGCTGCCATGTGTGGCAAGTGTCCCTGGGTCTGCCAAGGGCCCGGCTCTGCTTCCCCTGAGCCTCCTTCAGCTCCTGCTGGATGCAGGGGTCATGCTCTGGGGAATGCTGCACACGCTGGACTTGGGAATGAAATTGATAATATTTACTGCAAACAGCGGGTTTTAGCCGAGGGTGATGCTCCAGGGGACTCGGGATGTCGGTCTGTGTCTGAGCAGGGACAGCTGGCAGGCAGAGCAGGAGACTGGGAACAGGGATGGAAAAGGGGAGCAGGGAAGGAAAAGGGTGGCAGAGAAGGAGAAGGGGGAATGTTAGCAGGAGGTTCCACGCTGATGGCTACCAGTGCTCCTGCAGTGCACGGGGCTGCTGTGCAACCAGCTCTGAGCAGCCCCAACCTCAGACACCGATGCTCTTGACACACTTAAAACCATTTTCTCCCCAGAAATCCTCAAGTCGGGAGATCACTAAAACCTCAGCTTCCATTCCCTACGCCAAGCGCGTCTCCCGGTGACCCAGGGAATAACGAGGAGATGCCCAGCGGGTCAGTCACCGCCGGGAGCCCAAGGCGGGGACGATCCGTGCGTTCCAGCCGGGCTCTGGGGCCGCTCCCAGCCCCGAACTCCGCCGTGCCCGCAACTCCAGCGGTGCCAGAGCCGGGAACCGGAGCCGGAGCATCCCCGGGCAGCGGCACCGCCGCGCTCCGCACGGGCTCCGGCCCCGCCGGGACGGAGCCGCCCGAGCCCCCCGGCCGTGCCCGAGCCCCGGAGCCCCCCGTTAGTGCCCGGAGCCCCCCGCTTGTGCCCGAGCCCCGGCGCTGACCTGCCGCAGGATGAAGCTGGTGGAGGTGGTGCTGCCGTCCGAGCGCTTCAGGCGGCTGCGGCGCGTCGCGGTGCCCCTCGTCACCTGCCCGGGGACAAAGCATCAAGGTGGTGTCCCGGCCCCGGCCCCGGCCCCGCCGCCCCCGGCCCCGCACGCACCGCGGCCATGGCTCCGCTCCCGCTCCCGCTGCTCCCGGCGCTCCCGGGCGCTCTCCGGGCGCAGCGGAGCCGCCGCCGGGGCGGAGCGCGCTGGGGAGGGGGCGGCGGGCGGGGGGCGGCCCCGGGGCGGGGCTGGGACGGCAAAACCCCCGGAGCCCGGCCCCGGCACGGTTCCGGCCGGGGGGCGAGCCCCGAGCCCCGCGGTGCGCTGGGGACGGGCTGGGAGAGACCGCTGGGGATGCTCACCGGGAGAGGGGAAGGATCCAGGGCTCCAGGAGAGCTGCAGAGGGGCTGGGGACAAGGATGGAGGGACAGGAGCCAGGGAATGGCTCCCACTGCCAGAGGGCAGGCATGGATGGGACATTGGGAATTGGGAATTCCTGGCTGGGCTGGGATTCCCAGAGCAGCTGGGGGCTGCCTCTGGATCCCTGGAAGTGTCCCAGGGCCAGGCTGGAGCAGCCTGGGACAGTGGGAGTGTCCCTGCCCTGGCAGGGGTGGCACTGGATGGGATTTAAGGTCCGTTCCTTGGGGGGAAGCCCTGGGCAAGCAGCACCCCCTGAGCCCGCCGAGCCCCAGGGCCCTGCCCAGCCCTTCCCACATCCATCAGGACCGACCGACAGCACTCCCAGCCAGGGAGGGAGCTCCATGCCCAGGGCACGGAGGAAAACAAGCTCAGTCAGGAGATGAGGAGTTGGAATAAAACCCGAGGAAGACTTGGAAGCGGAACCTGGATTTCCTTCCCACTGCCGAGCTTCACCTACAGACACATCTCACCTCCCACCGGGATGAGCAGGAGCAGCAGTGTGCACACCCTCACTGCACTGGGATGAGCAGGAGCAGCAGTGTGCACACCCTCACTGCACTGGGATGAGCAGGAGCAGCAGTGTGCACACCCTCACTGCACTCACACTGGGATGAGCAGCAGTGTGCACACCCTCACTGACAATGACACTGGGATGAGCAGGAGCAGCAGTGTGCACACCCTCACTGACACTGGGATGAGCAGGAGCAGCAGTGTGCACACCCTCACTGACAATGACACTGGGATGAGCAGGAGCAGCAGTGTGCACACCCTCACTGACACTGGATGAGCAGGAGCAGCAGTGTGCACACCCTCACTGCACTGGGATGAGCAGGAGCAGCAGTGTGCACATCCTCACTCACACTGGGATGAGCAGGAGCAGCAGTGTGCACATCCTCACTCACACTGGATGAGCAGGATCAGCAGTGTGCACACCCTGACACTGGATGAGCAGGAGCAGCAGTGTGCACATCCTCACTGCACTGACACTGGGATGAGCAGGAGCAGCAGTGTGCACATCCTCACTGACACTGGATGAGCAGGAGCAGCAGTGTGCACATCCTCACTGCACTGACACTGGGATGAGCAGGAGCAGCAGTGTGCACATCCTCACTGACACTGGGATGAGCAGGAGCAGCAGTGTGCACATCCTCACTGACACTGGGATGAGCAGGAGCAGCAGTGTGCACATCCTCACTGACACTGGGATGAGCAGGAGCAGCAGTGTGCACATCCTCACTCACACTGGATGAGCAGGAGCAGCAGTGTGCACATCCTCACTGACACTGGGATGAGCAGGAGCAGCAGTGTGCACACCCTCACTGACACTGGGATGAGCAGGAGCAGCAGTGTGCACATCCTCACTGCACTGACACTGGGATGAGCAGGAGCAGCAGTGTGCACATCCTCACTGCACTGGGATGAGCAGGAGCAGCAGTGTGCACATCCTCACTGCACTGACACTGGGATGAGCAGGAGCAGCAGTGTGCACATCCTCACTGCACTGGGATGAGCAGGAGCAGCAGTGTGCACATCCTCACTGCACTGGGATGAGCAGGAGCAGCAGTGTGCACACCCTGACACTGGGATGAGCAGGAGCAGCAGTGTGCACATCCTCACTCACACTGGATGAGCAGGAGCAGCAGTGTGCACACCCTCACTGCACTGGGATGAGCAGGAGCAGCAGTGTGCACACCCTCACTGACACTGGGATGAGCAGGAGCAGCAGTGTGCACACCCTCACTGACACTGGGATGAGCAGGAGCAGCAGTGTGCACACCCTGACACTGGGATGAGCAGGAGCAGCAGTGTGCACACCCTGACACTGGGATGAGCAGGAGCAGCAGTGTGCACACCCTGACACTGGGATGAGCAGGAGCAGCAGTGTGCACATCCTCACTCACTCCTGCACACTCTGAGCACAGCCAGCCCTGCCAGTGTCCTCCTGTGTCACTCCAGACACCAAATCCTTCCATTCCTTGGCTGGTTTCTGTGTCTGAGGTGAATGTGGGTCACCGAGGCTGTGGTCTAAATGAGATTATTTCTACATTCAGTTTCATCACTCAATTGGTCCTAGGAAGGCACTTCTGTTGAAACATTGACCATGGACTGGCTGATTTCCCAGGGAAAGATTCTCTCCAGAGACCTCATGGATCAGGCTGGGATTCAGAAGGGAAAACAAGCCAGCATTTCCCAATAATTCAGGATATGATCTGGCTTTTTAAAGGTTGACTTCCAGCCTGAAGTGACCCTAAATCAACCCACTGGGGTCAGAAGCTCCTAAGGGCTGTAAAAAAAGGATGAAAACCAGTGATTGATGTGTAAATGACAATTTTTGGGGCTCTTTGCAGGTGGTTTTGGTGTCCATGCACAGCCTCAGCAGCAGGGTTAAAGCCCAGGGATTCACCCTGATTGTGTGGGATGAACAGAATTCTCAGGGGTTTTGGTGTCCATGCACAGCCTCAGCAGCAGGATCAGAGCCCAGGGATTCACCCTGATTGCCTGGGATGAACAGAATTCTCAGGGGTTTTTGGTGTCCATGCAGGGCCTCAGCAGCAGGATCAGAGCCCAGGGATTCACCCTGATTGCCTGGGATGAACAGAATTCTCAGGGGTTTTTGGTGTCCATGCACAGCCTCAGCAGCAGGACCAATGCCCAGGGATTCACCCTGATTGCCTGGGATGAACAGAATTCTCAGGGGTTTTTGGTGTCCATGCACAGCCTCAGCAGCAGGACCAAAGCCCAGGCATTCACCCTGATTGTGTGGGATGAACAGAATTCTCAGGGGTTTTTGGTGTCCATGCACAGCCTCAGCAGCAGGGTTAAAGCCCAGGGATTCACCCTGATTGTGTGGGATGAACAGAATTCTCAGGGGTTTTTGGTGTCCATGCAGGGCCTCAGCAGCAGGGTTAAAGCCCAGGCATTCACCCTGATTGCCTGGGATGAACAGAATTCTCAGGGGTTTTTGGTGTCTCCATGCACAGCCTCAGCAGCAGGACCAATGCCCAGGGATTCACCCTGATTGCCTGGGATGAACAGAATTCTCAGGCACGGTCACAGGACTCAGGACTCCCTCACTCTCTGAGCAGGGAATGCTCCTGGGTGTGTTTGTGAACAAACGTTGCTCATCCCACAGAGAGCTCTCAGTGCAAGCAGGGGCAGTGCCTGGGAGGTCTTAGAAAAGATGCAGAGATAAAAATAAGGGAAGAAAATCATCCTTATCTCAGGAAATGATCCCTGAGAGAGGCCACAGCATGGAGGGACAGAGTGCCACAAGCCCAGGGCCATCCCCACCAAACCCTGCAGCACAAAGAACACACAAGAGCACGTGGGAGGTTTCAATAATCGGATTTTTACCATTATTTCTGGAGCCAATTGGAGAGACAAAGCGTGGCTGACATCGGGTGACAGAGCACGAGCCCTCAGAGCACTCTGGGGTGACAAATTGAACAGACACAACAGGTCCCCAGCTCACACCAAAGGAAATGGCTCTCATAGTGACACTTAACACCCATGAGACAAATACACCACCTGGAAAGTCTCATTAGAAAGGTTCCTATGTTAAGGGTTTATATGAAAAAGCAGGAGTTCTCCACCCTGAATTCCTGATAGAAAACAGCAGGTAGAAACCTAAGGTAGAAATCTGGAGTTAGAGAAATCCTTTGGCAGCATGTTCAGTTACAATCAGGCCTTAAAAATAAATATGATCATGTCTAGAAGTATGAAGAGAAACACCAACCCCCTCTAAATACACTGGTTTAATAATAATTAAATTATTTTACACTATCTACAAGTTGCATATCACAGAGTTAGGAGTAGAAGAGGTGACAGAAGGACAAATCCTGCTTTTATAAAAGTTCAGGCATGTGTGGAGCTGTGTAGAAAATCTCAGACAAATGAGTATATACATTATTTATACTTAACAATTAACATCATCAAATCACATCTGGCTGGCTCAATTGAAGACTTCTCTTGGCCCAAAGCTCAGAATCCAGAAAAAACACCAATTTCAATTTCCTAACAAACATGGAGAATTGATAGCAACAAGAGCAAGGTTTAGTTCTACCCCAAACCAACTTGGAACAAAGTAAACTCTGACAAATAAAAGCTCCAAACAATGAGAATTTGGAACAGCAGCATTGAAATAAATTCATTTCCTCAAAAGACACAAGGAACAAGTTATCAAAACACTTCAGTATTGCCACGTGTGTTATTTGTACTGAGCCACTTCCAGGGGAAGGATCAAGACAAATTAAAGTCACGTCCAAAGGAAAGACAAAATCCTCCTTCCAATTGCACACATTTAAATAAAAAGTGATTTAAAGAGCACTTTTTGCATGGGCACAAGGCTGCAAGTGTAAGGTCAAGATAGCAAATAATGAAATAAAAGGAGGTGCTGAGTGGAGGGTGGGTTTTGTCACTCAGCAGCCTGGGAGTTCCAATCTGGGATGAAGTTTATACATCAAAAATGCTTATTTAGACATCTGGGAGCTTCCTGCGTTTAATGGAGTTATTTTTATCAGAAATTTGCTTCCATTATTTCCCCAAACCAAGGATTATCACTCAGCAGAGGTGGTTAAAAGCAGGATAAATGTGACCATGCTCCAGTGAGGAGGTAAATAGGAGGATGAAGTGATTTTTTTGTTCAGCAGTTGAAACAAGAAAAAGAAGGGATTCCCACATTCCCCAAGGATAATCCAGCCCATGTGCTCCCTTGGACAAACCCCACCCTTCAAAAAGTGCATCAGGGAAGAAATTCTTGGATTCCTTTTCTCCCCAGCTGCCACTCGTGGCCAGTTCTGAGGCAATCCCTCCTCCAGGGAAAGGCTCTGGATTTCCTGTGCACAGGAGCCCAATCCCACCCCCAGCACGTGGGATGGCCTCAGATCCCCCTTTCCCAGGGGTGCAGGAGCTCCTCTGGGCTCAGGGCTGGGTGAGACATGGACACAGGGGCAGAGACAGGAAACCCAAGAGAGGCAGAACCCCCTGGTCCCATCAGGGCGGTTCCTGTTCCACTCAGCTCCCCCTGCAAAGGGAACAGATCCTCAGAGGCTTCAGCAGCTTCCAACATTCTCCAGCCCCTCCTTTCCCACAAGCAATTCCAATGCTCCTTCACTTCTACATCCATCCAGAAAGGAAACCTGAAGAGAGATGCTGTGAGTTCCTAGCTCAACACCTTGGATCCACCTGGAGCATCCCCTGCCTGCTCTTCCCAAGGAGCCTCGTGCTGGCAGCGCCACCTCTGCCAAGACACCGGGGAATTGGAGGAAAACGTGTTTTCCTCAAGAAAAAACACAGCAATTCTCTGTGTTTTCCAAAACACACAGGCAGCACTGTCAAGCCCCTCTTTTCCTCCTCTTTCCACAGGGATGTGGTCCTGAGGGGCAGAGTTTCCTCTTCCAGCTGGAGACAGGGACCCCTTGGATTGCGCGGCGCGTCCTTCAGGAAGGGGACTCCCTAAAGCCACTGGGACAGAAGGATTACAGAAGACACCAGAGGAGGCAAAGCAACAGCATCTCAGCATCCTCAAGCTTCCAGAAACACATTGCAAAGAGAATTATTTTGGGACAATCTTTCAAAGATTCACAAGTGACGTCTCCTGAAAGCGCAGGGAAAGAGAAAAAAAAAAAGGGACTCAGAGGAATGGGGAATTATTTTAAACCATCCCCTAATCTAGTTCAGGATGCAGAAATGCAAATAACCATCAGAGCTGCTGCCTATTTTTACTCTGCACCAGCCTAACGCAGCGAGTTGGGCTCTTTGAGAGGAAGATGGACTTTGATATCCACGGCAGGGACTCCCAAAGACCGCCAAGCTCGGAGCTCCTCCGTCCCGGCTGTTCACAGCAGAGGCTGCTGATGGAAATTTGGCTGCTGCTGGAGCAGGGAATGAGCAGGAAGTGCCACGGGATAAGCTGGTCCTTGGTTGCTCTGGAATGCTGCCACGTCCACGGGCACGCCCATCTGGTGCTGGGGGAAGGCGGCGGCGGCGCCGGTGACACTCGGGACACTCGGGAAGGGCTGCGGCAGCGCGGGCTCGGGGCTGCGGGGACACAACACCAGCCACGCTCACAGGGACAGCACCACAGCACCCAGGGCACTCCCAAAACAAGCTGGGAGCCTCCTAAACATGCACATTTGACCAAAAGGCTCATCTTGGAAGCAATTTCGTGTTTTGCCGGCTGCAAAAATACGGTTTTTTACATGCACACTCTCAACTTCAATCAGCTCTGGCCTTGCACTTTCCCTCCTGTTACTCCCCATGTTAACAAACAGAGTTTCCCAGGAATTCCATACTTTTCATGCCTCTAACATGGCAGCTTTTATAGTTCTTGCACTAAGAAACATTTTCACCCTCAAAATTCTTTCAGCAGCTCAGTAATTCTAATACATAACTTTTACTCTTGCTCTTCAACTTACTTACTCTTGCTCTTCAACTTACTCTTGCTCTTCAACTTACTTACTCTTGAACTTACTCCTACTGTTTAATCTTCAATCTTTGGTGCTGGGTGCTTAAAGCCAAGGTCAGAGGTTCCTTCTCAACCTTTCTCTCTTCAAACCTTCCTGGGAAACCTCCTTGTGCAGGATCAGTTTTACCCAGAATAATGCTCTCGTTGCTCCCTGGTTGACTAAAATTGGTATTTTCCTCTCAAAAATGATGTGTCACTAAATGTAAACGCCACGAGAACGTGCAAAGTGGCAAAACTCCCCCCAGAAAGAAGGATTTGCTGGATCCATACCTTAAATAAGCAGCTGGAGGTGGCTGAGTGGCTGCAGAGTTGATGCTCTGAGGCAGAGACCTCACCTGGCCCATCTGCTCCGGGGCCAGGCTGTACCCTGGGGACATGGACACCCCCTGGATCATGTAATTCCCACTGGGAGGCTGCACAGGATACGACTGCAAAGCAAATCAAAGCCAGCAGATTTGGTGCTCAGCACGCTTTGGATTGAATCCACCAGAATATTCTACAGCTGGAAGCAAAACCTGCACTTGCTGCCAGTTCTGGTTTAAATAATGCAAGATTCCCTCCAAATTCAGGTGGCACGGGGCTGGAGTTGCTGGTGGGGGTTGGATTTGGGATAAATAGGTTTGTCCCAAATAAAGCCCAGCATTATCCTGCATTTCTAGGCACCGGTCGTGGGAGGAAACAGCAAACTCCAGTTGCCTTTTGGCTTAAATTACTTTGTAACCTCCAAATATAATGAATTTTCCATCGTTACTGGAGTTAAGGACACGGAATTACTTTTAACTGACATATTTTCAGATCTAGCAGTTGCCATGGCAACTATTCTTTTCCCACTGAACAATTAACATGAAAGTAAAATTCATTTCAAGTAAAAACCCTCATTCTGTGCTTTTTGAAAATCTCTCCTTCCCCTCCACGTTTATTCCTTAAGCCATCATTAGGGACAGTGTAAAACAGTTTGGAGCACAAATAGCACATGTTTAGAACTGATACAAAATGTTCATTTTTCTAAGGGCAAAAGGAGCTAAAAGCAGAGTGTTTCTAAATTTAGCAAAAAATACACTTGGGATTAATACACTGATATTCCAGTTCCCTCCCATCCCCACCATTAGATAAGAAGGGAACATTTTACTTGGAGATTGACATGACTCACAGCAAGAATACCCAGCAGGCTGCTGCAACACCCAATCCCAACTGCAAGAAATGAATTATGGAAGGGATCTGCTGGAATTCTCAACAGTGGCCAAGCAAAACCTTCTGTTCTAGTGCATAAATCCCCATCTCCTGCAAAGGTAATGTCAGATTGCTCGTGGGCTCCCTTTGGGTTTTGCTGTGATTTTTTTAAACCAGGGATAAGCAGCAGGGAATTGCCAGATCCCAGGGAATTTCCAGATGCCATGGAATTTCCAGACCCCAGGGATACTGACCTGCACAGAGACTCCAGAGGAGGTGGGTGGGAATTGTGCAGGGTGCTGGAGTTTGGAGTAGGCTGAGTACATGGGGCTCTCGTTCATCAGTTTGTTGTAGAGCTCCAGAGCTTCCAGAACCTTCACGTTCAGCTCGGATAACTCGGAATGTTTCCTGTTCCAAAGCAAATGGAGAGGGCACTGAGCTGCTGGGGCATCTTACATGGGGAGGAAAGGCCAGTGCTGCATGAAATATGCAAGAAAAATAAGCCCCTGAAAGGTAAAAGGTCATTTTCTAACCTACTAATATTGAAAAATTGCTGTTGTGTGACTGGAAGGAAAATCCAAGAGCTGTACAACCATTTCTGGCACCAAACCAGCAATTCCCAGGTGGAATTCCCTGCTCTTTCCACCCTCAAATCTCCTCAGGAGTCACAGAATCATGGAGTGGTTTGGGTTGGAAGAGACCTTACAAGGTTTCATTCCACCCTTCTGCCATGGGCACCTCTCACTATCCCAGGCTGCTCCAGCCTGGCCTGGGACACTTCCAGGGGCAGCCCCAGCTGCTCTGGGAATCCCAGCCCAGGCAGGAATTCCCAGTTCCCAATGTCCCACCCATGCCTGCCCTCTGGCACTGGGAGCCATTCCCTGGCTCCTGTCCCTCCATCCCTTGTCCCCAGTCCCTCTCCATTTTCCTGATCAGCCCCTTCAGGTACTGGGCAGCCAAAGCTGAGGAGGGAGAGGTGAGGAAAACCTGGAATAATCCCCACCTGAATCACAGGCTGAAAATTCCAACCTCTGGACAGCCTGGAGAAGGCTACAGTCACAAAATGCCAAAGTAAAAAGCATCCGTGACCTGTGCAGGGAATTTTGGGAGAGCAGCAATCAAATCTCAGTGCACACACTCAGAACTGGATATTTCAGCATTCCAAAATAAAGTTGGTGAGTTTTTCTTGCGAGGTTTTCTAGCTCAGGAGATGAAAGTACCAAAGAAATCTCATTAAACCTGCCCAATGTGAAGGAGATGAGTGAATAAATTGTGCTCACCTATCTATCTCTTCTAGTTTTTCATCTATCATTGGACCCATCTGTTGGCAGATATCTGTGAAGACAAAGTGGTGAGGCAGTTGGTGTCTTGCACAATTAAATGTTTAAATGCAGCCAGAAATATTTTATCCAACTACAGTAAAATTAATTTCTTATTTATATTTCAGGGTTGGGACTGGTAGATGGATCTTGCAAAGCTCAGGCATTTTACAGAGCTGGGAGTTATGCAAATGACTCTGCTAAACGTGGAGCTGGCTTGGAACTATTAAAAAAATTCAAATTATCCCCAGAGCCCCACACTCCCACGGTGAAATAAGTGTTCTCCAGCACTGTTAGTACAGAGCACAGCTCCCCTAAGCTTAAAATAAACACAAAGAACTCCCAGCTCAATCCACAAAAGGTAATTGTGAGAAGAAGCCATAAAAAAGAGCTCATTTAGTGCTGCAAGTACCTTCTGAGTTGAGAAGATCTGGAGAATCCAGCTTTAAATCCGTGGGATCTATGCTCTGAAGTACCTGCAGTGTTTTATCCATCTTCTCCTGAAAGGGGAAGCCAAGATGAAGAACTCTGATTTCCCAGCCATGCCAAGATTGGTTTAATATCCAAATAAAAGTTCTTTATAGACAAAGAATCACCTGCCAACATTCAGCACCGAAAGAATGCAAAAAGCCCAGCAATATTTTATTTTCAAGTGGCTTCATACCTCATCAATATAAACTGGCTCAGGTTCTGCTTTCTTAATTTCTTCTGCAGTGTCCTCAGGAACAGAGATTTTATCCACAGCTGCTGGAAGAACAGAGATGAGTTTCTTTTCTCTCTGTTGCTGCGATAACTTCAAACAAACATTTGCTCCTTGTTATTTTTCTGTGTGAAAAGACACTGTGACATTTGAAATGGCAATTTGTTGGATTTGTAAATATGTTGCTGACAAGGAATTATGGTGAATCGAACCAAATTTCTGTCACAGAAAACGGTAATGATTTAAAAGAGAAACAGAGACAGAAATTAAGGGGAGTCGTGGAGTGATCTGTGCTTGATTGTTTGAAACAAGGGCAGGATGTCTCTCAATCCTTTCCTGGGGCTGATAGAGGAGATTATTTTGCTGCTGGGCTAATTGGGATTGCAGCACAAAGCTGCCTTTGTGCAAGGACCCAGCCATCATTTCAGCAGGGAACTCACCTGCCTCGGGCTCCACGGACAAGTCAGAGGTGACGAAATTGGATGGGAACAGCCCCACTCCTCTGTGGTTCTCCCCCTTCCACCAGTTGGCATCACTGGGGAGACAAAGAAGGGTTACACAACTCAGGGGGCAGCACAGCCAGGGATATAGTTGGGGGTTTGACTGAAAATCTGAGGTTCAGAGACATATTTGGTGGTTTTTGTACCAAAACCCTGTGATATCTAAAAGAGAACTTGCAGGGATTAGCACAAAGCCAAACAGGAGCTGGGGCACAGGGGAGGGAAGGGAGGAAGAGGAGTCAGGGGATCACTGAAAATTGAACACAATCCATCAAATCTTTATATTGATTACTTGCCAGCCCTTTAAAGCTGTATATATCCCTAGAGGTGTTAACAACAATCATTATTTTAGCTATTTTTAATCAGTTTTATTCTTGGCAAATCTGATTCTTGCTAGCCAGAGGTTTAACAGCTGCTGGAAGCAGATGGAATGTGATGCCAGTGCATTTCCTTATGCCAGACAACCAACTAAGATTTATCTTCCAAACTACAAACTGGATGAAATACTCGAGGTTCTCCCCGCACTAAAAAAGATTTGAGGTCAGAAACTAAGAATTTGGAGAGATAAAAGGAAGAGAAAGGGATGTGAGGGAGGGCAGAGTGACAATGACACTTCTGTGGGGGGAGAAAAAGCATCAGAGGAAAAATGTGCTACCCTGAGAGAAACAAGAGTGGTGGAACAAAGTCAGCTCCACCTGAGTGTATTGTACCTGTCATCCAAAACAAAAATAATTTCTCCACTTTTAAAGGTGAGCTCATTGTCCTCGACAGCTTCAAAGTCATACAGAGCTCGCACCTTCCTCAGGCTCTGGGGGTTTTGTGGCATTTCTGCAGGTGGGTACAAGGACTTGGTCTCCATTTGCTGCTGCTGCTTCTGCTCTTGCAAAGACAATTCAATAGCTGCAGGTGGGGCAGAGAGGAAGAGAACAGGTTTGAGGGGTTTATGCCTGGAGACAAAGCAGTTGGATTTCTCGATTTAATCAAAACAGGATTTCTGGCTTTATTTAAACAAGGTCTTCTGTAGTGTTGAAGTTAAAATTTAAAATGCTGTGTGATGGAGAGGAATGTGTCTTACCCCACATCCCCATGGATGAGGGCAACACCTGGAATGCCACAATTCCCAACAACCCACTGTGGCATTGATTTCAATGAAATCAGGAAAGAGCCCAAATTCCCATTTCCCTGCCTTTTAACCAAACTTCTGGGGTCCAAGCCAGGGCTGAGACAGCAACTCACCTTTAGCTATATCCTCATCTTCTTTGGATTTACTGGATGAGGAGCCATTCTTAGCAGCACTGGTGGAAGCCTGCAGAGGTGGGAACAACAGAGGGACAAATGACAATGACATCTCCACAATTTGATATTTTTAAAAATTAGCAGCGAGTTGTTCCTGACCAGGTGGATTATGGAATCCAGGTGATCTCCAAGAAATAAAAAACACCACCCTTCAGGCTTGTTTCTGTTTTCAGCAGGGAAAAAAGTAAAAGAAATACTGAGATTTAATTGAAATAACTGATTTTATTGACATAATTATTTCAGTCATATTTCTTACAGTGAGACTACTCATTTAAATGACTCTTTCCACTTTTACACTCCCTTCAAGAGAGAAGATGCTCCAGTTGGGAGCTGCTGACTTAAATCCTACAACTCTCCCCAGCAGCACAGTGAAATCATTCCTGGAGTTTTCATTCCCACCAGGAACTGGAATTGGGTGCCAGTGCTCAACTCTTCCATGTTCCTGCCATATGTTTTACACATAGATCAGATTTAGAAGTGAAAACATCTTTGTGGAGGGAGGAGGGATTGTAAAAGTTAAAAAACTCACAGTGTTTGTAAAAGTTAAAAACCCTCTGTGTTTCATAGAGAGGGAAGTAAACTTTGTGTAAGGATATGGTAATAAAAATTGTAATTTTGATTTTCAGGACTGAATAATGTGGAAATATTTAGAAGTATCAGTAACAGAAGTCAGGAAAAAACCACCTGGCATCATATCTGCTGTTAGATTGGGCACAACAAACCAGCAGAAGTGAGAAATAAACCACTCCAAACCCAGGACAACTGCTGGGACAAAGAGGAAAAGGGGATTTGGGGCAGGGCACCAGGGCCTGGCACCCATCCCTGTCCCACAGCAGCTCTCACCTGGGATCCTGCTGCAGGGAATGTGACCCCTTCTTCCTTCAGGGATTTGATGGTTGCAGATATTAAACTGCATTGTGGGTCTTTCTGGAATTCTTCTGACCACTCCACCATGAGGGTTTTTAGCTTTTCACTCACTTTTGGGTGAGCCTGGAAGAACAAAATTGGACAAAAAGGGATGTTTGAGCCTCAAAATGAACAGGAGGAGCCGTTACCAAAATGGTTACCAAAGCCATTTCACTATAAATATGCTTAATTATTAATAATTGTGTAGATTGAGAAGATTTGGGGAGCAGAGTGTAGAATTCCTGACCTTTTGTACCCTGATCTGATATTCCAGAGAACAAGCTGAGCTCCTGGAGTACTAATTCTAGAGAAATTCAGGCTGCCTACCACACTTTCCCCAAATTTCTGCCTCTCTGTGTTACTCACCCTCCATTTAACCTCAATTTTCTCTTCATTCCTTCTCAAGTGTGCTGTTTTCTACTTCCCAAGTGGAAAACAACACACTTGAGAAGGATCTAAGTCTGATATAAGCTACTGAGAAGGATGTAAGTCTGATATAAGCTACTGTCTTTCCCTTCAAGAAATCCTCCAAGAAATCTTTCCCTACAAGAAATCTTCCAAGAACTCCTCCAAGAAATCCTTCCCTACAAGAAATCCTCCAATAAATATTTCCCTACAAGAACTCCTCCAAGAAATCCTTCCCTACAAGAAATCCTCCAAGAAATATTTCCCTACAAGAAATCCTCCAAGAAATCTTTCCCTAGAAGAAATCTTCCAAGAACTCCTCCAAGAAATCTTTCCCTCCAAGAAATCCTCCAAGAAATCTTTCTCTCCAAGAAATCTTTCTCTCCAAGAAATCTTTCCCTACAAGAACTCCTCCAAGAAATATTTCCCTACAAGAAATCCTCCAAGAAATCTTTCCCTCCAAGAAATCTTTCCCTCCAAGAACTCCTCCAAGAAATCCCTCCCTACAAGAACTCCTCCAAGAAATCTTTCCCTCCAAGAAATCCTCCAAGAAATCCTTCCCTCCAAGAAATCTTTCCCTCCAAGAAATCCTCCAAGAAATCTTTCCCTCCAATCCCCCTTTTGTGGCCTCTGCAGTTTCTCCTCAGATGCCAGGACAGCTTTGTGCCAGCTGAGAGAACATCACAAACCCCTGATCTTTGTCTCCTTGAACCAGCCTTCTCCTACAAAAATGGAGAATCCATGGGGACAATCTTTAGGGACAGTTTTTATTCCCAAAGTGGAGCTGAGCTGCTGGTAAAAGATGATTTGCTTGGAGTGGGGGCAAACCAAGATCCATTCATGCTCTGCCAGGAATTCCTGTGGCTGCCCCAGATCCTGGCACTGGGACAAGGCTCCCAGCCCAAGGAATCAGATCCCACCCAGGGCTGTGAGCCCAGCACGGGCTGAGCAGGGAGGGCACTGCCAGCTTTGGCCTCCAAACTGCATTTCTGAACCAGGAACTTTGCTGGGCTCAGGAGCACCACAAAGACATTTGTCACATTTGGCTGAACACATTTTCTCATGGAAAAGAGGGAAAAAGCCCAATTTTATTCATTATTCCTCCAAGGAGGCCAGGGCTGGGGGTAAGGGGTCACTATTTCCCAAGAACACAGAAATTGTGGTCCAGAACCCATCCCTGGGAGGGATCCCAGGATTCCAGCATCCCTGCCCATCCCTGGATCCCTGCCCATCCCTGGGTGGATTCCAGGATCCCTCCCCATCCCTGGGTGGGATCCCAGCACTCCAGAATCCCTGCCCATCCCTGGGTGGATCCCAGCATCCCTGCCCATCCCAGGGTGGATCCCAGGATCCCTGCCCATCCCTGGGTGGATCCCAGCATTCCAGGATCCCTGCCCATCCCTGGGTGGATCCCTGCCCATCCCTGGGTGGATCCCAGGATCCCTGCCCATCCCTGGGTGGATTCCAGGGTCCCTGCCCATCCCTGGGTGGATCCCAGGATCCCAGCATCCCTGCCCATCCCTGGGTGGATCCCAGGATCCCTGCCCATCCCTGGGTGGATTCCAGGGTCCCTGCCCATCCCTGGGTGGATCCCAGGATCCCAGCATCCCTGCCCATCCCTGGGTGGATCCCAGGATCCCTGCCCATCCCTGGGTGGATTCCAGGGTCCCTGCCCATCCCTGGGTGGAATCCCAGGATTCCAGGGTCCCTGCCCATCCCTGGGTGGGATTCCAGGATCCCTGCCCATCCCTGACTGGGATTCCAGCACTCCTGCCCATCCCTGACTGGGATTCCAGCACTCCTGCCCATCCCTGGGTAGATCCCAGGATCCCTGCCCATCCCTGGGTGGATCCCAGGGTCCCTGCCCATCCCTGGGTGGAATTCCAGGATCCCTGCCCATCCCTGGGTGGATCCCAGCACTCCAGGATCCCTGCCCATCCCTGGGTGGATCCCAGGATCCCTGCCCATCCCTGGGTGGATCCCAGGGTCCCTGCCCATCCCAGGGTCCCTGCCCATCCCTGGGTGGATCCCAGCACTCCTGCCCATCCCTGGATGGATTCCAGGATCCCTGCCCATCCCTGGATGGATTCCAGGATCCCAGGATCCCTGCCCATCCCTGGGTGGATCCCTGCCCATCCCTGGGTGGATCCCAGGGTCCCTGCCCATCCCTGGGTGCTGCAGGTCAGTGGAGCCCCAGGATGGAGCCTGGCTAATGGGAACACAGGCAGCACTTGCAGACCTATTTTTCCACAAAAGCCAGAAACACGAGAGCTGTGAACTCATTTTGCTTCCCAGCAATTTTATTACTTTCCTTAATTGCTTTGCTCAGCCTCTGATGATTGCAGGGATCTGAAAACTCCTTTTTAACCCATTAACCAGTTTTGTCTGCAACTGGAGCAGTAATTAGGGAAAAGCTGCTCCTGCTTACTCAATTCCTCACAGCCACACTTAGAGCCCAGCAGCTGCTTGAGCCCAACCATTTCAGTCTCCTTTTCTTGGCTATTTTCTCATTCAACATTCCCAGATTCTCTAAAAATTAAAAATATTGTCTGTAATTTCATCCTTTCCCTTGTACAAATGTCACTGCACTTCCTCATCATTTTCCCTTTCACTCCAGCCCAGGAATTCCCTTCAAGCTCAATAAAAACTCTCCTCAAGAAAAGCTGCACTCATCATGATCAAATTAATGGAGCTCAGGAACACAGATTTTAATTAAAAGTGCTCATATAATTTTATAAAAGTGTGAAGGATTATCAGCTGTCAGCTCTTTAACAGATTATTTTTTCAGAGTAAAAATGACACAAATTTCAGTGAAAACATAGAAAAATGTGCATTAACCACAACATAAATTTGGAGAAGTTACCAAAATAATCCTTCCCCCAGGACTGCAGGTTCTAAACCAATTTACCTTGTTTATTATAGCTCGAGCTTCAGTGGCAAAATCCCTGGAACACACTTCCAAATGGAATATCTTGCCACAGTTGGACACACAGGCTCCTAAAAGCTGCCAGCAGAAAGACAATTGGGAAAATGCAGGGCAAAAAAAAAGTACAAATAATCCAAAATAGAAAAAGTGCAAATGAAAAGAAGAGTGCAAATAATCCAAAAGAGGAAGAAGGAAAGAAGCAAATTGAAAAAAAGAGTGCAAATAATTCAAAATAAAGGGGGAAAAGTGAAAATAAAAATGAGTGCAAATAATCCAAAATAAAGGGGGAAAAGTGCAAATAACAAAGAGTGCAAATAATAATAATAAAGAAAAAAAAGTGTAAATAAGAGTGTAAATAATCCAAAACAAAGAAAAGTGCGAACTAAAAAGAGTGCAAATAATCCAAAATCAGGAAAAAAGTGAAAATAAAAGAGTGCAAATAATCCAAAATAAGAAAAAAAGGTGAAAATTTAAAAAAGAGTGCAAATAATCCAAAATCAGGAAAAAAGTGAAAAATAAAGAGTGCAAATAAACCAAAAAAAGGAAAAGAAACTGCAATTTTAAAAAGTGCAAATAATCCAAAATAAGGGAAAAAAGTACAAATTTAAAAAAAGAGTGGAAATAATTCAAAATCAGGAAAAAAGTGAAAATAAAAATGAGTGCAAATAATCCAAAATAAAGGGGGGAAAGTGCAAATAACAAAGAGTGCAAATAATAATAATAATAAAGAAAAAAAAGTGTAAATAAGAGTGTAAATAATCCAAAATAAAGAAAAGTGCAAACTAAAAAGAGAGCAAATAATCCAAACTAAAGGAAAAAAGGTGTGAATAAAAAAGAGTGCAAATAATCCAAAATTTTAAAAAGTGAAAATAAAAGAGTGCAAATAATCCAAAATAAGACAAAAAGCAGCCAATTTTAAAAAGAGTGCAAATAATCCAAAATAAAGGAAAAAAGTGAAAAATAAAGAGTGCAAATAAACCAAAAAAAGGAAAAGAAACTGCAATTTAAAAAAGTGCAAATAATCCAAAATAAGGGAAAAAAGTACAAATTTAAAAAAAGAGTGGAAATAATTCAAAATAAAGGGAAAAAAGTGAAAATAAAAATGAGTGCAAATAATCCAGAATAAAGGGGGAAAAGTGCAAATAACAAAGAGTGCAAATAATAATAATAAAGAAAAAAAAGTGTAAATAAGAGTGTAAATAATCCAAAATAAAGTGCAAACTAAAAAGAGTGCAAATAATCCAAACTAAAGGAAAAAAGGTGTGAATAAAAAAGAGTGCAAATAATCCAAAATAAGGGAAAAAAGTACAAATTAAAAAAAGTGCAAATAATCCAAAGTAAGAAAAAAAGTGCAAATAAAAAATACTACAAATAATCCAAAATTAGAAAAGTGTAAAAAAATAAGAGTGCAAATAATCAAAAATAAAGAAAAAAGTGCAAATTTAAAAAATGAGTGGAAATGATGAAAAATTTTTAAAAGTTAAAATAAAAAAGAGTGCAAATAATCCAAAATAAGGGGGGAAAAGTGCAAATAAAAAAGAGTGCAAATAATCCAAAATCAGGAAAAAAATTGAAAATAAAAAAGAGTGCAAATAATCCAAAATAAAGGAAAAAAGTGAAAAATAAAGAGTGTAAATAAACCAAAAAAGGAAAAGAAACTGCAATTAAAAAAGTGCAAATAATCCAAAATAAGGGAAAAAATACAAATTAAAAAGTGCAAATAATCAAAAATAAAGAAAAAAAGTGCAAATTAAAAAAAATGAGTGGAAATAATAAAAAAAATTTTAAAGTTAAAATAAAAAAAAGAGTGCAAATAATCCAAAATAAGGGGAAAAAAGTGCATATTTAAAGAGTGCAAATAATCCAAAATCAGGAAAAAAAGTGAAAAATAAAGAGTGCAAATAAACCAAAAAAGGAAATAAAACTGCAACTAAAAAAAAAGTGCAAATAATCCAAAATAAGGGAAAAAAGTGTAAATTTAAAAAAGACTGCAAATATTCCAAAATAAGAAAAAAAAAGGTGCAAATTTAAAAAAAAGTGCAAATAATCCAAAATAAGGGAAAAAGTGTAAATTTAAAAAAAGAGTGCAAATAATCCAAAATAAGAAAGAAAAATGCAAATAAAGAGTGCAAATAATCCACAATCCAAAAAATCCACAATAAACGGTAAATCCAGCAGGGACACTGATTTACTGAGGTTAATCAAGGCATGAATGAATTGATCAGTAAATGTTTAATTGCTGCATTATTGAGGTTTTTGGGGGATTTGGGAACGGACTCACTGTGAGAGCCTGCAAAGCCACGTGGGGAACTTTGTGATTCATCCTCTTCATGATGGCTTTAAGGCAATCCTTGGCTCTGCAAAGGAGCAGGAAATTCAGGAGAAATGAGAATGGCAGGAGCTGTGCAAGGAATGGGCCCAAACCTCCACCAGAACTGAGCAAAATGGCACCAAAGCTGAGCCTACTGAGGGAAAATGGCACCAAAGCTGAGGTTATTGAGGGATAATGGCACCAAAACTGAGGTTATTGAGTGAAAATGGCACCAAAACTGAGCCTACTGAGGGAAAATGGCACCAAAGCTGAGGTTATTGAGGGATAATGGCACCAAAACTGAGGTTATTGAGTGAAAATGGCACCAAAGCTGAGCCTGCTGAGGGAAAATGGCACCAAAGCTGAGCTTATTGAGGGAAAATGGCACCAAAACTGAGCCTACTGAGGGAAAATGGCACCAAAACTGAGCTTACTGAGGGAAAATGGCACCAAAACTGAGGTTATTGAGGGAAAATGGCACCAAAACTGAGCTTATTGAGGGAAAATGGCACCAAAACTGAGGTTTTGAGGGAAAATGGCACCAAAACTGAGGTTATTGAGGGAAAATGGCACCAAAACTGAGCTTACTGAGGGAAAATAGCACCAAAACTGAGCCTACTGAGGGAAAATGGCACCAAAACTGAGCTTACTGAGGGAAAATGGCACCAAAACTGAGGTTATTGAGGGAAAATGGCACCAAAACTGAGCTTATTGAGGGAAAATGGCACCAAAACTGAGGTTTTGAGGGAAAATGGCACCAAAACTGAGGTTATTGAGGGAAAATGGCACCAAAACTGAGCTTACTGAGGGAAAATGGCACCAAAGCTGAGGTTATTGAGGGAAAATGGCACCAAAGCTGAGGTTACTGAGTGAAAATGGCACCAAAACTGAGCCTATTGAGCAAAAATGGCACCAAAGCTGAGCCTACTGAAGGAAAATGGCACCAAACCTGAGCTTATTGAGGGAAAATGGCACCAAAACTGAGCCTACTGAAGGAAAATGGCACCAAACCTGAGCTTATTGAGGGAAAATGGCACCAAAACTGAGCTTACTGAGTGAAAATGGCACCAAAACTGAGCCTACTGAAGGAAAATGGCACCAAAACTGAGCTTACTGAGTGAAAATGGCACCAAAACTGAGCCTATTGAGGGAAAATGGCACCAAAGCTGAGCTTATTGAGGGAAAATGGCACCAAAGCTGAGCTTATTGAGGGAAAATGGCACCAAAGCTGAGCTTATTGAGTGAAAATGGCACCAAAACTGAGCTTACTGAGGGAAAATGGCACCAAAACTGAGCTTATTGAGGGAAAATGGCACCAAAACTGAGCCTACTGAGGGAAAATGGCACCAAAACTGAGCCTACTGAGGGAAAATGGCACCAAAACTGAGCTTACTGAGTGAAAATGGCACCAAAACTGAGCCTATTGAGGGAAAATGGCACCAAAGCTGAGCTTATTGAGGGAAAATGGCACCAAAGCTGAGCTTATTGAGGGAAAATGGCACCAAAGCTGAGCTTATTGAGTGAAAATGGCACGAAAACTGAGCTTACTGAGGGAAAATGGCACCAAGCCTGAGCCTATTGGAAGAAAATGGCACCAAACCTGAAACTACTGAGTGAAAATGGCACCAAACCTGAGCCTAATGAATGAAAATGTCACCAAACCTGAGCTTGTTGAACAAAAATGGCACCAAGCCTGAGCCCGATGAACCAAAATGTCACCAAATCTCAAATTACTGAACAAAAATGGCACCAAACCTGAATTTAATGAGCAAAAATGTCACCAAACCTGAAACTACTGAACAAAAATGTCACCAAAGCTGAAGCTGCTGAACAAAAATGTCACCAAATCTCAAACTGCTGAACAAAAATGTCACCAAACCTGAATCTGCTGAACAGAAGTGTCACCAAAGCTGAGCCTAATGAACGAAAATGTCCCCAGAGTGACCCTTTCAGGGCTGGGCAGAGATTTCCCCACTGACCAGTCTGTCTGTCCTCAGCTGGGCGTTGGATTGGCAGAAATTCCCTTTTCCCCCTGGCATTCCACATCCATTCCCAAAAATCCTGCTGCCAGGCCAGGAAGGGAAGCAATTGCATGGCTTGGGCCAGACCATGAAGGAAATGTCCCCAGAAAATGAGAGGATTCAATCAATGGGTATTTTATTTTATATTATTTATATCATCTATTTATTTAAATATTAAAATAAATATTTTTATTATTTATATATTTATTTATTTAAATATTTAAATAAATTAATATATTTATTTAAATAGTTAAATAAATATTTGTATTATTTATATATTTATTTATTTAAATATTTAAATAAATATTTGTATTATTTATATAATCTATTTATTTAAATATATAAATTATTTCTATTATTTATTTTCACTCCCAGCTCTTGGATCCCCTTGCCCTCAGGCTGAGGACACAAAGGTTTCCATCATTTGTTTCAGCACAACCTGAGGTGAGTGCAGAATAATAAAGAGCTTTTTAAATGCTTCTGCTGAGGGCTTTCCACACTTGAAATGAGCATTAATGGCTGGCAGGAGCTCAGGCACATCAAAGGCTTCATTAACACTGATATTTGGAACATTTAAAAACATGAAATCCTAAAAAAAAACCAAATAAAAAAGCTGATGCAGCATTTAAAAAATAGTATCACTGCCAGATACTTGGGCTGCTGTTTTAGAAAAGTACAGGAAAGCCTCTGTGCCAGAAAAATACACTTTTAGTCCTAATATTTTCATTTTATTTCATGTACACACCATCCAACAAAGTCAACTCAGTTCTTTTAAGTTGTATTTTTATTTAGGGTAGGCAAAAATCTTCATTATTCTCAAGGGCAGAAAGGAAGAAAAGGACACGAAATTGAATTAAAAATATGCCAGCAGCAGTGGCATTTCAAATTCAGAATTTGGGATTTTATTTTCTATATAAATATATATATTTCCATTTGATTATGCCTTTTATATATTTCTATTTCTCCATATGTATTTTTTTTTTAAATCACAGAATTTTTTACAACATCTCTTCCTCCAAAACCAGATTTAAAACAGCTCCCTCTACAAAAGTCTCGTGGCAATAAAAAATTTGATTTGTAATGAAGGACTCAAAAGAGTTTTTTTTTCTTCAGAGCTAAAGATTCCCAGACTGAACAGATTTGCTGTTATTCCTTGTGGCAGGTAATCAATTCAAACCAAACCAAAACAACCAAAACAACCCCAATTTTAATGTTAGACAGAACTGCTAAAAATTCTGAATTACTTAAAAATTCTAATTAATTGAAGATTAATTCCAGAGTTAATCTTAAAAATTGAAGATTAATTCCAAATTTAAAAGATGCCATCACTCAAAAATTCAGCAAATACTGTTGGCCATTTTTCAGAATCACTGAAATTCCATTTATGTTCCACTCAGGCTGAACTGATTCCAAGTGATTTGTGCTCTGATCCCTGTGTTTTCCATTTTCTCTCCCCTTTTCCCTAACAACCAGACACAGCCAAAGATCACAAGAAGCCCCAGCTCCTTGCCAGGTGTTTTCCTGCACAGAAATTGTTTCACTCTCTCCTCCTGGCACAGCCACTTCCCCACATTGGTGCCAGATGATGAAATGTGGGTAACTCAGGTGTGCTGTGCCAAAGTGCAGGAAAAAGCTGCAACGTGCTCAGTGCACACCAAGGGCTCTGCTCCAAATCCTCCTGGAGCTTTTCTTCCCAAGCATTTCCAAGGCAGCTCCATGTACTTGGAGCTGGGCTCTCTGTGCCATTTTCCTCCTCCCAGCAGCACAGAATTCCCAGGAATGCTGAGGCCCAGCTTACCCATTGGGAGTGCTCCCAACCTTGTCACAAATATCCATGATCAGCCCCCAGTCCTCACTGGTGTTGTATTCATTTGTGGCTTTTTCTGGAAAGAAAAAGAAGATTTATGAAGTCATTTCTTTATTGGGTTTAGATTTTATCAACGCAATGCATCCCAAATTAATATTTCATGGATTCCTGGGATGATTTGGGTTGGAAGGAACCTTAAAGCTCATCTTGGCCCACTCACTCTACAGATTAATTAATAAGGCTTAATGGTATTTATTTGTGCTTTTAAGTTTTTATTAGCCAGCTTATTTAAATCCCATGTAAATACTGCAGTTCAAGTAATAAACAGCAAATTCAATGTTTGATTGCATTTGCTGCTTCAAGATTAAGTTTTAACCAACTAAGCTCAATTTTATTTTAGTTTTGCTCAGCAGAAAGATTTCCACAAAGGGAACACAACCACAGCACCACCAGTGTCCCAAATCCCTTTTGCTACAGATGTAAAAAAAAATGGAAATGTAGAATTTTTGCACACAAACTGGTATAATTTATCCACACAAACTGGTATATTTACTTCGAGGAAGTAAATATTATTTTGAAACCACAAACCTTCAAAACTAACCCCAAAAATGACAGAATTGCTACGTTTTCTTTTAAGTGCATCAATATTTTAGGGCATGAACAACAAATTCATGGATGGTGTGGAAAAATAAATGAGTGCCTGCAATTTTAAATACTTAAAAAGAAAAAAAAAGGAAAATCAAGTGAAATCAGCCTGAGGAAGCTGCAGATTTCCTGGCTCTGCAATCCCTAAGGAGTGAAAAGATTCCCAAGGATATCCTGAAGTACTTAAGTACTTCCCAAAGATCCATTGCAATTTCCCTGAGTGGAAATAATCCCAACTCCTGCACGGCACCAGGAAGGTTTGATCATCACAGCTACACCAGCAAGAGTTCACCTCAGAATTAGGGAATTATTTTGTTTGGAAAAGCCCTCCCAGCCCATGGAGTCCCAGCTGTGCCCATGCCCACCCTGTCCCCAGCCCAGAGCCCTGAGTGCCACCTCCAGAATCCCTGGGACACCTCCAGGGATGGGCACTGCAAACCTCCCTGGGCAGCTGCAATCCCTGAGCCCCCTTTGCATGGGGAAATTCCTGCTGTGCCCACCCTGAGCTGCCCTGGGCCAGCCTGAGGCCGTTCCCTCTGCTCCTGGCCCTGTGCCCTGGGATGATCCCAAACCCCCCCTCCTGTTTGGGAATTCCAGACAGTCCTGTCCTGCTGGGAAAGCCTGGCCAAGCTGGGATGTGCTCCCAGATTTGCTGATTTTTAGGGTGAGGGTTGCCCACATGAGGGGGTTTGCATGGCTGGGAAATCCTCAGGAGCAGAAGTGCAGGAGGACAAGGAGGGCTCTGAGCCCCACATGCTCAGCCCAGGCCCAGGGCACTGCAGAAATGCAGCCAAATATTCTCCCTGCAAACCTGGCATTTACAGCCCAAAACATCTGGGACTTCACCTCTGGCCTGGCTGCTGGGCCAGGGTTGGAAATGGCTTTCCATGAAGGAATTGCCCCAAAATCCACCCTGGGCCAGCCTGAGGCCGTTCCCTCTGCTCCTGTCCCTGTGCCCTGGGATGATCCCAAACCCCCCTGGCTGTGCCCTCCTGGCAGGAGCTGGGCAGAGCCACAGGGTCCCAAAACAAGCTCAGCCCCCAGCACACCACGCTCAGAGCTGCTCCCTCCCAGCTGCCAGCACATTCCCACAGGAGCCAATTCCCTGCCCTGCACCCACCCTGTGCTGGGTGCAGCTGTGGGATCCCAGCTCTGTCCTTCCCAAACTCTCAGGGATCTGGAAGTTTCCCTCCCTGCCAGCATGACAAACTGAGCAGCAGCTGCTGCTTTCCTTCCCTAAATCCAGGATCAATTCTCAAGGATAACTCCCTCACAGATGCTGAGACAGAGCAGAAGCAGATGTGGGAGGATGCATTTTCCAGGAGTTTTCCAGAGGGAAGGTAACCTTTAAAAACATGGAAGGACTTGTCCTCTGCAGCCCCCCAGTTAATGAAGGAACACAAGACCTGAGCTGGCTTTCATGGAAATAATGAGAAAAGCAAAATGAGCTGCTTGGGGTGCTTTGATAATTCCACGGGCAAGGAATGGCTTTTCCCTGGTTGAGCTCCCTGAGCTGAGCTGCTCTGTGGTTCCAGGGAACACTGCCAGCCCAGAAAGGGGAGAGCACTCACACGAGCAGCTGGGAAGGGGCTGGGAATTGTTGGCTGCTCCCACTGCCAAAAGGAGAAATGCTTGGAGAGCTCTGCCCCAAAGCACTGCCACAGCTCCTCCAGGAAAGGGGAAAGGGAAGGGGAAAGGGAAGGGGAAAGGGAAGGGGAAAGGGAAGGGGAAAGGGAAGGGGAAAGGGAAAGGGGAAAGGGAAAGGGGAAAGGGAAAGGGGAAAGGGAAGGGGAAAGGGAAGGGGAAAGGGAAGGGGAAAGGGAAGGGGAAAGGGAAGGGGAAAGGGAAGGGGAAAGGGAAGGGGAAAGGGAAGGGGAAAAGGAAGAGGAAAGGAAAAAAGAAAGGAGCTTTGCACTGAGGGGAAATTTTCAGGATCATCCTTGATCATTCCCACCGCAGGCAGGGAGCAGGGAATGCCCAGGGGCAAGCAGGGATGTCCTCACCCCCTGCAGGGCCTCTCCAAGCTCCAGCAAACACCTCCTGCTCCTGGAGCCCTCCTGGAGAGGAGGGCAGGGAGACAAACAGCAAAGGGAAGGAGGCTGCTCCAGGGCTGAAGGGTGTGCGAGAGGAAGGACAGAGCTGGGGAACAGCGAGTGCACGTGGAGTCCGAACACATCCAGACAGGAAATGTCAAAGTCCCAAAGGTTCTGGGGGTTCCTGGCCAAGCAGAGCAGCCACGCTCCCCAGAGCTCCAGAGGGTTATCCCGGGATGTGCAGCTGTGTCCAGGCACATTCCAAGGCTCTGCTCAGCTCTGGGGGCTTGGAACCACTGAGCAAAACCAGGTGTGGCAAAAAATAATAACACTGGGGGAAAAATAATAACATGTGGGAAAGCAGAAATAATAATAATAAATACTAGAAAAAGAAAAAAAGGAAATAAAACCTAAGGGAAATGGAAGCCCTTGAGGGCTGGGTTGGGTAGGAAGAGGAAATTCCTTTTTCCCCACAGGTGTTCCAAAAAAGAGCAGCTCCGCATGAAGAGGCAGCTGGATCTGCCCCACTGCTGCAGCCAACAAAATTCCAAATTCAGCACCTCCCCAGAGCACCCACATGTGATAATCTGATATCTTCCATGGTCTAATTCACAACAGAATACTAATTTGTTTAAAGCTTCTAATGACAAAGTTTTCCTGGCAAGGGACTCTAAGATTTAGCCCCAATAATTCAAGTTCCTATTCTGTTGCACATGCTAAATTTTAATAAGTGATAATAAGAAGTTATAACTACTAATGTTAAAATACTAAAGTTATAACTTTAATATTAAAATAGTAAAGAAAAAATACACTGAGTAAAGTTTGAGAAACTGGAAGCAAACAGAGTTGCAGTTTTGAAGTTCTGCAGCCTGGGAGTCCTTGAAGCATTTAAGTTTGTTAAAGAATCCTGCAGAGTTCAAAAAAAATCCACTTGAACAAACACATCAGTTTGAGCCACGTGAAATGTGAGTGTGGTCAAACAGCAAACTGCACCAGGGAACTGAAATTAGAAGTAAAATAATAAATAAAATAAGAAACCAGCTCAACTTATACTACAAACAAACCAGAGATTGTGTGGCAACAAGAGCACTCAATCTCTCCCATTTTGGCTGGGACAAAAATCCCAGGAATGCTGAATTCTTCTCTTTCCTAGGATCCCAATAAGAAAGCTGAGCCCGGTGTCTCATTTATTTCTCTGCTTTTCTCAGTGCTGCCATTGAGAACAGGCGTTGGTTGTGTAACAAAGAAGTGACACTGAGCACGAGTTGAAGAAAGCACAAGTCAGGGCAGGAAACAAAACAAAACAACTGAGTCACTGTCTTCACCCCAACTCCAGGCAGGTTTTGTAATCACTGAATCACAGAATATCCTGAGCTGGAAAAGACCCATGAGGATCATCCAGTGCAGCTCCTGCACAGCCACCCCAACACTCCCACCGTGTGCCCTGGGGGGTTCTGGGGAAGCTGCTGGGAAGGAATCCTCAGTAAAAGGAGGAAAAGCAGCAGATGTTAGAGCTGCCACCATTCCCTGGATCCCTGCAAACCCAGCAAGGCCAGGAGGCACAGAGACACCTCAGCCATGCTGGAAAAGCTGGGAAACTTCAGGAGTCAGAGCAAAACAGACACAAACCATTCCTTCATGTAGCTGAGGGGAAGGGAGAGAGGGACCCAGGGATCCTTTCCCTGCCAGAGCCCCCAGCCCGGCCAGGATGGGTCAGGAGCAGCCAGGGAACCCTGAGCTGGAGCACCCTGGGCCCAGCACAGCCACAGGAGCAATCCCGGGATTATTTTGGGTGGAAAAGCCCTCCCAGCCCATGGAGTCCCAGCTGTGCCCATGCCCACCCTGTCCCCAGCCCAGAGCCCTGAGTGCCACCTCCACAATTCCTGGGACACCCCCAGGGATGGGCACTGCAAACCTCCCTGGGCAGCTGCAATCCCTGAGCCCCCTTTGCATGGGGAAATTCCTGCTGTGCCCACCCTGAGCTGCCCTGGGCCAGCCTGAGGCCGTTCCCTCTGCTCCTGGCCCTGTGCCCTGGGAGCAGAGCCCGACCCCCCCGGCTGTGCCCTCCTGGCAGGGAATTCCAGAGAGGGAAAAGATCCCTGGGGATCCTCCTTGGCTCCAGCCTGAGCCCCTGCCCAGCTCCCTCAGGGATTCTGCAGCCCCTGCCCAGCTCCCTCAGGGATTCTGCAGCCCCTGCCCAGCTCCCTCAGGGATTCTGCAGCCCCTCAGGGTCCCTCTTGTCCCAGAGCTGTCCCCATCCCTGGAGGTGCCCCAGCACTGCCCTGGGGCTGTGTCACACCGGGGCTGGCACGGCCCAGGGACCCCCGGCCTCCTGCCCACCTGGGCACCCCTGGGCTCGTGTTCAGCGATGGCACCAGCACCTCCCAGGGCCTTTTCCACCTTTCCAGACACTTCCCAGCCCGGGGCATTCCCAGGAGCAGCACTCGGCCTCGCTGCCTGCCCAGCTCCCAATGGCCGCCGGTGCCTCAGGCCAGCCCTGCTCCCTCAGCACCCGGCCCGGGCCGAGCCGAACCTGCCAAGGGAGCACTCGATCCTCCTCCGGATCATCCACCGAGACACCCAACGGGATCGGGCCCGATCGGGAGAGGGGGAGCGGGGAGGGGAACAGGGAGAGGAAAAGAGAAGGAAAACGACTAGGAGGAAAAGGAAGCGGGAAAAGAGGAGGAAGAGAAGAAGGCAGGGGACGGGAGGCCGCCCTGCTTGCCCTGCACCGGGCCCAGCCGCTCACCCACGTCCTGCTCGAAGGGGTTGGCGGCGAAGAGCGGCATCTCTGCCCGCCGTGCCGCCGCCGCTCGCCCCGCACCGACTGACCCGGCCGGAGCCGCCGCCGCCGCCGCGCCCGCCCCGCCTCGGCTGCCCAGCGAGCCGGGCTGCCCGCCGCGCCCGACCGCCCCGCGCGGCCCGCGCCGCGCCCGCAGCGCCGCGAAGCGCCGGGACGAGCGGCCGGCCGGGGTAAGAGAGGAGCCGCCCGGCGGGCCGGGGGGGAACGAGGCGGGCGGCGGCCCCGGGAGCGCGGCGGCGGCGGCAGGCACTGAGGGGGACAGCCCCGCGGCGAGGGGGCCTCGCGGGGGCCTCGCTGACGGGGCGCTGCGGGCCCCCGTGACGTCAGGACGGCGCCGTGACGTCATGCGCCGCCATGTCGCGGCGGTGGCTGAGGGGTCGGGGCATCGCTCCGAGCTGCCCCCGTTTGTCCTTTTAATTAACCGGAATTAAATTTTAATTAACCGAAATTAAAGCCGTCTGAGGGCGCAAAGTGAGGGGGGAGTGCGGCTGAGGGGATGCTGGGCGGGCGATTCGTCCTGACATCTCAAGAGCAAGAGTTAAAAAACCAAATAAAAACAGTTAACTGTCGGAAATGCTGAACAATTTTCCCAGAGGGCTGCAGGGAGAAGGGGGTCATGAGGCAGGTCCTGCCTGATTGTTGTCAAACGTAGAACACGTAAAGCTTTTCTTCAGGAACGATGTTATTTGATGTTTGTTCTTTGTAAGTTCCAATTAGAATCAACAAAGAAGGACGATGGATCCGGTGAGGAAGAGCAGCAGCGAGCTCCCAGGGATGTGTGGATGCCGGGAAAATAAATTCCTCGGTGGAACTGCTGTGTTAAACTCAGGGCTTGCCACCTTTCATGATGTAGGTGAGGCTAACAACGTTCATCAGCCAGGATTTCCCGTGGCAGTGGATGCAGGGAATGCAGGATTCCTGTTCAGGATTTCCTGTGGCAGTGGATGCAGGGAATGCAGGATTCCTGTTCAGGATTTCCTGTGGCAGTGGATGCAGGGAATGCAGGATTCCTGTTCAGGAAGGATTTCCTGTGGCAGTGGATGCAGGGAATGCAGGATTCCTGTTCAGGATTTCCCTTGGTAGTGGATGCAGGGAATGCAGGATTCCTGTTCAGGAGGATTTCCTGTGGCAGTGGATCAGGGAATGCAGGATTCCTGTTCAGGATTTCCTGTGGCAGTGGATGCAGGGAATGCAGGATTCCTGTTCAGGATTTCCCCTGGCAGTGGATCAGGGAATGCAGGATTCCTGTTCAGGATTTCCTGTGGCAGTGGATGCAGGGAATGCAGGATTCCTGTTCAGGATTTCCCCTGGCAGTGGATCCAGGGAATTCAGGATTCTCAGGCCACAGAGGCATCTGGCAGAGCCGCCAGGGCAGGGAAGATCCCAACAACCCCAATTCAGCAGTTGTGGATAAATCAGAAATCAGCTGTGGCTGGATAAAAGGGAATTCTGGCAAGGGGGAAGATCCCACCCCGGGAAACTGCCTGACCCAAAACAGGGAAAGGGAAGGGATTAATTAGCATGAGGAACGAGAGAATCATTAACCAGCAGGAGAGAGGACACTAATTAATAACTGGCTGAGGAGATGAAGGGATCAGGGGTTGTGGTGGGATGGTGGCAATCAGGGACATTTCTGGGGACATTCCATAGGGAAGGTGGCTCTGGAAGGGAGGGGTGGCTCAGTGACAGCACAGATGTTGGGATGTGTGCCCCCCAAAAATCCCTCTTATGGGCACACGTGAGCACCAGCTGTCCCCATCCCTGCTGTGGGATCAGCAGGAGCTCCAAGCCCTGTTCCTGTGAGGAATCACTGGGGTGGGCTGTAGCCAGCACAGCGCCTTTGGAACATGCACAGTCACCATCTGGGAGCCAGCCTGAGTCATTCCCTAAGGATTTGTGGCAAAGGGAGGCACGGCAGCAGCACAGGGCCCGAGTCTGGGAGAAGGGCAGGACCTTGGAATTCCAACACAAATCGTTGTAGCACTCCTAAAACTTCCTGTGTGATTCAGTGACATTTCCCTGCTCACTCACCTCGAATTTCAGGGGTCACATTCCTTTCCTCAGCTGTAATACCAAAGTGTGAGATTCAGAGATACCAAAGTTTCACTTGCATGCGTGAAAACAGTATCTGTTAGCATCTTTTGTACAGAGTTTTAATTCTTATATTGGAATTACAAGAAATTGAATGATACATTTGAAAAATTAGGAATTACTATTATTATTATTATTATTATTATTATTATATTATTATATTTATTATTATATAATATATTATTATATATTATTATATATTATATATTATTAAATATTATATATTTAATAATAATAAATTTAATAATAAATTTAATAATAATTAAATATTATATATTATATAATTATATTATGTAATATATTATAATATAATAATAATAATAATAATAATAATAATAATAATAATAATATCTGAAGAACACACTGATCTTCTTTCAAAAATTCAGCGCTTCATTTTTGTCGATATAACAGTTCCTATTTTTTGAGCATTTTGTACATCAAAACATTGGTTTTTAAATCAGCTGTGATGGCCCGGGATTATCAAAGTTTCTTTATGGAGTTTTTTGATTCTGAAATTCCATGAAATCAGCAAGGTTGGAGGAGAGCTTTAAGCTCAGGGCGTTCAGAGGGACGGGCTGTGGAGGTCCGGTGAGTGCATCTCCTGCCTGGCTCTTCCCCTCCCGTTTTCCAGGCGCTCTGGCTTTTCCAGGGATTTTTTCCAGGGATTTTTTCCAGGGATTCCGGCTGTCTGCAGGGGGCACAGTTGCCTCACATTCCCAGGCACCCTTTGCCATCCCGATCCGGCTGCTGGGAATCAGCTCCTGCCAGATTTTTAAGGCAAAACGCAGAGTCTTCCCCGAGGTCTGAATTCACTAATTGCACCGAAACTTCTAATTTCATGTCATGAATCAGAGCGAGAGCGGCATTAATTGGTTTAATTGCCTTAAACAGAGGAATTATGAACCCATTAGTGCAGGAAGGCACCAAACACTGATGTTGTCTGGCCAAAGTGGGAATTTGTAATGGATCCTGGTTAATTCCAGAGTTTGGGCTTTTCTTAACTCCACACATCCCACGTGGTGCAACAGTCACAGCAGCTGGGTGTGGAAATGCAGGGATGGCTCCTCCATTTCCATACTTTTGTCACCTCAAATCAAATGACACTTGGCTCTGTGGAGGTGTTTGTTCCATTTTTTTACCCGGATGTGGTGGGACAATGCATCCACCTGGAAGGGAAGGACTGGGAAGTCTGAGCCTGCCAGGTCCAAGCTGTTGTGGAGAGCCTCCAGTCCAGAAGCACCCACAGAACTCCTGCTCTGGGTGACACCACAGCCAAAGCCACAGCACAATTCCCAAAGGAAAAATCCCCCAGGAAGTGGTAAAATCAACAACAACAGCACGGAAGGGAAAAGAAAACACCAGGACACTGCTATCTCAAGCTGTGGAGGAACAAACTATTCCTTGAGGAGAAGCAAGAAGCAGGAGAGGGGGACAGCAAGATGATATAAAAATGAGCTGTTCCCAAAGCTGTATTTCCAGACTGTGGCTCTGGGAATCTCCTTCTCCCTGAGCAGTCTGTGCCCCGTGTCCCAGCTGTGTCACCACCATTAGGCCCAGCTGCCTGCACGGTGTCCACATCCCTGATGGATCCTGGGGCTCTGTAGGAAATCCTTGCTCCCCCTCCTCCCTGCCCTGCCCCACATCCAGGGGTGAACTCAGCTTTCCCAGCTCCTTTGTTACAGAATGTTGTCATAATATTTAATCTGCAGCCTTGGCCCCGGCAGCAGCTGTTTGAAAGGACAATTTATATTCCCCAAAGTGCTCTGAGAACCCTCGGGAAGCTCCCAGGAAGCTTTTTCCTGGTGCACAGAAGCAGCTTGTGCAGGCCTCCAGCTTTGTTTTGTGTCTGGCTGGATCCCCTGGATTCCTGCAGCTGCCCTCTCATTTACTCTGTGGTTTGCTGGAATATTTGTTCCCTGTTTTTCACGCCGCTCTCTCCGTGTGGGAGTCACGCTGCCCCAAACCGGATGAAACAGAGGAATGCCCAAAGTGCTTCCATGGAAAGCACTCCAAAATGGGAGTGAGGAGCTGCTGTGAGGGTCCTGTCAGGTGAGAAACTGTTCCAGATTGCAAGGCAAGATGTGTTCTATCACCATCTGTATATGGCAGCTGTCTTTTGTCAAGTGGGCAGCTTGCCTTACCTCTCTCTGTGAGTGACCACACTCACTCCTCCCCCAGGAGGGGACACTGCTGATAACAGCTATGGAATGTCCCTGCATGGCTGATAAGAACTGTAACAGCCCATTGGGAGATGTGAGCCCAGAGGGAGGAGCCAAGCATTCCTGCCTGGATATAATCTGGAGATTCTGGAACACCAGCACGGCTTCTGCACTGGATTGCCCAGAGGAACAGCAGCTGCCTCTCCTTCCCCTGGATCTTCAGAGGAAGAGACTGAACCTTTCTACAGGATCCCTGCTCCAGCAGAACCAGCCCTGGCACTGCAGGAGGGCTGAGCCACAATTCCCATTGGATTCTCCAGGATCCCTGCTCCAGCAGAACCAGCCCTGGCACTGCAGGAGGGCTGAGCCACAATTCCCATTGGAATCTCCAGGATCCCTGCTCCAGCAGAACCTCACCTGGCACTGCAGGAGGGCTGAGCCACAATTCCAATGGGATTCTCCAGGATCCCTGCTCCAGCAGAACCAGCCCTGACACTGCAGGAGGGCTGAGCCACAATTCCCATTGGATTCTACAGGATCCCTGCTCCAGCAGAACCAGCCCTGACACTGCAGGAGGGCTGAGCCACAATTCCAATGGTTCTGCTGCCAGCACCCTGACCCACAGGGTGTCAGGCTGGGTTCTGACTCTGGCAGTGTTGTTTTTAGTTGACTGCATTGTTTATTTTATCCTTTTATTTTCTCCCCTATTAAAGAACTGTCATTTCCTGCTCCCATATTTTTGCCTGAGAGCCCCTTAATTTAAAATCTATAGCAATTCAGAGGGGTGGGGAGGGTTTGCATTCTCCATTTCAGGGGAGGCTCCTGCCTTCCTTAGCAGACTCCTGTCTTTCCAAACCAGGACAGAAGCCCACCCTTGGAAGTGTGAGTGTGCTGGGGTTTCACAGCTCTGCTCAGCAGCTGGACACGCTCGGGATCCGTGGGATATTCCTGCAGGAGGAGCGAGCCGGGAAGGCTGGGATGTGTTAATAACTCCTGTCACTGCACACACAGCCTGTGCCACTTCAGTGAGCATCCCCTCGCTGCTCAAAGCTTTGGTTCATGGCTGCTCAGCTCCCTTGGGCTGTGTCACTCAGCTCAGACACTCCAGTTTCCTCATGGAAGTGTCTCCAATGCTTTTCCACGCAAGTTGGTGTGTTAACAGGAATGCATTTGTTCTTCTAATCACACTTTATTTTCTTCTTGTTACACGGTGGGATTCCTCTTCCTTACATTAGCTGCCACAGAGGACATGGATCCTAGATTTTCCCCACTTCCATGCACAGCACCCACCCAGTGTCTGCATCCAGAATTCTCCCAAATGCAGGGAGACAATTCCAGTGGCTAAAGACCTGCTTAATGGACACTGCCCGGGAGTCCTGGCATCTCCTAAAAACAGCCTCAGCCAGGGCAGGGTGGTGCCAGCAGGGTGAGTGGCTCCTTCTGGAGCAGCCAGACAATCCAACCCTTAGACCCAATATTTCCCTGTACACTGGGAAGTATTTGGGAATGCTTCAGCTCCTTGAGCCACGGCTCTTGACTCCCTATTTCCAGTAGGGAATTCTGGAAAGAGTGACAGAATCCCAGGATGGGATGGGTTGGAAGGAACCTTAAAGCCTTGCCATGGCCAGGGACACCTCCCACTGTCCCAGGCTGCTCCAAGTCCCAGTGTCCAGCCTGGCCTTGGGCACTTCCAGGGATCCAGGGGCAGCCCCAGCTTTCTCCCCACTGTCCCATCCATCCCTGCCCTGGCAGCTCGCTGTCAAAGACCTCAGCCCACAGATCCTGGGAGATGCTCTCCAAGCTCCTGGCCCGTGGGGCAGGTGATCCTGTACCGCAGGAAATTTGCCTGGGAGGAGGAATTTTATTGTGGCTGGGTCACACGGAGCATCCCGGTGCCCATCCCATGTGATCCTCACCCAGGTTTTGTGGACAAATCCTCCTCCCTTTGGCTCCATCTGACCTCCGGGCCGGGTGGATGTGCTCCGGGCAGGAATGCGGCCGCGGGCAATAATCCCGATTGTTTCCCGGCACCAGGCAAAGTCGGGCTCAGTGTCCTTTCAGCGGGGGCATTTATCCGTGTCCTTTCAGCGGGGGCATTTATTTATCCGTGTCCTTTCAGCGGGGGCTTTTATTTATCCGTGTCCTTTCAGCGGGGCATTTGTCTGTGAATGGAAAGTGCCGCATCTCGCTAAGCGCGCTCGCAGACAGCGTGTAAGCGATTCTCTGTGCAGAGCGGGCACCTCGCCTGCACCTCCGGCTGCCCCCATCCTCCCCCGCAGCCCAAAGATCCCAAAGATCCCAAAGATCCCAAATAAGATCCCGTTATCCCGACGCCCTCCTGTTTCCCCAGCGCCGCGCGTTCTTTTGGGATGCTCGTCCCAGCGCGGCCGCAGTGAGCACCCGGACACAGCCTTGGAGGAGATCATTAACGAGCACTCTGGAATATGCAAATGGCACGGTTTTAATTAGCCCTGGAACATCCCAGCACCTGCACGGGGGGTCAGGAGGGGAGAGGAGGGAGGCTGGCTGCGCCCAGACAGTGTCGGAGCCGCCTGGGGCGCTTTAATGAGTGTGCCTTTAATGAGTGTGCCTTTAATGAATGTGCCTTTAATGAATGTGCCTTTAATGAGGCTCCGATCAGCTGATATCCCAAATCCGGCCCGTGTCCGGTCTGTGCTGCCAGGCTGGTTCCAGTTCTCCCCCGAAAAACAGAACAAACCAAAAGAGGCCCGGGTCAGGAGGAGAATGGGGAAGCTGTGGCACACAGCGTGTCCCAGAGTGTGGCAGATTTAACCCCTGCAGGTGCCGAGCACCGCGGGTTAAACTGCGCGGAGTGGCAGTGAAAGGAACCCATGGATCCTAAATGGTGTCAGCCCCCAGGTTCTGCCTAATGAAAAGGCACTTGAAATGAGAGATAAACAAGGGATTGCACCCCAGCGCCAGCATCGCGGGTGATTTAACAGTGGATTTAACCCGAAGATCTGCAGGGATTGTGGGCACATCCAGAGGCAGGGCTCCAAGGGCAGAGCTGCTCCTGGGATTCATGTGCATCCTTTTGGCATCCCTTGGCAAGGACCAGGCTAGTGCCAGCCTCACTAGGATGCCACAGGAGCCCCTGTCCTGCTCCCTGTCCCCAAGAGCAGCTTGTGCTTTGGGTGTTTGCTAGAGAATCCTGCTTCCTCCAGGGCTCACTTCCCAAGGGGTTCATGGAAGTGATGAGGAGCAGAAATGTCCTTTGCTCCCAGCTGTGTCCCACCCACAGCATGATCCTGTTGTACTTCAGCTATCCAGGATGCTCCTGGATCAGCAATGCCAGGGTGTCCCTATCCAAGGATCAGCAGTGCCAGGATGTCCCTGTCCCAGGATCAGCAGTGCCAGGGTGTCCCTGTCCCAGGATCAGCATCATTGGATGTCCCTGTCCCAGGATCAGCAGTGCCAGGGTGTCCCTGTCCAAGGATCAGCAGTGCCAGGGTGTCCCTGTCCCAGGATCAGCAATGCCAGGGTGTCCCTGTCCCAGGATCAGCAGTGCCAGGGTGTCCCTGTCCCAGGATCAGCAATGCCAGGGTGTCCCTGTCCAAGGATCAGCAGTGCCAGGGTTTCCCTGTCCCAGGATCAGCAGTGCCAGGGTGTCCCTGCCCCAGGATCAGCAATGCCAGGGTGTCCCTGTCCCAGGATCAGCAGTGCCAGGGAGTTCCTGCCCCAGGATCAGCAGTGCCAGGGTGTCCCTGTCCCAGGATCAGCAGTGCCAGGGAGTTCCTGCCCCAGGATCAGTGACACTCTGTTGTTACTGTTTGCCCTCAATGAAGTTTGCCTGAATTTCTAACAGCATTCCTATGAAAATGTTTCTTCCCATTTCCTTGTCTCTCCTTTTTTTTTTTTTTTTTTTTTTTTTTAATGTATTTCAAATCTGCCCCAGTGTGACTTCAAGGAAATTCCCCAGATCTCCAGGAGCTGCCCTCTCCCGTGCAAACCTGGGCAAGCCCTGCTGCCATTCCCCACCTGTTGGACCAGTATGATTGGAGAGCCCTGCCCCAGTGTTTGTGGCTTCGTTCATGTTTATAAACTACCCTGAGATCTGAGAAAAAGGATTTACGAGTGCAAAATAACAAGTTGCCAAACAGTTTCTAACCTCATAAACACATAATTTTAAATTCAAGGAGACACAGAGGAGGGCAAGATCACACAAGTGGACTGGGAGCAGTTTCCATTATCCATCCTGGGAGCTCCAAGTGCACAATCCCCTCCACTGTTGCAAGCCCAGCCTCGTGTTTAGTCACTAATTGAGAAAAAAGCCTTTCTAAAGATATTTTTTACATTGTAAAAATGGGAAACTCGTTTGTTTTTTTCCTGCCCTCCTCCTTCTTTTGTCTCTCCCTTTGTGTTGTGCTCACGTGGCATTAGGGAAAAGCTTCCTGGAAATGTGGACTGAGAAGTGGGAATCCATTCAGCTGGGTTCCACTTTGTTCCTTTATGTCCCACAAACCTCTCGGTGCAGCAGATCATCCCAACAGTCGTGCAGCTGAGCTGGGATCCCGTGGCTCCACTCCTCCTCCCACCTGTGGGCCTGCAGTGGGAAAGCTGGAATGGTTGGGCAGGCAGCCTGAGAGCCCCAGAGCCACCGGGGCAGTGGTGAGGAAATCAGCAGTTACTCATGGGCCAGGCTGATTAATCACAATTAATTTTGCTGCACTGGCACGGGGTGCCCAGAGCAGTCCCTGGATCCCTGGAAGTGTCCCAGGCCAGGCTGCACAGGGCTGGGAGCAGCCTGGGACAGGGGAAGGTGTCCTGGGCACGTTAGGGGATGGGCTGTGACGTCCCTTCCAACCCAAACCATTCTGGAATCCCTTGATGAGCAGAGGCAGCAGTGGCTTGGTGGCCACAGCCTGCTCTGCTGGCCACCCTGGGAAATGCCACCCTGGGAAATGCCACCCTGGGAAATGCCACCCTGGGAAATGCCACCCTGGGAAATGTCACCCTGGGAAATGCCACCCTCAGCCCCTGATTCCTTCAAGCACTCGTTTCAGGCTGCTGCTGCTCCCTGAGGTTTCCACCCTTCCTGCAAGGGCAGAGCCAATCTCCAGGTGGAGTTTCCCTGTGGAGGCTCCTCCAGCACTGCCAGGAATCCTGTCCCAGTCAGCAGGAGCCCCACACACCTGTGGGGATGCCCCTGGATGCTCCTCAGCAGGGCCAGGGCTGCCAGGTGTGTGTCCCTGGTGTCCCTGGATGTCCCCAGGTGTCCCTGGATGTCCCTGGGTGTCCCTGGTGTCCCTGATGCCCCTGGATGTCCCTGGGTGTCCCTGGTGTCCCTGGTGCCCCTGAGTGTCCCTGAGTGTCCCTGGGTGTCCCTGGGAGCCCTGGGTGTCCTTGGGTGTCCCTGGATGTCCCTGGATGCCCCTGGGTGTCCCTGGACATCCCTGATGTCCCTGGTGTCCCTGGGTGTCCCTGGGTGCCCCTGGGTGTCCCTGGATGCCCCTGGGTATCCCTGGGTGTCCCTGGATGTCCCTGGGTATCCCTGGATGTCCCTGGGTGTCCCTGGATGCCCCTGGTGTCCCTGGATGCGCCTGGATGTCCCTGGGTGCCCCTGGGTGTCCCTGGATATCCCTGGGAGCCTCTGGGTATCCCTGGGTGCCCCTGGGTGTCCCTGGATATCCCTGGTGTCCCTGAGTGTCCCTGGGTGTCCCTGGATATCCCTGGGTGTCCCTGGGAGCCTCTGGGTATCCCTGGGTGTCCCTGGGTGCCCCTGGGTGCCCCTGGGTGTCCCTGGGTATCCCTGGATGTCCCTGGGAGCCTCTGGGTATCCCTGGGTGTCCCTGGGTGCCCCTGGGTGCCCCTGATGTCCCTGGGTGTCTCTGGGTGTCCCTGGATATCCCTGGGTGTCCCTGGTGTCCCTGGGTGTCCCTGGTGTCCCTGGGTGCCCAGCTGGCAGCAGGACCCCCTCCCTCCCTCTCTCCCTCCCTCCCTCTCTCCAGCACAGGCTGCTCCCCAGGGCTCTGCTGTTCAATATTTGGGCACCACAGTCCCAGCTCCACCTGACGGGTGAGCCCTGACAGGAGAGGAGGCTCTGCCCCCTTTCCTGTGCCATGCTCAGCCTGGCACGCCGGGCATGGGGCAGGGAGCTGGCAGGGCCCCAGGGGATGCTGTGGCTGGCAGGGCAGAGCCAAAGCAGCAGCCTGGCCAAGCAGCTGCCACCTCCAGAGCTGCAGGCAGCCCTCACACCCCATTAGGCCACGCACCAAAGGCACAAATGTGATGGTTTGGCCACTGGCGATTTTCATTTTTGTACAGAAAAGGCTTCTGGCATTTGTTAAAAAAAAAGGGGGGAAAAGGAAAAAAATAGCAGAGGGATGAGGGCCAAGGGATTTGAGGAGTTGTTTAAATAATGGAAAGGCTGCTGCTGCTGGTTTTGTTTATGTCATCAAAAAAGGGCACAGCTTTGAAGTTCCTCATGGGCAACCACAGTGCTGGGTTGTAAAAGCAGCAGGGCTGTGGTGCTGCTGGCTTTGCACCTTTCCAGAGCACAGCATCCCCACAGGCTGCTCCTCACCCCCTGCTCCCAGCCCAGGGCTGCTGACCTCAGAGCCAGGGATGATTTTTGATTTTTAATGTAGAAAAAGCAAGAATCTTAATATTTCTCTGCCCCAAAATATTTATTGTGCTACAGCTTCTTTCCTGTGCCATGGAATGCCATGGGAAATCCAGTCAAGGACACCTGGCCTGGCTGTCCCCAAGCCACATCCTCCTGCTCTGACACCTCCTCCAGCTACCAGGACCAGTAAATTGATCTTTAAAAGCATTTTACCATGTTCTGTAGCATTAAACCCTGAGGTGATTCTGTCATAATTCCACAATTCACAGATATTTTCACATGATAGATCTTATTTTCTGTTTCCTGAGTCATCCTCCATGCCCCCTGATCCAATCTCCAGCCAGTGAGCAACTCCCAGGGAATGCAGTCCTAGTCTGGCTCACCTTTATTTCCAAATAAATCCAAGCTGGATTGTGTATCCAGGAACAGAAAAAGTGTCCCAAAGGCAGATGGGGGCTTCCCCTGCTGCTGCTTCAGCCAGGCCAGGGCAGGGGAGGGGGATTCTCTGTGCTGTCACTGCCAGGGAAAGTCTGCATGTGTAAAACCCTGATCTAGACACGCTGGCATTGTCCAATAATTCCTGTTTAACCACTTGTGCTTCAGCACTGGATGGGCCATTTGAATACTTGTACCTGCACCTCCCTGGCTCTCACTCAGCTGCAAACTCAAACTGTTCCACCTTGCCAGGGTCTTGGCAAAATCCTGGGATCCTGGGATGGTTTGGGTTGGGAGGGAGCTTAAATTCCATCCAGTGCCATGGCAGGGACACCTTCCACCATCCCAGGGTGCTCCAAGCCCCGTCCAGCCCGGCCCTGGGCGCTGCCAGGGATGGGGAATCCTCAACCTCTGTGGGCACAAGTGGCTCTAAGGAGTTCCTGAGTGTGGCAGGGAAGTGCCAGGAGTTTCTCCATGCTTAGAAAGATGTTTTTCCATTGCTGCTGCAGGAATCAACGTCCCTGATGCTCCCCTTGGGACACTGGGTGGCTTGGGGAGGAGAGGAGAGGAGAGGAGAGGAGAGGAGAGGAGAGGAGAGGACAGGACAGGACAGGACAGGACAGGGAGGTGCTGCTGGTGCCTGCTGGGCTGACCAGGATCTGCTGTAGGAACTGCCCAAAAAGGAACAGCAAAAAAGGAACCATTTTCTGCTGTAAAACAGCTCTGTGAGCAAAGCACCACAGCCCCTCTCCTCTCTGCACCTCGCTGCTTCCAAATCCTGCTGTGGGCTCCTCTCTGGGCAGGATCTGGCTCACCCAGGAGAAAAATCCCTGATGGCCCAAACAGCTCCATCCCTCCTGCTTCCCACTCTGAAATGGCAGTGCTGGGACAGGGCTGGGCAGGGCTGGGGTTCCAGGGGCTCACATCTGGGTCCCTTTTATCCTTGTGGTGGCAATTACTGGTGGGAATGGATCCTGGAGGGCTGCTGGAAGCACTGCACTGCTCCAGAGGGGTTTCTGGAGCTCCATCAACACCAGTGCTGCTGATTGGTGTGAGCAGCTCGAGCAGGGAGTTCATCTGAGCCCAGCTGGATGGGCTCAGCACAGGACAGGGCCCCAGGGACAGGGCAGGTGCCACCAGTGCCACCTCCCAAAGCCCAGGAGGGCGGCACGGCCACGCTCCCTGGTCCTCTCCATGAGGAAAGCAAACTCAGCTGAAGAAGCTGCAGAATGTCACTGGCTGCATTCTACATCTGTTACATCTCAGGGTAATTTATTTTAACCTCTGAAGATACAAGGGAAAATATGTGAAGGAGATGGAGACGTGCCAGTGTTTCCAGTTCATTACAAGCACAGAACTGTTGCTTGTAGCACTTTCTTGGAGCACAGAGCAGTCTGGTTTTAAATCCCTCCAGCAATGAGGAATCACGTCCCCACCAATGGAAATGGTTCTTGAGTGAAGAGTTGACTAATTAAAGGAGTTTTCAGTTCGAAATTCAGTCTGAATTTCCTCCCTTTCCATAATGTTCTTTCTGCTTTCTGAGGGCACTGCTGCACTCCAGATGCCTCTGCTGCTCTCAGGGAGTGAAGCCCCACTGGAGGGACTTGGGATGCAGGGCAGGGACAGTGGGAACTGGGGTTGCCATGCAGGATGCTCACATCTTTGGGTTTTGGGGTTTTTGTTCCCATTGAAAGGCAATCCTGCAGTGTGAGGCTGAGCAGCAGTGATGGATCTGCACTCTGGCCACGCTGGGACTGGCACAGCACGTGCCACCACCCCTGGTGGTGTGACAAACTCCTGAGAGGTGACAGCTGCGTCCCTGTGAGCCCCAAATGGTGACAGCTGTGTCCCTGTGAGCCCCAAATGGGGACAGCTGTGTCCCTGTGAGCCCACACAGCCCCAAATGGTGACAGCAGCTGTGTCCCTGTGAGCCCACACAGCCCCAAATGGTGACAGCAGCTGTGTCCCTGTGAGCCCCAAATGGTGACAGCTGTGTCCCTGTGAGCCCTGTGAGCCCCAAATGGTGACAGCTGTGTCCCTGTGAGCCCACACAGCCCCAAATGGGGACAGCTGTATCCCTGTGAGCCCCAAATGGGGACAGCTGTGTCCCTGTGAGCCCACACAGCCCCAAATGGGGACAGCTGTGTCCCTGTGAGCCCACACAGCCCCCAATGGTGACAGCTGTGTCCCTGTGAGCCCACACAGCCCCAAATGGGGACAGCTGTATCCCTGTGAGCCCCAAATGGGGACAGCTGTGTCCCTGTGAGCCCACACAGCCCCCAATGGTGACAGCTGTGTCCCTGTGAGCCCACACAGCCCCAAATGGGGACAGCTGTATCCCTGTGAGCCCCAAATGGGGACAGCTGTGTCCCTGTGAGCCCACACAGCCCAATGAACCCAACCTGGCTCCTCTCCAGCTGCAGGACCACGACACAGCCCTGGGGACCCAGCTGCACAAAAAGGCCCTTTCTGCACACTCGGTGTGCCTGGGACTAAAGGATTTGGGCACAGATGGACTGAAGGATTTGGGTTCAGAGGGACTGAAGGATTTGGGCACATGGGGACTGAAGGATTTGGGCACACAGGGACTGAAGGATTTGGGCACAGAGGGACTGAAGGATTTGGGCACACAGGAACTAAAGGATTTGGGCACAGAGAGACTGAAGATTTGGGCACACAGGGACTGAAGGATTTGGGCACACAGGAACTAAAGGATTTGGGCACAGAGAGACTGAAGATTTGGGCACACAGGGACTGAAGGATTTGGGCACACAGGAACTAAAGGATTTGGGCACACAGGGATTGCTCCAGCTGGGACAGAAGGATTTGGGCACAGAGGGACTGAAGGATTTGGGCACAGAGGGACTGAAGGATTTGGGCACAGAGGGACTAAAGGATTTGGGCACACAGGGATTGCTCCAGCTGGGACTGAAGGATTTGGGCACAGAGGGACTGAAGGATTTGGGCACCCAGGGATTGCTGCAGCAGGGCCATCCCCAGCTGGGCAGGGTTGCCCCATGAGCCTGCAGAGCACTGGGCTGAGACGACCCCAGACACAAACACGAGGCAGCTGTGCCTGCAGACGACACTGGGGAAGCAGATATGTCTGAGTGTTACCAAGATTAGGGCTTTAATTAAATTCCTGCGAGATTCTTGGGTCTTCATAAATTTCCTTTGAGCTCTCTGCCAACTAGGATATGCTCGCTGGCTGTGGAATATGAAAGCAAGTGGTGTTGTGTTTTGCAAATATATTTTCTAATGCATGCAAGTGCTGACTATGCAAAAGCCTCCCAGGTTTCCACGATGAACAAAATTACAAAAGCACAAAGGGTAGCAGTTCTTCTTGTTTTTGACTATCCCTTAAAAACAAGAGATGGATCAAAGTGTCCTGTGATTAAGTTCATTAATCACACCCACACCATGAAAAACCATCGACTCTTCTGAACCCACTTCTGGCAGAGGGAGGGCGTGAGCAGCTGCCCAGGGAGCATTCTGCTGTGGCTTGGGTGTTTATTTACTTGTATTTTTTCCCAAACAAGGCCCTGGCTGGGGTGGCATGGCCAGGGGGCAGGGATGTCTGTGGCCAGGAGGAGAGGCTGATCCCTGCCCGGCCCTGGGATGCACAAAAACCTCTGCACTGGGAAGCAAATCCCTAAAAACAGGGATAGAGCTGCAGGGGAAAGGGGTTTGGGATGCACAAAAGCCTCTGCACTGGGAAGCACATCCCTAAAAGCAGGGATTGAGCTGTGTGGGCACAGGGATACCTGTCCTGATGACACAGGGGATGGATGGGCAGCAGGGCACTGGGAAAGCCCTGCAGGGAGCGGGATGCCCTCTGCTGTGCTCCTCTAGGGTTTGTATCTTCCTTGCTTTTAATCCCGTGCTTGTCCTTGCCAGCAGTGCCCCGATGCGACGCTCGGAGCTCTTATCTGTGTATCCGATAAGGGAGAGCCTGGGGAGGGACACGCCGAGCTCAGCCCCCGCCCCTCGCATCCCCCGGCCTGAAATGAGCTGCAAATGCTCCCCGGGACTCGGGGCACTGGGCACGGAGCCGTGTTAAAGCACCCGGAAAATCCAGCAGCAGCTGCGGCCGCGGCCCCGGGCTGGCAGGGCAGGGAGGGCTCGGGTCACGGCCCTGTCCCTGCCCGAGGAGCTGAGCTCGGCCCCTCCGAGCGATGGAGCTGCAGCAGCTGCCAGCCGGCAGGAGATCACCTCAGCCGGCAGGAGATCACCTCAGCCCGACAGGAGATCACCTCAGCCCGGCAGGAGATCACCTCAGCCCGACAGGAGATCACCTCAGCCAGCAGGAGATCACCTCAGCCCGGCAGGAGATCACCTCAGCCCGGCAGGAGATCACCTCAGCCAGCAGGAGATCACCTCAGCCGGCAGGAGATCACCTCAGCCCGGAAGGAGATCACCTCAGCCGGCAGGAGATCACCTCAGCCGGCAGGAGATCACCTCAGCCCGGTAGGAGATCACCTCAGCCCGGCAGGAGATCACCTCAGCCGGCAGGAGATCACCTCAGCCCGGCAGGAGATCACCTCAGCCCGGCAGGACACCAGTGGCACCTGCTGTAGTCAGCAAACAACAGCTTCTTCCCCATGCCTGGGCACTGAGAGGGGCTCACTGGTCCTTGTGAGGGTCCTCCCATCCTGCAGACACAGAGTGAGCAGCCCTGGGCTCTGCAGGGACATCCCAGGCTGTGCTGTCCACCCAAAATGGGCTGGACCTGGGCTCCAAGGACATCCCAGGCTGGGTTGGACCTGGGCTCTGCAGGGACATCCCAGGCTGTGCTGTCCATCCCAGGCTGTGCTGTCCACCCCAAATGGGTTGGACCTGGGCTCCAAGGACATCCCAGGCTGTGCTGTCCATCCCAGGCTGTGCTGTCCATCTAGCATGGGTTGGATCTGGGCTCCAAGGACATCCCAGGCTGTGCTGTCCACCCAAAATGGGCTGGACCTGGGCTCCAAGGACATCCCAGGCTGTGCTGTCCATCCCAGGCTCTGCTGTCAGTCCCAGGCTGGGTCAGATCTGGGCTCCAAGGACATCCCAGGCTGTGCTGTCCATCCAGCATGGGTTGGACCTGGGCTCCAAGGACATCCCAGGCTCTGCTGTCCATCCCAGGCTCTGCTGTCCCCCCAGCATGGGCTGGAGCTGGGCTCTCCAAGGCCATCCCAGGCTGTCCCCATGGCCACATCCTGCTCTTTTCCAAGCCAGCCACAGGAGCTGTTTGCTGGAAAGGCCCAGTCCTTGTGAAGACACTGAGGATGAGGATTTTGCCTGTGCTGAAAGAGCTTCTCCAGCTCACCCCCACAGCTTTAACCACGGCCAGAGACCAAAACACCCAAATCTGGGTGGATTTGTACCAAATGCAAATCTTGCACAGGAAGGGTGTGCTGTGGCATTGCAGCACTGCCACCCCTCTGGATCTGCCTTTGCCAGGTGCAAATGAAGCCTTGGCAGGAATTTTTAGGATTCTGGAGGGATGCAAGGGCAGGGAGCAGAGCTGAAAGCCCTGTGCAGCAGGGAAGGAAGGGGTTATGGTGAGCACCCAGCAGCTCCACGTGGAACAAAGCTGGCATTTCAGGGCCAGGACAATGGATTGTGTTTTCTGCCTGCATTTCAGCCATCCATGCAGTTGGCACCGAGGCTGAGCTCACCCACCCGGCCCTGCACTGCAGCATCTCTGTTGTGGCCAGCAGGGAGAAGCCGAACAAAGGGGAGCTGAGTCGGCAGGAGCAGGGATGGACACGGGCTCAGAGCCTCCCTGCTGCCCCCCAGGACTCTGCAGATCCCTCTGAAGAAGCCTTTTCTGTGCCTCACACCCCAGCCCTTGCATGGCCACGGTCACACTCGGTGCCTGCCTGGCCTCCCCAGCAGTAACGAGGGCTGGGCCTGGTGCTGTGGCTGCTGATGGGATTTGCAATGCAAGCAGGCAGCCTCCAGCCAGAGGATGCAGCCACTGCTCTCCAGCTGTAAATATTTGCTCTAGCAACAGCTCCATTTCCTCTGAAGCATTTGAAAAGGTGGCAGGTTGAATGTGGAGGCACCTGCGGGCACGTGGCTTAAACACACACCAGGCACACACAGCAGGGCTTAGGCTGGGCTTAGGCTGGGCTTAGTGTCCTGCAGAGGAGAGGGAGGCTCAATTTGTCACCCTGGCCTGTTTTCTGGGAAATGAGCTTTAATTGTGTTACCAATGACTGGGAAACCTGAGCTCTCTGTTGGGCAGTGGTGCTGAGAGTTGCAGATGTGGAACCCCAGACTGGCTTGGATTGGAGGGGCCTTAAATCCCACCCAGTGCCACCCCTGCCATGGCAGGGCCACCTCCCACTGTCCCAGGCTGCTCCAGCCTGGCCTTGGGCACTGCCAGGGATCCAGGGGCAGCCCCAGCTCCTCTGGGAATCCCAGCCCAGCCAGGAATTCCCAATTCCCAATGTCCCATCCATCCCTGCCCTCTGGCACTGGCAGCCATTCCCTGGCTCCTGTCCCTCCATGCCTTGTCCCCAGTCCCTCTCCAGCTCTCCTGGAGCCCCTTCAGGCCCTGCCAGGGGCTCTGAGCTCTGCCTGGAGCCAGGCTGAACTTTGCCCCAGCTCCATCACCATTGCTCCATCACCACTGCACCACCAGCTCTGCTCCATCACCCCTGATTCACCTCCACTGCTCTGGGTGCAGCTGCCCACACAAAAGTGCCCTAAGGCAGGGGGTGCCCTGCAGCTGCCCACAAACCCCCTCCAGCCCACACCAGCAGCGTTCTGGAGGGTTTGGGATGTGCCTTTCCCAGGCCAGGCCGGTGCCACCACACCACAGCCATCCCCAGAGCTGTGCTGTGGGCCAGGAGGTGACAGGGGCTGGGGAAGTTCTGTCCCTGGCTCCTCCAAGCCCTCCCAGCTGGCTGCTCACAGGAGTTATTAAAGATGCAGCAGCTCTGGCTGTCCCTCCTGCATCCCCCAGCATTTCCCTCCTGGCTGGGTTCAGCCAGAGGCAGCCGGGCTGCCCCTGCTCCACCAGGCAGTGAATAATTCAGGTGAACTGCTGTTCTCCTTGTCTGGAACAGGAGTGGAGATGTTCAGAGCTGCTTGCAAAGGGGAAACGTTTGTTCTATGGGAAAACCTGCATCGTTGGCCTTCTGTTTAATTTAGCATGAAACAGAACCTTGCAGGTCCCTGGAGAAGAGAAGCTCTGGGGTGACCTAATTGTGGTTTTCCAGTGCCTGAGCTTGGAGTAAAGATGGGGAGAGAGTTTGGGCAAGGGCCTGGGGTGGCAGGACACAGGGGATGGTTCAATCCTTCATGCCCCAGGGTCCCTGGAGCATCCCAGGAGCAGCAGGTACATGGCAGCTCTGGGCTGGGGGGATCTCAGCTCTGCTGGGAGCTCTCACCGTGGTAAGACATCACTGAAGGGAGCTGGTGGCACTGGAAAAAGTGACTGAAAGCTCTGGAGAAGGTGTTTCCAGTGACTGCACAACTCCTGCTCTGGGAACCACCCCCCTCCCTCTGCCTTGCTGGGAGGCAAATCTTATTAATCAGCCCTGTAAATTGAGATCCATATTTTTCTCCTGAGTTCTGAAACCCATTTAAGGCCTCTAAACAGCTCCTAGCAGCTGAAAAATAAAATCAAATTCCTTTCATTGCTCCTGCCTGAGCATCCTGGGCAGTTCTTTGGGAAGAGCCTTTGGTGGGAGGACAGTGGGAGCCCGTGGGGCGTTGGTGAGCGAGCCCTGCGTGTCCTGTGCCTCGGGGACAGGGCTGCCATTGTCCCTGCTGGGGACAATGTCCCCTCTGGAGCCAGCTGGGGCTGAGCTCCAGCCCCTCCACTCCCCAGGGAGAGCAGGGAGAGGCATCTCCTGGTCCCTGTTCCAGCCAGCATCTCCTGCAGCCCTCGGCGCTGCCCTGCTCTCACCCTGCAGCCTTATTAAATATTGACTCCTTCCCCAGGCCTGTTTTCTGCTCCATTATCTCACTTTGCTCAGCATTTGCAATCCCTGGCCTTGCTGGGAATTCCGAGGCTGTGTTTTGTCTGCCTGCCTTCCTGCCAAGAAATGGGGAAGGAAGGAGCTCCCAGCCAGGCTGGCTTTAATAACCCCAGCTGCTGCTGGGTCTGCTCAGAGTGATGGCAGCAATGTGGCAGAGGCTTCACCTTCAACTCCAGGCGCTCATCCTCACACCCTGGGCATTCTCCATCCCAGCTCTGCATCTTGTTTCCATCTCAGTTTACACCTGGAGGGATGTTCAGCCTGGAGGAGGCTCCAGGAGAGCTGGAGAGGGACTGGGGACAAGGGATGGAGGGCAGGGTGAGGTGGATCTTGGTAACAGCTCCACACTTGGCTCTGCTGGAGCTGCACCTGATCCACACCAGCGCTTGGCAGTGACACCCAAGGACATCAGCAGGGCAGGAGCAAATCAGATCCAAAGTTAATAATTTAATTTCCAGCACACAGGGAAAATTGAAAGGGCTGGATGGATGTGAACCTAAGAACTCGCTGTGCTGGGACTGAGCCTTTCCAGCCTGCAGCTTCTGCAGGAGCTCATTTCCCTTGGGAAGGCTCTCCTCAGAAAGCACCCCGTGATTTTTATATATTTTTTCATTTATTACAGGAAACCCCCTATCCTAGGCAAGCTCAGCATTCACAAACTGCAGTCAATAACCTCTCCTGGAGTGAGCACTGCTCAGCCCAGGGATGGATTTTATGGGTGCTGTACATCTTTATTATGAATGAAACATCCTTGGCCACTGCTGAGCCAGGGTCTGGCTCTTTATTAAAGCCTCTCCAGCTTTATCAGATCACCTGGAACCTCACTGAAATGGCAGCTCAGGATCCATCTGGAAGTGCTGAGCATCAGGGAAAATCAGGGTTCACAAATCAATCTTTTCCCTTCAGAGGTTCCTCTTGCATATAAATAGGTACAGACTGGTTCAGGGGATTTTAAGAATGACTCAGCCCCAAACTTCCAGCTCTTCATGAGGAGATTTTGGTGACAAACAGAGCAGTTGGGTCAGGGGAATTTAGGAATGACTCGGCCATAACTTCCAGCTCGTTATGAGGAGATTTTGGTGACAAACAGACCTTGAGGAAAGGCTGAGAAGTCTCATTCTCCAGTGAAATTCCACACACGCTCATGGCACGGAGCCCTTGCAAAGCTGGTATGGCCATTAACCCCTGGGCAGACCAAGCATTCCCTGGTGGCATCACCAGGTGTGAATCACCCAGGTGCCTGGGATGAGCTCTGGGAACTGCACATTGTGTAGCTGCTTCTTTTATTTGAATAAATAAATGTGAAAACAAAGGTCTTGTTTATTAGTTTTTACCCCAGAATAATTTCTTTACATTGCATGAGCCAGCTAAGTTCCCTTTTTCACTTACCCACACTAATTTTGGCATTTGCAAATGTCGACATCCCGGTTAGAGACAACAACAAATTGCTTAAAAATCATCTCATCCTTTAAAAGCATTCTTCTCTTTGCTCTGCTGCATTGATGTTAAATGCTCGCTGCGTGTAAGGATGCCTAAATTCATTAAACATTTTGCAAGGCCGGTTTTGACCTGAATATGCCTCATAGCAGGATTTAGAGCTGCCTTTGACTTCTTGCTGAAACCCAGGAATCCAATTTATCCTGCAGTTTTCACAACCTGTCCCAGGTATTTGTGGCCAGCAGCATCTCCCTGTCCCCCGAGGTCTCCCGGTGTCCAGAGGGATCCAAAATGCTGAGGTGGTTCAGGGAATCCCAGCAAATGCTGAGTGGGAAGGGACCCACAAGGATCATCAGGAGGCTGTTGAGTGTTTCCACGGTGGGAATAATGGACTGGGAAAATCCTGGGATTCCTCACATTGCAATGAGTTTGTCACCACAGGTAATGAAGAGCCCCGCTGGCGATTTGCTGCTGGGAGAGAGAAGGATCCTTGCTGGGTTCTGTCTTCAGTCACTGCTCCCTGCCCTCCTCTTTATCAGTGGCACTCTAACGCTGCCTTATCTCACAGCACTGTTGTGAAGCTTAATTAACTAATTAATCTTTCAGAGAATTGTGATAGCCTTAGATAAAAGACACGGGGCAAAGTATCTATTACCACTTCCTTGGATATCGACAATAACGTCGTTATTAAATCCTGAGAGCTCTCCAGGATTCAAACCTTTGTTTACTGAGGATATTGCCAGATTTTCAGGCTTTTAACCAAGCAGTTTGTGAAAATCTGAGCTGTTCCTGGGGCCTGCAGAGTGGGGAATCCACACCTTTGGCATCACTCGGGATCCCAGGCCACGTCCTGGTGCTCCGTGGGCAAGGTGGGCAGTGAGCCAGGACAAGGATTCCTCCCCATCCTGTTACGGACGTGTGACATCTTGTTTTTTAATTGCAACGAGCACATTCAATTAGTAGTGGGTTTAGGGAGGAAAGCTGCCTGTCACTTGCATGGATTTCCCTTCAGGACTGTGTGTGGTGCCACTCAGGACTCCCAGCACGTCGCTTCTGCGGCGCTTCCTGAGCCGTGCCTCTGGCACAACCCTTATCCCAGAGAATGGAAATTAAGGAATGGTCATTTTCCAAACTATGATGCTTATCCTTTTGCTTTTGTCCCCAAATTAATCTCTATGTGGACAGTTTCCATGGCCGGGAGGAGAGGCAGCAGCACCAGTGCTGTCATCAAGGTGAGAGCTGAGTGAAAATCGTTCTTCCCTGGCAGGATAATGGGATGCTAATAGGGGACAGTGGGATATGGATTGGTGGGGCTGACAGGAGGGAATGAGGTCTCGGATTTGGGATTAAACCAGATGCCAGTGAGGACAGCACAGTCACCAAACGGGCTGATGGCATCTCCAGGGTCAGGGCTCCTGTCTCCTGTGCAGCCCTGCATTCCTGGGATGCTGAAACCCCGCCTTGGAGAGAACTGGCAGGGAACGCTGAAGAAATGGGGGATCACACCTGAGGAACGGGCAGGTTTGACATGCTGGGGAGGATGAACCTCCTGAGCACACCCAGGCAGCTTCAGCTCGGGTATGGATGTGTCAGGGTGGGGAATTCAATCCCCGTTTTTCCTGATTTCCCTCTCTCGGGATGAGGGCTGGAGAGACCAAGTCCTTGGGCACCTACAGCCTTTTTGGCGAGCGGCAGGACCACGGCTTTCCACGGCAAAGGTCTAGAGTTAATCACAGCATCCCAGAATCCCAGACCGGTTTGGATTTAAAGGGACATTAAAGTCCACCCAGTGCCACCCCTGCAATGGCAGGGACACCTTCCCCTGTCCCAGGCTGCTCCCAGCCCCGTCCCCCCCCTGGCCTTGGGCACTTCCCGGGATGCAGGGGCAGCCCCAGCTGCTCTGGGCACCCAGTGCCAGGCCTGCCCACCCTGCCAGGGCAGGATTTCTTCCGAATCTCCGCTCTCCCCCTGCCCTCGCTTAAACCATTCCCTGCGTCCACTCACTCCCGGCCGCTGCCAGCGCGGCCGCCGAGGCAAAATGGAGGCGGCGGGGTCTCCCCCACCCCTTTCCCCCATTTCTCCACTCTTTTCCACCCTTTCCCAGGCATTCCCACCCCCGGCCGGCGGCGGGACTACGAGTCCCATGGCGCCGCGGGCCGGGGGCGGAGCGGGGCTTTGTGCGGGCGGCATGCGGGGGAGCCGCAGCCGGGGCTGGAGCCGGAGCCGGAGCGAGCCCGCCCCGGGGGGAGGAGGGCGAGGGCGGCGAGCCATGACGGGCGGCGGCGCCGCGGAGCGCCCGCGGTGGTAGAGGGCGAGCGCGGGGCGCGGAGCCCGCCCGGGCCGGCGCGGGGCGCGGAGAGCGCGGAGCGGCCGCCATGGGCAACGCGGGGAGCGTGGACGCGCAGCAGACGGAGCTGAGGGCGCACAGCGTCCCCCTGAAGCTGCCCATGCCCGAGCCCGGCGAGCTGGAGGAGCGCTTCGCCGTGGTGCTGGTGAGCGCCGGCCCCATTGTCTGCGGGCAGCGCGGAGGGGCCGCCGGGGAGGAGCGCGGCGGGGGAAGGGGGGAGCGCCGCCAAGTTGGCTCGGGAGCCGCGGCCGGGCACAGGTGGGCTCGGCGGGGCGGTGCCGCAACCCGCGGGACGGGGCCGCGGCTCCTCTTTGTCTCGGCAGCCCCCCGAGGGCCGCCGTGCCCCGGCCCGGGCGGCTCCCGGGGCTGGGGCGGGCAGCGCCGGCGGAGCGCAGCCCGCGGGGAGCGCAGCGGGAGCGGCTCCGGCGGGGACACTGCGGGGACGCCGTTTCTGCTCCGCCGGGGACACCCGCTCAGCGCCCCCCGGGACACCTCCGGCTCTCTCCTCCGGAGGACGCCGCCGTTCTTTTTCCCCGGGACACCGCGGTCCTTGTCCCGGGTGTGTGCGGGGGTTCCGCTCAGCAGCACGGACGGGTCGCTGCCGTGTGAGATCAGCTCTGCGGGAAGGAAGGGCTGAGCTTTCCCTGGGCAAAGCTCCCGCTGCCTTTGGGGTACCCAGGCAGCGCGGCTCCATCTCTTTTTCTGCCGTGGTTTTTTTAACTCGCAGCCACGTTTGCGTGTGGAAGGGGAGCCGGGGGAGGAGGGCAGCGGCTCCATGTGCGTGCCATGCCCTGCGCTCGCTGCGATGCCACGGGGAGCCCGGAGCTGCCGGGGTAATTCCCGTCCCGCATCCCAGAGCCGCCCCCCCGCTCCCTGGAACGCTCCCGGCGCTGGGAGAGGATTCACAACTGGTGTGTGTTGGGGATTATTTCTGGTTAGACCCAATTAGATTATCATGTCTAAGAAAAGAATAAGCCTATTCAGTCAGGAACCCCCACTGACGAGCCAAATGGCGAGTGAGATGTTACGATTATTAGGCACAGTGGAAAAAAGCCTGGTGTCGCGTTGCTCTTGTCGGGGTCGTGTTGGGGATGGGAGATGCTCCCACAGGCAGCACATGGCTCAGAATCCGCTCTGGATCCGTCTGTGACTCCCAGAAGGGCTCCCGGCTCCGTCTGCGGGAGGAAATCGGTGGGTTTGGGTTCGGGGATGGTGATGGATGGCATCGGTGAAAGGCAGAGACGTCATTTGGGGCAGCCTTAGAAACGTGAAACGTAAATACACAGGAGATAACAGCACCCAGCCTGTCATTTCCTGAGGTGCTCGGAAGGTTTTAGAAGATGGACTTCAATTAAGGCTGGGAGGATGAGTGCTGCAGCTTTGCTGGAGGGAGAGGCTGCCCATGCAGGTGGGCAGTCTGTACAAACGTGGTGTGGGATGATTTTCCCCCACTGATCTCTTCTCCCACTGGGAAAAGCTGCAAGATGGGACTCCAACAGCCCCAAAAATCACCTTTGTGCTGTTCACCAGGGATGACTGGTGCTGCTGCAGCTTCCAGGAAATCTCTGACCAGTTCATGAAAGAATAAATTGCCAGGCTGTGATCGTTTTGTTTTCTCTGTGGCTCTGAGGGAGAGATGACTGTGCCACTGGTCAAACCCCAGAATGGGGTAGGCTGGAGAAGTGCAGGGATTAACAAGAAAGGAATGATTAGGGGAAAAACCATGAGGAATATTTTCTGTGTGGAGAGAGGATTAGTCAGGAGCAGGGAGTATGGAGAAGGAGACGCTGAAGGTTATAGGACTAAATCTCACCTTCTTTATGTGCTGTCTTAAGAAATTAGCCTGGCACAGGCGTTGCTGGTGCACTCAGAGCCCTGGTGAGGTCCGAGGGCTGTGCTGACAATACCAATTTCCAGATCCCTGATGAAATTCCCAAGGCTGATTTGGACGTTGATGAACGCGGTGAGTGGCTCTGTGCAGGTCTCGCTCCTCACACTGGGGGGGTTCTGCCCATTCCTGTGTGGGAGAGGTCCCTCCTGTGTGTTTGGAAGTTTTGTTGTCTCCCCTCGTGCAGAGCAGGGAGCCTTGGCCCTCCAAACCACGAGGAGAGCACACTTGGCCATGATTTCACCGTGACACCAACTGGTTTATTTTTTCCACCTCAAACACGCTGTCCTGAGCTGCTCCAGCATCACTGGAGTCCCTTCAGCGAGGGGATGCTGTGCCTGGAGCTGATGGATGTGTGCCAGCTTGTGTTTGTGGGGCTGTCAGAGGATTTTGTGTGGAGAAAGTACTCTGGTGTGGTGGTTTGTCCCCCTCAAAAACACACCTGGTCACCTCAAACACACACTGTCACCTCAAACACACACCTGGTCACCTCAAACACACACTGTCACTTCAAACACCCACCTGGTCACCTTGAATACCCACACCTGGTCACCTTGAGCACACACTGTCACCTCCCTGCCTCCTGATCCTCCTTGAGTTCCATAAATTGCAGGAGATGATGGGCACTGCTCCAGGTCAAGTTTTTTGGGTGAAGTTCTCAAATCTTGTGCTCGTTGTGCCCTCGGTGTTCCCGAGGATGTCCTGAGCCAATGGAGGGACAGGGATGTCACTGGCTGTGTCGCTCCTCGTGGTCTGTTGGGCAATAATCAGGGTTTTCCCTGTGGGTCTGTGTCTCCTGGTGCTGTTTCTGGCACTGCTGCAGTAAATGTGCTGCTGTGGTTGGCGTGTTGAGCCTGTGCTGGTGGGCACTGGGCTCTGTGTGTGTTCCAGGAGAATGTGTTTGATGGGATGTACTTCAAGGAGGAAAATGTGGAGGACAACCCAAGAGAGGTCCAGGTTTCTGTAAGCTGAGTGTTCTTCCATCCTCTCAAGCTGATGTGAACTCTCCACTTTCCCTGTGAGGTAATTCCCTTCCTCTCAGGGTTACACGAGAATGTGAACTCCAGGGAAGCAGTGGTGTGGTTTTGCCACCAAGTTCCCAGTTTGGCTGTGCTGGCTCTCAGCTCTGGCTCTGGCTCTGAGCTTCCCAGCACTGGCACATCCCCGTGGGGACATCCCAGCCTTGTCCTTCCCAATGCTCTCTTCTCTCAGCCGTGTGGGATCTTCCCCTACGGACACTTGGGCATAAATCCTGAATTCTGGTGACACCCCAGCTGTCTGCTGATGAGAGCAAGCCCCGGTTCAGCATCCCTAGGCAGGGTGGCACTGGAGCTGGGAGCTGTGGGAGCCCAGATCTGAGCTCCTGCAGCAGGGTGGTCTCCCCAGCACGGGGCTGCACGTTTGCAGATGCCACGTGGTGTGGAGGAGGCAGCCAGGCCGGGCTTGGCAGGGGAAATCGCTGCCTAATGAGCTGTGATTGACATAATTTGACTGCTGGATTACAAATCTGCGGTGAGGTTAACAGGAAATATCCTCTTCCCCCTCCCTCAGTGGGGCTTGGGTGCACAAAGGGCTCCTCTGTGCCCAGGGAGGGCTTGGCCAGAGGGTGAGGGAGGTGTTCCTGCCATGCCCAGGTGAGGCACCTACCTGGTCCTGCTTTGGCCACAGGAGCATCTCCCTTCTGCTGGAATTCCCTTCTTGCCCCTGGATTTTGTCCCAGGGTCGTTTTCCATCCCAGGGAAGGCAGCTTGAGTGTCTCCTGCTGAAGAATTTGGAAGCTCAGTGTGAAAACTCTTAATGCTTCCCAGCTGTTTGTTCCCCTTCCTCATTGTCTATCAGATATATTAGGCATTGTTTTATAAAATACATATATGTATGTATATGTGTGTATGGTTTAGGGTCTGTAAATCATTACAGAGCAGGAGGAGGCTGCAGGAGATATCTGTGGGATAGGATCACCCTCCCTGCTTTGGTGGGGCACTGGATTCCTTCTTGTGATCCCTAAATTTAACAGGATTCCCTTGGCATGGATTTGAGGTCCTGGAACACCTGATGCAGGTGGGAGTGGTGCAGGGAGGTGAGAGGCACTGAGGTGGCTTTAGGAGTCTTGAGGAAAATGAGATTTCTGTGATGCAGATCCCAAACAGACCTGTGGGGTTTCCTTGTCCAGGCCTCAGCTCTGACAGGCTCCTGCCACTGGGGATTTTCCTCAAGGTCTCGTGAAGTGATTGGGGCAGTGACACTATTGCTGGAAGAAACAACCTCCTAAATCACATGGTTAAATATATGTATTTCACAGGGGTTAAATGTACAGCAGTGCCTGGTGGTGACACTTCTGCCCAGCTGCTTTGTCACTCAGGGGATGGCATTTGTAATTTTTTCCACCCAGACATCACTGGAGAACATTTTTGTAGAACAGATTTTTTCCTTTGAGTGTCTGGAATACGAGGGTACTGTGGTGGGCATTTAGCTGGTGCAAGCCTGCTAAAATGAATTTCAGCTCCTGGAAACCTGGAAGACTTTTAAAATGGCTGGGCTGATGTAGGTGCATATATTTTTTCAGTGTACCATTTCCCATGCCAAATAATCCCATTCATTTGGGTGATGGTGGAGGGATGAACCCTCCAAATTGCACATTCAGTTTTGTTTAAGGTGAACAACAGCAGGTCAAGCAAACTGTCTGCCTTTACCTTTAACCTGTCCCATCCTCTTTCCTCAGAGCATTGAAGCTTTATCAAACATCTCTATCAACTTCCTTAAGCTTGTGTGAGGGATAAAGGGGTTTTTATGGTTTTTGTTTTGTCTGCACGAGCAGGAGTTGGCCCTGAGGTGTGAAATGCTCTCTTGTGAACTACTCCATGTCCTGGCTGATGCTGAAGAAAGAACTGAGAGGTGCAGGATGAAATTCAGAGTTTACAAGGTGATCTGAAATCAATCAGTGGCTCTTGAGTGGTTTCTGATTGGTGATTGAATGACTTGAAGCCACGGGTGGCTGCCCTCAGTATTTCATTTTAAAATCACTTCAGCTTTTCCTGCTGCATGAGGAGGTATTAAAGTGCACAGAAACTTCTCCCCCGAATGGCAAAGCTCAGCAGATAACAAACCCAAACCAAGATGTTTGATTTCCTCCTGTGTTTCCAGAAGCACATTGCTGGTTTTGCTGAATTTTGGGATTATTGGACAAAGATTGTGAATCATTCAGGCAACTTCTTGAAGATTCCAACCCCTTTTGGAGTAAAACATCCATGTGAAGGTGTGCATGGTAATTAGCAGCCCTGTCTTGTGTTTGTGTGGCTGCTTTGGAGAAGAGGAGAGGTTTTCCCTGCTGGAATTTTGGGTTTTTCCTGTTGGAATTTTGGGTTTTTCCCTGCTGGAGTTTTGGGTGCTCCTTCCAGCTGCAGAAGGGATTGGGCATGGAGGATCCATGGGTTCCATGTGGGATCAGCACCACCCCTGCTTTCACAGAGTCCAGGCAGTTTCTTGCTCCCATTTTGAGTCCAGCACCTGCTGAAGAAATGTTTTTTTCTGCCCAGTCTGTCAGAAGAAGTGGTTTAAATCTGTCCCCTTGCTCTGGAGCTGAGGGGGTGAATGACTCTGGCTTTATTTTCCTCATTTCTCGCTCGGGATCCATCTTAAAACGAAACCAACCTTTGACATTCACTTTCTGATTTCAGTTTGCTCACTGAGGGACAAACCTTGTGCCATCCCTGCCTTTCCCCCCAAACACACTTTGACTTTGGAGCTTTCTGCTCATTTTTTCCAGGCTGTTGCTGTTCTTCCAGCTGGGTAGCTGGAAGGGGGAATGAGCACAGCCCAGTGCTCCTCTGGAGGTGGGAAACCCCTGGGACCGTTGCAGTTTTGGTTTTGCTTTCCTTTGCTGACCCAGCCATGGTTTGCGATGGTTGCAGTGGGGAGGTGGCTGGGGAGGGTCTCTGGGCAGGTCTCAGGTGCTCCAGGGCCACCAGCACTGCTGTGCCCAGCTGAAAGGGCTGGCACTGGTGCCCACTGTGGCTTTAGGGCACAGGGAATGTAAAATCGCCTGGGTTGTGCTGCAGGTTCTGCTGCACAAGTTGGTTTTGGGATCAGTGATGTCCAGCAGGAGGGTTTGGTGCCACTTTAGCACCAAAAACATTCCAGGGTGCTCCAGGCCCTGTCCAGCCTGGCCTTGGACTATTCCAGGGATTGGGGCGGCCACAGATGCTCTGGGAATTCCATCCCAGCTCCTCCCCACCCTCCCAGCCAGGAATCCCTTCCCAATATCCCACAAACTTGGGAGACATCAAGGGCAGCCCTGGGGGCTCCTGCTGCCATCACCAACCCCCTCTGCTGCCCCTGGACCACCAGGACAGGCCCTCTGAAAGGGCAGGAGGCCAGAGTGGCAGAATCCCAGCATGGCCTGGCTTGGAAGGGACCCTAAAGCCCATCCAGTGCCACCCTGCCATGGCAGGGACACCTCCCACTGTCCTGTCCAGCCTGGCCTGGGACACTGCCAGGCATCCAGGGCCAGTGTCTCTGGGAATAGCCCAGATTTCTGGGATTCTGTGATGCAGAGCCAGCCCTGCCTGTCTCCTGGGCTGGCCTGGGTCTGGCAGGGCAGGCTGGCACCCGGCTGTGCCCGCAGGAATCCGTGTTGGAGCCCTGGCACCCTGACCTGCTCTGCTCTCCCCAGCACGAGCTCATGAATTATGCACAGCATGCTAATGCAGCAGCACTTCAGCACCAGCTGATTTTTAAGCATCTGGGCTGCCTCTTGGCTTTGAATGAAGCACTTTCTGATCAGCATCCAAGCACTGCCCCGTGCAGGAAGGCAGACACAGAAGGGATTGCTTTTCCTGCTCCCTCTCCGTGTCCTGGGAAGGTGTGGGGACAGCAGGAGGCTGGAGCTGTGCCTCTGGAGGGTTTTTCCTAACTCTGCTGGGAGGTGTAAATGGCATTTTTCTTTGGTAAGCAGAAGATTAGGGTTTAAAAACAGCAGAGCAGTTTGCAGTGTGCTTGCAGGCAGTGCTGGTGATCCGGCTGCTGAGGACTTCTGTGGTGAGCAGTGTGCAGCCACATTTGAGACAAACACAGCTGGATTCTTGTTTTCTTTCTTTGGGAGAGTCCATTTGGGAATTCGGGATGGGAAATGAGTGACACCAGCTTGTTCCATTTGATTTATATTCGGGATAGAGAAAATCTCTACCCCGGGGCCCAAGGGCTCAGGCTGGTCAGGTAGCAGCGCTTGGAGCTGCTGGTGTTTAAAAAGTGGGAATTTCCCCTTTATCACATCCCGGTTTCAGTTCTGGAGCATTGAGCAGGTTTCCATCCCTTCATGTGCTCTCACCAGCTGGCCCCAGGGTTGTGCTCCTGCCCACGTGGTTGCTGGGAAATGCCAGTTAGTTCTGCTCCAGTTTAGGATGGATTTCAGGAAAAGGCTCTTCCCTCACAGGGTGCTGGGCACTGAGAGCTCCAGGAGCATTTGGACACCGCTCCCAGGGATGCCCAGTGTGGGGTTTTGGGATTTTTGATCCATGATCCTGTGGGTCCCTTCCAGCTCAGGAGATTCCCTGACCCTGTGGGATCTGTGGCTGGTGAAAGGTGTGTGATGTTTTCACTCACAGCCCCGGCCCTGAGCCTCTCTGTAGCTCCCAATGCCCAGAATTCCGTATGGATATATGGAAAACACGAGCATTAATCTGTGCAGGCTTTGCCTCTTCCCAAAGTCACGTCTTTCTGGAGTGTTTCATGGCCCAGAGGCTTGGCTAATGTATAACTTGTATATGCTGGGCTCTCAGTGCCATATTGCAGAGCTGCAGCGTGTGCTGGGTTTCAATTCAGCCCGGGATCTCTGTAACAAAACAAGTGTTTGTCTGCGGGGACTGCGCAGCCTTAAACATACATTTGGGGAGGATATTCATAAAGCACCAGAATGGGGGCATTGTCCTGCCAATGAATGCTCCTCACATGAGAGCTGGGCTCTGCTGGACCTCCAGGACTCTGCCTCAGCTCTGGAGAGTGGCTCTGTGTCCTGGCTGGGGGCTGGAGCCGCGCCCGGCGCTTCCCAGCGCTGGGGACACCTCGGGAACTGGGAGCTGTCCTGGGAGCTGGGAGCTGGGAGCTGCCCTGGGAACTGGGACAGCACTGCCAGGCCTGGGCTGGGCCCCAGGGAGGGATCCCGTGGCAGGAAGATCCACAGGAAAGCTCCCAGAGGTTGTGACTTCCCTTGTCACGTTGAGCAGCGCGGAGCGGGGTTAACCATGGACAGGACACGGCAGCGGCTTCCCACAGGGCTGGGATGGATGGGATTTGGGGATTTTGGGAAGGAATTCCTGGCTGGGAGCGGGGGCAGGGGCTGGAATGGGTTTCCCAGAGAAGCTGTGGGTGCCCCTGGATCCCTGGAGGCGTTCCAGAACAGCTTGGAGCAGCAGAAGGTGTCCCTGCCCATGGCTGGGGTGGCACTGGATGATCCTTCGTGTCCTTTCCACCCCAAACCTCTCTGGAATTCTGTAGCTCCTTTCAGGGGTTGTGTCCTGGTGGCCCAGGGGCAGAAGGGGTTGGTGGTGGCAGCAGGAGCCCCCAGGGCTGCCCCTGGTGTCCCCAGAGTTTGTGGGCAGCTCTGGCCACGCTCCCCACGTGGGTGTTGGCCAAGAGCAGGAGCTGATCCAGGACAGAACATTCTCGAGCCTTCCAGAATCATGTGCAGAGATTTTAGATTGCGTAGTGTGTGTCTGGCTGTTGTGAGAGATACCTTAAAAAGTATAAAAATTGGTTTTTCCCCCCTCTCTTTTCTTTTTAACATATATTGTTTGGCCAGAAATCCTTTACTATAAAAGGACTTGGGGCAGCTCTAGAGTGTACATCTGTTCCTTGTTTGTCTGCAAAATGACTGTACAGTGGAGGCCAAAAGCAGAGAATAAAGGGTTGTACAAATTGGCAAAGTTGCCAAAGTCTTTCAGAAGCCAGTAATTACAATGAAGAAGCAAATTGTTCAATCCAGAAACCCTGGCTGTTCATGCATCCAGCATCCTGGCATGTCCCCCTGTGGCTCCCCTTGTCCTGCTTTCCAGAGGACACACAAACAGCCCAGTTCCACCTGGGCCAGGTTTGGGGCTGCCTGGTGGCACCGTTATCCACAGGGCCTGGGAAGGGATGGAAATGGCTTGGCTGAGTTCATACAGCACTTTTCTGACAAAGGTTCCCAATGATTTACTGTGTTTGGGAGTGCTTCAAAGGCCTCTCTGCCCAGCTCCGAGCCTTGCAAGTGCAGATGATCAAATAAATTAACTATCACAAATATTTAACTTAAAGCCTGCTCAAACAGGAGCTTTGATGTTGAGTGTGTGTGTGGGAGCCTCTGTGTGGCTGTGCACTCTCCCAGGGATATTGGGTGAACATTGAATTCGTCTCTTCTCTCAGATACAAGAAGCCTAAAACTGGAAATGTAAATAATAATTGATTACACTTATTATTCCCCCTCCATGGGCAGCAGGTTGGGATATAGCCTTGGGTGGCATTGGGATGAATTATGGCACAAGGAGTTTTCCTGGGAAGCTGATGAAACCGGATTGTGAGCAGGGCAGTCACACTTTTGAGGACTGCAGGGCTGGCCATGCCATCCCTACAAAAAACTTTGGCTCAGGGGTGATTTTTCATGGCATTGGTGCCAGGTGTTGCTTGGTGGCCACAACTCTCCAGGTAACCAAAGTCCCTTTGATGTCATGATAATTATTCATGGCTTGAGCCAGGATTGTTGGGTAATTAATTTAATCCTTGTGTGATAGCAGCTGCTTACAGGTAGCTGGGCTGGCTGGCTGTGAGCTGTTGGCTGAAAACTGCAGCTCCCTGGAATAGTCTGGGAGCTGTCAGATCTTCCCAGTGATCAGCTCACAGGGAACTGTGTCTGAGAGCTCAGCTCTGCTCCGTGGCACAGCTTCAGCTGCACAGCCCTGTTCTCTTGATCATCTAAACGAGTATCTGAGTGAGGCAAATGCACAATGTGCCTTTTGCTAAATGAAACAAGAACTTTGGTGCTTGACGGGTGTTTTTGCTCCATGAATGTTTCAGGAGCTTCTGGCGGTGCTGTGGAGGGAGGAGAGGAGTGAGAGGGGCTTGGAGCAGCCTGGGGTGGTGGAAGGTGTCCCTGCCCATGGGGTGGGATGGGGTGGGATGGGATGGCCTTTAAGGTCCCTCCCCACCCAAACCATCCCAGCATTCCACGATTCTGTGCCTGAGCAGATAATGAAGCACAAAACACCGTGGGGAAAACGCTTTGCTTTTGAAATGTTGTTTTTTATCTCCTTTAATACCAGGCCCTGTGGTACCTGGGGTAGTCAGGGGTGGTTTCCTTATTGTGCTGACCACACTCAGGAGAAGTGAGGGATTCAGCTGACCCAGATCAAGTGGCAGAAGAGTGGGGCAGGGGGAATTTAGGAAGCTGAGTCTCAGGCTTGGTGTGGATTAGAGGGAAGTGACCTTTCAGCTCAGCCCACGCAGGGGTTGCCAGGGTCAGCTCAGAGCCTGGTGCCCTTTGCTCCTGTCTCAGGCCTCTCTTGCTCCCTCTGAGTCTGCAGGAGCTTTGGGGCCGTTCCCAGCTCCCCCATCACTGGGTATGAGGGCAAGAGGTGTTTTCCAGAAATAAATCTGTGTGTATTCCTGGAAGTGCAGCCTGTTCTGAGCAGAAGGCAGGTGGGCTTTCTCCCTGCTAGGGGATGATTCTGTCACGTTTAAGTGCTTCAATGAGAACATAAAAGGAATTGTGCAAGAGTTCCCATGAGCTGAGTGCTTCCCTGTTGGTCCCTTTCAGGATCCTTCAGCAGCCAGGGGGATGCAGATCAATTCCCAAATGTCAGAAAACCTGAGTTTTCTCCTGCATCCTTGGGTGTGGCAGATCCAAGGTACCCTGAGCTGGATTTGCAGGGCAGAGGAGGAACTGGGGTACCTACAAACACCAGTGAGGCAAAAATTGATTAAGCATGAAATTCTTCTCTGGCAGTGAATTCTCTGCTGGCTCAGGGACAAAAGGTTGCACAACTGAAAGGGAAAAGGAATTTTATTTGGAAAGCTCAGAGCTATTGTTTGTTTGGTTTTGCTGGTGTTTATTTTCTGTCTGATGGCAGATCTTTGTTAAAGGTGAATTATCCCTTCTGTTTAGCAAGTGGAGTGAAAACGGCCCCGATGCACTTGTGAGGCATTCAGGGAATTGTTGGAATTGTTAGAATTGTTCGAGGTGCTCCGAGGAAGTGCTTGGGGGTACTTGAGGTGCAAGAACCTGTGTGGAGCAGAGTATTACTTGTGTGCCTTGTTCTGGTATTGAAACAGCCCAGACAGCACATAAATGAATGTACAGATGAACTGAAACATCACAAATAATACCTGTTGTAATATTTTGAGTTTAACCTACGGGCTTGTTGGGTACCACGTCCCAGCTGCTGCTGCTGTGCCAAAATATTTCACAGAAAAAGATGTGGAGGGGGAAAAGCACCTCCTCTTTAAACTGGGAAAATTCAGGTTTGGATTTATTCCATCCCAGAAACAGCGGGTTTGGGAATGCCTTGTCAAGAAGATGTTCCTGCTGTGACAGCTCAGGGTCTGTCCCAGGGCCACCCATCCCTGGGCTCACATTTTAACTCTTTTTAGCCATGGTTTCCTGCTCAGGGCCTTTTCCCACAGAGATACCAGGCAAACAGGGAGGCCTTCACTGTGTGTAGCCAAAACACTGAGCCAGGGCTGGCTTGGGGCTGCTCTTATCCCACTGACCTTGTGCTGGGGATGCCACAGCCATGGGCACGGCTGCTGCTCCTCTGGGAGCTCAGCAGTGACCCAGTTTTGTTTTCCAAGGTGCCTCAGTTCTGGGCTGTTTCCTCCTCTTTTCAATCAGCAGAGATTTTTTTGTTTTCTGCTCGTTCCCTCCATCAGCAAATTTTGGGTGGAAACTTCCCCTTTCCTCTGCAGCATCCCAGTGCACCACGAGAATGACAGCAACAATAATAATAACAACAGTGATAAAGGCTTCAGACAGTGATTAAAAGAGCAGATTTGTGGATTTTTCTGGCCAGCCTCCATCCTTGGAGACGCCTGTGCGGGTCCTGCCCTGGGGGACGGTGCCCAGCCCAGGGTGGGGGGTGATCCTTGGCCAGGGTGGTGTTTGTGGCGCTGTCCCTGCCCCATCCCTGCCTCCCTGGACATTCCAGGACATTTCCAGCCCAGCTGTGGGAGCTCAGCCCTCTCTGTGTGCTCGTGGCTCTCTTGGAGGCATTTGGAACTTCGTGGGAGGGAATGTGGCTGGAGAAATATCAACATGCCACGAGCAAATCCACCTCGTTAGGGAGCGGGGTTTAACATTTTTTTGCATTAGTGGGAGGCTGAACTGTGGTGTTTGTGTGCTTGGGCTGGAGGAGGAGGAGGAGGAGGGATCTGTGCGCTGTGTTGGATAATGGGGGATGGAAACCCATCAAAATGGGAGAGATGGGTAAAAGGAAAAACCCCAAAGGTTGGGTTTGCTGTGCCACAGCTGGAGGAAATCCTGTGCTGGGATGCACTGGAGTGGCTGTGGGAGGTGATGCCAGTGGCAAGGATAGCTTTAGGTGGGATTTTGGGAGGGAATTCCTGCCTGGGAGAGGCTGGGCTGGAATTCCCAGGGGAGCTGTGGCTGCCCCTGGATCCCTGGGAGTGTCCAAGGGACACTGGAGCAGCCTGGGAGGTGTCCCTGTCCATGGACTGGGATGGGTTTAAGGTCCCTGTGACCCAGCCCAGTCTGGGATTCTGGGATTCCTCTCCAGGGAAAGCTGGGGTTTAAGGAGCGGGCATTTCCCTGTTCCATCATTCCACAGTTCCCTTGAGGATGCCCAGCCTGTGCTGAGCCAATCTCTCCCACCAGGTTGGGATTATTTATTAGGATTATTTTCCCCTGGCTTTTGACTGGAGCAGCCTTTCCCAGCAGCTGGGATCTCGGAGCAGTGTCTCCTGTTCCTGCCAGGGGAGCCCAGGGTGTCCTCACCTTGTTTCCTGCTGTGTTTTGATGCCATTTTCCCTGCTTTCGTGTCACATTTTGACCTCTGGAAAATGTCACCTATGCAGGTGTTAAGCTAGTCCCTCAGTTCCCTGTAAAATAAAAAGGGCTTTATTTTGCTCCAAATAAAACAATAGCTGTACTTACAAACCATTCTGAACAGATTGTTTAGGTATTTTTTTACACTGGATTCTTCCTTTCCTTCCCTCTGTTCAGTGCTCAACTACTCAGCTCATATGAAAATATAAAACTTACTTTCTTCCTTTTTTTTTTTTAATTTAGTTTTATTTTAATAGGCAACATCTTTTTCCCAGAGTCCCTGGGTTGTGGTAGCACCATATTGAGCAGGGGTTTATGTTACATGAACAACCATTTCACTTGGTCATACCCAATTTCAGTTCTAGGCAGATTTTTACTGGCCTTTCACTTAATAGCTAAATCATCTGGAAAACAGATTGGAGTTTTTATGTTGTGTGGGGTTTTTTTCCTGAGGTGAAACCAGTCTGAAAATCACCATAAGTGCTCTTCAGTGTGCAGGGCTGGGATGATGTCCCACCTCAGCGTGGGATACATCAGGAACAGTTTGATAGTTTTTAAAATTCACTGTAATCAGGGCAGTGCCTTGGGTTTGGCTGGCAATGGCTGATTAAATGCCACAGATTGGGTTTTTTTACCTTCATAGGAGAGCTTCCCTTTCCTTAAAACAGCATTCCACCCTAAAATAGGATGTTTTCAAATCCCCTACATCAAATCCTCAAAAATCCCTTTTGAACATCAAGCAATTCCTGATAACTTCTGAACCAGGACGCCAGGAAAAACCTCAAATGAGATTGAATAAACTCCATTATCCCAGTATTTGTGCATAGGATGAATGGAATAATGGGAAAAGCAGAGCTTTGTTCATGGATCCCATTTCTTCCTAGGAAATGAGTTGGGAGGGTGGATGGGTGGGATGGAGACAGTGCTTCCAGCAGGAGAATTGATGCTAATTGACAGCTCATGGATCAGCAGTTTTCCAAACAAAACTGGGGAGCAGGCAGCCTCACATTCTGCTGGGATTGGGTCATTTGGAGTAGAAAATCCAGGGAGAAACAAAGCACGAGCCCATTCAAGGGCAGTATTTATATATTTATATACACTATTTAGCACTGGAGTGCTAAAAAATCAGGGATTGAGTAGGATTGGGTGATTTGGCAGATCCATGTGGGATGGTCAGAAGTGCTACTGCTAAAAAATCAGGGATTGAGTAGGATTGGGTGATTTGGCAGATCCATGTGGGATGGTCAGAAGTGCTGCTGCCCCACAGCAGTCACGATTCTCACCCAGCCAAAGGGATTTTTTTGTCTCTGGAAATGCCTCATTTCAGGGGTGACTTCAGCTCTCCGAGTAAAGTGGTATTTTTGTCTTTATGTGGGAATATTAGAGCTGGAATTCCAGCAGAGGTGTTGAGATTCATGAGGGGTGGATGCCTGGAATGGGCATTAAATGGAGATGTTTTTAGCTTAAATGTTGGTATTTAGGGGGGAGTTGTGTAATCTGATTTTTAGGAGGTGATGCAGGATAAGGGAGTGATGCTGGGGAAGGAGCTGGGGATGAAACCAGTCTGTCTTCCTTGATCCAGGGTTTTTTTTGGGGAGCTGGGGAAGATCAGATCTCCTTGTGGGGTGCTGTTTGCCAGGTTCTGTGTGCCAGGGGGCTGCAGAGTGAAAGAAGTTCCTGCTGAGCACAGACAAGGCCAGAGAATTTTAATTTTGGGTTTTGTGACCTTGGTAGAAGCTGGAGCTTGGAGCAGCCTTTGCTGTCACCCTGAGGTGACAACCCTAAGGTGACAGCCCCTTCCTCAGTGCAGTCCAGAGGGGCTGGTCCCCAAAATCCCTGGAGAAATGAATTTATCCCCCAGGAGCAGGTGGGTGTGAGAGGGAGAAGCTGGGGTTGTCCTGCCCAGGATGGGGGTGCAGCAGCACCATGGCTTTTCCCCTGAGCTGCTGCTGGGGATTTTTAAAGCTGGTAAAAGCAGGGGGAAAAGGGAATTCTGCTGTTCCCAAGCAGTGAATAACCTGGCAGTGAGGGGCCTGTTCTGGGTTGTTTAGTGCTCACCTTGTTCATCACTTGCTGCACAACTTGAGCAGGTTATTTTAAGGTTTGGGTTAGAATACATTTGCTGTTATCTCATCCTGCATGTTGAATTTCTCAGATTTATTGGTTTTAGACACCCTCTTTTCATTCTGTTCCTTTGGTGTTAGGGAAAGGATATTTTCTTTCCCTTTTTGTGGGAATCCAGTGCATCCCTCCCTTCCCTCATGTTTTCCTCACCTTTTCAGGTGCTCAGGACTCCTGAGTTGTAAATATTTTGATGCCTGTTTGGACCTAGTTTGTGAATGATGGAATAATTCACGTTTACTGTTGTTTGTGGCACCTCTCATCTCTTCATTTTCTCCATCCCAGCAGTTTATACATTTTTATTCTTTTATGCTTTAGTCTGAAGATGGAGGAGTTTAACTCATCCAATCTCGCTGTAGTTTGAGGTGCTTGGTGAGCCCAGTGTGGCTCCTGAAAATGCTCCTTTATTTTGTGTATTCCCTTCCAGTGGTTTTTTTTCCTTCTTCTCCCTGTGATTCCATCTGCAGCTTTTTATTTTGTTGCTGTCTCCTTTGCTCTGGCCTGAGCTTCTTTTCCATAACTTAATCCTCCTCTGCCAAAATCAATCAAGTTTTTTTTTTGTTTGTTTTTTTTTTTTTTTTTGCTTGCAGACAATATTATCCCTGCTTGTCTGTGCTCAATATTCCACAGGTTTGCTTGCATGGCCCTTAAGTAGCTTAGGGATAAAAACGAGGATCATTTTCCAGTAATTTCCTGGGTGACTCAATTAAGTTTTAGTTGTTGCAGTAATTCAGTGCCGGGGTTATTTATGGCACACAATCAGCCAGGGAGTCTCTGGAGTGTTCCTGGACCTTCCCTGGATGGGAAGGAGCCACCAGGAAGGGATGGCTGTGACCTGGGATCGTGGAATGCTTTGGGTGGGAAGGGATGTAAGGATTCCCCAGTGCTAGCTCCCACTGCCCCAGTCTGCTCCAGCCTGGCCTTGGGCACATCCAGGGATCCAGCCACAGCTTTTCTGGGAATTCCATCCCAGCCAGGAATCCCTTCCCAGTGTCCCTCTGGCAGTGGGAATCCATCCCCTGTGTCCTGTGTGTCCTGTCCCTCCATCCCTTACCCAAAGCCCTTCTCTGAGGGATCTGCATCTGGAAATCCAGGATGTTTTCCCATTTATAGCCAAGCCTCCCTCAGGCTGTGTTTTCCCAGTGGGCTGGGAGCTCGCAGGGAGCAGCTCAGGCAGGCAGAGCTGCTCTCCCTGCACCATTCCTGTGGGATAAAACCATTCCCTCATTCCCTTTTTTTGTTGGAAACCCACTTCAGCACAGCCCAGTGTAAGGAGAAGTGGCTCTGGCCCGCAGATGTTGAGCATGAATCATGCTGCTTGTCTCTGTTTCTCAGCTGGGGTTCACTCCTGGGCTGAGGAGAATAAAAATGGGCTTTTGATTGCCTCCTTGGGGATGGCTGCAGTGGGAGGAGTGCTGGAGCACCCAGGAGCTGCATCCCAAAGAGATGAACCCAGCTTTGTGCTTGCCCCGGGTGCTTCGGACAGGGCTTTTCCTCCCCAGCATTCCCAACAAATGGAAATTCCCACAAATGGGGAATGGCTTGGCCAAGCACTCCCAGCAAGGCTCTTCCCTGCTTGTTTTTGGAGGAGAAATCTCCATAAATTGCTGTGAAGGCAGGAGCACTGATGGCACATGGCAGCTGCAATGCAGCAATAATCATCTCTCTGGGCATTCATTTAGGGGATGGACTGGAAAAGCTTAGGAGGCCTGAAATCCAGGATGTTTCCAGGCTCAGCTTCCCCATTTGTTTGGTGCTTTTGGGCCTCACCTGGTCCTTAAAGCAGGGCTCTGCCAGACCCAGACAGGTGCAGGAATAGGTGCATAAATATAAGCATATATGATTAACAATTGATTGTTTGATGCTTTTATTAGGGCAGTATTTGGAATACTAACAGATAAGGATAATTAATCCAATTGAACGGGTGTCCTTACAAAAATAATCCCAGCAAATGCTTTTTCATGTAGCCTGGAACAGCAAAACACATGAAACCAATTTTAGTTTTTCAGTTCCTCAAACTTCCACGACATCACCTCCAAATTTAGCCTTATCAGGGCAAAATGCTCCATACTGAGAGCTGCTTATTGACTCTGCACTGGAATAAATCCTAATAAATTGTAATAAATCCCAGGGTTTGGCATTGTTGTGTAGAGCCAGCTGTACAGCAGAGAATTGGCACCACAGCCTTGGTTTTGGAAGCAGTTTTTGGGAAAGATGGGACACAAGTGGTTAAGGACAAAATAAGAGAGATTCAGGGAAAAAGAAGGCATTATTTGGAGTTGTATTTATTTGTTGAGGCTTTGTGTGGTTTGGCCTGTTTGTAGAAGTGGGGCTGCTGGAGGGACACTTCCCTGAAGGCTGCTTTTTGTGCCTGTGGAAGGTGTTAATCAGGGAAGTGGAACTTGGGAAGGAAATGAATTTAATTGCTGTTCAGCTTTTCGGCAGGGTGAGGGGAATAATCACAATAATTCCACTCAGCTGCAGCCCCTGGATGGCTTCTCTTGGCAGGGAACAGGTTGGGAGAGCACCTCAGTTCAAGGAGTTCCTGCACTCTGGGGCAGATTTTGCTGGGCTCCAGTCACTCTGGGACAAAAATTCCCCCATAATTAGGTTTATTCTCATCTGGCCATCTGTTGATGGAGCCTTCCCTGTGCTCCAGAGCCTCCTCTGGCTCCAGGGAGGTCCTGGCTGGCTCTGAGCCCTTCTGGGAGCTGACACAGAGCTGAGGGGGGTTTGGTGCCCTGAACCTGGGAGCAGCTCCCACAAGGGCTTTTGGATGGATTGAATTCCCTGTGGACAAGGAAAGGCTCCCAAGACACCCAGACAGGGAGTTAGAAACAGCTCAGGGAGACAAAGGAGCTTTTCCAGCCCCAGACTGCCTGGCTCTGGCTCCCTTGGCTTTTTGGGGATGCCAGGGCTCTTTCCTCTCCCTCTGCCACCTTTTAAACTTTGGGTTTTCTGTCAATCCCAGCTCCCAGGCAAGGGGTGCTTTTGGGGTGTTAACCTAATCCCATTTTTACAAAACTGTCCTGAGCTTGGGGTGGAAATCTCTGTGCTGGTATTACTAAAGTAAGGAAAACCAGGAATTTGGGAAGGTTTCAGCTCCCTGATCTTCCGTGCCCGCCCCTAAGCCCCGCTCAGTTTGGGTGGGATTATATTCCAAGGGGCAGGAATACCCTCTGCACATCCCTGCCTGTCCAGCTCACAGAAAACTCCCTGAGTGGGGTTATTTTCCTGGCAAATATTAGGTCTGAACGTGCCTGGAAAACTCCTGCCCCTGGGAGGCTGGAGATGTATTTAATAATTGTATTAAAAAAATACATAGTTGTCTTTGCCATTGTTACAGAGACATTTTATTCTCAGCTTCCAACTGAAGCTGAGCAGGGATGGATGGGACATTGGGAATTGGGAATTCCTGGCTGGGCTGGAATTCCCAGAGCAGCTGGGGCTGCCCCTGGATCCCTGGCAGTGCCCAAGGCCAGGCTGGAACACCCTGGGATGCTGGAAGTGTCCCTGCCATGGCAGGGGTGGGCTGGGATAATCCTTAATGTCTTTTCCAACCCAAACCAGTGTGGAATTCCATGGTGGAATGTTTGACAGTGCTGTTGTTAATTCATGGTGAGGAGCAAATCCTTCAGGAGCTGAATCCTGCATGGCTGCTCTGGGGTGAATTCTGTTGGGAGCCCTTCCCGTGTTTTTGAGGGAATTCTCACAGCCTGAAGGCTGATCCCAAACCTCCAGCGTTCTTCCCTTTACTCCTTTTTTGTTTTTACTTGGAACTTCTCAGTTTCTCTCATAATCCCTGCAGATAAAAAATCAGGGAAAGAACAAAATCAGGAGTTGTGTCCCCAAAGGTTTTTTTAGACACAGTGATAATAATCATGGGATCATGGAATGGTTTGAGTTGAAGGAATCTTACATCCCATGGGCAGGGACACCTTCCACTATGCCAGGTTGCTCCAAGCCCTGTCCAGGCTGGCCTGGAGCATTCCCAGGGATCCAGGGACAGCCAGAACACGGCTGTGGTGTCACCTTCTCTCATCAAACAGGGACATGATGACTTCCAAAATCCACGTGGAAGGCTGCTGGGCTCAGTGCTGGAGCTGCCTTCCTGCTGCCTGGGGTTGGGACCAGCTGGGGCAGCCACCTGCTCTGAGCCTGGGGCCAGCTCTGGGATTGTCAGCCATGCTTGGGATGGGATCATTGTCAGCCATCCCTGGCATTGTCAGCCATCCTTGGGATTGTCAACCATCCCTGGGACTGTCAGCCATCCCTAGAATGGGATCATTATCAGCCATCCCTGGGATTATCAGCCATCCCTGGGACTGTCAGCCATCCCTAGAATGGGATCATTGTCAGCCATCCCTGGGATTATCAGCCATCCCTGGCAATGTCAGCCATCCCTAGAATGGGATCATTGTCAGCCATCCTTGGGACTGTCAGCCATCCCTGGGATTATCAGCAATCTCTGGCATTGTCAGCCATCCCTGGCATTGTCAGCCATCCCTGGCATTGTCAGCCATCCCTGGGACTGTCAGCATCCCTGGGATGGGATCATTGTCAGGCATCCCTGGGATGGGATCATTGTCAGCCATCCCTGGGATTGTCATCCATCCCTGGGACTGTCAGCATCCCTAGAATGGGATCATTATCAGCCATCCCTGGCAATGTCAGCCATCCCTAGAATGGGATCATTGTCAGCCATCCCTGGGATGGGATCATTGTCAGCCATCCCTGGGATGGGATCATTGTCAGCCATCCCTGGGATGGGATCACTGTCAGCCATCCCTGGGATGGGATCATTGTCAGCCATCCCTGGGATGGGATCATTGTCAACCATCCCTAGAATGGGATCATTGTCAGGCATCCCTGGGATGGGATCATTGTCAACCATCCCTAGAATGGGATCATTGTCAGGCATCCCTGGGATGGGATCATTGTCAACCATCCCTAGAATGGGATCATTGTCAACCATCCCTAGAATGGGATCATTGTCAGGCATCCCTGGGATGGGATCATTGTCAGCCATCCCTGGAGCCACATTCCTGGCGGTCCTGGTCCCATGCCCCTGTCACCCCTGTGGAGCAGCAAAGGTGGTGGTGCCAGCCCAGAGCGCTGCAAAAAAATCTGTATTTCCAATTTTCAGGAGTAGCAGCAGGGCTTGGCATCACTAGGGAATTAAAGCACTTACCCTAAATGAGTTCTCTCTCTAAAAAAAAAGTGAATTTAGGACATTTTGGGGGTTTTTCTTCTTGCTCCCACTCAACAAGAGAGTGAAAAGCTTCTGTTGACTAAATCTGAGTCTGGTTTTAGTGATCCTTGATCCAGGACTGGTTTTACCATGGGATGAGCTGTGCTTTGGCCACCTTTTGTTTGTGACCATCAAGGAGTAAATTAACACTGCCCAGGGGGTCCAAACAAATTTTATTTTTCTTATTCTTGTTACTGTTGGTATTACTTTATTATTATTATTATTATTACTACTACTATTATTATTGTTGTTGTTGTTGTTTTGTTGTTGTTGTTAATAACAACTAATGATTATTATATATTCAGTTAATTTTTGGGGTCTCAGTAATGATTTGAGGTGAGCCTCTCTCTTTCTCCAGGCTCTTGCAACACTCTCCCATTTTTTAGGACATGACAGATGACGGCACAGCACAATCCTTTTTTAATTATATCACTGTGTGTCTTAAAACTCCAGACCTCTATAATAAATATTTTAGGCATGCATATGAAAGCTTTCTATATTCTAGCCCCAGAGTCAGATTTGTGTACATGCAACTCCTGATTTATTTTCAGGAAGGATGGAAATTCGGTCCCTGTGGTAGCTCCTCTTGAGTAATCAGCCTCATCCTGCATATTTCCTGTGTTTTCTTTTTTGGAAGAGCTCAATTTACATTTAATTTGTGCTCAGCTCTGTGTATATTCCTGGTCAGATTCTGGTTTGAGTTAACTTATGGACAGCTTGGCTGACGTCAGGAGGAGCTCTCCCTGGTTTGATGCATTTCTTGCTGTCACTTTTGCTCACGGGGGCAGATCTCTGCTGTTTGCCATTACAAAGAACAGATGCCCCTCATTTCAGACCCAAATTTATTCCTGTCCCACACAGATCTGCTTTATGTCCTGTTATTGTTGCACTCCCTGCAGATGCATTTGTGGTGGGAGGTCAGGAATCAAGAGCTCGGGCAGTGCTGTGTGTTTAAATTTTGCACTCTCATAATATTAACAGTTTCTTACTTTGCTCTTTCCATATTTTGCATTTGGGGTTCTTAAACTCGAGGGAGAGCTTGGTTCAGCTTTGTGTGTTTGGGTTTGTCCTGGGTTTGGTCAAGGAGAAGGGGGAATGGATTGAAACTGCCAGAGGGCAGGGATGGATGGGATATTGAGAACTGGGAATTCCTGGCTGGGCTGGGATTCCCAGAGCAGCTGGGGCTGTCCCTGGATCCCTGGCAATGCCCAAGGCCAGGCTGGAGCAGCCTGGGACAGTGGGAGGTGTCCCTGCCCATGGCAAGGGGGTGGATGGGATGGGCCCTAAGGTTCCTTCCATCCCAAACCATTCCACGATCCCATGATTCCATGTGGTGAGGTATTTTTGGGTGCTGGGACACATTTTGTCCCTTTGCAGAGAGGTGGCTTTACAGCATGGACTGAAGGCTGTTCCTGGCTGGGGCCACATTGCAGGGGTGTGAATGAACCTGGAATTTCCAGCTTTGATCCCTGAATTCCAGCCTGGAGTGAGCTGTGGTGCCACCTGTGTGCCTGCAGGGATCGAGGGGATTGGGGTGCACTGGGCAGGGCCAGGAGCAGTGGGATCCTTTTGGGATCTTTTGGGGGTGTGCCACCTCCAAACCTGCTGGCCCTGGGGCTGAAATCCAGCTTGTTTTCCTGCTGGGATGCTGTGACCTGTGAAGAACAAGCCCAGAAGGAATAACTCCTGAGTTGGGAGGGTATCAACTCCCATAGCAGGGATGGCTGGGCCAAACATCCCCAAAAAAAAAACCCCAAAAAGACCATTTTAACTCTTAAAAACAATGAGGGGCTGCTTTACATCTGAGATCCTGCAGGAGGGGATTTGTGACCTTGTTCTCTGTGCCTCTCCTGGAGCTGCTGGGCTCTGTCCTGGCTCGACCTTTCCCTGGTGGATGCAGGGGCCCTTTGGGTTCCTGGCACGTGCAGCATTGCTGGCAGGGCCGGCACTGGGGCCGTCTGTTGTGCCATTCCTGTCACCAGTGTCCCCAGCCAAGGGGTGGCACCGTGCTGGCTGTGCCCTGGGGGCTGGCACAGGGCTCCCAGCAGCCTCCCAGCACCTCCTGGCCTTGGGATGGGGAGAATGGGAATTCTGGAGGGAGCAGCAGCGATCCTGCCCTGGGGGATGTGTTACAGTCGTGGGATCACAGCACGGTTCGGGTTCTCCAAGACTGAGTCCACCCTTGCCCAGCACTGCCAAGGCCACCCATATCCCCAAGTGCCACATCCACAGGGCTTTGAAATCCCTCCAGGAATGGGAATTTCCCATTATATGTGCCCATATGTGAAATTCCCATTGGAATTTCCCCAATATGTGCCAATAGCTGAATGGCAGCATGGGTGAAGCGCCTCCATTCCTTTGGTGGGATGGGGGTGAAAATTGGGCACTGTGGGGTCGTGCTGGTCCCAGGAGAGCCCAGAGTGCCTGCTCCACTCCTTCCCCTTGGACAGGGATCCCAGGAATGCCATGTGGGAGGGGTGTCTCCTTCCCTTCTCTTCATTACTGCAGGTAATTTATAGATTCCAATACAAAAGCTCCCTGTTGAAGCCTCGTTGGGTTTAATGAAGTGACTCTGCCGAGCCTGGAAATGAAATAAAAACCCTCCCAAGTCAGTAACCTGCACATGAGCAGGTGATTAAAATGCTTCGTTCCAAACTGCCTGGGATTCTGAGCCATTTCCCAAAAAGGCTTCCTGATGAAAGGGAGTCATAGTGAAAAATTAAGGATCGGGGCAAAAAAAAAAAAAAAGTATTAAAATAAATAATCAAAAAGGATAATGATACCAGCAGGATAATGTTTCTCCTGAACCACTTTTCCAGGCTTGCAGCATAACCCTGCTGGTGCTTCCAAGTCAGACCACATGTCTGAACAGATAATTTTTGCATTTTTTGTGCTGGGATAACTGTAAATACCTGCCTGCATTCAAGGAAGGCGTTTCACAGGCGCTTCTTCCTTCTGTGAAATTACAGCTTCAGCTCTGGGCTTGCCTCAACAGATTCGTGTCCCCAGAGCTGGGGGTGCTGCTGGGGCAGGCTGGAAATCCAGGCTCTGGGTGTCTGATTTGGGAAATTAATCTTGTGGTACCCTGACCTCAGTTACACCTGAGAACTTTTAAGACGTTGGGAGCATTAAAATGTTGATAAATTATGGAATTACAGAATGGTTTGGGTTGGAAGGGACCTTAAACCCCATCCAGTGCCACCCCTGCCATGGGCTGGGTCACCTTCCAGTATCTCAGGGTGCTCCAAGCTCCATCCAGCTTGGCCTGGGACACTTCCAGGGATCCAGGGGCAGCCACAGCTGCTCTGGGCAACAAATCTCAGCTGTAAAGATAAAACCAGTTGAGTCTTCCCTGGTTTTCCTCAAAATTAGAAAATGCTGCAACGTACAGATCCATCTTCATAAAAGATGTAGGAGTTTGGGGCTGAAAAGTGAATTGAGTGCAAAATTACTGCAGTAGAGGTAGGTGTAGGCCTTCCAGAAAAGAATGGATTTTGTGGAGCCACTAATAGCCAGCTCAGGAATGTGAATTTCTGTATGTTTGCCATGGACAAGGCATATTATTTGGGATAATTATGTGGATTGCACATCCAAACACGCCAGCAAAGAGCAGGAATAACACGAGCCCAAAACTGAGCCAGGCAGGCTCTGATTTAACTCCCTGAGCAGGACACAGGCAGGTTTAAACTCTGCAAAATGGGCAGCTGGCCTCGCTTCAGGCTCCTCCTGCATCCCATGGAGATCCCTGATTCTGGGGCTGTTCAGGCAGTGGAAAATGCATCAGAGCTGGGAGTGGTTTTGTGAAGAGGCTCTGAAGCACGAGCTGCTTGTAAAGAGAGAAGATGAGCGGCTTGAAGAAGTTGAAACCACTTTGATTTTTAGGGACTTGAAATGGGTTTTGTGAATGCTTCTGTTTCTCCCAAGGGTTTTGCCTGGCTGGAGTTCTGGGTGTCCTTTGGGCTGGTGAGGCTCCGAGGGGCTGTGACATGGTTGCAGGGACAGAAGGGCTCGGGGTTTATTTTAATGGTGCTTTTGGAGCATTTGGAGTGAGAGGAGGAAGGGGAGCCTGGAACTGCTGACGGTCAGGGCAGACGCGTGGGCAGCTGGCTTGGATTTCCCATTGGACATCTGGAAAACCCCTTTTCCAATGGCTTTCCAGTGGGGCTGGCCCTGCACTGGGGGCTCCAGGGGATGTGAGTTTGGCTCCTGGCCCGGGCTGGTTGATGGATGAACTCTTGATCTAAAAGCAGTCAGGAGGTTTGCAGCAGCAGGCTGCGGAAATAAAAGTGAAAGAAAATCACAAACCCTCCTGGTCTGGAGGAAAAAATCCTCTCAGTGGGATCAGGGGAGAGAGGCAATAGATCTCCTCAGCTTTGTGATCCTTGTGGGCACTTTGGAAGACCTTGGGATGAGCTGAAGGTGTGCACCAGCCTCGCTTTTCCTCCTTTCCTTTGCTTGGTTGTCAGAGGCAGCTGGAGTTTGAGGAAAGATTTTTAGGGTTGCTCATCCTCTGTCCCCTGTGAGAGCTCCAAGGGGGGAGCACCTCCTTTGCCACCCTCCCAGCACCTCCCTGGGGCTCTGTGGGTACAGAGGCAGTGGCCAAGGTGTTACAGAGTTCAGCATCATCACTCTCACTTTTGGGATGCTCTCTGTCCCAGTTCTCTCTGGACAGGAGGAATTTTGGTGCCAGGAGCCCCCTGACAGCTGATGGATGAGGCCCTTGCTGGGGAGCTGTGCTGTGGGAGGGATTTCAGCTGATGAACAAAGTCAGTTTTGGGTGGAAATCTGTTGATGTTTAGAGGTTGCTGCAGTGAAAAGTCCCCCGTGTTGTCTGCCATGATGATTAGTGAGTGACTTAATTACCTCACTCCCAGGGCTCATTAAACTGCCCAGTGCTCCCAGCTCCAGGTAAACCAGGCTCCCAGGGGCTGCTCCAGGGAATGTGGAGTGGCTTTGCCACATCCACCCTCCTGTGGGACAAAATTATTAATTATCTGTTAATCAGGGAACCTTCATTGCCGTTGCCAGCAGTGCCGTGGTGCCTGTGCAGCCATTGCAGCGATGTGGCTGCGGGGTTTGGCTTCTCCCTGTCTGAGGGCAGAGGACAGACAGAGGTTTTCCCATGGGATGGGTCCAGTACTGGCTCTGCCATGGTCCTGCACCCCCTCAGGATCTGGCAGGATCAGGAGACAACCCCAGCCTTGGAATTCGTGTGAGGAACTGGAGAAAGCGCAGCCAAGGGAAAAGGCCCAACGTGAATTTTTCCACCCCCAATTTTCCTTCACGTTTCCTTAAGGTCAGCCCAGAGCTGCAGCAGCTCCAGGGGCTTGGGAAGAGCTTGCCATGGAGAGCAGGGGGGATGTTCTGAGGGTACCTGAGGGGTGCAGGGCTGTGCTCGGCTCGGAGGCACCCCAGCCTTGGCACGCGAGACGTCGGAGCGGCAGGAGCGCGCCTGGATTTTCTTGTTGTTTTACAGCTTATGTTAAGTGCTGCTTAAATGAAAAGGCTTTATTTTCTTACACCCACGAGCGTGTTTACTTCCTTGTACCTTCTGGAGTTGAAAGGGCTCTTTCATTAAAAAAAAATTCCCCTTCAGACGGGCACTTCTGTTGTGGTTGTGTGTGCTGAGGGCCCGGTGCTGTCTGGCTGTGCTTCTGAGGGGAGCTCCTTCCACACACGGGTTTCCAGGGAAAACTGGGGGCACCCCAGTGTCCCTGGGCTCTGTCTGTCCCTTTTTGTCCCTGTGGGTTCCCTCCTGTCCCCGTGGGCTCCATCCTGTCCCTTTGGGCTCCTTTGCATCCCTGTGGCCTCCCTCCTGTCCCTGTGGGCTCCCTGCTGTCCCTTTGGGCTCCTTTTGGTCCCTGTGGGCTCCTTTTTGTCCCTGTGGGCTCCCTGCTGTCCCTTTGGGCTCCTTTTGGTCCCTGTGGGTTCCTTTTTGTTCCTGTAGGCTCCTTTTTGTTCTTCTGTGCTCCCTCCTGTCCCTGTGGGCTCCTTTTTGTCCCTGTGGGCTCCCTGCTGTCCCTGTGCCTCCCTCCTGCCCCTATGGGCCCCTTTTTGTCCCTGTGGGCTCCCTGCTGTCCCTGTGGGCTCCTCCTGTCCCTGTGCCATGGTGTGCTGGTTCCTATGGGAACAGGCTCTGGATCCTCCCAGGAGGGAGGAGGAGGAGGAGTGGGCAGAGGGACAGGGCTCCTGCTGAAATGGGGCCGGGATTTCAAGGAAGCCATGAGGGCAGCGAGCGTGTGTTGGTGCTTGTTTGTGCTGGTGCTGCTCCCTTTTCATCCAGGTTGACGCTCACATTCCTGGTTTGGGATGAGATGCCAGCTCTGGCTGTAATGTGAGGTGCAGCACCCATTGCAGCTGGGTTCCCAAGGGGGGATTTGGGACATGGGAACAGCGTTTTGTGTTTGTCAGACCCTTCCTGGTGGGAATCTGTGCTGGCTTAGTCCAGGTGAAAGTGCCTCATTATAACCTGGCTGTCACCCCTGGGATGTCACCACACTCTATACCTGTCTCACCACTGCTGCTGGGGTGTCTGCATTATGGTTTTATGCCTCCTAAATGCCTGAGGAGACACAGGGATGCCCTTGGCCATGGGATGGGAGCTGGGACGTGCTTGGCTCCCTCTGCCATGTCAGCACCGTGGTTTGTTGGAGCTCCCTCCTCTCCTGGAGGGTCTCCTCCTGTGGAGTCCCCACCCCTGGAAGTGTTCCAGAGCTGTGTCCATGTGGTACTTGGGGACATGGGTTAGTGGTGAGCACAGGTAAGGCTTGGGCTCGATCATCTCAGAGGTATTTTCCAACCTCAATGATCTGTGATTCTCCGCCTCATCATCTTGGCAAGGGCTTTGATCCATTTCCATCCATGAGTTTTGGCAAATGAGAAAATGGTGATTTTATTAATACAGGTGTAACCACTCAGAAGTACAAGCCCCGTTCCCTAGAATGTCTGCTTTTATGTTGTTTCAGAGAAATTAAAATAAACCCTGGTTGATTTGGAGGGTTGGCAGTGAAAAACTTCTGTGTGTAAGTTTTGTTCCTGGGATTTTTCATCCTAAAATGCAAGAAAAAAAATCAAAGGCACAAAGCATTTATCTGTGCTTATGTTGCAAATAAACTCTGTAAGAAAACAAGGGAGAAAGCAGGTTGGTGTTGATATTACTGTGGAGACAGTTTTGTCATTGTGGGTGTGGGTGTGTCTGTTTTTGTTATGAACAAGTTTCCTATTTTAGGGATTATGTCAGCAAACAGAGGGAAATGGCATTGTCTGAGATTGAGCAAGGCCAAGGCCCAAACCTGGCTGCCCTCCTGCACAGGATGCTCAGGAGGGTTTGGGGAGCATTGCCATGGACTAACCCAGGGTGGGATGGCACTGTGGAGCTGTGCCCAACATCCCTGTCACATCAGGCAGGGAATGTGAGCTCCAGCCCGCTGTGTCCTTGTGCTGCTGTCCTGGGGATGTGTGGAAGGATTGAATCCTGCCATTTGCTGTGTGGTGGGAGACTGGAGGGATTGGGGCAGGGGATGTCCCTGATCTCCCAGCTCCAAGGCTAAAACCAGACCCTGAGCTGTTACTGAGCAGGAGAAGGGCACTGCCCTGCTGCTGGGTTCAATGGTATTTCACAAAGAATGCAAACAGGGAGGGCTTTTCTAAAACCTTATTTCTAATTTATCCCCTTTGGCCCCGCTCCAGGTGCAGCTTTGGGGGCTTGGTGATGCTGCTTCTCCTGCAACTGTGACTGGGGCTTTGCTCTGCTGCAGAGGATGAAAAGCTTTATTGTAAATGAGCCAGCAAACACATTTCCTTTTTAATATTAAAAATAGATGGGATATGATTCCAGCGGACAGAAACGTTTTTTCCCTGTCTTTACATTTCTGTCTCCCTTTCCCTTTTCGCTGTTGGATTCCCTTTCCCAGAGCACAGGAGCATCTGCCAGCACATTTTCCCTGGGCTCCTGATCTGGTTTTACCTGCAGGAGCCCCTGGCACAGCCTGGCAGCACCGTGGTGTCCCTGGCAGCTGTCTGGTGCCAGCCGTGCCCGCAGTCACTGTGTCACTGGGTCAGTGGCACATCCATATCCTCTCCTGGCACCGGCGCCAGGCTGCAGAGTTTTAAGATGGTTTTGGACGAGCTGAGCCTGGCACTGTGCCATGTTTGTTCCAGGCTCAGCTCAGGAAGCTCTGAGCAGGGAGAGCTTCCTGCAGGGCGTGTGGAAGGAGCGGGCAGGCGTTGGTGGCACAGGGATTGTCCCTGGTTCACCTGGGCTCCTGAGGGACAGTGCCAACCTCCGCTCTCTGGGACAGGGACAGCACCCAGGGAATGCCTGTTATTAGTGGATGTTCAGAATATAGACCTTGACAAGGTAAAGGCCTTGTCAGGCCTCTAAAGGGGGGAAATGATGCCTCAGGTTTAGCATTTATATTTTTCAGACTCTGTGCTGCTTTAGTGTGCAGTTCTGAGCTTCACATTCAGTGGTGCTGAGCTCTGTGCACAGAGCAGGGAGACAAAACAATTCCTGCTCCAGCTGGGCACCAAGGACAAATGAGCCAAATCTCAGCCCCAAGAGCACAAACCCCGTGGGCTGGAGAGAGAAAAACAAGCAGGGTGGGACTGCAGGGGCTAAAGCTGGGATGGGACAATGAACTGCAAGATGCAAATGGAGCAGAACTGATCCCAGGAAGAAAGCCCGGGAGTGCTCGTGCATTTTGGGGCCATTTTGGTTGATCTTGGGTGCAGCCCTGGCTGGGCTCTGGTGCTGCCCAAGGTGGATCCATGGAGGAGATCCTTTGAATAAATCCCTGCTTTATTCTTTATTCTGTAGCTCTGTCCAGCCTTCTCAAGGCATCAGCATGATCCCACTGCAGCAGCCGATGCAGGACGGGCACACACAGGAATCCTGCAGCATCCCGGCATGCTGGGGGTGACAGGGAGGGCAGAGCCAGAGGCTGCTCGGCTCTGAACATCTGAGGAGGTCAAGCCAACGTGCTGGAAGAATGGACTAGACATTAATGCTCCTGCCATTGAATGCAGCTCAGAGTACCTGGGGAGAAAATTCCAGCCGAGCGCTTCCACAGAGCGCTCCCGCCTTTGTTGGGCTCTGGCTGCTCCCTCCCCGCCTGCCCAGCTCGGGTTTTAGGGATTTGGAGATGGGAAATGCTGCTTGGGAAGTGCTGGAGCCTCGAGGGTATAACACACATCAAGGTTTTCCATGTCAGCTGCACATCTCTCTCTTCCTTGCTCTTAAATCGCTGGCGATGCACTTTCGTATGGCTGTTACGCCTTTGGGATAAAACGGGAAACAATCGGAGGTCAAGTGAAAAAAGGAAGAGTTTTGCTGAAGGAGTGAAGAATCAGGGATGTAGGTCACACAGCACAGGACTTTAAAGGCTTTTTCCTACAGCTGGCTTGGACGTGGAGGCTTTTTGAAGTGCACATGTGGTGAGCAGATTGAAGGTACAAACCCTGGGGTTTGCCTCCGCTTGCTTCCTGAACATCTGACCCGGAGTCCTCCCCTTTGGGGGAAAGGTTCGGGATCGTGCCGGGCTCCTCTCCCTTGCACTGCTCAAGGGGCTGTGCAGGCTCCAGAAAAGCAGGAGGCAGATTAAGCCTTCCTATTTTCAAATTCCCAACCACCTGCTGCTCGGATTTTGCACGTCCAGCCCCGGATGAGGGACCGGGGAGCATCTGGGAGCATCCTCAGGGATGTGGGATTGTGCAGTGTTAACTCCCCATGACCCAGCCCCACAGGAGAGCTGTGAGACAGACACAGCCACGGGGATTTGGGTGAAGTTTTTGGGAGGAGAGGAGTTCTAGGACATCATGAGCGTGGGTTGTGCCCAGTCCTTCCCTGCCTCTGGTGTTTGATGTCGCTGGAGTTGCTCCAGGCTTGCGTCAGAGGCAGCCCCAGCACTCCTTTGCTCCGACAGAAATCTGGAAGAGCTCTGCTGAAGGAGCAGAGCAGCAGAAAAATATTTATAGACAGGAAGGGGATCTGGTCTCCCCCCACCCTTTGGCAGGATAACTGTGAGTTTCCTGAAGATACACGCTTGGCAGCGGTGGGACCTCATTCACCCCAGCGAGCGCTGCTCCTCGGCATTCTTCAGATGGAAAATGTCATGGATTTGTCATGTCATTTAATTTCTTCCGTTTGGATATATGTTAGGAATGAAGTCAGCTGAGGAGATCACAAAAGCGGCATTGATGCTGTGGTCCCTGTGCATATTTCCATGGGAGGGATGAAATGCCAGGGAGTTGGCAGCACAGGCCACTTCTCCAGCCACATCTGCCTGTCCCCAGCTCCTGGGATGACCCAGGGACACCCCATGGACACCCCAAGGACTGGGAGGTGCAGCTGGCTGTGCTCCTGTGAGGGGAGAGCTGTGTGGAAGCCCCGTCCCAGTATCTCCACTGTGGGAAGCGCTAGGAAGGATCAATAAAAGCACCTTGCCAATTTATTGGGTTTTGGAAATTGTCACGTTCCTCCCATAAACTGCAGCTGTAGGTTCATGTTTTACTCTGCCTTTGCACACAAGACAGGACAGGCTGTGACTTGATGGTGGCTCTGTCACCACTTGTAACATCTGAGGAGGAACCCTGTGTCATTTCCTCACTTTTAATAGGAATATTATTCACGTGGGAGCACTGGCAGTAATCACTCCTTTCAAAGCAGGTGAGAACTGAAGTGACTTTATGGGGAGTGAGAGCAGTGAAAATGCTGGTTTATGTGTGACAAGGATCTGGTTTGCAAAGGGAGATGCTGCTGCATCCTTCATGCATGGGAATTCCTGTCTGCATGGAGCCTGGGGAGCTGGGTGTGGTGTTCTCCATCAGCTGAGATCTGTGTGGTGCCAGAGGGAATTTTATCTCCCAGCTTCCAGGACTCCTCCTCCAGCTTGTCTCCACCCAGTGAGCGCCAGCCCTGCTCCATGGGATGGCAGGAATGTTTCCCAGCCCTTGAGTGGGTGATTCAAATCCCTTGGAGAAGGGATTTGAGGCACAAACGGCCCAGGAGGAAGGGACAGAGAAGCAAAGTGGGACACAAAGTTGGGATTTGGGTGTGTGGCCTGGGGACAGCCCCATCCTGCACCTTCCATGGGGGACAACACCTGCTGGGAATTGCAGACCAGACCTCGTTGTTCCTGTGGGTTTCCCAGTCCCATGGAGCTAACCCCAAAAAGGATTAAGGGGACAAGTGTGGGTTAGTGGTAGGAACAAGCTGTGGGTCAGGGAGGGATCAATGGAACACTCCAAGGAAGGGATTTGCTTTCCTGCCTCAAAGGAGAGGCAGCAGAGGTTGTGAAAGCCTGGGATGCTGAGGGATTGGACAGCCTGGGATGAGCCAGGGATATCTATCCATTTATTTATGTCTGTGGTGCTTGGCCTAAAGTTGTGTTTCTGTATAAATAATGGGATTCACATGAAGGCAGAACCCACATAATCACCACAGGCTCCTCTGTGCCCACTTGCCCCTTAGCTGGATTATTTCTGGAGTCACTGCCAAGTGGAGTTTGGGCTTGGGCACTGCCTGGAGGGGGTGGAATTGCCTGGAATGGGCTGTGGAGGTGCAAATAGATCCCCACTGTATTTGACAAAGCAAAATCTGGCCTAACCTTCTGGGATGGATCACGATTTGCAGCTGCACCCATCCAAATGCATCATTCCCTGATAAACCTGGGAGCCATGGTCAGCCTCAGGATATTTCTTCGGAATGGCACTGTAACAGTTAATTGATGGCTGGTTCTTGTTGTTGTTCCTGGTGTCGGGAACCCCCTGGGTGTGAGGAAGAAGCAGGAAAAGCTTCCTTTCCTGAGGATGGGAGCCAGAGGGATGGCACGGCTCTCCGAGTGGGAGCAGGGTGATGGGAAAGGAGAACACCCAGCTGGGGAGTGTTGCAAGAGCAGCCTCCTGGAGAGGGAAAGTGATTCCAGCTGTGGGCTGCGGCCAGGGGATGTGGTCAGCGCTGGACATGGGGCCACAGCTCCCCCAGACAAGTGCAGCCCTTCCCTCAGAGCCGCCCCTGAGATCCCAGGCTGCCTGTTCCTGCTTGGAAGTTGTTTCTCCTGTCGGGACTTCAGTTCCAGAGGGATTTTTGTGCCTGGGAAAGGGAAAGGCTGGGAGTGCTGGTGCAGGGCTAACCAGTCTCCCCAGTCCCTCCCTCATCCCTGCTTTTCCCTCTTCTTGGGAAGAGCTTTCAGTCTGTGCCAGAACATGCAGGGATTTTGCGCCGGGGATGTTTCCGCCTGGGATTAACTGAAGGCTGTTTTAGTAGTGCCCTAATCCATAGCTGCATCCAGGCCTGGCTGGGGGATGCCCTCCCAGCTCAGCCAGGGTTTCTGCTCTCTGCAGCTCTGCTCTGGGAGTCAGGACACCTGAGGGGCTGGCTGTGGTATCCACACCTCCTCCAGCCAGGCTGAGGAATTCAGGGAATACTGCAGGAACAGGGATCAGGAGACTCTGACCCTGCTGCCTGTGGTACCCATGACCATGAAATAAGAAAATACTAGATCTCTTTTCCATTTGGGGTGTCCCCCTTGACTTTGTTGGGGGGATCCCACAATTTTTGAGTGATTCCTCTGTGTCTGTCACCGAGGGAAAACTTGCACAATCCTTCCCAGGATGGGAAAACCGATGGAGTTTACTTGAGAGTCTCAGTGGAGGAGGTTTATATATTAAATACCTTTTAATTAAAGGTGAGGAAACCAAGATGTGGTGAGATTAAGGACCAGTTTTCAGCAGAGGCTCAGTGGCTAGTCAGGACTAGATTTTCAAATGAGCTCAGCTCCTCTTGAAGTTATAAATGAACAACCGGATTTTCCAAGCATCCGATCACGTTAAAAGCTGAGCCCTTCAGCTGGGCTCTAATTGCCAGTGGGAAGTGCCCACCCCAGGCACAGGGAGGTGTTCCTCTCCCTCTGGAGTGGCTCATGGAGTTGTTTACAGCAGAACTGGCTCCCTGTAGCATGAGGAGGAGCTGCAGCTCGAGGCTGGGAGTGTTGTGACCATGGCAGTTCTGCAGGGCAGTGCTGGTGATGCCTCAGGTTTGGCTTTTCCGTGTTTCAGGCTCTGTGCTGCTTTAGTGTAGAGTTCTGAACCTCACATTCAGTGGTGCTGAGCTCTGTGCACAGAGCAGGGAGACAAAACAATTCCTGCTCCAGCTGGGCACCAAGGACAAATGACCCAAATCTCAGCCCCAAGAGCACAAACCCCGTGGGCTGGAGAGAGAAAAACAAGCAGGGTGGGACTGCAGGGGCTAAAGCTGGGATGGGACAATGAACTGCAAGATGCAAATGGAGCAGAACTGATCCCAGGGACAGAGCCCGGGAGCGCTGGTGCATTTTGGGGCCATTTTGGTTCATCTTGGGTGCAGCCCTGGCTGGGCTCTGGTGCTGCCCAAGGTGGATCCATGGAGGAGATGCTTGGAATGAATCCCTGCTTTATTCTGGGACTCTGCCCAGCCTCTGCTCCAGGGCAGCCTCAAGGCATCACTGGATGTGCTCGTTCCTCTGTGTTGGCCACAAAGTTCTGTGACCTCAGAGGGACAAGAAGTGTCCCAGGCCAGGAGAAGAGCCCAGATCCACAGGGAAAGGAATCCCCCATCCTTTCTGTTGTGCTCCATCAGCATCAGTGGCATCAGTGTTGAGGTTCAGCATCATCCGTGTTGGACCTGGCCAGGAAGATGAAGGGTTTGGAGAGTGAATTGTACGGAGAGAGGATAAGGGAGCTAGGAAAGGGAGCAAAGGAGGCTCGGGGGGACCTTTTGGCTCTGCACAGCTCCTGCCAGGAGGGCACAGCCGGGGGGATTTGGGATCATCCCAGGGCACAGGGACAGGAGCAGAGGGAACGGCCTCAGGCTGGCCCAGGGCAGCTCAGGGTGGGCACTGCAGGAATTTCCCCATGCAAAGGGGGCTCAGGGATTGCAGCTGCCCAGGGAGGTTTGCAGTGCCCATCCCTGGAGGTGTCCCAGGAATTCTGGAGGTGGCACTCAGGGCTCTGGGCTGGGGACAGGGTGGGCATGGGCACAGCTGGGACTCCATGGTCTCTTTTCCAACCTCAGTGATTCTATAATTCCATGGAATTCTCCATCATCTAAGTTGGAGCTCCTGAGAGCTCCCCGAGTGACAGGGCTGTGTGGGTTTAAGCAGATGGTTAAACCAAGGATGTGCCAAAGAAGATGTTAAAATTATCAAGACAAAATTATCTATTTTGGTGCCTTTATTGAATTGGTGCTGGAAATGTTTTCTGCTTTCCCTGAAAGCCATTGGATTCAAAGGGCATGGAATAGTCTGTGGGTGGGGTGTTGGATTATTGCAGGTAAAAATATTCAGTTTGAGGGGCACAGAGTGACTGAGATATCACCAAAGGAATTGTCCAGTTTGGAGTGGAGCCTCCAGTGTAGCAGAACTGCCTTGGAAGGATGAAGGAAGGTGTTTGTTGTCCCTTTATATTCCAGAAAAAAAGCTGTAGGAAATGTAACAAAATGTATTTTCCTGTGGAGATGCTGAAATTCCCGCTGTGTGTCCCTGGGAGGTGGCTGCAGGAAGCTCTGTGTCACGGGGAGTGACAAATTGGGAACATTTTGCCATAATGCTGAGAGCTTATATCCATATCCTTGCATTCCAGCACCCTGGGACAGTGCAGGGGGTGGGACTGGATGGATAATCCTTAATGTCCCTTCCAACCTGACCCATTCTGGGATTCTAGAACGTGATTCCCTAAGGATTGGGCTGCCTGGAGTGGAAGTGAGCAGGGCTGGCTCCCCTGGGAGCCCACCTTTGGAAAGAGAGCCGGGGACGTGGCACAGCATTCCCTGCTCCCAGAATTCAGGAGGGGGCTGAAATCCAGAGCTGCCTCCTTTCATCCAGGTGGCTCCTGGTGCCACTTGGCCCAGAGGGGTGTTGGAGAGGAGAAGGGCAAGGAGGTGGAGGGACGAGGAGGGTTCAAGGTGTGACAGGAGCACAGCAGCGAGGCCCCGGGCGCTGCAGCGGGGAGCGCGTCCGCGGAGCGCTGCCGGGGCCGGGGGAGCTGAGGTAACTCTGCATCCTCTGCCAGATGTTTCCCATCAATATTCCTGTGGCTGCTTCCAAGAATTATCTGCTGTGAGCTCACCGTGAGGAGGAACAACGGCGGCTTCAGCCCGGGCGGGAAGCGCGGCGTTCCAGATCCCACTGAGAGCAGGGACCGTGTCCCTGCCTTGGGGATCTCCAAAATCCTCCCTCAGCAACTCATGGGGGGTTTTACTGATTCCTGCTGGTTTGGGATGCTCCAAAATCCTCCCTGAAGAAATCATGGGGGGGTTTTACTGATTCCTGCTGGTTTGGGATGCTCCAAAATCCTCCCTCAGCAACTCATGGGGGGGTTTACTGATTTCTGCTGGTTTGGGATGCTCCAAAAACCTCCCTGAGCAACTCATGGGGGCTTTTTACTGATTTCTGCTGGTTTGGGATGCTCCAAAATCCTCCCTCAGCAACTCATGGGGGGGTTTACTGATTTCTGCTGGTTTGGGATGCTCAAAAACCTCCCTGAAGAAATCATGGGGGATTTTACTGATTTCTGCTGGTTTGGGATGCTCCAAAAACCTCCCTGAAGAAATCATGGGGGGGGGGTTTACTGATTTCTGTTCTGAGGGTGTTGCTGTTTTGGGGGATGCATGGATTACTGCTCCCAGAAATCCCAAACAGCCAGGACCCATTTCCCTGGATGTGAGCTGGATGGGGATCCCAGCAAATCCTCCAAAGAGTGCAGGGGGCAAGGAAAAGAGGGAATTACCCAAGGAATTAGAAGTTAACTGCAGGTTATTGCAGATTTGTCAGAAGCAAGGTGGTTTTTTAAAGCCATTTTTATGCATTTCTCCCTTCTTACACCCAGAGATGCCAACATTTTATTTTGAGCAGGTGCACAGCCAGCAGGAGCCTGGCACAGAGGGATAGGAGGGATTTGGATCTGTCCAGCCTGGCCTTGGACACTTGCAGGGATCCAAGGGCAGCCACAGCTGCTCTGGGAACCTGAGGGCCTCCCCACCCTCCCAGGGATTCCTTCCCAATATCCCATCTAATCCTCCTTGTACCTTGTCCTGCAGCAGTTTGTTGTCAGATCTGTTGGATTCGTGGATACAACAATAATTTTTCCCACTTTGGAGGGCACTGTGTTTTTTTTTTAAATTACCATTATTGTTGCACAACAGCTTTTAGATGCCACAGCAGTGAGATTTTAACCATTTAACGTGTCAGGCCAATCCACAGGAATCATTTTCCCGGGGTGGAGGGGGAGATGAGGGGGATGGAGGAGCTGAGGGAGGGCAGTGGATGTGTGCTCATCCCTCCCTCCGTGCTGGGAAGGGCTCTTGGCTCGAGCTCCTGCCCCAAAGGAGTGGGTGTAGGATGGGCTGGAGTGTGCAGGAGCCTCCAGCTTCCTGCTCTCCTCTCTTTATTTGTCTTTGCTTTGTACACAACCCCTGCTCTTCCCCAGCTTTCCCTTCCAAGCAGGATTTCTGAAGGTGGGCAGGGGGTGTTGGAGGCATCCAGGAGTTAAATGCTGCCTGGAGTATCAAAGCACTGGGAGTTTTCCATAGACAATAAGGGGGAATTAATCACAAAAATATCTGTTATTAAAAACAAACTGCCAGGGGATTTTTTGGTATCTGATCAGGGAAGTCAGGAGATAAAATGTCAGATGCAGGCAGTGAAATCTTAACTTGATTTAGGCTGAGAGGATTTATTGCTGTTTTCTTCTCTGTGAGCAGGATTTCAGTTTTCTACTCAGACTTTTTAGAAAAGTCCAGGCTTGGTTGTGCTTCCCATGTTGTGTAAGGCCAGGGAGGACCCCAGGGAGCAATTCCTGTGTCTGTGTCTCACAGGAAGAGAGAGGTCCCTGCCTTGCAATCCCACACAGGGAAAATTCCCAGTGACATCAAAAGGAAGGGGATGGGGAGCAGGGAACACGAGATCAAACCCCAGAGATTATAATTCATGTAAATCTGAGCCCCTGAAACACCTAAGAGCAACGAGCTGCCTGCATCACCTTTTTGTTATATGGCATTTATTTCTCCCACAGGTGGCTCAGCAGTGGGCAAGGAGGGCTGAGTTTCAAATTAATTCCTGTTAATTGAGGTTGCTCTGGTTGCTGTCTCCCCTCTCCTCACCTTTTGTCATCCTGGATGGCAATTTAATTGGGTCACAAACACTATTTTTGGCTTAGCTGGGGACACACTGAGCTCAGGCAGCAGCAGCAGCACAAATAATGAAAAGCCAAATGAATTCCTGGTGAATTTGGATCAGCTGAGGTCGGGCTCTGACCCATCATGGATGGATGGGGGAAGCAGGGATGTGACCACCACAGGCTGGACACCTCCAGGTGCTCCTGCCACCCCTCTGCACTGCAGAATCCATGGGCATCTGTGATGGCCTGTTGCAGTGTGATGTACCAGAGCTCAGTATTCTTAAAACTGCAACAACTTGACTTTAAAAAGCTTTTATTACTTCTCCTAGTCCTGCCCCGTTTTCCACAGGGAAAATCCTGCCCCGTTTTCCATTTTTAACCACAGATTTGTGGGTTTGCTGGAGGAATTGCTGAAGGAAACGATGCCAAAAGCCTCACTTCAAGTTGTTATTCTAATTTTTGTCCAAAAATTCGTTGTTTACTTCATTGCAGATATGTACACATGGCACCAGCAGCTGGATGGAAGGATTTGGGGCCAGATTCTGCTTTCACTGAGTGGTGTAATTCCAAAATAATCCCTGTTCCTGGGTTCTCACTAAGGCTCTGAGCCCAGCAGGGTTGTAGGGCTGTTTATATACAGAATTTTGGAGTTAATATATGGTGAGCCAGCAAGATGTTTTGTTCTCAGTTTAAAGTGGGTTTCTCAGCGTTTTTCTGGTATTTTACTGAAAAAAAATAGAACAAAACAAGAGACACACAAAAACCTCTGTGTCTTCTCTTTGACCCAAATGCCTGGATTGGTTTTTTGGGCTGCCAGGGAGGGTCAGAGAGTTGACAGGAATTAGCCCAGGGAGCAGCTGGGACACAGAATTCCGTGTACTCCACACACAGCGTGTAGGAAGTAACTCCACAAAAACTGGAATACTTCCCTTCAGCAGGGTGGGGATGAAATGGTGGGGATCAGGGTTGATGGGAATGAGGGAATTTGTTCTGGGAGTGGGAGCTGCTGTTGGGCTGGAGCGCTCCAGAGCAGTGGGGTTTTCTGTTTTTTGGGAATGTGCCTCTCCTGAGCACGTTCCCAGGTGTGGAGCCTGGGTGTACCCAGAGTTAGCTGGGGCTGCACTGAGGATCTGACACCCCACAGGAGCTGCTCCAGCTGCCTCCAAGGGACTCTGGATTTCCTGGAAGACCACCCAGGAACACCGAGTGTGTTTACAGAGCTCGTTTTTCCCCTTTTCCCCAAACTCCCTGTGGTTTTGCTTTATCTCTGCCCTGGTGCAGGGATGGGATGCTCCACTCTGTGCTCCACTTCCAGCCCTGCTGGAGCTGCAGGAGTGGGAGCTTTGGGCAGCAGCAGAGGCTGGCAGGGATCTGTTCTGGAGCTGCTGTGGTGCCCAGTGTGCATCCCAGAGCATCCAGGGGGGAGCAGAGCCCTCCACAAACTTCCCTCATGTTGGTTTTTTTTCCCCCCTTACTTTTTCTCCCATTTTTATATTCTCCCCACATGACAAAAAGGACCCTGAGGGGCTGGAGTGGGGCCAGGAAGGGAACGGAGCTGGGAAAGGGCAGGAAAATCCCTGAGGGAGCTGGGCAGGGGCTGCAGAATCCCTGAGGGAGCTGGGAAAGGGCTGCAGAATCCCTGAGGGAGCTGGGCAGGGGCTGCAGAATCCCTGAGGGAGCTGGGCAGGGGCTGCAGAATCCCTGAGGGAGCTGGGAAGGGGCTGCAGAATCCCTGAGGGAGCTGGGAAGGGGCTCAGCCTGGAGCAAAGGAGGATCCAGGAGGGAAAAGCTCTGCAGCAGAGCCCTCCATAAACTTCCCACACTTTTTTTTCCCCTCACGTTTTTCTCCCACTTTTTGGTTTTCCCCTCACGGCAAGGGAGACCCTGAGGGGCTGGAGCGGGGCCAAGGAAGGGAATGGAGCTGGGAAGGGGCTGCAGAATCCCTGAGGGAGCTGGGCAGGGGCTGCAGAATCCCTGAGGGAGCTGGGCAGGGGCTCAGGCTGGAGCCAAGGAGGATCCCCAGGGATCTTTTCCCTCTCTGGAATTCCCTGCCAGGAGGGCACAGCCGGGGGGGTCGGGCTCTGCTCCCAGGGCACAGGGACAGGAGCAGAGGGAACGGCCTCAGGCTGGCCCAGGGCAGCTCAGGGTGGGCACAGCAGGAATTTCCCCATGCAAAGGGGGCTCAGGGATTGCAGCTGCCCAGGGAGGTTTGCAGTGCCCATCCCTGGGGGTGTCCCAGGGATTCTGGAGGTGGCACTCAGGGCTCTGGGCTGGGGACAGGGTGGGCATGGGCACAGCTGGGACTCCATGACCTTAAAGGGCTTTTCCAACCCCAGTGATCCTGGGATTTTGTGATACATGAACTTGTAAATCTCTCTTCAGAGCCTTGAGGATTGTTAAACTTTAAATGCAGCAAACCCAGTGTGGTAATTAGTTATGCAAATGGGGTTAAGGTGGGGGTCAAACCATGGGAGAGAACGAGGGAGGGAGGAATCCCTGTTCCCTGGATGCTGTCAGGGCAGGAGCCTGCAGTGCAGGTAAATCCTGGCTTTTCATGGCTTTCCACATAAATTTCAGACTTTTGGAAGCATCCTGTAGAACTTTGAGTGATCATGGAATGGTTTGGGCTGGAAGGGACCTTAAAGCTCATCCAGTGCCACCCTCTGCCATGGCAGGGACACCTCCCACTGTCCCTGGGTGCTCCAAGCCCTGTCCAGCCTGGCCTGGGACACTGCCAGGGATGGGAAGTTCACAGAGACCTCTCGCCTCTATCCTGGGCAACCAAATCACCTTCGAAGCCCCATAAGTGTGTCTGCTCTCAGCTGAGCCTGGAGAAATCCCAATAAAAGCCTCTGTGATTCACAGGGGCTTTGTGAGCCTTAATTGCTTCAGGTTCCTGAAGAGCTTTGATCCAGGAATGAAAGGTATCCAGCAGATGCCAACAATTCCCAGTGACAATTCCCCTCCATTTGGAGGTCCTGCCTTGTTTGGCTGTAAATAATTTGAGTTCTTCAGCCACCAGTGGGGATGGGGATGATTTTTGCTGCTTCCCATTGCGTGGAGGCTCTTGGGATGAGGCTGCACCTCTGTCAGCTTCTCTGGGCTCCCAGACCCTGTCAAAGCTTGACATCACCCCCAGCCCCAGCCCCGTTTCATAGTAACCAAAAAGCAGAATTTGGAGAGCACTTTCATAAGCACTGAAACACACCCAGCCAAGTTTACTTGATTGTTCTTGGGATACCAGAAAAAAAAAAATAAAAATTGTTTGGACAAAAACATATTTCAGAGGGTTTGCCTGACTCCAGCCTTTCCTGCCTCCTCCTTTGTGTTCCGGATGCATCAGCAGATGTCCATGAAAGTGCTAAAAGCTGCTCCCTGCCTGACCTTTCCTGCTGAGGAAGGTAAATCACTTCTGGCAGGAGCTTCCCAGAATATCTCCAGAGCGATACTATTGCTATTGTAAACAAATCTAATTAAAGAGCAACCTTAAGCAGGTTTGGGTTTGGTGGGGTTTTTTTTCCCCCCCCGCTGATGTTTTAATTACTGACCTCCCTCGTCAAAGGGGTGCCTTTGGGGTTTTGCACTTTGGGGCTTTCTCAGGAGGTGAAAAATTTGTTTGTGAGTTGCATTTTAGGAGTGTTTGGTTGTTGTTCCTTTTAAAGACTTTTTTACAGGGGGAGTAACTTTGAGAGTAGAGATTCTTACTGAAATTAGGAATAGTAGGAGAAATATTACATCTGAGTTGCATTTTAGGGGTGTTTGGCTGTTGTTCCTTTTAAAGACTTTTTTACAGGGGGAGTAACTTTGAGAGTAGAGATTCTTACTGAAATTAGGAATAGTAGGAGAAATTTTAAGTCTGCGTTTGTGATGTGTGGTAATGGTGGACTCCTGAGCAATCCTGACCTGCTCCCTGGTGATTTGGGGCTGGGAGGAATGCTGGGGGGCAGGAGCAGAGTTTGGGCTCAGTTATCCAAGCACTCAGCCTTGATGCTGTGGGTGCCAGCTCCCTGTTGGATACATCTCATTGCATCTTCTCCTGCTCTGTGTCCAGATCATTCCCTCAGTCCCACCACTCTTCCTGACAATTTGGCCACTTATTCACCAGCAATTAAGAAAACTTCCTGGGATCTAAAGATCAGTTCCTAAATCCTTGAGTGATCCCCTAAACAAGCAAGTTCCTGTCCCTAGGGTGTGTCTCCATGTTCCTAAGTGCAGAGCTGGTCAGCAGCCGACTCCAAAGCTGGGCTCAGCTCCTGATCCGAGTCCTAATCCTGTCCCTCCTAATCCTCCCAGGTTCCAGGAGTTCTGCAGAGTTCCCCTGAGCAGGAAGAGGAGGGAGCCCCCAGGCCCCAGGTGGGACCCTGGGAGGGGCCGTGTTGGTCTCCAGAAGGGCTCATCCGGAACATCTTCCAAGTCAAATTTTCCAAAACACGTCTGGATGTGGGTTTAGGGAGGCAGTTCCAGCAGGGAGGTGTTGTGTAAGGGCAGGGGATGTTCTGAAGTGCCGGGTGGGAAAATGCCCAGCGTGGCAAAGAATTCCTGCTGCCTTCCATGGGAGTTTTTGGCACCTCCTGTTGGGCAGGTGGCTGTGGAGCCCAGAAAACACAATCAAATAATTCTTTATGAAAATTTTTTAAAGAATAAAATAACCCCACTGGTTTTAGACTGCATCATATTAGCAGCATGATCCTCAGCTTGGTGCCGAGACTTTGTAATTTGGCTTCAAACAGCTCCTGCAGGAAGCGAGTCCCAAAACCCCTCTCAGCACACGCCATGTACCAGGAAATCCATGGGATGCTTTTCCAAACCAGAGCCATGGTCTGCAGGAGAACTGAGCAACAGAGTCAGGATTTAGCACCCAGGTGGTGTCAGAGCCTTCAAAAAGGGGATTATTTGCCGTGGGGAAGAGCAGGAGTGTGGATGGAAGGTGTTGGAGGTGATGGGTCTCACATTCCCTCAGGGCTGTGCCACACCATTCCCACAACCAGCACATTCTCCCATGGGATTTGGGGCTGAATTTGGGGATTTTTGGTGCAAAACATGTTTGTTCCCTCTCTGTGTAGATGCCCCAATTCCAAAGGTATGGATGGAGCAGGAGAGGTCCGTGGGACCATGGGTGCTTTGCTCCATGAAGGATTGAGAAAAACCAGCCAGAATCTTGGAAATCAAACCAAATGTGATCCAGATGTGGTGTGGTTGGAGATTTGGGATGGAAAAGATGCCCTGGCTCTGCTTTTCAGGGTGTGGAGCAGTGAGGGGAGCCCTTCCAGCCATATCAGGGCATGGTTTTGGCTCGGGATCCCCTCATGGAGCACCGGGATGGGGCTGATACCATCGGGATGCTGCTCTTCCCTTCTCTTTGGTGGGACTGGCCAAGTCTGTTGGGATAAATCTGCATCTCATTTGCATAATTGGCAGAAGGAGGCTGTTTACTGAATCCTGAGAAAGCAGCCTGCTCTTTGTGAGCAGTGCAGTGAAATAGCTGAAGGCACAGCCCGAGCTCCCTCGGGACAGTGCTGGTGTGCAGGATATCCTTGGGATGCAGTCCTGAGCCTCAGGGAATCCTCCTGGCATTGTCCTGCTTCCAGAAGCCCAGCCTGGCTGCAAAACTGGGAGCATCAGAGAGCCCTGGAAGTGCAGGGAGTGGCTGGGTGCAGATGGAAGTCATGGATGAGGATTCTGGGGTTTGTTACTGCTCTGAGTTTTGGGCTGAGATTCACCTGGAAGAGCTTGGATTGAAGAGGTAGAAGAGGAATATGCTGAGGTGGATTCCCATCTTTAGGATATGTTGGATTTCAGGTGGGATGGGGGCTGACTCAGCTCTTTGGACCAATAATGAGGCTGAAAGTTCTGTAGAACTGTCAGGCTTCGGTAAGAACAAAAGCAAGCTCGATACTGATAAATAAATCTCCCCTAAAACTGCATGGAAAGCATTGACAGCAGTGCCTGAAAATCCTGGGGTGTGGAAGAAGGAGCATCCTGGCTGTCAGCATGGAGCTTGTTAAGTTTAATTGAACAGCACAGGGTGGGAAGGAGTTTTGGGTTTAATAACAGGCGGAATGATCCCTGTTTTCTGCTAAATGAAATCAACAGGCCTTGATCAGTGCTGAGATCCCTGCATTATTCCTAATTCCCTGAGCAGCCTCTGCTGCCCTGTAGGTGTTGGCTGCAGCCAGCTGTGTCCCTCCCTGGGCTGCTGGAGATCCCAGGGATTTTTATCCCTCCGGAGCAGAAATGGCCATGGCAGAGCTGGTGTGTGGAAAGCTGCAACGGGAGAAAATCCTGGGGTGAAATAATGAAGCTTAAACACACCTAAACAGGGAAACAGCATGACTTGGATAATGACTCTAATTAATTAGAGCTTCTTAGGCAGCTTCCTGATGAGTGCTGGAGTCTGGAGAGGACCCGGAGCATGCGGTGTCCCCAAAACCCCGCTCTGTTGCCTTTATTCGTGGCTTTGCTGTGCTGTGTTGGATGTTTTGGTGGAGACCACGAGGCCCTAATCAGTAAAAGATGTTCAGTGAAAATAGCCCTCTGCCCTCGTGCTTGGCTTTCCCCGGAATCCGTGGTTGTCAGGGAAGCTGGGAAGCGCCGGAACGCCGAGATCCCCGCGGGGATCGCCGCGCCCGGATTGCGCTGGCCTCAGCTCTCTGGGTGGATCTGCAGGAACCCAGGGCCAGCTGGGCTCGGGGCTGGGATCCCTGCTGGCCCTGCTTCCTCAGCAAAGCCAGGGAGCTGCTGGCCTGGGAGAGCCCCACCGGGGTGTTCTTGCACCTGGGCAGGGCTTGGAGCCTTGGCACGTCCCTCAAATCCCTCCTCTCTGCCTGCTCCCGCTCCCCTGGCATCTTCCCACGTTCCTCCAGGCTGGACCTTTCCTGCTTTGGGTTTCCATGGCGTTTCTGGTGGCCCTCATGGGATGGAGGGGACCCCAGTGGGGTGGTCTGGAGCAGGGTCATCGCAGAGCACATCCCAGAGGGATCCCATCCTCACTCCCTGCCCTTTGGGATCCCATCCTCATTCTGGGAACTCCTCATCCCTGGCAGTGTTCAAATCCAGGTTGGATGGGACTTGGAGCAGCCTGGGACAGTGGAAGGTGTCCCTGCCCATGGCAGGGGTGGCACTGGATAAGCTCCAACTGGATTAGCTCCAACTTCCAGCCCAACCAATTCTGGGATTCTGTGATCACTGAAAGGTCCCTTTGGGATCCCATCACCATGGGGTCAGTGGTGATGCTGCTGGTGGAGGGAAAACAAGGGCAGGTTTAGAAGATTTAAATCAATTCCGGTCTTTATGGGATTCCCTGTAAAAGCATTTTTTCTGGTGCTCCACTTGGCTTTATCCTTAGAGTGCCCCTGATCCTGCTTTTGGAGTGGTTTGCAGTTGGTTTGTGGGGCCATTTTAGCAGAAGGGTGTTTTTCCATGGAAGGTGTTGGGGATAACACAGCTCCCACTGCCATCTCAGCCCCTGAGGGTGACAAACAACATCTCCCTGATAGAAATGCTGCCACCCTGCAGAAAACACTGCATTAATCCCTTCCCTGCCTCTTGCATTTCTTAATTTGTGGGTATCCTTGTGAGATGGTCCCTTCCTGCCCAAATCCCTCATGTCCAGCCCTGTCTGCTCCTTCCTTGCTCTTCCTCCTTTTTTAAGTACTTGAGTGCAGTTCAACTTTGGGTGGTTCTGTTTTTGTTCTGACAAATGCTTTTGGACAAAGGCCTGTGTTTCTCAGGGTGGTGTGAACTTGATTCGACAAACTGATTCATCGCCACCAGGTCGGCGTGCAGGGCTTGGGGGCGGATGCAGGGCCCAATTCCTGCTTCTCTGTGAAATTCAGGAAAGACCTGAAGCAATGTCTCTTCTGATGTATTTATAGAGGTGATTTGATCACTTTTCTGGCAGAAATAATAACCTGGATACTCAGAGCACTTGGGAAAGGTTTATTAATGAAGCACAGTGGGGGAGGTGTTTTCTCAGAGGCACAGAGATGCAAAAAATGAGGTGTTCAAATCCAGGTTGGACAGGGCTTGGAGCAGCCTGGTCCAGTGGAAGGTGTCCCTGCCCATGGCAGGGTGTGGAATGAGAAGTTTTTAAGGTCCCTTCCCACACAAACCAGTCTGGAATTCCATGATTTCGTGGTTAAAGAACAGCATTGTCTTGCCCTCCCCTTCACAGGTGCCTGGTGTGGCCTTTTGTGTGTCTTCCAGTATTTCTGTCTCATTTTAGGGAATCCAGAGGGATTAAGATGGATGTGGTGTTGGAAGGTTTCACACTGGTTGTATAGTGCTCTCTTTTGGTTTCATTTTAAGCCAAGGGCCTGGAGTTTTAGCTGGTATTAATGGTATGACTGAGCAGCAAAAGTGCCCTTTTTAATTCCACGGATTGCAGTCAATGGGAAGCACTGGCTGTGGAATCCCAAGTGTTTGTGTTCCTTTTCCTGACAGCCTGGCCTGTGGGAGCAGTGACAGCCAGGAATTCCTGCTTGCCTGGCCTCAGGACATCCAGGATTAGCTGGGATGAGCAAAGGGCTTGGAACCAGTTCTGCCTCAGGTGTTTGTTTGCAGAGGATGGAGCTGCTCTTGTCAGCTGCCATGGACCCACAGGGTCCATTGGGTTGGGAAAGCCCTCGGAGACCATAGAGTCCAACATTCCCAGCACTGTCCCATGTCCTCAAGTGCCACATCCACTTTGAAATCCCTGCAGGGATGGGGGCTCCACCTGAGCACCTTTTCCTGAAGGAATTGCCCCAAAATCCACCCTGAGCTGCCCTGGGCCAGCCTGAGGCCGTTCCCTCTGCTCCTGTCCCTGTGCCCTGGGAGCAGAGCCCGACCCCCCCGGCTGTGCCCTCCTGGCAGGGAATTCCAGAGAGGGAAAAGATCCCTGGGGATCCTCCTTGGCTCCAGCCTGAGCCCCTGCCCAGCTCCCTCAGGGATTCTGCAGCCCCTGCCCAGCTCCCTCAGGGATTCTGCAGCCCCTGCCCAGCTCCCTCAGGGATTCTGCAGCCCCTGCCCGGCTCCCTCAGGGATTCTGCAGCCCCTGCCCAGCTCCCTCAGGGATTCTGCAGCCCCTGCCCAGCTCCCTCAGGGATTCTCCAGTCCCTTCCCAGCTCCCTCAGGGATTCTGCAGCCCCTGCCCAGCTCCCTCAGGGATTCTCCAGTCCCTTCCCAGCTCCCTCAGGGATTCTCCAGCCCTTTCCCAGCCTATTCCCTTCCCTGTCCCACTGTCAGGGGTTCCTGCTCTGTGCTGACCCTCTGGAGCCGTGTGTCCATCTGGGATGAGGCTGTTCCATCTGCCTGGCCACCTGCCCCGAGCCCACACGGAGCAGTTCCACCACTCCTTGTTCTCTGGCCGGGTTTTTCCTTTTATCCATGCTTGTTTTCCTGTCTGTGTTTGGACACAGAAGCTGTTCCAGCATCCCATTTTTTTGCTTTTAACTTGTTCAGGGAGGGTTTGCATTTCAGAAGGCTCTGCTTGGTTGGGTTTCAACTCCTCCAAGGGAACCTTTAGCAACAGGTTTTGATTGCTGCTTTCTGTGAGGCAGGAAAAAAAAATGTTTGGAATATTTTTGTTGTAATTAAGCTTGGCAAATATTTATAAAAATAACATTTTGGCCACAGTGAAACCTCCTGGTCCCTTAGCCCAGGGCAAGGAGCATTCCCCTGGCCCTTGTCCATGAGGGATGCTTGTTTTCCTTCCTGAACTGGGAGCTGGGGAGGAAACTGGGATGCAGGTGAAGAGACAAAGTGGGATTTTGAAGTATCCAATCTCTGCTCCCTTGAACCTGCTGGAGCTGCAGGATTGGGATCTCGGGAGCAAAATAACCACATTTTGCTCTAAATGCTGGATCATGAGTTATTTTGCTGCCTTATCTGAGTTATTTTGCTGCCTTACATATTTTTGCTGCTTTGTCCATGAGTGATGCTTGTTTTCCTTCCTGAACTGGGAGCTGGGGAGGAAACTGGGATGCAGGTGATGAGGCAGAGTGGGATTTTGAAGTATCCAATCTCTGCTCCCCAGCACCTGCTGGACATGCAGGGTTGGGAATTTAAGAGCAAAATAACCACATTTTGCTCTAAATGCTGGATTTATCTGAGTTATTTTGCTGCCTTACATAAAAAAGATGGGTGGTTATTGAGTCCCACATGCTCTGGATTATCTCCTGAATTCTGTCCTGAATTTCCAGCCAAAGGCAGAGTGCAGGGACACTGCTGCTGGCCATTCCCTAGGGATCAGCCTGGGTTCCTGCTAAGCCCCCAGCACGTGCAGGAGTTTGTCTTTGATCCATGCAGGATTTCCCTGCTTCCCATGGAGGCCAGCCCCATTCCCAGGTTGGGATGGCACGGAGGAGGATTCCCAGGGCTCCTGCTGCTCCCCAGAGCTGCTGTTTCTTTCAGGGCACTTAAATCTCATTCCAAGGCTTCAGCCAAGCTCCCAGCTGATGCCTGGGAGGGGGAAACGTTCCCTGTGGGACAGAGCTCCTGCCCTGTGCCCAGGGATAGCTCCTCATTCCTGCTGGGTGCTGAGATGGGAGCTCTGGGCATCCAGGCAGGAGCTCCTGAGCTCTTCCTGCTGGATTCCACCCTTCCAAGGATCCTGATTAATGCAGGGGGTTAATGATGAGCCAAGTGCTGTTTCACTGATCCATTTCCCAGCTGGAACAGTCCCAGCCTCTCTCCTCATTCCCCTCTGGATGCTCTGGCAGCTCTTGGTGTGGATTTGTGTTCGTCCCTGTGGATGTGTTACTCAGGTGACTTTGAGCCTGGGGTTTTGGACTGAATTCCTGGAATTCTGTGCAGGTTGGAAAGGCAGAGAGTTCTGACCATGCTGTGGCAGGATGGGGTTGGGCTGAGTTGGGCTTGATGACCTTAGAGGTCTCTGTCATCCTGAATGATTCCATGATTTCCTGGCATTTGAGTTACTGCCCTGTGCCCGCTGTCCTTGGCACACCCCCATCCCCATCAGCACATCCATGCATCATCCATCCATCATCCATCCATCCATCCATCCATCCATCCATCATCCATCCATCCATCCATCCATCCATCATCCATCCATCCATCCATCCATCCATCCATCCATCCAGCCAAGCTCAGTACCCTGGAATCTGTTGTGAGAATCAGTTTCCACCATTTCACTCAAATTGAAGGATTTGTTTCATCTTAAATTGTGAGGAGTTCCTAGAATAAATCCTGTGAGGACTTCCTGGAATAAATCCTGTGAGGAGTTCCTGGAATAAATCCTTGTCCACCAAATCCACCTTGTACCTTAGAAATATGAAGTAAATGCTGTTTAAATACAGAATATCAGCTCAGATTCCCCAGATGGCTGCTGGAGGTCTGGGAAGAGGCTGTGTCCAGGTCCTGCCCTAATTCCACAATTGTTATTTGTGCCAAGTCGGTTTTGATGCCACATCATTTCCAAGGAAATTTCAAAGAAAGCCCATGGAAAGCAGGGTTTCTGCTTTGCTGCCTCTGCTGTCACCTGTCCCTCCTGGGCTCTTCTCTACCATCTGCTGAGGTGACATTTGAAATGCAGGTGTTGTGGGGCTGTTCCCTGCATTGGTCTGGAACACAGGCATTGAAGAGGGAATTGCAGGTGTGCCTTTGTCTTGCATTGTTTAAAAGGCTAAAATACAGCTGGAGAAATGAATGGGATTATGGAAAAGGATTGAGCTCTTGGACTTCTGAAGCTGGCACAGACCTCACTGTCCAAAGGAAATGGGAAGATGTGTTTATAAAATTGGTGCTTTGTGTTTGGGCTGTGGAGTTTGGTTTGGTTTGGTTCCCTCACCCTGTGCCAGCTCAGTGTGGGCACCTGTTTTGATAGGAAAACCACCTGGATTGGGCATCCAGGCGGAAATGAGGACTGTAAATCAGGATTCTTCCCTGCTGGGAGTGGATGTAAGAGCAGCAGGGCTGGGTGCTCCTCACTCTGTCTGTCACCTGTGTCACCCTGGCAGGAGGGTGTGGAGCTTCCAGTCCTGCCCATGGAGCTGGGATTCCCTTCCTGCAGAGAGGGAATTTATCCCATCCCCATGGAGCTGGGATTCCCTTCCTGCAGAGAGGGAATTGATCCCAGCCCCATGGAGCTGAGATTCCCTTCCTGCAGAGAGGGAATTGATCCCAGACCCATGGAGCTGGGATTCCCTTCCTGCAGAGGGAATTTATCCCAGCCCCATGGAGCTGGGATTCCCTTCCTGCAGAGAGAGAATTTATCCCAGCCCCATGGAGCTGGGATTCCCTTCCTGTAGAGAGGGAATTTATCCCAGCCCCATGGAGCTGGGATTCCCTTCCTGTAGAGAGGGAATTTATCCCAGCCCCTCACTGGGATTCCCTTCCTGCAGAGAGGGAATTTATCCCAGCCCCATGGAGCTGGGATTCCCTTCCTGCAGAGGGATTTTATCCCAGCCCCTCACTCGTTTGGCTGGGAGGGCTTGTCATCCCTCCTGGAACACAGACATCACACGTCCAGTGCTGTTTCCCAGCCTCATTAGTGGCAGAAAAGGACACTAATTAGCCGTGCTGTGCCCAGTGTGGCTCTGTGTGTGTTGTTCCCAGGAGCAGAGCCAGGCTCTCTCCGTGGCTGGGATCTCTGGGGCTGCCAGGGCTGTGCTGCTGCTCCTGCTCAGTGTGTCCTCCCTGCTTTGGGGGCCCCACATTCCCCCCAGCCCCATTTCCCCGAGTGCTGGAGGTGCCTGGCTGCTGTAGGAATTTCCCTTTGCACCTAAAGCCAGAGCTGGGAGGACCCACAGGATCATGGATCCAACCCCTGGCCCTGCACACACACCCCACCAGTCCCACCCTGTGCATCCCTGAGAGCCTTGTTCAAGCATTCCCTGAGCTCTGGAGCCCTGGGAATGTGACAGTCCCTGGGGATCAGGGCCATCCCTCTGCCTGGAGCTAAATTTTAAGGAGCTAAGTTTGGCCAAGTCCCAGCCCAAATCTTCCAATTTGGTCCATCCCTGTGGAGCTGTGTGGGTACCCTGGGGGTGCTGCTGTCCCCCAGTGCCTGATCAAAGGCAGAATTCCACCCTGGAAGTGTGAAATCCTGTTTGTGGGGCTGTGCTGGGGCATTCCTGCTTCCAAAGCCACTTTGAGAGTGGTGACAGAAGGCTGAGCATATGTTCCAAAGGGGCATCATTAGGAGCAATTGGTTGCAGCCTTGGTAACGCAGGGATTTACAATCTTCCCATAATCTGGTGCCTGTTGAGCTGGAGAAGACATTCCCAAAGGCATGGAGGAGTTGGAGCCTGCTGGAAGGATGGGTCTGGTCCATGCCCCCTGGCTCCCATTGGGAATGGGGGTGGCACCCTGGGATTGGAGCCTCCCTTCAAGGGGACCTGTGGTGCTGGAGCACCATCCAAGAGCTCCATTGCTGTGAGAGATATTTGGATTTTTTTCTGGAGCAGCTACTTCACTGGCTGTGCCATCCCTCCCCTCTCCTCTGGGATGCTGGTGTCACCGCTCCGTGTTGGTGGCAGCTGGTGGCTACAGCCAGACCCACAACTCTCCTTTGGTGTGGGGCTCTCTTTTCGTCTTTGTGCCCCAAAAATGAGCCCACAAATCATGCTGGCCATCCCTGAGAGGTTCCCAGACAACTGGAGGGGCAGGTGAGGCAGTGGGAGGGGAGAATTCCCCAAAGTCTCCAGATTGTCACCACCAGATTGTGTGGGACCCAGAACTTGGGTCTTGTGGGAATGCCTCCAACAGGGCTCCCAGACACCCTCACTGGGTCCTAGAGGTGCAGGAGTCACAGGCTGGTGTTGTGTAAGCCCTGGAGCTGAGGCATGATCCCAGGGGAAGCACAGCATCCCCAGGAGCACACAGCTCCCAGCAGGGATTGCCTCCCCCTGGGGCTGGCAGTGGGACCTGTTCTGAGGCTTGGAGGGGGAGCTGCTCCCTGGCTCCCCAATGCACCCCATCCAGGCAGCGTGGCTGAGCTCACACACCAGGATTTGGCTGGTTTTTTGGCATTCTTGGCTGGTTTTTTTGGCATTCTTGGCTGGTGTTTTGGCATTCCTTCAGCCACGGAAGCGGGGAATTGCCGATAGCATCTCGGAGTTCTTGCAGATAAGGATAATGAAGTGTGGGGCTGATAAGGAAGTACCATTGCTGGGAAGAATATTTCTGCTTTGCCAACTCCAGCTAAAGGTAAAAGCTGTTTGTGATCTGGAGCACAAAACTTCCTCAGCTCTGTCTGCCCTGTGCTGTGGGATTGCTGCTGCTTCTCCCACCATCAGTGAGTTTCCCTGGAATCCCTGACAGGCTGAGGCATTCCCAGCAGGTTGCTCAGGGCTGGATCCCATTTACCCTCTGAGGATGGAGCTGCCCGTGCCAGACTTGGATCATACTTAGTGGATAAAAGGATTTTTGGTTTGTTTTTGTACCGTTTCAAGTGGAATTTGAGGTATTCCAGCCTGGCCCGGTGCTTGTCCCAGTGCCAGGTTGGGAGCTGGCTGTTCCTGGTGCCAGGGTGGGATTAATGCTGCTGCTCATCCTGGTCATGTGCAGGCCAGGGCTCCTTTTCATTCCGTGCCATGCTCTGCCTGGGAGCCCAGGAGCTCTTTAACCTAATTCCCATTCCCAGCTCCCGGCGTGGGAAGCTGAGGAGAGCCAGGGCTCCTTTCACAAAGCTCTCTCTTCATGTCAGCACTTCCAGAGCCAGAGGTGAAAATCCCAGGGTTTCACTCGTGGGTGACCGTGAAATCCCAGAGTTTCACTCGTGGGTGACACCCTTGCACACAGGTGCCACATGCCACGGGCACCTGCCCCCAGGGGAAGGGCTTGGGGACCTAAACCTTCCCAGGAATGCCTCTTTAGAAATAATTTTTGGCTGTTTCTGTCTTCAAGCCTGAAGCTGTTCAGCTCCTGATGGTGCTGACAGCCAGCCCAGCTCCTTCTGCCTGGGATCTGCACCTCCCAGTCCTTGGATATTCACTGATAACTGAATCCAGCTTCCTTCTCCAGAACCATCCTGACAGCCAAATGAATTCAGCCAGGAATTAGGGACACTTGTGCCTTAGAGAGCCTGAGGAAGAGCAGGTGTGTGGAATAGTTTCCCTGTTTTTGTGCCATCAGCACCATAGCTTGAGTGCTCTGGGCTGGGTGATCCATCACAGGCTGGATTCAGTGGTCTTGGAGGTCTATTCCAACCTCAATGATTCCATGATTTTGGCAGCACCCTCAGTGTGCTCCTGGCAGGAGGTACCAGTGTGTGGTGTTGCAGCACAATTCCCCATCACAATTCCGTGATGTTTTACAGTTTATAAACGTTCATCAAAGGGAATTTTGATGAAATCCAAGTTTTGTCTGGTTCCAGGCTTCCTGCAGCGGGAAAGTCACGAGGTGGATGTCTGAGAGGGTGAGCAGGTGAAGCGTGTCTGACATGAAAAGATGAAATTAGAAACATATTTGTGGGCAAACAAAGGGAATTGTAAACATGTGTTGCCATCAGGTGAGAAATCCTGTGGGATTCACTTGCAAGGATGACAGGAACTGGAAAGAAATCCTCTCCCTCTCCCCTTCCCTTCTTTTCCTGAGTTTAGGTGCCTGCTTACATTGTCCAGAAATTTGGGTTTCATCTTCTCACAGAGATTAAAAATAGCATCCAGAGCTGCCTCAGGAGTGGGAGCCCGGCCAGCACAGCCACAGATTTATTTGGAAAAAGTAACCTAGCAGGGATTTTATGGGCGAGTTCAAACATTTATTGGTCTAGCACCTACCTTTGGGACTGGGTTTGGGACAGCCACAGTAAAAGTGCTTAAGGAATAAGCAGAGTGATCCCTCAGGAGGAAGCTCCAAAGTGGGATAAGTCTCCCCTCAGTCTTATTCTCCAACAAACCAAGTGCCCTCAGCTGCTCCTCCTATGGCCCCTCCAGGGAAACTCAAGGAAAAAAGGATAAACCACCTGAGATGCAGGGAAACTCAAGGAAATAGGGAAGAACCCCCTCCCAGATCCAGGGAAATATGAGGGAAGTGGGATAAACCCATGCAGATCCACAGAAACTCAAAAGAAATAAAGAAAAACCCCGCAAAACCAGGAAAATAAAAGGGAAGGGGGATAAACCCTTTCAAATCCAGGAAAACTCAAGGAAAAAAGGGATAAACCCTCCCTCAAATCCATGAAACTCAAGGCAAGTGGGGATAAACCCCCCTAGATCCAGGCTAGGTCGAGGAAATAAGGTTTAAACCCCCCAGATCCAGGGAAACTCAAAGAAATAAGGTTTAAACCCCCTAGATCCAGGGAAACTCAAAGAAATAAGGTTTAAACAACCTAGATCCAGGGAAACTCTAAGAAATAAGGTATAAACCCCCCAGATCCAGGGAAACTCAAAGAAATGAGGTATAAATCCCCCAGATCCAGGGAAACTCTAAGAAATGAGGTATAAACCCCCCAGATCCAGGGAAACTCAAAGAAATGAGGTATAAACCCCACAGATCCAGGGAAACACAAAGAAATGAGGTATATATCCCACAGATCCAGGGAAACTCAAAGAAATGAGGTATAAACCCCCCAGATCCAGGGAAACTAAAGGAAAGTGGAGTTACCCACCCTGAGATCCATGGAAATCCAGTGAAAGTGGGGATAAACTCCCCCAGATCCAGAGGAATTTAAGGAAATTTAGCCCTGATGCATTCCTGGGTCTGACGTGTAAAATATCCATGTCCAGGAGGAGGGAGCAGGAGCAGGCAGGACAGGTGGATGAATTTGGAATTTGGACACTGGGTTTTCTGGGAAAGCAGCAAAGGGAGGGCAGACTGAGGGGTGTTTGCTCAGGGAATGCCACCTGCATTCCCTGAAATCCTGATGCCTCACTCGTGGCACATCCATGGAGCCTTGAACACTTCAGGAATGGTATTTCAGAAAGGTGCCGTGAGATTTGTGTCCGGTGAAGCAGCAGAAACCAGGGCTGGTGTCTGGAAATGCTGGATTTTGGTCCCTTCAGTCACTCACACAATGCCCATGTGTGTGTGAGACACATTTTTAGTGATTTATGGCCAGCCCAGGCAGTGTCAGGGAGCCCTGGGGACAGTGACACCGGAGCACAGGACACAGCAGCCTTGCTGCAGGAATTATTGCTCATTAGAGCTGCAGAATCACAGGATTTGGGTTTATTTTGGCTTCCCTGCCAGGCTGGAGTGGTGCCTGCAGCAGTGAGACCTGTAAATATTTCCAGTATAAATCCGAGTTTGTGACTTGCTGTGAAAAATTCCCTTGGGATTGAGGTTTGGTGTGTGAGAGCCTTTTCTGGTGTTTACATTTTTAGGTGTAATAGACTTCCAAATAAATTGCTTTCCCTGTTCAGCAAGTGCTTGAGTGCAGCCAAGAGGGATGTAAATAATTTGCATTTTTTTAGGAGTTCTTTTGATTCATCTGCTCCCACTGGGCAGCGTGAGGGCAGTGCAGAGACCTGGATTGGCTGGAGGATGTTGGGAAGGGAGAATTGGGATCTCAGGGAGAATGAAAAAATTAAAAATAGGCCCCAGTTCTGAGCATCTGAGTGAGTTCCTGGCTGCCTCCAAAGCAGCAGTTTTGTCTGGGGCCTGGTTTTCCAAGGAGGGCTCATGCTGACATTCACTGGAGACAGAAAACCTGGGACCAGGCCCCGGGCCAGGCTTTTTATCCCTGACTTCATTTATTTTTCTTGGTTTATCCAACCCTTACTATTATTGAAATGAAGGTTTTGTTCCTAGAGCAGCATCCATCAGGGTGTCCTGGGACTGAACCGTGCCGGCCCCGTGGGTTGGATTTGCTCTTGGATTTCATTTGTGTCCCTTTGAACACATCCCTGTGGGTTATTCTGGCTCTGGGGGGGATGTTTTCCATCTGGTTGGGTGGGGATGCTGGTGGGATTTTGCCACCTGGGGGTTTTTTGTGGGCGCTGTAGTTGGAATCTCAGTTGGTGTTGCGTAAGGAGCTCACTTGGGATGAATTCCATGGATTTTTATCCATGTGTGAGGAGAGTGTTTGTGGGCACAGGTTGTCTTGAGAAGCTGTGGCATCCCTGGAAGTGTCCAAGGCCACGCTGGACAGGGCTTGGAGCAGCCTGGGACAGTGGAAGGTGTCAGGGATGGATGGGATGGGCTTTAAGGTCCCTTCTCAATCCAGGCCTCTCTGGAATTCCATCATTTCTGATGGGAAAATACACATTACCTCTATCATAGGAGAGTGTGTAGGGTAATTTGGGATCATCAACTGCCTTAGGAATTGCAGTTAGGTAAAGTTTAAGTGTTTTGATGAGAATTTTATCCAGCTTTTCCTGAATGAGGTTGCCTTGGCCGACGTCCCTGAGCAGTTCATCCCTTTGGAGGGGAACTGAGGGATCCTCCATGTGAGGGGAGCTCGGGGGGATTTTGTTCCACCCACCCTCTGAAAATCCCTTCCCATCCTCAGGATTATCACAGAAATCACAGAATCCCAGGCTGGTTTGGGATGGAATATGAAATCCCATCCCATTCCACCCTGCCATGGCAGGGACACCCACTATCCCAGAGCACTCCAGCTTGGCCTTGGGCACTTCCAGGGATCCAGGGGCAGCCACAGCTGCTCTGGGAATCTGTCCCCATGCCTGACCACCCTCCCAGGGAGGAATTCCGTGCCGAAATGCCCTCCAGCTGCCAGATGGGCTTTGCCAGCCGTCACTCGGAGCTGCTGCCCGGAATTTCCCTTTTCCTCCTGAGCAGCTGATGGACGAGCAGCAGTGCAGCCCCACAGGTGACACCTGCTCCACTTCCAGAGGGATGGCAGGCAACAGCATCAGGGGATGGGATCTTCTGACTCACAGCAAAGCTGCTTTTTTGATGGGATCTGGGGAAGAGTTCCAGGGAAAAACCGAAATCCCTTGGTGTATTTGGGATAACTGTAGGGATGCTTGGACCTCACCGCTCTGTCTGTGCTGCTGTGAGGCTGCACAGGAGTGGAATAGATGTACAAATTGCTGGAACCCCTTTTGTGTGTGTTTTCCAGCATTTTTGTGCCCTGCAGCTCCCAGCACTCCGGGCTGCCCCATGGATGGAATCGTGGGCACTGCCCCCCCATCTGTGCAATTCCCAGCCTTTGGAATACTCATCTTGGCTCTTTGGGAGCCACTTTCTCTGACACTTCACTGAAAGGGCTTTAATTTTGGATTTTGTGGTTTGCCTTATCAGCAGTGAGCATTTTAATAAAGCCATGGGACGAGCTCAGAGCTTGGAGTGAGTCAGGCCTGGCTTGGCCTTTGAAGCCTTCCTAGCATGGAATTCTTTTCCAGTGGTGAATTAATGTGGTTTCAGCTTTCCCAAAACGTGAGGCCATTAAGCTGAGTCTGGATTTTTGAGAGGAACAAGCAGCTCCGTGGTCACTGCAGCCCTCAGTGCCCAAATCCTTCCAGAGGTTTCCTGGATAAAGTTCCCTCAGAGGGGTTGGATGGCTCTCCCGGTGAGACCCCAGTGCTGTCTGAGGAGAAGGGGTTTAGGATCAGAGAATCAGAGAATCTTCAAGGTTGGAAAAGCTGTCCAAGATCTCCAATCCAACCATTCCCCAGGACTGCCCCATTCTCCCAATGCCACATTCTCATGGCTTTAAATTCCTCCAGGGATGGGGATTCCACTGCCCTGGGCAGCCCATCCCAATGCCTGAGGAAATTGTCCCTCATATCCAGCGTATCCCATCACTCAGGGAGTGATCCCACAGTGGCTCCCTGTCACTGCTTTCATCCCCACAGTGCCCTGAGTGACCTCTGGGAAGAGCTGGGAAGGAAATGCTAATTTATGATAAATATGCCAATGGAAGTGCTGATCAAAGGGAGCAGAGAGCTGCACGTGGGGAAGGAGGAAAGACACGGAAGGGCTCAGAAAAGTCATGGAAAACCACAGTGGTGGCAAAACATGGGAATCTCAGTGTGTTCCTTGCAGGTGGGTGCTGAGGGGCAGGAACCCTTGGCTGTCCCCAGGCCAGGCTCCACCAGGATTCCAGGCTGATGCTGTAGTGGGGCTGGTTGTCCATAAACACCCAGGAGGTGCTGGTGTCCCAAGGAATATTCCCCCTTCCCTTCCACAGGATTCCTGGGTGCTCCAGTCCTTCCTTACCGGCTGAGGAGCCGCAGGCTGTCACCACTGTTTTCTACATCCCCTTCCAAATGCTTTTGGAAGCTTTCCCCTTCCAAAGATGAAGAAGTTGTTCCTGTATGACCTCAGGCCCACAAAGATGCACCTGGGGAATCACGGATCCAGAATTCCAAGAGTTTGACTTGGGTGTTTTTCCCAATCATTTCCCAAGGATGAGCTCCACACGCCGTGTCCTCTCTCCTCAGCAGGTCCCTCCAGGCTGTGGGAGCTTCTCCTGCTCCTCCCTACGGATCCAGGGCATCTTTAGGAGGAGAAAGACCTGGTGCAGGCAGAGCATTGGTATTTTTAGATCAAAGACAAGTTTAATAAAAAAAAAAAACAGGAGAGAAGAAGGAGGATTAGAACAATAAGCACATTTAATTTTAGCCTAGCTTGGATTCTTCATAAAGTCAGGGAACTTGGAGCGCAGCTTCAGTTGCCTCTGGCTTTCCTAAATAAACACACTGGAGCAGGGCTGGGAAGTTAAGCAGCGCAGAAAATTGCAAAAAGTTGCATTTTAATATTCTAGGAGAATATTAAGGGCTGTTTTACAGGCCAGGCCCTGGAATTAAATTTTAATGCTGTACAAAAATCCCGAGGTTGTTTTGGTAGGCAGCTCCTGGAGCTACACAGAGACTTTTTCTGCAGAAAGGGTCACAGGACAGGGGTTAGGGACAGGGCAGGGCTAGGGCAGGGTGAGGAACCTTCTCCAGCCATGGCAAGAGAGCAGGGCTTGGGGCCAGGATCTGCTGCTTCTGGAGTTTTGTCATTTCTTCTGGAATTTTGTCATTTCTTCCGGAATTTTGTCATTTCTTCCAGAATTTTTGTCAGGCACAGGGGGAATATCATTGATCTCTACAGCTCCTGGAGAGGAGAGTGGACTGAGGTGGGTTTGGCCTCTTCTGCCATGTCCCAAGTGAAGGGATGACAGGAAATGACCCTAAGTTGCACCAGGGGAGGTTCAGGTTAAATATTGGGATTTTTTTTTTCCCTGGAAGAGCAGTCAGGCATTGGAATGAGCTGCCCAAGGATGTGGTGGAGTCACCATCTCTGGGAGTGTTCAAGATGTGGCACCTGGGGACGTGGCTTAGGGATGGTTGTGGTGATGCTGGGTTGATGGACTCGATGATCTTCACTGGATGGTTCTGGGATTTTGGGGATTTTCCCCCAGGCTAAAGAGGCCTGGTTGGCACCACCCTCCTATTTCTGGTTGATCTGTTCAATGTGTGTTTGACCTAGGAACTGTGTTGGGATGAAGAAATACGGAATCATTAAGGTTGGAAAAGCCCTCGAGGATCATCAGCTCCAACCCTAACCCTCAGGGACCATCAGATCCAACCCTAACCCTGGAGGATCATCAGATCCAACCCTAACCCTCAGGGACCATCAGATCCAACCCTAACCCTGGAGGATCATCAGATCCAACCCTAACCCTGGAGGATCATCAGATCCAACCCTAACCCTCAGGGACCATCAGATCCAACCCTAACCCTGGAGGATCATCAGATCCAACCCTAACCCTCAGGGATCATCAGATCCAACCCTAACCCTCAGGGATCATCAGATCCAGCCCTAACCCTCAGGGATCATCAGATCCAACCCTAACCCTCGAGGACCATCAGATCCAGCCCTAACCCTCAAGGATCATCAGATCCAACCCTAACCCTCTAGGATCATCAGATCCAACCCTAACCCTGGAGGATCATCAGATCCAACCCTAACCCTCGAGGACCATCAGATCCAGCCCTAACCCTGGAGGATCATCAGATCCAACCCTAACCCTCGAGGATCATCAGATCCAACCCTAACCCTGGAGGACCATCAGATCCAGCCCTAACCCTGGAGGATCATCAGATCCAACCCTAACCCTCTAGGATCATCAGATCCAACCCTAACCCTCAGGGATCATCAGATCCAGCCCTAACCCTGGAGGACCATCAGATCCAACCCTAACCCTCAGGGACCATCAGATCCAACCCTAACCCTTGAGGATCATCAGATCCAACCCTAACCCTCAGGGACCATCAGATCCAACCCTAACCCTGGAGGATCATCAGATCCAACCCTAACCCTCGAGGATCATCAGATCCAACCCTAACCCTGGAGGACCATCAGATCCAACCCTAACCCTCAGGGACCATCAGATCCAACCCTAACCCTCAGGGACCATCAGATCCAACCATTCCCCCAGCACTGCCAAGGCCACTTCTGCCCCCTGTCCCCAAGTGCCACATCAATGCACAGGTTCATGCTGTACCCAGATGTTGCAGACCTTTAGTAAACCTGAGGTTGGAGGTGATTCAGTGAGGGGGTGAGGCAGGAGGTCCCACTGGTGACTCTTGGTGGCTCCAAGCCACCAGCAAGCAGCCCCTGTGCCCTTGGTTGTCCCAGGAGAGGATGAGTTGGCCAGTTGGAGTTGTCCTGCTCCAGCCTCAAAGGATGAGCACAGAGCCCTGGCTTTGCTCCTGCCTGGGCACCCTCCTTGCTCTAAACTGGTTCCTTTTCACACCAGCTAAATTTAGGGACTGTGAGGAAACATTTCCAGTCTCAGCCATCACATCTCTGACAGCCAAGGGTGACAGTGTCACATGAACCCATCTGAGCTGATTTACGTTCTCTTTTTGATGGTTTTGGAATTTGGTTGCTCTTGGATGCTGGTCACTGGGAGGATGTGGGCAGCTCAGTGCCAGGGAGGGAACTTGGACCCACTCAGGAGCTGGGGTTTGGTTCTCAGGCTCCCTCCAGCCAGGGAAGGGCTGCTCTGCCTCAGGGTTACAGAGGTGGGAGGAATGGACTTGACTTATGAGCCAGTTTTGGGCCTGCTTTGTAAGAACTCACTGGATATTAATAAAAGTTAAAAATACTCCAGGCTCTGCCTTAAAACAGCCCTGGGTGAAATGCAGGAAAAATCAGGATTGCAGCTCATTGTAAGGTGGAGAAAGTGAGATAAACCCCAGAGAGCTGCAGGCAAAGTGCTGTGCTGAGCCTGAGGAGTTGGGGAGGAGATGGGCTGGAGAATAAACTCAGACAGGGAAGTTCCAGGTGAGGATAGGGAGTCCTTGGAGCCTGGAGTAAGGGCAGAGCTTTGATGTGGGTGTGTAAATCTGAGTCACGAGCACCGATGCTTCTTTGAAGGGTTTTAAAACCCTGATCTTTTTCCTAAGTGCTGCTGAGAAGCCAGAAACGATCCAGGTTTGCTTTTCCATCTCTCTGGGAACAGTGGAAGGTGGGAGTAATCCCAGTCAGAGGGAGGACAGGAGGAAAAGCCAGCTGGGAATTATCAATTCCCAGGAGTTTGAGTTCCTGTGCTGCATCTCTTGGAGGAGCAGTGGCAATTCCCTTCACCCTCACCTGCCACATCAGGGTAGAGGAGGAGGAGGAGCATTTCCTGGGATACTTTTATTCCTTTCAAGGGCATTCAAGGAAGTTAAACTCTTTGCTGGGATGGTTTTAATGTCCCTTCCTCCAGCGCTGGTGTTGGTCAGACTCAGCTTCGCTTGCCAGGCTCTGCTTTCCTGCCTTTTCCATCCCCATCCATTGGATGGTGAGGACATCTCACATCTTAGGGCCTCATGAGCTCCTTCTGACACATCCAGGGCTGTTCATGGGAACAAATGGATCAGGAGGACTCTGTGCTCATTCCCAGCACAATTAATGTCATTAAGGATTCATTAGTAAAAGGGGTGCGGACTTGAAGATGATGTGATCAATAAGAGCAGCAGCCCGGTGCTATTAATTAGGGATGCTATTAATTAACAATGCTCATGCTTTTGAGTTGCTCCTACACTGGTTTTCCAAAACATTGGGCCTTTTAATCCTCAGGAAAACGAGGAATAAATTGGGGAAAGCACAGCTCAGTCGTTCCACCGCTGGCACTGGCGTTGGTGCTGGTGTACCTGGGCTGCAGGTGGCACCTGGAGGCATCTGCTGGTGCTTCCCTCTCCAGCTGGGTGCTTTATCCTGCTCTGACACATGGGATGTGTTTCAGCATTTTCCCTGGGTAATGCTGGCTGCAGGAGCACTTTGGGGCCACCATGTGCGGTCACCAGCAGCTCCCTCAGTGCTCTTTTCCCATGGAAGGGGACAGCAGGACAACCCCAAGGGACATGTTTGAGACCAAGGACAAAGCCAAGCCGTGGTGGTGGTGCCCAAACCCTGTAGATCAGTCCCCAAGTGAGATTTTTAGTCCTAAACCCTGGAATTGGAGGCTCCGCCAGTTTGGATGGAGCTGGGCTTTGTTTCATAGGTTAAAAATACATAAATTTCCTTGTTGCACTCTGGTCTTATTTTTAACTCTTCAGCAATTTAATATTTTGGAGGTCTGCTCGTACTCCCCCCAGCTTTCCATCTGCTACTGTGATTAATTCAAGGCCCAGCTTTACCCAGCCAAGGCAGCAGAGCAAACCAGAGGAATGGAAACCTTACCTAGGTCGCTTGGCAGGCAGCAGCAGACATGAATAACTTTGGAATTCGGGGTGGGGAGAGCCAAGTGCCGTGCTCCTGGAGCCAGCATGGCTTGGACAGGAGCCCTTGCAGACAGCAGGAGGCTGTGCAGGGCCCAGCTGTGCTGCCTCCAGCCTTGTGCTGGAGGTGTTGCTGAGCGCTCGGAAGCGCGCGGCTCCGCTCTCCTGCGGCCTCTCCAGGCACGGGGACGTGCCAGAGCTCGGCTTCTCCCCCCTCCCAGGCCTGGCAGCACCCTGAGGTACTGGAAAGTTGCAGTGAGGAAGGTGGGACTGATTCCCCAGGCTGGGGGAGGAAGGAGAGGGGTGAAGATGTGGAGCTCACCTGGGCTCGGCTGCTCGGCCACTGGGGGCAAAATAGCCTGGCCAGAAATTCATTTATTTTTAACCTGGGTTGTTAAAATCCACGTTGAAATAGATTTTTAAGATAAGATTTAAATTTTAAAAATAAAATAAGCCGGGTGGTTGTTTTTCACCTGGAATGGGAGGAGCCATCCCTGGCAAGGCCGGCCAGGGACGGGGATGAAGATGGAAATGAGGGTGAAGAGCAGGGGGGCTGCTTCAGCTGCAGTTCCCACTGACAGGAAAGGGTTTTATGGGATCCATTTTTAATGGAAATCTGCTCCAGCTGCACAAGTGGGTGGTGACACAGGGGACACAGGCAGGAGTTTGGATTGTTTTAGGAAGGGAATGGTTCTGCTCTCAGAAGCCTCCAAAGCTCTAATTGGGAAAAGATGGAAAGGGAAACCACAGAGCATAGACCTGTCATTAACTGAAGAACACTGGGGTGAGTGAAGCCCAGGGCTGTAGGAGCTGGAAGTGGCCAGGAGATGTTGGTGAGTCATTCCAGGGATCCACAGGGAATGAGAAATCCCAATGTGTCTGACTGGGTGGGACTCCAGCAGAGCTCCTGGAGCCAGCTCAGTAGCCTGTGCCTCAGATCCTGCTGCTGTGGCTGCAGCTGGGGACCTGGGAGCAGTGCACTTGCATTTCAGGAGCCACTTGGGATGGTGCCATGCAGGGATGTAAAAAAAAAAAAACCAACAAACTATTGCTTCCCATGGAGGTAAAAATATTGTGGTTTGGGATCCCGATTTCCAGCAGGGAGTGGCTGTTGAGAGAAAGAAAATCCTTAGTCCAGGTTTCAGAGAAGGTATATAATAATAATAATAATAATAATAATAATAATAATAATAATAATAATAATATCCTGGCAGAATCCTGGAATATCCTGAGTGAGAAGGATCATGGATCCAGCTCCTGGCCCTGCACAGGCACCCCAACAATCCCACTCTGGGCTGTCTAAACCCTCCTGGGGCTCTGGCAGCCTTGGGAATGTGCCCATTCCCTGGGGAGCCTGGGCAGTGCCCAGCACCCTCTGGGGGAAGAGCCTTTCCCAAAATCCAACCTGAAATTCCATGGCACAGCTCCAGCCAGGTTCTGTCCCTGATGACAGAGAGCAGAGGTCGGGGCTGTCCCTCAGGAGGAAGCTCCAGATCTCTCCCCTGAGTCTCCTCCTCTGCAGCTGAACAAACCCAGTGGCCCCAGATGCTCCACATCTGTCCCTTGCCCATCCCTGTGCCCCTCCTTTGGGCACCCCCTGGCAGATCCAAGCCTCCCTCAGGCTGTGCAGGTAACCAAGGCGCTTCTTCCCTTCCCAGGTCCCTCCAGCAGGGATCAGGCCCAGGGCTGGAGGGGCTGTGGGGTGACTGTGCTGGTGCTCACAGGGGTCCCAGGGTGAGGGGAGAGACCAGGATCTGACTCCATGTTTCACAAGGATGATTGATTATTTTATGATATATATTATATTAAAACTATACTAAAAGAATAGAAGAAAGGATTCCATCAGAAGGCTGGCTAAGAATAGAAAAAGAATGATCACAAATCTTGTGACTGACCAGAGAGTCTGAGCCAGCTGGGCTGTGATTGGCCATTGATTAGAAACAACCCCATGAGCCCAATCCCAGATGCACCTGTTGCATCCCACAGCACAGATAACCATTGGGTACATTTTGTTCCTGAGGCCTCTCAGCTTCTCAGGAGGAAAATTCCTGAGGAAAATGATTTTCCATAAAAGATGATGGCTACAGGTGACCCCTGGTCCTGTCCACAGCGTGGTGGGAAGTGCAGTTCACCCTCAGCCTGCACACAGGAGCTGATCCTGGCTGCTCAGGGTGTCCAGGGAGGGTTTTCCCTGTGGGAGAGGGCAGCAGTGTCTGGGGAGGGCTGTAAGTGCTTGGATGGAGCAGAGCAGAGCAGAGCCCTCCCCGCTGCAGCCCGGCACCAGCTGCCCCCCTTTGGCACGAGATCCCTGCAGCCTGGCCCTTGTTCCCCTGCCCAGGCTCTGATCCCTGCTGGAGCCCTGCCATGGCTGAGCCCTGCCCAGGGTTCCAGGCAGGCTCCTTGTCCCCCTGCCAGCCGGGCTGCCTAAGCTGATTAGCTCTGAGGAGATCAGAGCTTGGCAAGGCCTGCACTGCAGGTAAACACCGGAGCTTTTCCTCCAGCTGGGAGCCACTGGAGCTGTGAAATATGGCTCAGGAGGGAGGGATGGCGCTGGAAGAGCCCTCAGGAAAAATACCAAGAAGTGCATGAAATGATAAGCAGAGCTGATAAGCTGCCTGGTGAGAGACTCAGAGGAGAAGCAAGCACAGATATGATCAGAGCCTATAAATACTGTCAACATGACAGCAGAGATGAGCAGGAGAAAGAGTCATTGTTACCTGGTGGAAAACAAGCTCTGGGAGGAGCAGCCATGGGAGCAGGAGGTGTGCAGGGGATCCCCAGGAGCAGGAACACTCCTTGGCTGGGATGGAGCAAATCCTCAGCTGCCCCTCATTCCCAAGCTTGCCTGGCTGCCCATCAGCGTGGTCAGCACTGCATCCCCTGGCACAGAACCACCCTTGGCACCTGTGATCCTGCCAGGAGCTTCCTTAAATTCCCATTTTCCAGGTGTCAGTGAGGTGTCCTGGTTGGCTGATCCCCTCAGGTGCTGCTTGTCCACATCCCTTCCCTTCCCTTCCCAGGAAATGAAGGAAGTCTGGGCAGAGGGTGGGTCTGGGGTGCTTCCAGGGACCCCCAGGACCTCCTGCTGGAATAAATCTGGAGGTTGTGTGTCACAGTCCTTGGGAAGGTGCTCCTGGAGTGGGATTTAAGTCCAGAGCCCTGATTTATTGATTTCTGATTTGTTGTTGTGTCCGGTGCCACCGGGACTGGCCAGCTCTTCCTCACTGGGAATGGGCAGCCAGAGGCCTGTGGTCCCCAGGGGTTAACTGGGTTAACTGGGGCCACTCTGGGGATTCCAGCTGGAGCCCAGGAGATGCTGGTGTGTCCAGGAGATGCTGGAGCCCAAGAGGTGCTCAGCAGATTCTCCACCCACCACTTGGCCTTGCTGTGCCAAGAAACAACCTTGCTGGGCTGATGGGGATCCCTTCCAGGGCTCTCCAGCTGTTCCTGGGTCCCATGCACTGTTCCTGGCTCCCCCAGGAGCACAGGCAGGACAGTTATGCTGCACATTCCGAGACAGGGCTCTTGGGAAAGCCGCCCTTCCCAGAGAGCTGTCCTGGAAGGAGAGCTCACATCAAAGGAGCCAGGAACGATAGGGATCAAGTAATTGCTGCCTCTCCCCTTCCTTCTGACTCCTGTCACTCACAGTCTGGGATTGTTATCTCTGGGCTTGGGCAGCAGCAATCCTGACTGCAGGATCTGTGTCATCCAGATAAGGTGGTGTGTGGTGGCTTTTCCAGCCTGGATGGCTGCTGGAGTGGAGTGGTGTTTCATGGTCCTGTTGGGAGAGGACTGTCCTGCAGCCCCAGCTGCAGTGGGAGCTGTTTCCCTTGGGAATGTGCTCAGGGGAAGGGCATGGGACACAGAGTGGCTCCTGTGCTGTGGCAGCTCAGGGAATCCTGTCTTCTCTGCTGGATGGAGGTGGGTGGTCACAGAATCCAAAATTAGTTTGGCTTGGAAGAGACCTTACAGCTCATCCCATGGGCAGGGACACCTTCCACCATCCCAGCCTGCTCCAAGCCCTGTCCAGCCTGGCCTGGGGCATTCAGGGATCCAGGGGCAGCCACAGCTGCTCTGGGAAGCTCTGCCAGGGCCTGCCCACCCTCACAGGGAACATTTTTTTCCTAAAAACCCAGGAGCTGGAGGTCAGGGCTGGCCCTTGGTCCTTCACCTCGTGTGTCCCAGCTCTGCCCTTGGGTGCCTGGTGATTCACGGGCGCTTTTGGGGCCAAAACCAACACGGGGAGGGAACGTTCCTGAGCAGCTCTGGCATCAGGAATTCACAGGAAACAATTCAGCAGCCTCAGCCACGCTGCCTTGCTGTGCTGCAGTGGGTCTGGCTGTGGCTGATCCCTCACAGTGCTGCTGTCTCTCCACAGAATGCCATGAACCTGCCTCCCGACAAAGCCCGGCTCCTGCGGCAGTACGACAACGAGAAGAAGTGGGAGCTCATCTGTGACCAGGTGAGGGGCTCTGGAGAGCCTTGGGAGATGCCTCTTCCCAGCTGCTCCATCCACAGCGTCCCTGGGCCCTGCAGGACCTCGCAGGACCTCGCAGGACCCAGGAAACTCCCGTTCCCAGGAGCTTCAGACACTCATTCCTTCTGCTCCCTTGTTGGTAACCGCTCCTAGAGGCCTTGCAGTGACAGCTGCAGCCACCCCAGCCCATCCTGGGGTTCTGCCATTCCCTGATTTGTGTTTCTCCATGTCCCAGAGGGCTGTGAGCTCTGGGCTGGAGCCTGTGCTGGCAGTAGGGCAGGCAGGAGCTGTTGGATGCCACCTCACAGGGGGATATCCTTTTCCCCTCTGATGCTTCCATCCTGGATTGCCTCTGGCTGCTGAATGCTGCTGGGTTTGCCCTGCACAGCCTCAGCCTGAGCTCAGAGTCTTGCAAAGGAGAAGAAATTATTGAATGAGCAAAGGAGCAAATGAACAAATGATCAAATGAACAAATGATCAAATGAGCAAATGAGCAAATGGTCAAATGATCAAATAAGCAAATGAACAAATGATTAAATGATCAAATGAACAAATGTTTAAATGATCAAATGAGCGAATGATCAAATGAACAAATATTTAAATGATCAAATGAACAAATGATCAAGTGATCAAATGAGCAAATGGTCAAATGATCAAATGAGCAAATGAGCAAATGATCAAATGAACAAATGGTCAAATGAACAAATGATTAAATGATCAAATGAACAAATGTTTAAATGATCAAATGAACAAATGATCAAATGATCAAGTGAACAAATGTTTAAATGATTAAATGAACAAATGATCAAATGAGCAAATGATCAAATGAACAAGTGATCAAATGAGCAAATGGTCAAATGATCAAATGATCAAGTGAGCAAATGACCAAATGATCAAATGAGCAAATGTTTAAATGAGCAAATGATCAAATGATCAAGTGAACAAATGAGCAGATGATCTCAGTCCAGGCAGTGTCTGGCTGCCCACGTCATGCTCCGTGGTGACAGCTGGAGCTGCCACCTGCAGGGACCGGAGGCTGAGCCCCTGTTCAGCTCCAGAGGCTGGGAACAACCTGGGTTAGGCAGTGCCAGATGCTGAGGCATCTCCTGGTGAGCTGTGCAGGGTGTGCAGCAATCAGCAGGATGTGGTAGATCAACAAGAATGGCATTTTGGGGGGAAAAATGAAATTTGGCAAAGTGGGATTTGAATTTGGGAGCCAGCAGCAAAATGCCATGAAGTTCAGCAGTAATGACTAATGAAGATAATTGATCCAGCACTGGGAAAGTGGGATGTTCCCTTGGGATGTAAGCTCAGCAGAACCAGGGTGAGAGTTTGGCAGGAGGTCAGGGACACTGGGATAAGGACATTTATGGGACACTTCCTATTCAGCTGATACAGAGGTGGGGTGCCTGACACAGTCATGGAATTCCAGACTGGTTTGGGCTGGGAGGGACTTTAAAGCCCATCCAGTTCCAACCTGAGGAACTGGAACCTTCCACCATCCCAGGCTGCTCCAAACCCCATCCAGCCTGGCCTAGAGCCCTTCCAGGGATCCAGGGGCAGCCACAGCTTCCCTGGGCACCTGTGCCAGGGCCTGCCCACCCTCACAGGGAAGGGCTTTTTCCCCAATACCCCATCTAACCCTGCCCTCTGGCAGTTTAAATTCATTGCACAGGTACCTTAAAGTAAAGCTTAATGAAGAATTGCTTTTTCTCTGTGAGTTTCCTGTGCAGAGAATGTAAAGCTTGAGCTATTTAAAGATCCAGTTTACTGAGACATTAAAAATTGCAGGAGCTGCTGTGAGTGATTGCAGATTCCCCATGCCTGGCAGTGCTCCAGGCCAGGCTGGACAGGGCTGGGAGCAGCTGGGACAGTGGGAGGTGTCCCTGCCATGGCAGGGGTGGCGCTGGGTGGGCTTTAGGGTTCCTCCCAAGCCAGTCCACTCTGTGATTCCATGATTTGTGCCAGGCTGTTCCCTGCAGAGGTGTGAGCTCCATGCTGAGCTCCTGCTGGCAGTGGGACAGGCAGGAGCTGTTTGATCCCAGCCTGGATGTGCAAATTCCCCCTCGGAGCTGATCCACCCTTCGCAGCTGCTGCTGATTCACTGCCCAGCATGGGCTGAGACAGCAGCCTGAGCAGATGGGGAGGAAATTTGCAATCTGGAGTAATCTCCTTGCACAACTCCCAGTCAGTCCACCCCCGGGCTGGGATGAGTCCCTTCCCTGGGATGGGCCCTTCCCTTCCTTTGGAGAGGCAGGGAAGCAGGGCTGGTGGAGCAGCACTGAGGAGCCAGCAGGGCCAGGGGACCAAGTGCCACCTTGGCCCTGGCAGCCATCCCATGGGACACACTGGGCACGGGGGACAGCCTGGGGTCTGGCACAGCTCCCTGGGGCTGCTGCCACCCCCCTCAGTCACAGCAGTGTGAGCAGGTGTCACTGAAAGCACCAAAATGCAGCATATGGGGTGTGAAATAGTATAGAAATATTGCCCTGCAATATATACATTTTTTATTATTATTATTATTATTATTATTATTATTATTATTAATAATAATAATAATAATAATAATAATAATAATAATAATAAATATCACATATAAAAATATAGTACATATTCACAGTATAGAAATATTGCCCTGGAATATATAAATATTATATGATAATATGACTACTAATAGTAATATAAATATTTAATAACAACAACAACAACAAAACAACAACAACAACAACAAAACAACAACAACAATAATAATAATAATAATAATAATAATAATAATAATAATAATAATAATGTTATATTATATATAACATATAAAATATAATAGATATTCACAATATAGAAATATTGCACTGGAATACATAAATATATATGAAATTAATATTAATATTATGAATAATAATATTAATTATATATATAACATACAAAATATATATTCACCATATAGAAATATTGCCCTGGAATATATAAATATATTGTATCTATAAATATCATAAATATTAAATATAATAAAAATATTACATGTAATATAAAATTATAATTATATAATAATATAATATATATAATAATACGTATATAATAATATTTTTATAATATATATATAAAATATATATATTCACAGTATATAAATAGTGTCCTGGAATATATAAATATTATATATCATTCCACAAGGACACCTCCACAGTGACACGTTGTCCTGCTGCTGGGAATGGCTGGATTGCTGGGACAGGACGGAGCCACCCTCTGGATCTGTGGGAGATGGGGAATTCTGCAGTGTGTTCATGATGTGTTTGAGACTCTGCTCCCCATCTCCTTGTCCATCTCCTCCCCCACTGTCCCAGTCCCTGGGGTTCTGTGGGATTCTCATCCCGACTCAGGTGCTTCCCCAGCATCTGTGAATCCCAGGAATGAAACAGCTTAGTGAGGATCATGATAATAATGGGAATAACAGATGGGCTAATGCAGAAAAATGCCCTGAGTGGCTCTGGGAGCCAGGGGTTGTTGGGGAAGGCACAATTTCCTGGTTCCGGAGCGAATGTGTTTTCCAGAGCTGGTGACCAGGAGATGTGTCAGGCTCCTTGTAGGATCACGAGGAGGAGGAGGAGGAAGTGCACAGGTCCAGCAGTTCCTCTTGGCTGATGAAGCAAAGCCCCCCCAGGCCCCCTTTTTTTCTGTCCTTTTCTGTCCTTTTCTGTCCATCAGAAGAGAAAGTGCTAATTCTGGGCGAAGGAGGCACAGGAGAGCTGTTGCGCTCCTGCATCCAGGCTTTTCCCCTGAATTATGGAATCATGGAATGGGCTGGGTTGTAAAGGACTTTAGAGCCATTCAATCCCACCCTTGCCATGGCAGGGACACCTTCCTCTATCCCAGGGTGCTCCAGCCTGGCCTTGGGCACTGCCAGGGATCCAGGGCAGCCCCAGCTGCTCTGAGAATCCCAGCCCAGCCAGGAATTCCCAATTCCCAATGTCCCATCCATCCCTGCCCTCTGGCACTGGGAGCCATTCCCTGGCTCCTGTCCCTCCCTCCCTTGTCCCAAATCCCTCTCAGGATTTAATCCCAGTGAATTCTCCCCATTTATCCCCCCAGAGGAAGGTGCTGGGCCCAGCTCATCTCATTGCTCTCTGTCCTTGCATTCCCTGCGCTGTTCCATCCTGCCTTACAACACCTCTCCTCAGGGATTTTCCAAGCCAGGAAGGACCTTTATCCTTGGGAATTAAGCTGGTTTGCTTTGTAGGTGGCTGACAAAGGCAGCGTGCAGCCACTGCTGCCCCGTGCCCCTGTCCTTCCAGCCTGCAGATAATGCTGCAGCTCACAGCAGTCACGTAGGGCAGATAAAGAGGGTTTCACCAGGATTTAGGAACTTTGTTGTGTCTGAATGGCTCAATCCACCACGTCCCAGTCGTGATGTCACCCCACAGCATTTGCTGAGCAAGGTTTGGCCGCTCCAATCCGGATTTTAGGCTTTTTTATTTTGTGTGTGTGTGTGGTGAAAATGCCCGACCTCGACACTCAGATGGTGTTAAATCCTGGGTTTGGAAGCAGAGCTGGCCAAGGAGTGGGTGGGAATTGCCAGAAGTGGAGGGGAGGAGCTGACAGGAAAAAAAAGCAGGGATTTTTAACTCTTTAATTATGGTTTCTGAGGCACAGCAGTGCCTTGGGAAGTGTGGGCATTGGGATGCTCCCAAGGGGGATCGTGAGAGGATCCTGGTGGATTCCAGTAAGATCAGCCTGCAATCAGCTCCATTCCCAAGCCCTGGGAGCTCCCAGTCAGATTTTTGGGAAGAGGGGTGGCTGTGACCAGACATCCAGGGTGACTTGGAGGCCTCACTGCACAGCCTGGCTCTTGCAGCTTCCTAATCAGCCTCTAATATAAAACACTCCGAGCTGGATAAACCCAGACAGGACTCATAGCCAGGAAAGGGCAATTTTAAAGGCTAATCCCTCCTAGCTTGCCAAACCAGCAAAAAAGAAACACTTGAGGGGGCTGTAAAAATGTTTCCAGGCCTAGGAGATGTTTACCACGAGCAATTCTTGGTCACTCTTCAGGTAAGGAGCCTTGCTGGAGTTTGCTGTTCATGGGCAATGTCTGGAAAGTCCTTTAACCCAAATAATTCCACTCCACAAGAATGAGCAGCATCTTTTTACACGAGGCTGCTGCGGAGATTGTTACATAAATACATAATTACAGCCAGGTTTGAAGAAAACAAACAAAACCATCCAGTAGCTGCATCCCAGACTGTTAAATGTGCTCCTTGAGTCTCTTTAAACGTTTCATTTTGAGGATTCCAGGCAATTAAAGCGGGTGGTTGGGAAAAGCTCCTGTCACTTCAGCAGATGAGGGTGGATTACTTGGGAAGAGGGATTAATCCATAACAGCAGAAGAGCCTCTCTGGGGGGTTGGACTGAGCACAGCTCTGCCAGCAGAAAGTGGGGAATAAATGGGAGAGGGAACGGGGAGCATTGTTGGGACGGGACGCTGCTGCCAGGAGGAGGTGGCAGGGGATGGAACTGGGGGATCCTTGAGGGCTTTTCCAACCCAAACCACTCTGGGGTTCCAGGGAGTCTCCGTGTGCCCCATGGGAGCCACTGGGGTGAGCCTGGCTCTCTCAATCCCTGAGAAAGAGCCAGGAAGGATCCACGACGCTAGAGCAGGGCAGACCCTGCTGGTGCCACTTTGTCCAGAGAAGAACCCTCGGGGAAGAACTTTGCATTTCCTGAGCTGTTTTTTAGATAAAATAGGAAATGCCAATTCCAGAGCCGCGTGGAGGTGCATGGAAAAAGAATCCAGCTGTAAAAGAGGAGAGCCATGAGTGCTCTGTGACTTCAGAGCTCCCACCAGGGCTGGTGGAGCTCACAGAAGAGATTTTCCTTCATTTCTTTCCTGCTGGCCATGATGGATCGCTTCTTTTCCAGCAAGCAGCAAGATAATAACAGGAAGAACTTGTGGTGTTCAGACAGTTCTGGTAACTGGGCAGCAGTGTCCTGTTCAGTCTGGAATAAGCTCGGGATAATGCAGTCAGAATTGCATCCTGACCTAATAAAGGGAGGTTTCAGATAAAAGAGGAGATTTCAGGAGATTGGGATGAGATCTTTCCTCCGGGGAAAGGGCTAGAATAGCTTAAAGTTCTTCCAAGATACAAGTAGGATGAGAATGTTTGGGAATGCTGTGAGGAGGTTTGGACACAGCACACTGCCCAGGGAACGGCTCGTGTTCCACAGCAGCTCTGGTGGGATAAACTTCCAGCTGGACACTGGGAAAGCAGGGAAAAATCAGGGAGCTCTCAGAAAACAGAGCTTTGGTGTTTGTCACCAAAATCTGTGCTCTGGGGCTGAGGGGGGACTGGTTGGAGATGGAGTGATCCCTGCAGGAGGAGTTGGGACCTTGAGGACTGGCTTCCCAGTGCCAGAGGGCAGGGATGGGTGGGACATTGGGAATTCCTGGCTGGGCTGGGATTCCCAGAGCAGCTGGGGCTGCCCCTGGATCCCTGGCAGTGCCCAAGGCCAGGCTGGACAGGGATTGGAGCACCCTGGGACAGTGGAAAGTTTTTTCCAAAAGGATTTTGTGTTGGTGCATGCATCTCCTCTCCTGACCCTTCTTCTTCCTCTCCATGCTCCTGCTGAGCAGAAACCCTGGAACTTCAGATGGATGTGCACCTAAAATTCACAATTCCCACTGAATGTTTAAGGTGTCTTTTTATACTGTTGATACAGATATCAAGATCCATTTAATTCTATTTTATTTGCATGCATAGATTATCCACTTAGGAAGAGAAAGTATTATAAATATATATGGTTTAATATGTACGTGGTGCACGTGTTTTCTGGGTAAAGTAAATACAGAAAAATGGCTGATGTTTATTCCTGCCTCTTTTCCAGGAAAGATTCCAAGTGAAGAATCCTCCACACACTTACATCCAGAAGCTGAAGGGATATCTGGACCCAGCAGTGACCAGGAAGGTGAGGAGCATCCTGTTTCCTCCTGCCTGTCCCTCATTCCTCAACCAGGATGGTCCTGGGGTCCAGGTTCCTTCCTGCCTTTGTGCAAATGCCCTGCAAAGTTGCAGGGAGAAGCAGAGAGAAATTGGGAATTTGCTGCAGTTTTCCAGCTTGGGAAGGAGAGCAGATTTTGGGAAGCCCAGGACCACCTGACAAGGAGCACAGCCTGTTTCAATAATGTTGGCTTCAGCAAATAACCCAACACACTGTCTCTGAGCTGGGCTCTAGGCCTGGCTTTGGCTAAACCCCTGTCTGGTGGCCCTTTGCTCACCCCTGGGAAAGGGCGTCCGAGGTCTGAGTCCTTTCCTCTGGGAATTTGCCTGGCAGAGGCTCAGTGCAGCTGAGTGCACTGTTTGTCCATGGTGGTCAGCTCCATCCATGGGAATCAGCTCCCATCCATGGGGATCAGCTCCATCCATGGGGATCAGTTCCTTCTGTGGTGACCAGCTCCATCCATGGGGATCAGCTCCATCCATGGGGATCAGCTCCATCCATGGGGATCAGCTCCCATCCATGGGGATCAGTTCCTTCTATGGTGATCAGCTCCATCCATAGTGACAATTTGTTGGGGTGATGTCAGCTTTTTATACTAAAAACTACATGTACTTTATTTACAATAATTTTCCAATACCTACCACCTATGTTAGACAGTCTGTCTCTACTCTAAACCAATCCAAAGTGCCACCATCACAGCAGAAGATGGAGGACAAGAAGAAGAAGAGGAAGGACAGGACATGCCCAAATTCCTCCATCTTGCCTCTTGAACCCCCATTCTAAATCCCCAAAATTTTACTTTTTCACCCTGTGACAAATTCACTATCACTCTACTCAAACCCTTGTGGCTTGTGAACCTTCACACCAAGTTGGGAATTGTTTCCATGGGTTAAAATCCAAGGCACAGGTGTTTGTGACTCCGTGCCAAGGTCTCTGAGCCCCTGCTGGGGTCTGGAGCCCTCCAGGGCAGCCAGAGCAATGTCCTGGGCTCTGACACTGCTCTGGTTGGAGCCCCCAGCCAGGAGCAGGGAGCCATTTCTTAGGAAACCCTGAGGTTTCCCTGTGTGGATGTTTCCCAGCCCGGTGAACGGGGTCTTTGTGCTTTTCCTCCGCAGGGTTTGGAGATTGTTCCGCGTTTGGCTTCGCTCCGTGGGCTCACATTGGAGCCTTTCTTACCCAGGTCTTCCGGGACAAAGGACAAACCCAAAGGGCCTAAAAATAACTGCCCTGGTTTCCTGCCTGTTGTTGGGTCATTCCTGATCACCCACAGCCTTTGCTCAGCCCCTCTGACACGGGAAGGGATGGGAGAGCTCATCCCACCAGGGTTCCTGCAGGGATGGGAGAGCTCATCCCTCTGGAGTTCCTGCTGAAGGTTTCCTCAGGGATGGGAGAGCTCATCCCACCAGGGTTCCTGCAGGGATGGGAGAGCTCATCCCACCAGGGTTCCTGCTGAAGGTTTCCTCAGGGATGGGAGAGCTCATCCCTCCAGGGTTCCTGCTGCCATTGAGGTGCCGGCACTGGTTTTGCTGCATGGCTCCACCTGGCCTCTCACATCCAGGAATTCCTTCCCAGTACCCCACCTGAGCCTGCCCTTATCCCTCCTCACCCCTTTAGCTCTCATTTACCTTGCTCAGGAAGGAGAATGTGCCAAAAGAGCTGCTCCAGAGGGATTTCTCCAGCTGTTTCAGCCCCCTCCCATGGGCAGGGAGAACAGGATCCTCCAGTCCTGCTCCAGATGGGATTGAGGTGCCACCACTGTCTCTCTGCAATCTTCAGGAGAAAGTTTGGTGTTAAACCAAAGCTTGGCTTACAAGGAAATGTTTATTTATCTCCAGGCTTTTAATTTCCTTAATCCTGGAAGCTCCAGGATGTTCTGGGAACAGAAGGGGTTTCTCCACACGTGTTTTTGTTGACTGCTGGGCTGTTGTTGCTGCATTCCTGGGGATTCAGAGGAGTTTTCAGTTTCCCCCGTGTTTTCTTCATTCCCTCTGTGCTGGGTGAGCTGTTGATATTTTTTAATAGAGCCTAATTGTTATTTTTGTTGCTCATTCCATTGCAGAAATTCAGGAGACGAGTCCAGGAGTCAACTCAGGTGCTCCGAGAACTGGAAATTTCCTTGAGGACAAACCACATTGGGTGAGAGTTTTTGATGCCTCTGCTTCAATTTCATTCTTACTATTTATATTTTTATTATTTCTATTTTTATTAACTTTATTTTAAAATTGATTTTATTTGTTAATTTATTTTTTATTATTTAATAATTAAATTTTGAATTCTAAAGGTGTCTGTCTTTGAGAATACACGCCTTTGCATGTCAATAAGTGATGCCACTTGATTGCTAATTAAAGCCTGATGGGCTTAGTTAAGGGGAGCTGGGCATCTCAAGAGGATAATTCAGCTTTAATCCTTTCCTGATGGATTCATCCACATTTTTCTGAGGGCTAGGGAGAGGTTGGAGTCAGTCAGAGCACAGGGAGTGAAGCTGTGTCCAGAATAAATACATAAAAATTTGCATATATATTTAATACATTTTCAAATATAAATTTTAAATTTAAATAAATAATGAATTAATTTTGGTAAATCATAATTTTAAAAATGTATATTAATTTATTTAATTTTTTTCATTTTAAATTTAACTATAAATTTATGTATCGCCCCCCCTTGCTGTCTCATAGCTTTAACATGGAGCCTGGCTGGGAATAACAGCACCAGGATTTATCCACACAGCAGCAAATCCATCCCAGATTGCTGCAGCAGAATTGCCAGAGGTTTTGTTTTTATCAGAGTTTAGGTTTTTATCAGACATCCCTTTTCCCGTCCCCATTCCCACCACTTTCACCTTCCTGTGGGACCAGAAGCTGGTCCAGCCCTGGGGCATCAGCCAGGGAGCTTTTCCAGTGGTTTCCTCCATGGTCACACCCTGTGTCCAGCTCAGTTCCATGGATTTTTTGGGACTCTGCTGGGGTTTTGAGGGAATGGGGGTATTTTAAGCTGTGGATGGAATTGCAGTCCCAGCGTGGGGATGGAAACCTTCCTTGGAGCTTCGCCATCCCAGAAACTCCTCCCGCAGCCCTGCCAGGTGTTCCCTCCTTTTCCAGCACCAGGGATTCCCCCCCCAGAGGCTCAGGGCATCCCTGGGTGCTCCTGGATTCAGGATGAGCAGGAGGAACCTGGCTGCTGCCCCAGGGCAAGAAAAGAGGGCACAGCACCAGTGCTCATTTCCTTAGGGCCCCTGGCCGAGGGATTCTTTCCAAAACACATTTTGTGAAACACCAGGCTGGTTATTTTTGCAGGGAAATGATAAAAAATGTCCCTTCTGAAGAGCAGAATCAGTCAGAGGTGGTGAATTCCCACTCCACGAGCCTGGGATTCCCATTTCTCTCCCTGGATTCTCTCATTCCAGTGGCACCCAGCCCCTCCCAGGGGATTTGCTGCCCCACTTGGGGTTCAGAGAAGAGCTGGGGCTGTGCTGAGGTTCCCTTTCCCCCTCACTTTGCCCCCTGATTGATGGATTTTCAGATTTTTCTTGGCATAATCAAAGCTTTGGAACATAACAGACTTACCTGAATTATTTTGCAAAACCCAGGGGCCAGAATTCACTGTGACAGGTGAACACCTTTTAAAAAAAAGAGGCAAAATTGCTGTTAAATGTACACCCAGGGTGTCCCTCAGAGATTCTTTTCCTGCTTTTACAGCCTGCTGGAAATCAGGATGAGGTAAAAACCGAGCCAAGTCCCTGTGTTAGGATTTGACCTTCACAGTGCTGCAAAAAAAACCCCCTCATTTCAGTACATTTGGAAAGGCATCTAAAGGACTCTTTAAAGTCCTTTAAATCACTTTGAAAACCCTTTTTTTTTTTTTTTTTTTTTTTTTTTTGCTCAGAGTGCTGCAGTGGTTCTGCCTCGGGTTTTCCTGAGGGTTTCAGGGAATCCCAAAGGCTCTAATGTCTGGTGTTTCTCTCACAGGTGGGTCAGGGAGTTCCTCAATGAGGAGAACAAAGGCCTGGATGTGCTGGTGGAGTACCTGTCCTTTGCCCAGTATGCAGTCACGTAAGTGAGACCATTCCTGGCATCTCCTGCCAGGAAATACATGGATTTTAGGGAATATTCCTTCATTCCAAAGGGGCTAAGCATTGAACAGGCTGCCCAGGGCAGTGCTGGGGTCACTCCCCCTGGAATTGTTCAAAAGGTGGTTTGGTGGGCATGGAAGTGCTTGGTGGTTCTGGTCTTTGCCAGCCTCAATAATTCCATGATTCTGCGGGCCTGAGGGCAGAGGAAATCTTGATGTGAGTCTGGAATTGTTTCATCACAGCAGACAACAAAAAAAAAAACACCCCAAAAACAACCTGAATTTAAACCTTGAGATTATCCATCTCTGTTCACATTTTTTATCTTTGGTCTCTGAGCATCTTAGGGGTGGAGAGCCCATCCCACAATGCGTGGAAAGATGCAGGGTTCCTTGCAAATAGGTTTGCAGTTGGTGTTTGGGCCCAGGGCTTTGTATTCCTGCTCCAAGGGATTCCCAGCACTGGCAGGCAGGGCTGGGGTGCTGGGCAGTTTTGGGAGTTGGGAAGGCTGGAAACAAGAGTTTGTTTCTGACATCTGGGACGGTGGGATCAGGTTTAGTTGTTTGGGTCATAAATCATGAGATGGGCTCTGAAAAACCAGTGGGGAAAATCAGCTTTCAGTGGAGATCTTCAGCTGAGACTTTGTTTTATGATGATGGAATCAGCCTAGACTGGTTTGGGCTGGGAGGGACCTTCAAGCCCACCCCTGCCATGGCCAGGGAGCCTTCCCAACCCCGGGGTGCTCCAAACCCCATCCAAGCTGACTGTGGGTAGCTCCAGGCATGGGGAATTGATCCACAGTCACTCAGGATATCGTAGCAGATTTTTTTTTTTCTATAAAAATGGAAGAGAAGCCTTAGGTTAAAGATAATTTTGGAGTAGAAACTCGAGCTGGGGAGAGCCGATAATTTATTTTTAGCAAGGCTGCCATCAGATTTACGTCCGTCACTGCCCAGAAAAGAGATTTGTGGTGGAGCTGCAGGAAAATTTATGAGGGAAAATCCTATGGTTTCAAATGTTACCCACTGGAAAAAACCGTGCACAGCAAAAAGAAATGTTTGTACAAAGCCTTTCTTCCTAAATTTATACAAATGAACGCAAGGAGCTCGCTGGGTTTTTCCCCTCTCGCATGGGGAACATGAGTAATAACCTCAGGAGCTGGAAGGGGAACAAGCAATTCCTGCTTGGAATAGCAGAGCAACGGGCAAGGAGTCAGAAATCAGGGAATCAGGGATGATGGTGGTGATGTTTGAATGTGGGAGGTTTGTGGGGCTGAACTGGGATGGAGGACACCAAAGTGGTACTGGCACAGCTGATTTATGGAGATTCACTGGAGAGAGCTCCCAGAATCCCCAGCTTTTCCTTCCAGGCAGGGATATTCCTCAGCAACAGTCAGTGTTGGATTTATTTTATGTTGAAGAAGTTGTTTGTGTGTGTGTTTGTTTGTTTGAAGATGTGTCCCTGAGGGATTCAAAGCCCTGTGGATGTGGCACTTGGGGACAAGGCCTACTGGTGGTCTTGGCAAGGCTGGGAATGGTTGGATTCCATGTTCTTGGAGGGCTTTCCCACCTGTTGTGGAATTTCCTTCCCCTTGTGAAGCTCATCCTGTTTCCCTGGACTTTTCCATGTCGCTCCAGCACCACAACTCTCCTTTTCCATCATTATTCCACCTGTTGGGATCACAGAACCCTGGAATGGTTTGGGTGGGAAGGGACCTTCCCAGCACTGGGGGATCACTTGGATTTGATGGTCTTGGAGGTCTTTTCCTTTGCTTTTGTCCCGTTTGGCTTTGTCCAGTGATTCTGTGATTCCAGCAAAACCTGCAGCGGGAAGGAGAACTCGGCGCGCGCCTCTCCCGCCTAACCCAGCCTTGGAATTTCCTTTTCCTTGCAGGTTTGACTTTGAGAGCCTGGAGAGCAGTGTGGAGAGCTCCATGGACAAGTCCAAGCCCTGGAGCCGCTCCATCGAGGACCTGCACAGGGGCAGCAACCTGCCCTCTCCCGTGGGGAACAGCGCGTCCCGCTCCGGCCGCCACTCCACGCTCCGGTACGGATCCTTGGGAATGCCACTGCGGGACAGCTCTTCCCTCCAGGGAATCCCTCCCTGCCCTCTCAGCCCAGTGGCATGGGAAGGAATGGTGGTTTGAGGTGGAAGGAGCCTCTCAGGGGCAGGATGAGCTTGAGGATGTGTTTCCTTGTGCCATTCCTCTTCTCCACAATGTCACTGAGCATTCCCATGGACCCAGCCAGGCTGGGGCTCCCATCCCGTGTCCTCTCTCTTCCAGCAGCACATTCCTTCTGTGCTGCCATGAATGGGACATTGGATTCTTTGGAAAGGCCACTTCCCTCCCCCAAACCTGCTGTCACCCTCTCACCATTCCACGCTTGACTCTCTCTTTCCTAATATTCCTTTTTTTTTAGTTTTATTTATGGAAAAGGCAGGATCACTTCCCCAGGTTGGTTGGCAGTCACCTCTTTTCCATTCCTTGGGTGTCCCACTCCAACCACCACCCTCAGCTCCCAGCACTGATACTCAGGATGCAGCTCAGAGTGCTGGATCCTTTGGGACTTCTTTTGGCTTTTATGGAGTTCTGCTCCATAATCCTGTGAGCATTGCAAAGTCCAAAACTGGAGTCACTTCCAGCCTTTCCTCCAGCAGGGGTGGTTCTGGTGTGCCAGGCACTGACCTTGGCCCTGGGGTCCATGTTGAGTGGCTCCAAACCTTGTACCTGGAAGATTTAATTCCCAGCCCTCAGGCAGCACAGAGGAGGAGAGTTCTGGGGAAGAAATCCAGCTGTGGAGTGCAGCAGGATCACCTGACCAGTTGATTTAGGGATTTCTTTTAGGGTTTTTGGTGTTCTTTGCTCCTGAATTGCTCTGCCAGGAGGTGCCGGTTCCGCTGTGTCCTCGGGAGGAGTGCTTGGGATTAGGAATGCCTAACTCAGGAATACCTTACATGTCTCTTACATTGTTTCTCTTCATCTCCTTCCACCTTTTTTCCCTTTCTCACATCTCCCTTTATTCCTCACCTGTCTGAATCTCCCTTTCAACGTCTCCTCCGTTCCCTTTCCCCGCTCGGACGCTCTTCCCCCATCTGTTCTCCCGCCCTTCCCGCTCTCCCACCGTTCCCCGTGCTCTCATCTCCTCTCACCCACCCTCAGACTGGTTTCTCTGCCCGACCACCTTGAGCTCAAACGCTGCCACAGCTGCTTGGCAGCCGACTGCCTCTGGAGCAGCTTCCCTTTGCGCTCCGCCGATGGCGCTGCCGCCCGGAAAATCCCGTAAGTCCCAGCGGGCACCGTCCCCTCAGGGCACCACGGAGCCCGGGGCCGGCCCTGCTGCCATGCCCTGGGAAATGTGCTGGCCACACGGGCTGGGACAGCCCCAGCCCCAGGAGAAGGGACCTGGGCTCAGCACGCGTGGTTGGCACATGACCGTTCCCAGCCTGGTTGGCTTCCGCAGAGCGGGATTCCCGCGGAGACAGGGAAACAGCTGGCATGGAAGCAAGAGCTGGCTGCTCCTTATCATGGTGCAAATAGTTGTGTTTGATAGCTGAACTTAGAGCTTTTAGCCCTTGTCCCTCTTGTTTCCCCTTTTTGTTATAAATAGAGGCTTTGCTCATACCCGAAACTGCCACGGAAATGGGACCTGACAGAATTTTCCAGCCAAAATTTTCCTCCTGCCTCCAGAGCCATCTTAGTGCTGGGGCAGCATTTTTGGATTGGGTTTTGGAGGGTTTTTTTCCCTTAAATCCGTGTTTTAAAATCTTAAATAAATTTTAAAATCTGTATTTTTAATAAAATACAGATTTTAAATAATTTAATAAAATAATTTTAGTCATTTAATAAAATACGGATTTAAAAATAATTTTTAAATTTTAAAATCTGTGTTTTTAATATCCTTTTAAATAGGAATTTTTTAAAAAGGTGTATCTTTTAAAAATATGTGGGTTTTTTAAAGATCTATTTTTAAAACGGTATTTTTTCAATAGCTAGGGATTCTGTGCATTAACAAAAACCTGAAAGATAAAGGTAGGTGAGAGGTTTTTAAGAAGGGAGGGGTTTTTTGCTATTATAATTTTTGAATTTTAATTTTTATGATTATAATATTGTTTATTATAATTTTTATGACTATAATATTGTCCGTGATAAATATACAATACACGTAAATATTGGTGAACTGAAGGAGAACCTTCTCCTCAGAACAAGGCAGGTGCTCAGCTGAGGAGGGGGAGCAGGGTGGTTTTTTTGGTCAAAACCAGGAGGTTCTGCCCCATCTCTGAGTGATAAATGAGATTTTTGGGATGTGTGGACACCCAAGGTGTGTGGGATTTCTTGAGGCGGTGGAAACTGTGCAGTGGGAGGAAGGAACCCCAGAACCCCAGCCTGGTTTGGGTTGGAAGAGTTTGGACTCATCACATCCCATGGGCAGGGACACCTCCCAGTCCCCCAGGCCGGGCCCAGCCAAGCTGGGCTGGAAGATGTGGAGGAAAAAGGAGAAGGCTGGGAAGATCTCACTGGGATAATGCAGAATCCAGGAGCTGGCCGGGGTGGGCAGAGCTGTGTCCGTGCTCCAGGACCTTCCCTCCCTGACTCCAGCCCCAGCTGCCTCCCTGCAGCTCCTCTCAGCAGTGCTGAAGCTGCCAATTCCCTGCTCCCTGTTTCCCTGGCAACTGAGAGGGGCTTTTTTTCCTTAAGAGGAGCCACAGGGATTTGGGAAACCAACACCAAAATGAGGGCAGGAGGATGAAAAAGGGGGAAGAACCTTGGGGGATTTCACTGCTGCTTTTTTGGGAGAGGGAGCTTTACTGAGAGCCAGACTCTGCTGTCAGATAAATATTAATGCAGGCTTTGCAGGGTCCCAGCCCATTAGAAATTCCCTTTCTTCTGAGAAAAATGTTGGAGTTTTCGTGTGGATTGAAGTGAGAAACTTCAGTTCTTCCTCTGGAATCTGTCGAGTCTGTGAGGAGAGAATGATCCAGCCATATCCAGAAATGGGCTTTGATAGTGGGGCTTAAATCTGACACGGTTTGGGGAGCTGCACTCACTGAATTTGGGCTTTGCCAGTGTCACTTGCACTGCTCAGGGGCCTGGGGGAGTCATCCTTTTGTCAGATGCTTCCTAATTTACCAGAACATCTTTGTGAGCAGCTCCAGGAGATCACAGAAACCCCAAACCTGCTGGGATGAGCCAAAACCTCCCTTTCTGAAGGAAATTTTTGCTGTCAGTTGATACAAACCCCACAGTTTCCAACCCACCACCAGCAAAAAAACTGCAGGGATGGAACCCAAAACCCACCCAGCCCTAATGAACTTCAGCTTCTCATCTCTGTGAGACCCACCCTGGGCTGCTCTCTGGGAGCCAGGGGAGAACAGGGTGATTTTTAGCAGCTAAAAGAGGTGAAAATGATGGGAGAAATCAGCTGTGATTTTTATTAAATTGGGCCATTCAAAGTCTGCACCACTGGAGTGGGCACATCCTGGAATTCCAGGAGGGTTTGGGATCTAATTCCAACCTTCCTCCCACCATCCCAGGCTGCTCCAGCCTGGCCTTGGGCACTGCCAGGGATCCAGGGGCAGCCCCAGCTGCTCTGGCAATCCCAGCCCAGGCAGGAATTCCCAATTCCCAATGTCCCATCCATCCCTGCCCTCTGGCACTGGGAGCTATTCCCTGGCTCCTGTCCCTCCATCCCTTGTCCCCAGTCCCTCTCCAGCTCTCCTGGAGCCCCTTCAGGCCCTGCCAGGGGCTCTGAGCTCTGCCTGGAGCCTTCCCTTCTCCAGGGGAGCATTCCCAGCTCTCCCAGCCTGGCTCCAGAGGGGCTCCAGCCCTGCAGCAGCTCCATGGCCCTGGAGTATAAAAAAACGATGGAATTATTCTTTAACAGAAACATTTTTCTGTCAGATCTGGGTGAGATAACGAACCCCAAACTCTGTATTCCAGTCCAGGACCAGCCCTGGCTCTGCTGGCTGTTGGTTTTCCCCATGATGCTGTTGAAATCCTGTTGAAATCCTCATCCTCCTCATCCCAAAGCTCTGGAGCAGCTCCCTCCCCCCTTTGCAGACCCTTCCCCTCTGCAGGGGCTTCCACAGGCTCAGCTTTGAGCTCCTGCTCTTGTGCAGGGGAGAGGTTTTGTAGCTCCCCTTGCGAGGAGGGGCCCTGGAAATGAAAGAGGAACCATCTGACTTTAATTAGCAGCATAAATATCCTGGGGGTGACATCATCTGGGACCTGCAGCAGACAGGAAATCAAACCCAACCAGTGCTCCAGCTGCTGGGCCAAGCCTTGGGGAGCCAGCAGTGAGGGAGAAGCAGGAGGAGCCCGGCCACCATCCACCCTTTCCCTGGCTGGAGGAGCACAGGGGGAGGTGTCGGAGCTGCCCCACCTTGGGGAGCAAACCAAACCCTCAGGGAGCCTTGGGATGGCTGCACACACAGGGAAAGGCATCCTGAGCTGGAATTCCGGGGGCAGAGCCACGTGCTGGGGGTCCTGTACCAAAAATCCTCGTTGGGGCTTGGTTCTGGTGGCTCTGGGAAGGAGCCACCTCTGCTGAGGGGATGGGCTGGGGGGCCAGGGCAGAATTCCCTGTGTCCTGGGGGCCTGGCTCAGCACAGGAGCTCTCAGGGGATGTTCCATGGTCCCACCTGGATGTGCCCTGTGCCCAGGGGAGGGGGCTGGGTGGTGCCAGGCTGGGTGCCCTGGCTGATGCTGGGCAGTGGGACAGGGGATGCAGGAAATTCCACCTGCACAGGAGCAGAACTTCCCCAGGGGCTGCCCAAGCCCTGGGTGGAGTCTCCTCCCTGGGGGTGTTCCAGAATCATCTGGAATGAGCCCATCCCATCCCACCCTGCCATGGCAGGGACATCTTCCCCATCCCAGGGTGCCAGCCTGGCCTTGGGCACTGCCAGGGATCCAGGGCAGCCCCAGCTGCTCTGGCAATCCCAGCCCAGCCAGGAATTCCCAATTCCCAATGTCCCATCCATGCCTGCCCTCTGGCACTGGGAGCCATTCCCTGGCTCCTGTCCCTCCATCCCTTGTCCCCAGTCCCTCTCCAGCTCTCCTGGAGCCCCTTCAGGCCCTGCCAGGGGCTCTGAGCTCTGCCTGGAGCCTTCCCTTCTCCAGGGGAACATTCCCAGCTCTCCCAGTTTGGCTCTCCTGGAGCCCCTTCGGGCACTGGAATGTGCTGGAAGCTCTCCCTGGCTCCAGGGGAACATTCCCAGCTCTCCCAGTTTGGCCTGGAAAGCCACCCAGGTATGGAGAGCTTTAGGAGGGGCATCTCAGCTTGGGAAGGTTCCATCCAAGTGGTTGGATGCAGGCAGATCAGACCCAGTGCTGGACATGCTGGAGTGTCCTTGCTTCCCAATCCTGTTTTTCCAAGCACCTGGAAGTACTAAATCTGGGTTTATGGTCATATTTAGTGTTTAAGGACACTTCTCCCCATTTCTCAGAGCCAACAGAAGTGGTGGATGCTTCAATTCTGAAATTCAGGGATTCACCAGGCACTGAGGAAAATTAATTATTTTTCTTCCAACAGTGGCATGATAAAAATCTCATTAATCTGATTTAAAATGTATGGAAAATAATTCTGCAGCCCTTCATAATTTAAATCTGAGATAAACCAGTGTAGGAACTGTCTCTGTGGGACTAAAAATACTTCAAAACCTTTTTTTGGTTTTTTTTTTCACTGTGTTTTTCACATTTGCTGGGGTGAATGTGTGGGATTGGCAGGTCTGGGGTGTCCAGGCTGCCCTGGAGGTGCTTCCACACTTCCCAGTTCAGATTCCCAGTTTGGGGTCCCTCAGCTCCGGCTGCGACTGGGGAAGGGACATTTGGGACAGGAGGGCACAGAGCTGATCCAGGGGGATGTGGGACAGCCCTGGCAGCCCCATTCCCACCAGAGCATCCCAAATATCCAGGTGCAGGAGCAGAGCTTGGGCTCAGCAGCCTCCTCCTGGGCTGCTCCCAAAATTCAGCTCCAGTGCTCCAACCCCTCACACTAAAAACTAAATATGGTAGAACTAAACTCCTTTATAATAATGTATTATTTTATAACTTATAATTTCTTTTCTAATTATTTTAATTTATATTCAATAGTAAATGCTTATAATTTGATATATTTATATTATTTAATCTACTTATTAGATGTACTTTATACATTAGTTAATATGGAGTGCTGATCCCAAACTGGGTCACGTTTCCCAAAATCCTGCAGTGCCCTGAGCTGATGGATTCATTCATATTTATGGATAGAAAAAAAAAAAAAAAGAAAAAACTCCTTTGACAGAATCCTGCTTTGGATTTGGGGATTCCTTTCATCTGGGCTTGGAAAGAGAAGCCCAGGGGAGGAATTGTGGGAAGCTGGGAATTGTGGGCAGGGTGGGCACAGGAGCACCCAGCCCTGATGTGGGACTTTGGTTTGTGCATTTAGAAAGGGGGAATTTGCTGGGATGGGCCAGGAAGTCACAATAAACCGGTGTGGTATTCCCAGCTCCTGCTTTTATTGTGGATTTAAACCAGGAATTTGCAGGGATGATCCAAGAGGTGTAAAAACCTGGTGTGGTATTCCCTGTTCCTGCTTTTTTGTGGATTTAAACAGGCAATTTTCAGGGATGAGCCAGGAAGTCACAAAAAGTGCTGTGGTATTCCCTGTTCCTGCTTTTATTACGGATTTAAACAGGAAATTTTCAGGGATGAAGCAGGGAGTTACAATACACCAGTGTGGTATTCCCTGTTCCTGCTTTTATCATGGATTTAAACCAGGAATTTTCAGGGATGAACTGGGAAGTCACAATAAACTGCTGTGGTATTGCCTGTTCCTGCTTTTATCATGGATTTAAATCAGGAATTTGCAGGGATGAGCCAGGGAGTCACAATAAACCAGTGTGGTATTCCCTGTTCCTGCTTTTATTGTGGATTTAAACAGGGAATTTTCAGGGATGGGCAAGGAAGTCACAATAAACCAGTGTGGTATTCCCTGTTCCTGCTTTATCATGGATTTAAACAGAGAATTTGCAGGGATGACCCAGAGGGTCACAAAAACTCCTGTGGTAGTCCCTGTTCCTGCTTTTATTGTGGATTTAAACCAGGAATTTTCAGGGATGAATTGGCAGGGATAAGCCAAAAAGTATGAAAAACTGGTGTGGCATTCCCTGTTCCTGTTTTTATTGTGGATTTAAACAGGGAATTTTCAGGGATGAACTGGGAAGTCACAATAAACTGCTGTGGTATTGCCTGTTCCCGCTTTTATCATGGATTTAAATCAGGAATTTTCAGGGATGAGGCAGGGAGTCACAATACACCAGTGTGATATTCCCTGTACCTGCTTTATCATGGATTTTCAGGGGTGGTCAGGGAGTCACAACAAACCAGTGTGGTATTCCCTGTTCCTGCTTTTATCATGGATTTAAACCAAGGAATTTGCAGGGATGAGGCAGGAAGTCACAATAAACCAGTGTGATATTTCCCATCCATGCCTTTTTTGTGGATTTCAGCAGGGAATTTTCAGGGATGAACTGGGAAGAAGTATGAAAAACTGGTGTGGTATTGTGTTCCCTGTTCCTGCTTTTATCATGGATTTAAACCAGGAATTTGCAGGCATGAGCCAGAGAGTCACAAAATCTGTTGTGGTATTCCCTGTCCTTACCTTTTTGGTGGATTTAACCCTGGGATTTTCAGGGATGAGCCAAGGAGTGTAAGAAACTGGTGTGGTATTCCCTGTCCTTACATTTTTGGTGGATTTAACCCTGGGATTTTCAGGGATGAGCCAAGGAGTATAAGAAACTGGTGTGGCATTCCCTGTCCTTACCTTTTTGGTGGATTTAACCCTGGGATTTTCAGGGATGAGCCAAGGAGTATAAAAACTGGTGTGGTATTGTGTTCCGTCTCCCTGCTTTTATTATGGACTTAAACCAGGAATTTTCAGGGATGGGCAAGGAAGTCACAACATACCAGTGTGGCATTCCTTGTCCCAGTTTTGTTGGGAATGGTCCCTGTCACCTGTGCTGGCAGGAAGGGCCGAGGTGCAGCTCCTGCTTGTCCCCTGTAGAACCCTGCGTGCCCAGCCCCCGGAGGGCTGTCCCTGTCCCTTTTGCTGCCCTTTCCCAGGAAATCCCCGGGACTGATGGGCAGTGGGGTGGTGTTTTGCAGGTACAACACGCTGCCCAGCCGCAGGACGCTGAAGAACTCGCGGCTGGTGAGCAAGAAGGACGATGTGCACGTGTGCATCATGTGCCTCAGGGCCATCATGAACTACCAGGTCAGCCTGGAGCTCTCTGGGCACGGGCAAGGCTGGGGGTGCTATGGGGAAATCCATGGAAACGCTGGAATTCCCACCAAATGGGAAGGAATGGGATGCAGTGATGGGATTTAGGGATTTAGGGATTTAGGGAACGGGCAATAAGAGGCTGGATGTGTTGGGCCAGCTCCTGTTTGTTAGATGTGCAGCTAATTAGGTTGTGATTAGTCTGGAGTTTAGTATAATGTTATAAATAAAATTATGTATTATTATTTTATATAAATAGAGAATAACATAACAATATAAATATAAATATAAATATAAATATAAATATAAATATAAATATAAATGAAATATATAAATATAAATATAAATATAAATATAAATATAAAATATTTCAATATTTAACTTGTATTTATATTAATTTTATATTTATATAACATATAAATATAAAATTAATATAAATACAAGTTAAATTAAGAATATAAATATAAATATAAATATAAATATAAAACTAATATAAATATAAAATCGATATAAATATAAATTGATATTATAAATAATAAATTACTACTTTATAGCAATCTAAAATATCTATAAAATATCTGTATAATATAAATAATATAATAATATAATATAAAAGAATAGAATATAAATAATGACTATTTATATTATTAATTATTAATTATATATTAATAATTGATTATAATTAATGATTATTCACTATATATTATTGTTTTATAATAATAAAAATATATATAAAAATAATAATGTACAGTTATGTTAAAATAATTATAAAATAATTGTATCTATTATATGTAATATATTCTATATTACAATATATATTGATAATAATTATAATTATTATAATAAAATAATATTAACTCTTAATATTTACTATTTAAATAATAATTATAGATGCAATAAACAATATATTAACTAATATATAAAATACATATTAAGTATATTAAATAATGCAAATATATTAAATAACATATTTACTATTTAATATTAATTAAAGTAATAAAATACCTACAAAATGCATTATAAGCTATAAAATAATATATTAATTTAAAGGAATTTAGTTATATTTTATGTATCTATTAGTCTGGAGTAGTGTAGGAGCCTCTCAGGGACCCTTTTTGTTGCTGAAATGGCCAAACCCAGCACTTCCAATGCTGCTGATGGGAGGGAATTGTAAACTCGTGGAATTGTAAAATCATGGAGTTGTGAACTCATGGAATTGAAAACTCATGGAATTGTAAAATCCTGGAATACCCAGAGCAGGAAGCTGTGGTGGACGGTGGGAGAATGAAATATTCTGATTTTAAATTCCACGCGGTTTCGCTTGGCTTGAAGCACTGGGAGGGGCTGTCAGGGAGGTGGGGTTGGTGGGGTTGGTGGGATTGGTGGGATTGGTGGGATTGGTGGGATTTGGGGCCAGGCTGAGGCTGGTGGGATTGGTGGGAGTGGTGGGGTTTGGGGCCAGGCTGAGGCAGGTGGGGTTGGTGGGGTAGGTGGGATTTGGGGCCAGGCTGAGGCTGGATTGTCCCTTCTGTTCCCAGTATGGATTCAACATGGTGATGTCCCACCCGCACGCCGTTAATGAGATTGCACTGAGCCTGAACAACAAGAACCCCAGGTAGGCTCCTCTGGCTCCTAGGGCTGAAGCAGCAGGTGAGTAAAGAGGGCTTGGGAAGGGCTTCCAGAGGGGGATCTGGAGCAGGAGCCAGGCCTTGCCCTGGATCAGATGGGATCTGGAACAGTGCAGATAAACCAGCAGTGGGTGTCTGATCCCAGTGCTTCCAGAAGCTGCTGCTTTTCCAGATTTAATTATGGCTTCAGGCTGAAGGAGGCTGGGTTTAGGTGGGACATTGGGAATTCCTGGCTGGGCTGGGATTGCCAGAGCAGCTGGGGCTGCCCCTGGATCCCTGGCAGGGCCCAAGGCCAGGCTGGAGCAGCCTGGGGCAGTGAAGGTGTCCCTGGCATGGCAGGGCTGGCACTGGATCATCTTTAAGCTCCTTCCCACCCAAACCATTCTGGAATTCTGGGATTCAGCTGAAATTTGGCTGCTGGAGCCCTTCTGCTCTGTTGCAGTGCAGGGAAGCCCCCGTGGCAATGAGCAGCTTCATGGAGGGTTTTCCTGAAGAGAGGGAAAATCTTCTTTAGGAATTGTTATCCAAGATCCTTAGCTTGGAATTTCTCTGGGAGAGGGTTTCACCTCTGGGTTGGGTTGCAGGAATGGCTGCTGTGACTCCTCAGTGCTGGAGATTCCATGTCCCCCCTCTCCCACACATCCCTGTGATCCCTCCTCCAGCAGATCCTGGAGTTCTGAGCCTTGGCAGGTCAGCCCAGTCCAGCTGTGACTCAGAGGTGTTTCCAAGGAAAGGTGAAACAGGGGATGAGCTGATAGCCTCACTGGGTGTGTATTCCCAGGGCTGAGGCTGGGAGCTGGAATCCTGTCCTGAGGGAAGCAGCTTCTTCCTTTTTTCTTTTATTGAGCCCCAAGTCAGCAAGCCAAGAATAAATGGGAAGTTGATTGTTTTTATATTTTTTAAAATAATTTTTGTCATAATTTTTAATAATTGTTTTTTAGCATAATTTTTAGCATAATTTTTATAATTTTCCAGTGCCTGGAAATCAGAGGAGAGCCCAAGCTTTCACTTTTGGAAGAAGGGGGTTATTTTGATTTTGGTGGATAAAAAACCTGCTGTGAAATGTGACTGGAATAATCTGAGGAGAAACCCCTGCTCACATCCCAGGCTGGGTTTGTTTCAGCCCTGGGGGAGCCGTGTGAGAGCCCTGAGCGAGGTTTGGGAGCTCAGGGCTGGCTGGGATGTGCCCAGAGCTGTAATTCCAGCAGTTGTGTGGTGAGCACGATTCCCAGCAGCAGCTCCAGGGAATGGTGCTCACCCCAGAGGTGTGGGCAGCACCCCAGGGATCTCCATCCCCTCCCCACGCAGGGAACAGTGCAGCAAATCCCCACCACAGCTCCTTGAAAAACCCTGCAGGTTCTTCCTGTGCCAGGAGGAAAATAAAAACAACCAACCCTCGAGGAGGCAGAATTGAACATTCCATTTAAAATTTCCTAGGGAAGTGACCATTTTTTCTGGTTTCCAAAGATAACCCTGACCCTTTGAGAGCCCACAAGGTATTTCTTGTTCTGTAACATCTGCTTTGAGTCGCTGCTTGAGCATGGGACTAATTTTTTTCTGTGTGTGCATGGTTTGCCTCTGCTCAGAGCTCAGCTGCCCAGAAAGGCTTTTGTTTTCCAGGAATCCTGGAAGGAAATACTGTGGATGGTTTCCATGAGGGTTACACAGAGTTTGCTGCATGTTTTTCCCTCCGTGATCTCCTTTTCTCTCTGCTTCACTGCTGAAAATCAGCTCAAATTCCTGATTTTTCAGGAGGAGGACATGCTCCAACAGCCTGCGGTGAATTGTGTGTGTGTGGGGGGCTATAAATACAAATTATCACAGAGAATAATTCAGATTTGTGTCAGGGAAACAGCAGATTGGAGTTTAAAGCTCTCCCATTCAGAGCTGGGCTTCAAGGAAGGCGGCTGGGGGTGCAGAGCTGCTCCTCCAGGTGTGTGCAGGGCATTCCCTGGCAGCAGCAGCAGCTCTCAAACACTGCCCTGCCTTTGCCACAGTCCCACCAGTGCCTTCTGCTTGAGTTTTCAGCTTGGGATTTCATTCCCTGCATGGTTTGAGAAGCTTTGAAAAGGGGGGAGCTGCATGGCCCCAGGAGAGGCAAAGCTCCCTGTGCACCCTGCAGGATCCATTCCAGGGGTTAAACACACACAGGGTGAGACCAAGGGTTAAACACACACACAGAGGCTGCAGGATCCACTGCAGGGTTAAACACACACAGGGTGAGGCTGCAGGATCCATTCCAGGGTTAAACACACACAGAGAGGCTGCAGGATCCATTCCAGGGGTTAAACACACACAGGGTGAGGCTGCAGGATCCATTTCAGGTCAAACACACCCAGAGAGGCTGCAGGATCCATTCCAGGGTTAAACACACCCAGAGAGGCTGCAGGATCCACTGCAGGGTTAAACACACACAGAGAGGCTGCAGGATCCATTCCAGGGTTAAACACACACAGGGTGAGGCTGCAGGATCCATTCCCAGGGGTTAAACACACCCAGAGAGGCTGCAGGATCCATTCCCAGGGTTAAACACACACAGGGTGAGGCTGCAGGATCCATTCCAGGGTTACACACACACACAGAGGCTGCAGGATCCATTCCCTGGGGTTAAACACACCCAGAGAGGCTGCAGGATCCACTGCAGGGTTAAACACACACACAGAGAGGCTGCAGGATCCATTCCCAGGGGTTAAACACACCCAGAGAGGCTGCAGGATCCATTCCAGGGTTAAACACACAGAGAGGCTGCAGGATCCATTCCAGGGTTAAACACACACACAGGGTGAGGCTGCAGGATCCATTCCCAGGGGTCAAACACAGCCCTGGGGTGAGGCTGCAGGATCCATTTCAAGTTAAACACACACAGGGTGAGGCTGCAGGATCCATTTCAGGTCCAACACAGCCCTGGGGTGAGGCTGCAGCTCCCTGCCGTCCCCCTCAGGCTCAGCTGCTGTCCCTGAGGTGTCCCTGTGCTGTCTCCACAGGACCAAGGCGCTGGTGCTGGAGCTCCTGGCCGCCGTGTGCCTGGTCCGGGGGGGACACGAGATCATCCTCTCTGCCTTCGACAACTTCAAGGAGGTTGGTGCAGCTGCCCCAGCAAACCTGGGGGCTCCCATTTCCCTTGGGCTTGGCTGGAGCCTCCTCATCCAGCCAAATTCCCTGCAGGTTTCCCCTGGAGCCAGCCCGGGCTCCGCTCCATGGCTCCCATGTTCATGCAAAGGAGCTGCAATTCCAATTCCTGCACCTTTTATTGCAGCACCTCCCGGGGTGGGCACACTGCTGGAATGGGATGTCCCAGCTGAGCTTATCCCAGCCTCATCTCAAATAATAAACACCTGCAATGAATAATAAATAATAATTATTTATTATTAACTTAATAATATTAAGTAACAGAAGTATTAATTAATATAATTAGTATAAGTAATTTAAGTAATATAAGCAAATAATAATATAATTAATAATATAAATATATCATTAATAATATAAATATATTATTATAAATATATTATTATAAATATATTATTATATTATTAATAATATAAATATATTATTAATAATACACATATATTATTAATTATAATTATTAATAATATAGAATAATTATAATGTTATATATAGTAAAAATACGTAATTAATATATAATGGTTATATTTATTAATATAGAATAAATCAATTATAAATTAATTATAAATAAATTAATCATAAAATAATTATAATTAATCAATATATCCATAATACATAATATTAAGTAATATAAGTATCAATTATTAACTTAATTAACATATAATGTATATATATAATTTATATATTTAATTTATCAAATAATAAAAAACTACAACAAAATAAACACTCCTCAACACAGAACAACAACCCAAACATCTTAAAAAAAACAATTCAAAAAACTTCTGAAAACAACAAATCAAAAACTCAAAAAAAACATCACAACTCTCCATGTAACCCCTCAACAAAATAATTCCACAAAAATAGTAACAGCAAAACTCACCAAAAGAACGTATTTCAAATATTAAAAATTTAAACATATAACAAAATACTACCCAAAATCTACAGAAAATGCACAAACACCAAATTGTTACCCAAAATACAAAAAAATAAACCCCACTATACAAATCACTACTATTCCAAATATAAAATAAATAAAAACCTTTTACCATAAAAGGTGTTTTCCAACAAGTGAAACCACCATAGAAAAATGCAAGTATTAATAATAATTCAACTACTGAAATAATTCAAATTACTGGACTAATATTGTCCATCGTTTCCATGCTTATGCAAAGGAGCTGTAATTCCAGCAATTCCAGCACCTCTTATTCCAGCAGGGCAGCAAACTGGAATGGGATATCCCAGCTGAGCTGGAAAATTCCCAGTTAACTGGAAACAGTAATAATTCAAACGCTGCTGGAATGGGATATCCCAGCTGAGCTCCCTCAGCTTTCCCAGCCCTTTGTCCTGGTGTCCATGGATCTGGGAGAATGAAACTCCATGGTTTAATCCACGTTCCCTGGGGTTGGTGTTGCAGGAGGAGCAGAATTGCAGGAGAGCTCTGGGACAGCTTTGGGAGGCTCCAGGTGCTGGGAGCTCCCCTGAAATCCAGAATCTCTGAGAGCTCTGTGGGATCCAGGCTGGGATCGGAGTGGGACAGGGATCCAGGATTATTCCCTGTGCAGGGAACACTTCCCAGCACTGGCTCTCACCCACAGAACTGCTGTGTTGGTTTATACGAAAATATTCCAATTATCAAGTTTGGGAGGGGAGGGTGTGCTCGTGGCATTTCTGGGTGGGAAATCAGCTGGAATTTCAAATAAACCCAGGATTCAGGTGCTTTGGGGAAAAAAACCCAGAACTGAGGAGCTTTTCTGAAGGTGGCCCATGACTTTGGAGAACCCAAAGTGTTTTGCTCCAGGCCATGTAGGAATGCCAAGAAAATAAATTGGGATTCAGCTCATCCAGACAGCTTTTGGGAAGGTCACTCTGGAATTCTGATTGTTGCACTGATTTATTTTCACTCCTCCTTCAGCCAGGGATATTTTTCTCCCTTTTTTCCCCTCCCTGTCATTTGGGTTTCTCCCTAATTACAGAGAAAAGTCAGCTCTGGGCTGTGGCACAGCCTGGTGCAACTCTGCTCCTTCCACTCATGGCTGAGATCCAATTTTTAAGGAGAAAAGAGATAAAAAGAGTTCTTTTGTAATTACAAAGGCACAAGGATGGTGCCCGGCTCCTCAGCCCCACACGTGGAATTATTTGTGACATTTCAACGAGGGGAAACCTGGCTGGAGAGGGTGTGAGCAGACAGACAGGGCGTGTTTGGGGGTCCCTTTGGGGCTGACCCAGGTGTGGTGCTTTGTTTTCAGGTGTGTGGGGAGAAGCAGCGCTTTGAGAAGCTCATGGAGCATTTCCGGAACGAGGACAACAACATCGACTTCATGGTGAGTGCATTTCCCACAAACTCCTGCTTTTTCCAGCATTTCCCTTCCCTTGGTCCTTCTGCTGCCTCAGGCACAGCTGCAGCAGCAGGGAGGGTGTTGCTTCCAGGGCTGATGGCAAAAATCTCCCAGATCTGGGGGTTTAAGGCCTTTGCTGGAGTGGGAGAAACCAAAATCCTGATTTAATCAGGAAAAGCCTCCCTTGAATTCCTGCTCTGCGCTTGGATCTGATGTGAGTCCATTCTGAGCAGGATTTCCCACCCCAGCACTGGAATTCTGAGTCTCTGTTGCACTTTGTACCAATTTAGTGCTGAGCTTTGTGTACAGGACCTTTTTCTGCCAAAAATCAGGTGTTAGAGCAGCAGTGAGGTGATCCCTGCAGGCTCCAGGAATGTTTCCAGCATGGGATCACAGCCCTGAGGGCCAGCAGGTTAAAAATGAGGTGCTGTGAGGGAGGAAGGCTGGCAATTCCTTGGATTTAAAAAGAAAAGGAGGAAATTACATGATTCTTGCATTTTCCATCAAGGCACCAGAGTCTCAGATTTATCCCATCCCTTTTTCCTCTGGGCCCTGGAACAGATCCCAGGGAAGGATCCCACTGGCCAAATCCCAGTGCCAAACTGGTGATCCAGGGGGTGCCTTCAGTTCCTCCTTCCCACCAAATGACCTGGAGATGTGGAGTCTCCTGGAGGCTGTTCCTGCAGGAAAATCAGATTGCTTCAGTCCTCAAGTTCCTCCTGGAAATCTGGGAGGGATCCTGGTGGATGTTGGGAAGCTGCTGCTGCTGCTGCAGTGCTGCTCACAGGATGGGGGTTTATCCATGAGGAACCCAGCAAGGATGAGGGAAATTCCATCCTGGAGCAGCTCCAGGGGTGGCAGAGGGGATCCTGAGAGACCCCTGGGCACAGCAGGGTGTGCCAAGGAAAGGATGGATTTTTGGGACTTGTACCCCATTTCCTGCCACTCCACAGGAGATTTCCCCACATCCCATAGCCTGGGGAGCCTTTGCCTTGCCCTGGCTGGCTTGGAATGTGTGTGGGTGCCAATTCCTGGGATCTGCTCCTTGTTCAGCTTGGGAAATGTGCTTTGGGCACCCAACAGAGGTGTTCTTGTGCAAGTCCCCTTTCCTAAACTGAGGCTTCCAGGCCCAGAGTAATCTCACTTTTACAAGCCCAGATTAATCTCACTTTTCCAGCTGTTGAAAACCAGGCCCAGATGAATCTCCCTTTTCCAGGCTGTTTAGAACCAGGCCCAGATGAATCTCCCTTTTCCAGGCTGTTTCAACCCAAGCCCAGATGAATCTCCCTTTTCCAGACTGTTTAGAACCAGGCCCAGATGAATCTCCCTTTTCCAGGCTGTTTAGAACCAGGCCCAGATGAATCTCCCTTTTCCAGGCTGTTTAGAACCAGGCCCAGATGAATCTCCCTTTTCCAGGCTGTTTAAACCCATCCCAGATGAATCTCCCTTTTCCAGGCTGTTTAGAACCAGGCCCAGATGAATCTCCCTTTTCCAGGCTGTTTAAACCCATCCCAGATGAATCTCCCTTTTCCAGGCTGTTTCAACCCAGCCCAGATGAATCTCCCTTTTCCAGGCTGTTTAAACCCATCCCAGATGAATCTCCCTTTTCCAGGCTGTTTAGAACCAGGCCCAGATGAATCTCCCTTTTCCAGGCTGTTTAGAACCAGGCCCAGATGAATCTCTCTTTTCCAGACTGTTTAGAACCAGGCCCAGATGAATCTCCCTTTTCCAGGCTGTTTAAACCCAGCCCAGATGAATCTCTCTTTTCCAGGCTGTTTAGAACCAGGCCCAGATGAATCTCCCTTTTCCAGGCTGTTTAGAACCAGGCCCAGATGAATCTCCCTTTTCCAGGCTGTTTAGAACCAGGCCCAGATGAATCTCCCTTTTCCAGGCTGTTTAGACCCAGGACTGGTTTTTCAGAGCCTGGAGCCTACCCTGGCCTGGGCAGCATTCCTGCTCTGGGGAGGTGACTGTGCAGACATGATTTAATTCCTGGAATGCTCATTCCCCTTTATCCCAGCAGCCCAGGACTCCCTGAGCCCAGCCTGGGCTGGGAATGGAGCAGCTCAGGGAGCAGCTGATGGATTTCCCTGGGAGGGGCACAGGGAATGTGCTGGTGGCTGTGCCCAGCCTGGGGAGCCTGCCCAGATCCTGCTCCTGGGATCCTGCCCAGTGCTGGTCCCCCAGATCCCATTCCAGCTGTTCCTGGGGATACCTGGGGTGGGGATTTGTGGAGGAATTTTGAATAAGTTTGAGACATGATTTCTGAGTTGCTTTAGATTATGCAATTTATTTTTCTTCTGCATAAGTAAGAAAGGTGGGTTCTATTCACATCTTCACCACACAGCTCAGAAGGTCACAAAACCTCTTAATTATAGGAACTTTTAAAGACTTATTAACCAATAAAACATTACTGACAAAGATATTTATATTTTTAACTTAATCTTTAAATGTTTCATCTCATGAACTCACGTTATAGTGTAAACTTTCTTAATCATATTATAACATACAAACCTACAGTGATATATCCTAAACTTCTTATTTACCTTTGTTACTACTTTTCTTTTTTCTGCATCTTAAACTCTAAAACTCTAAAATTTATTATTTTTAACTTAACATGTTAACAACTTTAAGCTATAAATTTACATTCTTATTCTATCACTTAAGTTTAGAAACCTTTTCCAAGGATCAAATCATGTATTTGTTTCTCAGATAAAATCCTGCATTTACTTCTCAGATCAAATCCTATATTTGATTCTGAGCTTTGGCTTACAAGGCTGAGGTTCTGAGGGTTGCCTCCATTTCCATTTCCCCCCCTGGTGTCCCTGCAGGTGGCCTGCATGCAGTTCATCAACATCGTGGTGCACTCCGTGGAGGACATGAACTTCCGAGTGCACCTGCAGTACAAGTTCACCAAGCTGGGCCTGGACGAGTACCTGGACGTGAGTCTGGAGCTGCTCCCACTCCCAGACCCCCCTTTCCCACAGCCTCTGGGCTGTCCCCCAGCTGCAGGGAATGGCTGCAGCCAGCTGGAATTACAGCCTGGAGCTAAATCTGGAGCCTGATCACAAAGGGAGGATGAACCACAGCCACCCTCGCCCTGCCACGTCCCCACGGGGCTCCCTCCTTCTCCAGGCTGGAGAAGTCTCCTGTGGGATTCTCTGACAGCCACGAGTCCTCTGCTGTCTGTCTGTCTGTCAGCTGCTTCTTTGTTTCCCCTTCTCTGTTCTCCATGGGATCCCAGAATCTTTTGGGTTGGAAGGGACCTGAAAGAGTTTCTCAATCCCCCCCTGCCTTGGGCAGGGACTCTTCCACTGTCCCAGGCTGCTCCAAGCCCCTCCAGCCTGGCCCTGGGCACTGCCAGGGATTGGGGCAGCCACAGCCTCTCCAGGCAGCATTTTCTCCCTGTCCTTGGGAGCACATCCATGGAAACCCTGCTGCTGTTGGCATGGGAATGACCTGTCCCTGCAGATCCCTGCTCAGGGTCCACCAGGAGAGGGATTTGGGGTCTGTGGGATGTGTTCAGACAGGGCTGCACTGGGCCATGGGTGTGCTTGGGAGCCCATGGGGACCAGGCAGAGCCTTTCCCAGCAACCACAGAGGAAATCATGGGGTGGTTTGGGCTGGAAAGGACCCTAAAGCTCCCATTCCACGGGCAGGGAAGCTGTAATGTCCCCTGCAGGAACAGAGGACAAGACCCTGCCTGATGAACTGGGGCTGTTTGGGGTCCAGAGGGTTCCCCTGGGTGGTGGAGGTGCCCTGAGCTGCCCTGTCCCCCAGCCCTGCGCCAGGGCCCGGTGTCACCGGTGTCCCCTGTGTCCCCTGTGTGCCCTGGGCCCTGCAGAAGCTGAAGCACACGGAGAGTGACAAGCTGCAGGTGCAGATCCAGGCCTACCTGGACAACGTGTTCGACGTGGGGGCTCTGCTGGAGGACGCCGAGACCAAGAACGCGGCCCTGGAGAGGGTGGAGGAGCTGGAAGAAAACCTGTCCCACGTGAGTGGCCCGAGGGTTTGACATTTACAGCGCTTTTAACATGAAGATACCTTAAAACTGACAACACTTCTGGGCTGGCCTGGCCCAGTGTGCGGGGAGGCTCACTGGGAAAAGGCCTTGGCATGGCTGGGCCTCTGAACTGGGAAAGAACCAGGCACTGGCTGTGCTTCCAGCAGGGTTCACCTGGCACAGGTGTAGGAGCTGGGAGAGCTGGTTTCCATGCAAAACTCCAACTCCTCAGCAGAGCAGGCCCAAAATAGGGGAAAACATCCTGGCTGTGCTTTAAACTCAGGAGGGAAAGGGCTGGAAAATCCTCTTGAGTAGATGCTCAGGGTTTGCTGTCCCAAACCTTGGGGTCAGTTCCTTTAGGCTGGAAGACATGGCTTTTGGAGAATAATTTAAAAAAAGGGGGTTTTCCATACTTTAAAACTGAGAAAAGGCTTTTCCTTGTCTCAGCACCCCTGTATTCCCATCACCTGGAATAAATATTGTTCTTAACTCGCCCCTCTGAGGTGTTGCAGGAGCCAGGGAATGGTTTGGGTTGGCAGGGACATTAAAACCCATCCAGTTCAACCTTCCACCATCCCAGGTTGCTCCAAGCCCATTCCAACTTGATGTCTCCTATCTCAGGCAGGAATCTGTTCCCTTTCCAAGGAAAGGCTTCAGGGTTTCCTGCAATAACAATAAGTTATCCATTTATCCAAGATGGATACCTCTTACCTCTTATTTTGATGGATAAACCCCGAGTTTTCCAGTTCTTTAATCCATTTCTCTTTTGCTGGATAGTTATCTGAAAAACTCCAGGATACAGAGAATGAAGCCATGGCCAAAATTGTGGAACTGGAAAAGCAGCTGATGCAAAGGAACAAAGAACTGGATGTGATCAGGGTGAGTGGGTTCCACAGGGAAGCCCTGGGTGGATTCAGGATGCAAGGAGTGGGGACATGGATCTGGGGCAGGGGAATTCTCTTGGCTTCCCAATATTGAACCTGGGGCAGATTGAAGGTGGAATTGTTTGTGTGTGCACCCAAAGCATGGATGGAAATCCCTTTGGGTGTGCCAGGAGTCACTGAGTGAGGGGGACACATCTCATTCCCCAGCTCTGGTGCATTCCAGGTGGGAGTTTTGGACCTGTGGAGGTTCCAAAGGATGGGAGAATCCAGAATTTCTCTGGGGGGTGCTGCCCTGGGCACATACAGTGCAATCCCTTCTCTAGATCAGGCTGTTCTGATGCTGCCCTTGGGATTCTGAATGCACATTCCCTGCTCCTGTGTCATTCCAGGAGATCTACAAGGATGCCAACAGCCAGGTTCACACCCTGAGGAAGATGGTGAAGGAGAAGGAGGAAGCCATCCAGCGCCAGTCCACGCTGGAGAAGAAGATCCACGAGCTGGAGAAGCAGGGAACCATCAAGATCCAGAAGAAAGGGGATGGGGACATCTCCATCCTTCCCGTGGCCCTGGGCTCCGGGATGGTGCCAGCAGGAGCAGAGGCAGTGCCAGGGACCTGTGCCACACCTGGAGCTGCCCCCTCGGTGCCTCTGCCCCCACCTCCACCGCCCCTGCCCGCCCTGCCAGGCTCACCTGAGGCAGGTGAGGAAGGAGGGGGATCCCAGCTGTGGGCACCAAAGCCCCTGGGCAGTTCCAGTGCCTGACCACCCTTCCCATGGGCCAACTCCTGATTCCTGAGGCTTCTCCCTCTCCTGCTGCCCCTGTTCCCTGGGAGCAGAGGGTGACCCTGACCCCCACCTGGCTGCCCCCTCTATGGATGGAAATATTGGTCCCTTCTTTCCTGAGGGCACTTCCAGGCACTGAAGGCCTTTGGTGGCTCAGGGAATGGTTTGGGGGGAGGCTCACTGGGAAGAAGCCTTGGGATGGCTGGGCCTCTGAACTGGGAAAGAACCAGGCACTGGTTGTGCTTCCAGCAGGGTTCACCTGGCACAGGGAGCCTCTGGTCTGTGTAGGAGCTGGGAGAGCTGGTTTCCATGCAAAACTCCAACTCCTCAGTAGAGCAGGCCCAAAATAGGGGAAAAAACATCCTGGCTGTGCTTTAAACTCAGGAGGGAAAGGGCTGGAAAATCCTCTTGAGTAGATGCTCAGGGTTTGCTGTCCCAAATCTTGGTGTCGGTTCCTTTAGGCTGGAAGACATGGCCTGGCTTTTGGAAAATAATAAAAAAAAGGGGTTTTGCATCCTTTGCTCCCTCAGGGTGGGCAGGGACATCACGGGGGTGCTGCGGCTCTTTCTCCGTGCCCCTTCCCTCCTCAGTAACTCCATTTTCCCTCCATCCCGCAGTGCCCAACGGCCCCGTGGCAGCGCCTGTGCCACCCCCACCACCTCCACCTCCCCCTCCTCCTCCTCCTCCTCCTCCTCCTCCTCTCCCGGGCCCAGCTCCGGATGCAGCTCCAGCGGCTCCGCTGCCGCCGCCGCCGCCCTCGGCTCCCCCCCTGCCCGGCACAGCCTCGCCCACCGTGGTCTTCAACTCTGGCCTGGCAGGTAAAGCTCCCCCAGGGCTCCCAGCCATTGTTCCTCACCGGGCTGGGGATCAGGGGCTCCTGGAAGGGGAAGGAAGGAGCATTCCGGGCTCCCTGAGGTTGCCCACAGGAGCTGTGGCTGCTCCACGCACCCCTGAAGTGTCCGGCTTGGAGCAGCCTGGGATGGGGGAACTGGGTCATCCTCAATGTCCCTCCCACCCCAAACCACTTGGAGATTCTGGGATTTATCAACCCAATGGGTTGGGTGTGGTCTGGAAGAGGTGGATTCTCCAGTGGAGCAAAACTCACACCAAAAGTGTTTTATAAACAGGGTCGGTTTTGACTTTGACAGAATACGGGTTTGATTTCTTATGGGAAGAAGTATCAGTGCAAAATTTGTGAATTTTTTTGTGGAAATTTGGGAAGAAGAGGCAAAATTTGGGGATGTTTTGGAAGGAAGAACAAAGTGCTGCCCATCCTTACCCATGTTTTAGTCACTGCCTCCCACCAGCTGTCTCAGAGCTCACTGGTGTCCCCAGAAATCTCCAGAGCTTGTTAGGAGTCCAAAGAAAGGGACTCTCATTAAGAGAGACAAAAAATCTACTTAAATATTCCAGCCTTGAAAGGTTCTTTGGAAGACAAGACACATCCTGGCTCAGAGGGTCCCAGGGTGTTCTGTAGGGAAATCCAGCCCTGAGGGAAGGTGCCTGGGGGCTGCTGGGCTGCAGATCCCATTTTTCAGTGGGAATTCTGAGGGAGTGGGACTGGAAGTGCCTTTTCTGGGTGCAGGGGCTCTGCAGGAAGGAGCATTCCCAGGGCTGTGGGGCCAAGGGGAGTTGGGAAATAACAAATGCTGCTTCTCTGACCTCTCCTAACACTTGTTTCTCTGTTCCCTCTGCTTCCTGCTAAGATGGGCCCATCAAGCTCTTCTGTAGGTTCCTTCCTGCTAAGTATTCCTTATGCTGGCATGCCCTGTGTCCTGGGGTGTCCAGGGGCACCTGGGGGGTGTCCAGGGGATGGGCAGGGGAGGTCGGAGCCAACCCTCGGGATTTGGGCACCCAGAGCTCGGGAAGGGAGGAGGAGGAGGAGGAGGAGGAAGGGGAATCTGAAGGGGTTCTGAGCTCCATTATCTTTCCCACGAGGCATTCCTGCCTTCCCTGTCCTGCAATAACCCAGGAGCAGTTAATTATCCATTCCAGCGTGTGCACAAGTAGAAAATTTCCTTTTTCCATGGGTGTTCAAAGCTATTCCTTCTTTTCTTTTAGGAATTATTTTAAATATCCCTATCAATTAAGCAGAGAGCAAAACCCTGTTTAGTGTAGATGAGCACAAGCTGGATAAATACAACTCCCAAAACACCCACTGGAATATTCTGTGTGTTCCCTGTTACCCCACTTGGTACCTCCAGCACTGCAGGACCAGGGTTTCTGTTCTGTGTTTGCCAGATTTTCTGGGGAGTAATTCAGGAGCAAAAGGTTGATTGATGGACTTTAATTCATTGATTTTGTAGCAAGGAGCAAACTTGTGTTCTCATGTAAGGAAAAGGAAATGGGAACTGGATTATGGAAATGAATACATGTGGCTTCCAGATTGAATGGAATAGGCACAGGAATAGGAATAGCAACAGGAATGGGAATAGGAATAGGAACAGGAACAGAAATAGGAGTAGGAATAGGAATAGGAATAGAACAGGAACAGGATTAGGAACAGAAATAGGAATGGGAATAGAAATAGAAATAGGAATGGGAATGGGAATAGAAATAGGAATAGACATAGGAATAGGAATAGGAATAGGAATAGGAACAGGAATAGGATTAGGAACAGAAATAGGAATGGGAATAGAAATAGAAATAGGAATGGGAATGGGAATAGAAATAGGAATAGACATAGGAATAGAAATAGGAATAGACATAGGAATAGGAATAGGAATAGGAATAGGAATAGGAATAGGAATAGGGTTGTTCCCTTGCTCAATCAGGCCTCGTTTCCAGGTTTCATTTTCACAGCTCCTCTGTTTAAATTCCTAAATTACTCCAAAGTTCCCAAATGACTCGGATTTGCTGATTTTCACAGCACAGGAATTAAAACCTGGTTTTAAACCCCTGTTAAAGCCCAGCTTTGCTGCAGCTCATCCCCTTTGGCCTTGAAACTCAAACCTGCTGAGAAGCTGCCCCACTGCAGTTTCCCCAAATCCCATTTCCCAAAACCTTGGGAATGGGGCATCTTTCCCTTCCTGTCCCCTATTTGTGACACAGCTCAGAGTGTCTCTGCCAGCAGCAGGACAGGGCTGAATTCACCCACTCTCCTCCTTTCCCATGGAATTTGCACAGAGCCTGGGAGTTCAGGTCAATCCAGGCAGCTCGTGGGGATACAGGGATCCCAGATTTCCCTGTGGGAGGTTTGCAGAGCCCTGGGGGCTGGTGCTGTCCTGCTGAGGGCTGGGTCCCCCTCTCCAGCGGCCTCTGGAGGCAGGGACACCTCTCCAGGATCCCAGTGGGGCGGTCAGCTCAGCCCAGTTCTCCCCCAGGGCTGGGGAGCTGCTCTGGGGCGCTGCCAGGCGGCTTCTCAGGAGCTGCCCCTGTGTGTCCCCAGCTGTGAAGATCAAGAAGCCCATCAAGACCAAGTTCCGCATGCCCGTGTTCAACTGGGTGGCCCTGAAGCCCAACCAGATCAACGGCACCGTCTTCAACGAGATCGACGACGAGCGCATCCTCGAGGTACCCCTGCTCCCTCCCCTCCTGCCCTGCTGCCCTGCACAGCCTGCCTTCCAAACAGGGAATGTTTGCCTTGGAAAAGCCTCCCAGGCTGCCCAGTCCAGCCCTCAAACCAGCACTGTCCCCAAGTGCCACTGCACAGGGGTTAAATCCCTCCAGGAGTGGGGGCTCCAGCCCCTTCCAGTGCCTGCCCACGCTTGCCAATGTCCAATATTTCCTAATATCCAACTAAAGCTCTGCTGGAGCAGCCTGGTTCCATTTGCTCTCCTCCTGTCCCTGTTCCCTGGGAGCAGAGCTGTCCTGTCCTGTCTCCTGTCCCATCCTGTCAGGGAGTTGTGGGCAGTGGGAAGTTCTCCACAGGGGCAGGGCATGGCAGTGACCCTGGGAAGGGGCTCATTCCAGGTCCTGGATGCTCCCATGGATGCTTTAGCCATGGCTGGATAAAGCACCGGTGCTCACTGATGTTTTCCTGAATTTCTGAACCTGTGCAGAGCTGTTTGGGGCTGGATTTCTGGGATCTGGCCAGAATTCCTCATCCCAGCTCAGGAGTGTGTTCCTTCCGTCCCTCAGCCTCTGTCAGAGCTCTCTGGGCTCCAAAGCCAGGTTGGACAGGGCTGGAAAAACCTGAGCTGGTGCAAGCTGTCCCTTCCCATGGCAGGGGGGTGGAACTGGGATGAGCTTTAAGATTCCAACCCAAACCATTCCATGGTTCCATGACCCTGTCTCAGCCACCACAAGGCTTTCCCTGCAGCTCTGGATGAGGATTTTAGTGTTCCCTGCAGGATAAATCCTTTCCTTTCCTTTCCAGGATCTAAACGTGGATGAATTTGAGGAGATCTTCAAAACGAAAGCCCAGGGCCCAGCCATGGATCTGACCTCCAGCAAGCAGAAGATCCCTCAGAAAGGGTCCAACAAGGTGACGCTGCTGGATGCCAACAGAGCCAAGAACTTGGCCATCACCCTGCGCAAAGCCGGCAAGACGGCGGACGAGATCTGCAAAGCCATCCACGTGTGAGTGCAGCCAAGGAGCCCTGCCCCGCGCTCGCTGCGAGGGCTGGGAAGGGCTGATGGAAAAAATTCCAGGGGGGAGGACACAGTGGTGGTGGATTCCCAGAAATCAGAGCTGGATTTGTGTTGCTGAGTCACTGTTGGGGTTGGACAAATCAGCGCTTCCTGCATTAAAGCAGCTCGTTCCAGCCTGTCCGGTTTGCCGTGGCAGCTCCACGGTGTTTCCTGTCCCAGGGAGCAAAATCCAGAGGGAACCCAGGAAGAGGCAGCTCTTGTGGTTTGCTCCATGAAGGATGAGTTTAGTCCAGGTGCTGGAGCAGATTTTGCATGGGATTAGGTTTGTGGAGTGGCCTCAGGAAGTGATATGGATCCTTCCCTGCTCCTGGGACAGGTGGAGATGCTCCTTGGGGCTGATCCCAAATCCATTCAGACTCAGCCTGGCCATGGCAAACATCTCCCACTCCTCCCTTAAGGAATATCTCCCAAATGTGGATACACAAACTTTGCCTTTGGCTGAGAATGACCCAAACCTGCCCCAGGTCCTGGCAGGTTCAGCAGTTGGGCTTTAGGGGGCTCTAGGCCATTTAAATACAAATATTTGCTCCTCCCCACCTCTTTTCCCTGGAAAAGTGACTTGGAGGGGTGGGGGAATGGCCTTGTGTTGGAAATGGAAGCAGCATCATTCCCATTATCCCTGGATCCTGTTCCCATCTGCATGGGATGGGCAGGAGGAGCTTCACAGCTTCTTTAGTTTTCTTCATGTGGAGCTGAATCCCAGACTGCTCTGGGCTGGGAGGGACCTTAAAGCCCATCCAGTTCATCCAGGGACACCTCCCACTGTCCCAGGCTGCTCCAACCCTGTCCAGCCTGGCCTTGGGCACTGCCAGGGATCCAGGGGCAGCCCCAGCTGCTCTGGGAATCCCAGCCCAGCCAGGAATTCCCAATTCCCAATGTCCCATCCATCCCTGCCCTCTGGCACTGGGAGCCATTCCCTGGCTCCTGTCCCTCCATCCCTTGTCCCCAGTCCCTCTCCAGCTCTCCTGGAGCCCCTTCAGGCCCTGCCAGGGGCTCTGAGCCCTCCCTGGATCCTTCCCTTCTCCAGGGGAGCATTCCCAGCTCTCCCAGCCTGGCTCCATGGCAGAAGGACATCCATGGCCTGGCCTGGAGCTCTGTCCCCACACCCTTTTCTGGGATTTTCCTGCAGCTTTGACCTGAAGACGCTGCCGGTGGATTTCGTGGAGTGCCTGATGCGGTTCCTGCCCACGGAGAACGAGGTGAAGGTGCTGAGGCTCTACGAGAGGGAGAGGAAGCCCCTGGAGAACCTGTCAGACGAGGACAGGTTCATGATGCAGTTCAGCAAGATCGAGAGGCTGATGCAGAAAATGACCATCATGGCCTTCATCGGCAACTTCGCCGAGAGCATCCAGATGCTCACCCCGGTGAGCGGGAGCAGGGAACAGCTGGGAGGGACCAGGGAATCATGGATCCAGCCCCTGGCCCTGCACAGACACCCCAAAACCCCAGCCTGGGCATCCCTGGAGTGCTGTCCAAACACTCCTGGAGCTCTTGGGAATGTGCCCAGCCTCAAAGGAATATTGTTGGGAAAAGTTGGTGCTGGTCCATGGGTCCTTGTTGCATCCAGACTGAATCCCTGGGACAGCTCTAGGGGTTGGAATATGAATCCTTAGTTACATCTGAGGGGGGTAAATCCGGGTTTGGAATCCTGGGGTGTCAGGGAAGGGGAACATTCACAGAATCCCAGATGGGTTGTGGTGGGAGGGAAAATGAGGAATATCCCAATCCACCCTGCCATGGGCAGGAACAACCTCCCACTGTCCCAGGCTGCTCCAAGCCCCATCCATCCTGGCCTGGGACACTTTCAGGGATCCAGGGACAGCCCCAGCTGCTCTGGGAATTCCATCCCAGGGAGGAATTCCCAATTCCCAATGTCCCATCCATCCCTGCCATCTGGCACTGGGAGCCATTCCCTGGCTCCTGTCCCTCCATCCCTTGTCCCCAGTCCCTCTCCAGCTCTCCTGGAGCCCCTTCAGGCCCTGCCAGGGGCTCTGAGCTCTGCCTGGAGCCTTCCCTTCTCCAGGGGAACATTCCCAGCTCTGTTCCATGGTAGAGGGACATCAGTGCTCTGTCCCATGGTGTGGATAAAAACCAGGAAGGTTTTTTTCCAGGATGTGAGTGTTTGGATGTTCATTTTCCTCCTGGCTGGATGTGCATTAACCAAAGCTCTCCGTGTCTCCCTGCAGCAACTCCACGCCATAATCGCTGCCTCTGTCTCCATAAAGTCATCCCAAAAACTTAAGAAAATTCTGGAGGTAGGTCTGGTCTCAGCTCTCCTTCCAGGGGTGTCTAAACCTCCAGGATTTTGTCCTGAGAATTCCTGTTGTGCTCTGTTTCATCCTGGCAGATCATCCTGGCTCTTGGGAATTACATGAACAGCAGCAAACGAGGGGCTGTGTATGGATTTAAGCTGCAGAGTTTAGACCTGGTAAGAAAAGCAGGGATGTGCCGTGGGCACCAGCTGGGAATTGGAGCTGTGGAGTTCTTGAGGCTGGAAAAACCTTCCAAGATCATGGAGTCCAACCATCCCCAGCACTGCCCCATGTCCCCAGTGTCGCATGCACAGGGCCCTGAAATCCCTGCAGGGATGGGGGCTCCACCTGAGCACCTTTTCCTGAAGGAATTGCCCCAAAATCCACCCTGAGCTGCCCTGGGCCAGCCTGAGGCTGTTCCCTCTGCTCCTGTCCCTGTGCCCTGGGAGCAGAGCCCGACCCCCCCGGCTGTGCCCTCCTGGCAGGGAATTCCAGAGAGGGAAAAGATCCCTGGGGATCCTCCTTGGCTCCAGCCTGAGCCCCTTCCCAGCTCCCTCAGGGATTCTGCAGCCCCTTCCCAGCTCCCTCAGGGATTCTGCAGCCCCTTCTCAGCTCCCTCAGGGATTCTGCAGCCCCTTCCCAGCTCTGTTCCCTTCCCTGGCCCTGCTCCAGCCCCTCAGGGTGCCTCTTGTCCCAGAGCTGTCCCTGGAGGTGCCCAGCAGTGCCAGCACAGGGATGGGCACTGCCCTGGGGCTGTGTCACAGCGGGGCTGGCACAGCCCAGGGGCCTCTTGCCCAGCTGGGCACCCCTGGGCTCGTGTTCATCACCCCCAGATCCTTTCCCAGTTTTCCAGGCTCTCTATCCCAACCCTTTGACCCTTCAGAGGGTCCTGGTGAGCCAGGTGGCTGCTGGGGACTCCAGTGGTGGTTCCCAGCATGGAGAACAGGCTGGAGCACCCCAGTGAGTCCCTGTGCTCCCTACACGTGTGTCCCTGCTGCTCCCAGCTCCTGGAGACCAAGTCTACGGACCGGAAGCAGACGCTGCTGCACTACATCTCCAACGTGGTGAAGGAGAAGTACCAGCACGTGGCCCTGTTCTACAACGAGCTGCACTACGTGGAGAAGGCAGCAGCAGGTACAGCCCCTCCTGTGCCCTGCCCTGCCCTGCCCTGCCCTGCTGGGACACTCCTGGCACGCTCAGCATTCCTGCCCCACTCCCCAGTGTCCCTGGAGAACGTCCTGCTGGACGTGAAGGAGCTGCAGCGGGGCCTGGAGCTGACCAAGCGCGAGTACACCATGCACGACCACAACACCATGCTCAAGGACTTCATCCAGAGCAACGAGGGCAAGCTCAAGAAGCTCCAGGATGACGCCAAAATAGCCCAGGTACTTCTGTGCTCCCGGGATCCACTGTGAGGGGGTGACACCCAGGGATGGGGTGTGTTCCCATGGAATGCTGGGGATGGGGGGGGATGCCTGGGAGGTGTGCAGGGCACTGAGGCTGGGCCTCTTGCAGGATGCCTTCGATGATGCTGTGAAGTATTTCGGGGAGAATCCCAAGACAACCCCACCCTCAGTCTTCTTCCCAGTGTTTGTCCGCTTTGTGAAGGCCTACAAGGTAAACCTGAGCTTCCTTGTCCTTGTCCTCCTCCTCTTCCTCCTCTTCCTTCTCTTTCTCCTCCTCTTCATCCTCTTCATCCTCCCTCAACTTCTCCTCCTATACTCCTCCTCCTTCTTCTTCCTTTCCTTTCCTTTCCTTTCCTTTCCTTTCCTTTCCTTTCCTTTCCTTTCCTTTCCTTTCCTTTCCTTTCCTTTCCTTTCCTTTCCTTTCCTTTCCTTTCCTTTCCTTTCCTTTCCTTTCCTTTCCTTTCCTTTCCTTTCCTTTCCTTTCCTTTCCTTCCCTTCCCTTCCCTTCCCTTCCCTTCCCTTCCTTCCCTTCCCTTCCCTTCCCTTCCCTTCCCTTCCCTTCCCTTTTCCTTTTCTTTTTTCTTTTATTTTCTTCCTCCTCCTTCTCTTTTTCCTCCTCCTTCTTCTTTCTCCTCCTCTTTTCTCCTTTGCATTCTCCTTTCTCCTTCTCCTTTCTTCTCCTCCTTCTTTCTCCTTGTCCTCTCCCTCCCTCAGAAAGCCCCATGGTAGCACAGAATCCCATTCCTACCTGGCTCCCCTGGGATCTCTAACCCACGGATTTTCTCACAAACAGCAAGCAGAGGAAGAAAATGAGCTGAGGAAAAAGCAGGAACAGGCCTTAATGGAAAAACTCATGGAGCAAGAAGCATTGATGGAGCAACAGGACCAAAAGGTATGGCACAGATACAGCTTCCAGGTGGGATTGGGATCCTGATTTTCAGAAACCTCAGCTCCAAGTGAGGAACTGTAGTTGCCTAGAAAGAGAGTCTGGAAGTTTTTATGGAGGAAACTGGGATAGGCTGGAAAAGTCCAATGTCGGTTCTGCTGCTTTGGAAGTCTGAAAAATTAAGGAAAACTAAATAGGTGGAAAGTTGTAATGAGCTAAACTTTATCCTTCCCTGACTTCTCCATGGAGTGGGAGCAAGAAAGGAGGAGAAGGAGAAAGGAGAAGGAGGAAAAGAAGAGAAGGAGGAGGAGGAAAAGAAAAGCAAGAGGAGAAAGAGGAGAAGGAGGAGAAGAGTATAGGAGGAGAAGAATTGGGGGGAGGACAAGGAGGATGAGGAGGAGGAGAAAGAGAAAGAGGAGGAGGAGGAGGAGAAGAAAGAGAAGAGGAGGAGGAGAAAGAAGAGGAGGAGGAGGAGGCTGTTGGCAGCCTTGGGAACGGGGTGGACACAGCAGTTCCTGTGGGAATTGTGAGGCACAGGGGTGAGTGAGGCTCAGGAAGAGGCCAGGAGAGGAGGGGCAGCTCCGTGCTGACCACGGCCCCGTGTGTCCCAGTCCCCATCCCACAAGAGCAAGCGGCAGCAGCAGGAGCTGATCGCGGAGCTGCGGCGCCGGCAGGTCAAGGACAACCGGCACGTGTACGAGGGCAAGGACGGCGCCATCGAGGACATCATCACAGGTACCCTCTGCCAGTGGGGATCCCTGCCACGCTCGGGCATCTGCCCCCTCCTTTGCTCCCCTCCTGCTTGTGTGCTGTGGAGCAAGTGCAGAAGGTTCTGCTCCTTCTCTTCCAGCCTGGGGGACACCCGCAGGGTTGTAGAGCAGGCAGGGACCGCCTGATGCCAGCAGCTGCTCCAGCTGTGCCCGGTGGATCTGCCCCAGATCCCTCTTTTCTCCCCACAGATGGGATCAGGGTCAGGATGAAGAGCGTCTGTTCTCATTAAGATTGATCCCAGAAATCCCTCAGTCAGCCCCCAGTGACCCCAGACTGCTCCAGGTTTTCCTGCTGATTCCAGAGGGAAGGGACACAGCCCCTGGTGCAGCCAGGCACAGTCAGGACTTGGCTGCAAATATTTGCTGATTGAAAGAGCCACCTGAACTGCATCTTTCCCAGGAATTAAATCCTTTTTAACACCTCCAGCTTCTGGGATTGCAGAACTGGGAGTTTTCCACATGTTTTTTACCTGTGGTGTGGAAGGAAAATGATTTAACACCTCAGGAGCTTCACAAACTCCATTTCCTTGCACAGAACCCAAAAATAAAAGGTGTTTGCCAACTGCTCCTGGAAGTTTTCCACAGGAGCTTTTCCTGCAGAAGGGCAGGAGAGCTCTTTGATCCCTCACTAAGGAAGCCAGGGAAATTTTGCCCAATTGGATGAAGTGTGTGAAGCTTGCCCAACTCCTTTTAACTTTGATTAATGGCCCTGAGATAACATTCCTCATTTAAAGGGCAGGGTGGCAATAATACCCAACCTGGCATTGCTTCCACAACTCCTCCGGACTCCTGGGACTTGGTTTAATTGGAAAAATGGTTTTCCTGCTCTGTGGAAGGAACAGATTGTGTGGCAGATGCCCATCCCTATGGAAAAAAACCATCCAGGGGAGAGGGTGCCAGGCTTCAATTAAACATTTCCTGCACTCTTGTGCCTGGATTTGCCCATTTTGGGACCTCAAGCCACAGAGGAGGAAAGGTCAGGCATGGAAGGTCAGGTAGGACCAAGGTCACCTCCCCGTCCCTGGAGATCTCCCAGTAAATCCTGCACCTCCCCATCTCTGGGAGTGCTCCAGGCCAGGCTGGATGGGGCTTGGAACACTCTGGGACAGTGGAAGGTGTCCCTGCTCATGGCTGGGGTGACACTGGGTGGGATTTAAGGTCCCTTCCAACCCAAATCATCCCAAACACCAAGGTCTTCCCACAAACCTGTAGCACACCTTAAAGCAAGTCCTTCAAGGGAATTATTTTACATAGAGGGGGAATGGCTTTACATGAAGGAAGGGTCAGGGATTGGGCAGGAACTCCTGGCTGGGTGGGTAGAGTGGCCCTGGCACAGGTGCCCAGAGCAGCTGGGGCTGCCCCTGGATCCCTGGCAGTGCCCAAGGCCAGGCTGGACAGGGCTTGGAGCAGCCTGGGACAGTAGTGGAAGGTGTCCCTGCCATGGCAGGGTGGGATGGGATGAGTTTAAGGTCCCTCCCCACCCAGACCAGGCTGGGATTCCATGAGTGGCTGAAACACCTCCTGACGCCTCACGGCCGCCTTGTCCCAAGGCCAGCGAGGAGCAGGCTGGAGCGTGTGCCAGTGTCCCTGTGGGAGCCCTGAGCTCTGCCCTGCTGGAGCAGGCTGACCTTGGTTTGTGTGTGGCTGTTGTTGTTCCCATGCAGTGCTGAAGACGGTGCCGTTCACCGCCCGAAGCGCCAAGCGCGGCTCTCGGTTCTTCTGCGACCCTGTTGTCCCTGAGGAATTCCATTACTAAACTCTCCCTCTTTCACACCTGACGCTCTTAGAAACCAGGAAGGTCGCTGTAGACTTTTTGCCACTTTGTTTGTGCGGATCTCAGCCAGGAATCTGTGACTGTTGAGTGTGTAGTGGTGTCCAGCGTCCTCCTGACTTTGTAGTGGTGTCCCCTCTGTCGCACGTCCTCTTCATCCCATCCCTGTTCCCATCCCATCCCATCCCATCTGGCTGTCCTCGTGTCCCATAGAACAGCAAGCTGGGAGTCACTGGGATGAGTCTCCTGCAGTGCAAGGGCTGAGGAGCCCCAGCAGTGACAGCTCCCTTGGCTTGTGTCACCTCGGGGTGCCGTGCATGTGGCACCTCCGAGTGGAATTCCGGGCTGCATGGACCTTGGGAATGGCCTTGGGGGTGGCTTCTGGCTCGGGAATGACACCCATGGGGTGGTCTAGGATTCCTAACGAGCCCCTGCATGTTCAGCTGCATGGGGTGGAACAGCGGGGTGAAATCTCTCCTTGTTCTGTCATGTCCATATTTAACTCTCTCGTTCCACGTCAGTTCCATGCCAGCTTTATTTCATGGAATCAGGAATTCTCTCTGAGCTTGGAGCCCGTGCTGAGGCTGGGCTCAGTGTGTGGAGCAGGGGAGTGGGGAGCAGGGCTGGGAGTTGGGAATACAGGGCAGAACCGCCAGAATGGTGTCAATGCAAACCTGACATGGAACTGAGCGATTCCCATCGTGGCGTCCCTCACCCAGCATGGCCCTGGACACTGTTGTCCTCGTTAAGGACTCAGCTTAAGAAGCCAGCAGTGCTCCTTCCACCGTTCCCTGTGTAACTCCATCAGTGCTGCCAATAAATCCACAAACTAACCCACTCCATGGTTCTGTGCTCTTCCGGGTTCTCTCTGTGTTCTCTTCCTGGAGCCAACCTTCAAAGCAGCTTGGAATTGGGGTAGGGAGCGGCCTCCTGTCCCTCCTGCCCTGCCTAACCCCTCTTGCTCTGTGGCTTCTGCCCGGGAGGTTTGAACACTGACTTGACTTGCTCTTCATTCTCCATCCCATTTTTTTACTTAACCATCATGTTTTTGTGTTCTGTTTTTTTTTCTTTTTTTTTTTTTTTTCTTTGTTGTTTTTTGTTTTTGTTTTTTTTTTCTGTTTAGCCCTAAAGAAGAATAATATCACTAAATTTCCCAATGTTCACTCGAGGGTAAGGATTTCTTCTAGCACAGCCGTGGTGGAGGATTCCCAGAGCTGGCAAGCATCTCTTTTTACTTGGCTTCCTCCTCTCTCTCTGTGCCAGGCAGCTGGTGGTAGATGTGGCTGAGCTAATACTGGTGAGACCCTTGAGGCCACTTGAGACCCAGATCCTTGATTTTCACCTCTGGAGGTGCAGAGATCCACAGGATGCTGGCTGGTGACCATCATCACACTGTTTTGGCCACTTCTCCTCAAGCTGAGCCCAAAACAGTTTTGTCCCCAAGTGCTGTTGGTTGGTGGCCATCTTCATGCTCCATTTTGGCCATTTTAATTCAAGTTGAGCCCAAAATAATCTTGTCCCCAGGTGTTGTTGGTTGGTGACCACCATCACACTCTGGTTTGGCCATTTCTCTTCAAGTCCAGCCCAAAACAGTTTTGTCCCTTGTGTTGCAGCCCCACAGCTGGGATCTGCATGAGGTGGACAATCTCCAACTCCAGCTGTGGAGAGGGGAGAGCTGAGAAGTTTGGGAGTTCTGTGTAACCCCCAACACAAGTTATCCAGGAAATTTGAAGGATTTACCCAGTCCAAGGCAAATTTGTTGGTCAGGAGACCAATATTTGAACTGGAATTGTCTTTAGTGTTCGTTCTCTTGTAGATGCACAGGTGATAGCACATGTGACACATGTAAAGGGCTTCCACCATCCCATCCATCAGCTTTCTGCCTCTTCCATCCATCCATCCATCCATCCATCCATCCATCCATCCATCCATCCATCCATCCATCCATCCATCCATCCATCCATCTCCCATCCCATCCCTTGCTCAGTGTTCCCTCCCGAGCTCTCCCCTCCTTTGGCTGATGAAATGTCACTCCAGCCATGGAAAGCAGCTGGAGAATCCCAGCCCAGTGCCAGCTGCTTTTCCCAGGGCACCTCCTTTAGATCTTGGAGGCCCTTGCCAACCCGAACAATTCCATGCTGAATGGGCTGTAGGGATCCTAAACCCATCCCGGCACGGCTCAGCTAGGGTCACGCACCTGCCATGAGGAACATCCTCCACCTCAGGTGTGTGGGAACGTGCAGGGAACACCCCAAACCACCTGGCTGGGCTCCATGTGGCCTTGGTGAGGGCTGTGAGGGGATTCCCACAGCACCATTCCCACAGCACCATTCCCACAGCACCATTCCCACCAGTATTAACCGGCCGCCGGGGCGCGTAGTTCGGGCACGTCCATCCTTCCCCGTGCCGCTGGGGCCGATCCCCGCTCCTGCGCTCCACAAGCTGCTTTGACTGGCTTCCAGCGGGCCTTTCCGTGTCTGTCGTGCCGTCCGCGCGTCCGTGTGTCCCGCGGGGCGCTGCTGACTGCCGGCTCCCCGCAGATCTCCGGAACCAGCCGTACCGCCGGGCCGACGCGCTGAGGAGGAGCGTGCGCCGCCGCTTCGACGAGCACGGGCTGCGCTCCAACGGCGCCGAGCTGGCCATGTGAGCCACGGGGCTGCGGCACGTTCCGCCCGCGCCGGGGAACACCGACCTCCTCCTCGTCCTCCTCCTCGTCCTCCTCCGCAGGGATCCCGGCCCCGCGCCGGGCTCTCCGCGCCAAGTGCCTCAAATGGAAGCTCCTGCTCCGACGGATCCAAGCAATAGGATTGGGCTTGGTTGGGTTTCTCCGGACTCTGCCGAGACTCTGCAGGATTTGTAACCAAAATGTAAAATAGGGGGTGGGTTGGGGGGTTGGGTTGGTGAGAGCAAGGGCTCCCGTGGGCCTGACTGGTTGGAAACTGGGAATACTGGGAATACTGGGATGTGCTTGGCTTTCAACGCTGGGCCGAGGGGCAGGCCCGGCCTTCAGCTGCACTTAACGGCTCTTTTTTAATTCAATCTACAAAGACATTTGAGGGCTTTCTGTTCCTGGAACTAAAATAATCCCAAAGTAGAACCCAGCCCTTTTCCCAGCCCCTGCAGCCTCCACAAGGAAGGCGGGCCCACAGTCCAAGGGTAGCAATGGAACAGGAGGTGCCCCCAGCCCAGCGCGGGGCTTTGGGATGCTCCAGGGCTTTGGCAGGCAGCGTTGGGATAACAGCCTATTTATTAATTAGCACTAAGCAATTAACACCCAGTAATCAGTATTAGGCTCTGAGGACCAGTGCAGTCCAGTTCCTGGCAGGGGGATTCCACCCCTGCTCTGGCTCCCTACTGAGGCTCCTTTGGAAGGGAAGCCCAGCCTGAAACTCCAGGTAGGGTTTAGGTTCTCCATGGCATTTTCCAAGCCTAAAAAGGGACAGGAGGCTGGTTTAGGACCATGGTGCCCCTCCCCGTGCCCCGGAGCAGTGGGACAGATCCCACTCCCTGCCAGCAGCAGCCAGGAGTTGGGAAGAGCTGGACTGAGGAGAAATTTGTCCTTCCCAAATCCCATTTCGCTTCCAGCTTCCCTGCCTGGGCTCATCCATCTGTTAATTGTAAAATTTCTTGTATAGTATTTAACCATTCGATTTCTTTGCCCTTTTCCATTGTGCTCCTGTGAACCACTGGTGAAGGTCCCTGGTTATTTTTTTTTTTTCCCCTTGGATAATGTGTAGTTATATGATAATCTGTTTTTAAATGTACAGATATTTTGCTACAAAATTGGTGCAGTTTTTTATGGTTTTTACACTTCCCCCCCACTTTAGCCTCTGGGTAATATTGTAAATATTGTTTAAAAGGAAATAAATGCATCAAGCCTGTGCTATACAATCTGAATGTTATTTTAACTTATAGTTTTTGTTTTTATATTTAACTAAAAGGACAGTTTTGGACTCAGAGTTACCACACTGACCAATTTCCAGGAATTTTTCCTTGAAAAACTGCCAAGTTTTGCATTTACAGCACTGTGTACTTGACCTGCTAAAGAGAACATGCCACTGTTGGAATGAGTGCTTGGATCAAAGAAAATTGGATAATTTGAATTTCAAATTTCAGCACTTGTTGGGGTATAAGCACTAAATCTCATTTTCTTCAGCTCAAAGGTATTTTTATAATAAAAGCCCAGAATGAAAGCCAAGCTGGCATGTTCTCTTTAATATTTTTCTAGTCATAGATCTGCTTCTTAGCAAGATTAGAAGTGTTTCTAAAGCAGTTCACGTTCCTTTCCTGGTCTGTTCCTGCCATAAAATCAAATAAACTATTTACACTACTACACTGAAATCCAGAGGGTTTTTTTGGGTCACTTTTACCTGTTTTTTTTTTGTTTTTTTTTCCCCAACAAAATGCTGGTATTTGCTAGGTGAACACCTGGAGCTTGTGTGGATGAAGACTGCAAGAATTTTGCAAGAATCGATTTATTCTTTGTTATTCTGGAAGAGGCTGAGGGAAATTTGGATGTTCCTGGCAGACACCAGGAGAGAAATAAATGGGGATGATTATTTGTCAGAAATGCACTCAAAACAATCCAAATATTTAAGGCCTAAATAACTTGAATTTTAATATAAAATTTAATTTTTAAAAGGGTTTAATAAAATTATTTGGGGGGGGGGGGGGGGTCAGGACTAATCAGCACAGCCAAGGTTTCAACATTGATGGACACAGTTAAAAATCATCCAAACAAATCCAATAACTGACCTAAAAGAATCAATTTGGCTCAAATTCCTTCCAGTTTGCAGGCAGGAATGCAGAGCTTGAGCTGTTGGCTGTGCTCGGGCTGCTACAGGAAAAAATGGGGCTGGGAAACAGGAAAGAGGAAAACACCAAAAAAAGCTGGGAAAATAAACCTGAACTCAATTCCCTGGAAAACTCAATCCTGCCTGGCTTGGCTTAGGCTGAGTTTCTTCCAGCAAACTGAATTATTAAGATGTTAAGAAAATCCCACCATTGGAATAAGGGACATCCCCAGTTTTTTATTTTTGATGGGGAAATCAGTGCAAACCTTTTAAAAGTGATGCTCCCTTAGGGACAACTTTTCCTTGAATTTGTGTGGATGCAAGGGAGTAAGAGCATTGGAAGAAATTCCTCCCTGCTTACAAACCCTTAGGGCCTGTCAGGCTCTAAATCCCAGCTCCATGGCAGATTCCAGGACCTGCTGCCCTCCTGTTTTCCAAACTCTGCTGGGCTGTTCCCACTTGGAGCACTCCCATTTTGGGACATAAATCCAGGGAGGTGGGTGGCAGGTGAGCAAAGCAAACCTGGCTCATTGTTCAGTCCTGGAGCAGCAATTATCCCATCCTTCCTTAGGAGAGCCTGCAGGGAAAAACCTGGAATATTCCAACCTGGATTTCCACACCAAACACCCGTGGATACCAAAAATCCCCCCAAGTCCTGTTTGACCAATCCAGGTGGTTTTTCCCCAGGCAATAGGTGATAAGCAACGACCCTTCAGGGGGAAACAGCAGGATTGGGATGTGCTTTCCCATCCCAAACCATCCCAGAAAATCCCAAAGCATCCCAGGGAAAAATGGTTATAAACCTCTTGCATTTTATATTTCAAATAACTCGTTTCAGTCTCAGGGTGTTCTTAAGGATTCTGAGCCTTGTAACCACCCCAGCCAGAAAATTCCCTGGATAAATTGATCCTTTGGGTGTTTATGCACTGGTAAAAGTGGTCAAAGTTCAGGAAAAAACTCCTGAAAAGGAATCCAAACAGTCTTCAAGCAGGTTCTGTGAGTGGTTCTGTGGCTCAGAGCTGCACAGAGTATTTAAGGAGAAATAAATACCAGTACATGCTAAAAGACAAGGTTTAATCATTGATAAAAATGTACAAAAATATTCCAAGGACAGCGGCTTCCCAATTTTCTCACCGAGCAGGGCTGGGGGCACCTTCCTGAACATGCAGGGGCTGGAAAACAGGGCTGGAGCTGCTTCCTCCTCCCTCCTCTGGGCTGTGCAGGTACATTCTGCAGCAGGTTCTTAAGGCAACACATGGAATTGCGTTTAACATTGGATTTTTATTCCTAAGTTTTCGGAAGGGGGAGAGAAAAGGTGGAGAGAAACGCTGGAGTAACAGCCAGGGCTGGGCCGGGGTGGGATTTCGGGAATGCCGAGGTGGTTGTGTCCCAAACGCTCCCTCTGCTGGCACAGCAGGAGAATTCCCATCCACAGCATTCCCTGGATTTGGGATCGATGGGAGTCGGGAGACGAATCAGTCTTGGACAAAAGCCCCGGTGCCAAACAACCCCAAAATCCAGGGGATTGCAGAACACATCAGGACATGGATTCCTTACTCCTGCTGCCTTCCCAAAAAAAATTCCACCCAACCAAATTCATCAAAGAACAAAAGCACAAAGAATTAAATTAGTTTTTTTTGTTTTTTTTTTTCCTGAAGCTGAACTGGGCTCTGCCCAGGCAGCCCAGGGTTGCTCCCTGCCTTGGGAAGGACGCCGGGAAAGTGCTTGGGGACACTGCTGCCACCTGTGTGTCCCCTCCAGGGGATCCCAGCCCCCATCCCGCCCCGCAGCTCCAGGCCAGGCACAGCTTTGCCCTCAGAATTCCATGGATTTTTCTACTTTTGACTGGATTGAAGTGGTAAAAAACTAAAAGCCACCGTTGTTGTGGCCATGGGCCACCGGCCACCGGCCCCAGGGCCTTGCCCACACAAGGCTTGGTTTTATTTTGCCACCTGTAAACATTTTTGGTATCAAGGATCTTCTCACTGATCTTCATCCAGCTGTTCCAAAAGAGTCCTCCTCTGCTTTTCCAGCTCCCCCTCGCTGAGCTCGCTGCCAGAGGTATCCCAGTTTCCCTGTGGAGAGATGGGACAGTGGTCAGGACAGGACTGTGCAGGGAGTTCACACTGGGAGCTCAGCAGGGACACACACACAGAGCTGGCTGCTCTGTGGCACCCAGAAAGCCCAAAATCCACACTGGGGAATGGCAGAGACCTCCAGGATCCTCAAATGCAAGCTCTGACCTCTCCCAGAGCACAGCTATGGAGCTGCATCCAGCAGAGCCCAAAGCACTGGGAAAAGCAGGAAGCAGAGCTTACGGAATCTTTTCCAGGCCGTTTCTTAGTGGGAGATTTATGCTTGGACTCAGATCTCTGTCTGGCTCTTTCCTTCTCACTGTCCCTCTCTCTATCCTTCTTGTCCTTCTCTCGTTCCACATCAGATTCTGGTGAATCCTGTGGGAAAAAAAAAATGGGAATATGGGAATAGTGAATATTAATGTTGAGTATTTTGGAATTCAACTTCCATTTATAGCATTGTAGAATCATGGAATGATTTCAGTTAGAAGGGACTTGAAATTTCATCCCATTCCACCCCTGCCATGGGCAGGGACACCTTCCCCTATCCCAGGTTGCTCCAGGTTGTCCACCCTGGCCTTGGACACTTCCAGCTTCTCTGGGCACCCTGTGTCAGGGCCTCCCCACCTTCCCAGGAGGAAGTGAAGCTCTTTCTGCATTTTGGATCCTTCCAGAGCTTCCAACACAAGCCTGATGCTCAGGCAGGCACAAGGAATGGCTGGGATCCTTCCCAGAAGGAGAACACCTGGATCTGCCAGGATAAACAGCAAATCCCAGGCTACTCATGGAGTCCTCCACCTGGAGTTAAAACCCCCAAATTCAGCAGTTTTAAGTGGTTTAATAGCAGGAATATATAACAGAAAGTTGTTATTTTGGCAATACCCTCCTCCAGCTTGATCCCAACTTTTCCCTAGGATCATCCAGGTGACAGCAGGTGCCAGGTTGTCCATAACCCAATTAAAAACTGAGCTCCACTTACAGACTTGTGCCTCCTCTTCTTGCTCTTCTTCTTGTGTTTTTTGGACTTCTTGTAGCTCCTCTCTGCAGCCACAGGGAGAAACAAAACCCCCAGGAATCAATGGATAAATCCCAAAGGAGAACAGCACAGCTGGTTTAAAGCCAATCCCATCCCATCCCATCCCATCCCATCCCATGCCGTACCGGACTCGGCGCTGGAAGAACGCTCGGACACCGACCGCGATTCCGAGCGCTGCCGCTTCTTCTTGGAGTGGCTGTCGTCATCCTCGGACTCTGAGCCCTTCACACACAGCCCAGGGGAGAATTCCAATTAACAATGGGAATTCCAGCAGCAGTCAGTGCAGCTGGGAATGGCAGGGGGAGGGTTTCCAGGGATACTCACGGAGCGGGAACGCGAGCGCTTCCGGTGGTGTTTTTTGGATTTCTTCGAATGTTTCTTGGTCTTGGAGTGGTGGTGCTGACACTCGTGCTGTGGGCAAGGTAAGGAGGGGAGAGCTTGGAATTCCAGCAGGGATTGGCCTTGGAAAAGCCCTAAAATCCCAGCTCCTTCCACCATGGGTAAGGACAACTTCCCTGGAGCAGGGTGCTCAACCTGGCCTTGGCCAGTTCCAGGGATGGGGCAGTAAAACCTCATCAGCTCCCACAGAACATCCCAAAAGTCTGATGGGATCTCTCTCCTCATCCACAAAAGTTGGGAAAGGTTAAAAACTCCATAATCACCATTTCATGGCAGAACCATCTCATCACTGCCTACAGAACATCCCAAAAGTCTGATGGGATCTCTCTCCTCATCCACAAAAGTTGGGAAAGGTTAAAAACTCCATAATCACCATTTCATGGCAGAACCATCTCATCACTGCCTACAGGACATCCCAAAAATCTGATGGGAGGTTTCTCCTCATCCACAAAAGCTGGGAAAGGTTAAAAACACCATAATCACCACTGCATGGCAGCACCACCTTATCAGGTCCTACAGGACATCCCAAAAATCTGATGGGAGGTTTTTCCTCATCCAGGAAAGTTGGGAAAGGTTTAAAACTCCATAATCCCCATTTCACAGCAGCACCACCTCATCAGCTCCTACAGGATATCCCAAAAAATATATGGGATGTTTCTCCTCATCCACAAAAGCTGGAAAAGGTTAAAAACTCCACAATCACCACTTAATGTCAAAATGGACACTGCTGCCATGCTGGAGCTGCAATAAAGGCAGCCAGGAGCAAAGAAAAACACCTGGATTCCCATGGATCTGCTCCCTGATCCAAGCAAAGCCTGGCCTAAACCTACCCCCTGCTCTGCCTAATTGGAAATTACAGAATTAAAAGTCAAAATTTCAGCTGAAATTCTTCCAAACTGCAAGAAATGCAACAAAATCCCCAAGTGTGAGAGCTGAAAAATCAAATTAATCTCCTGGTATCACTTTATGGAAACAATTCCATTAAATCCTTCCTCTTTCCACTCAATTTAGAAGGAATTTTCCTTGTCTGTTGTCCACTGATTTCAAAAATAAAGGAAGAATTACCTCAAGTATATGAAGGAAATCCTTAAATATCCTTTTCCTTTCAGATTCCAGGGTGATGTCTTCAAATGCTGGTTCCTTCACAAATCTGTCTCTGATCTGTCAGGAAAATTAATTCTATTAATGATATTCTAAGAAATTAAATTATAAATTTATTAAGGTATTAGGATAGAAGAAATAGAAGAAAATAATAAAATATAATGTAGTAATGAAAATGGCATTAAGAAATAAGAAAACCAGTAAGGAATAATAATAAAACCTCTATAAATAATAATGAATAAAGATTAAAAGGAATACTAAAAATAATAAGGCATAATAAAAGTAACAAGAAAATTAAGAAATAAGAAATAAAATAAAAAAAATAAAAATAAGAAAACTAAAACCCTGAAGAAATAAAAATAAGGAAAAATAAAACAAATAATAACAGAAATATGAAAAAATAATTAAAAACAAAAAAGATAAGAAAAATAATAGAAAAAATGAAAAAACAAAACCAATAATTTTAAAAAATAGTAACAAAAAAAATTAATTTTCACCAGTTAAGAAGCCCCTGAACTGCTACAAGGCTAAATTTTTAATCCCAGATTTCCAAGCAAATCCCAAATTTCCAGTGTTCAGGGAAGCTCTAACTCATGCAAACATGGAAAACCCCACTGTTTTCCCTGCACATTCCATTTAAACTTAAAAAAACCCCAAATATTTATATAAATTATCCTTGGAAAGGAAAGGTTTTTCCAAGGTATTTTATCCAGGACAAAGTTCTAAATAATTTCAATTAACTTTGGGAGGGTTGTGGGATTTTTTGAGGGGGTTTTGGTTTTTTTTTCCCAGTTCTTTTAGGATGTTCTTTGTTTCAAAAGGATGATGCTTTTCCCATCCAACTCCAAGTTTTCCTGAAGAATCCACAGGGTTGGATGGGATTTTGAAGCCCCATCAGCAGAACCAGGAAGAGCCTGGCAAACGCGGGGTTTTTTTGGGAGGAGCAGGGGCCTGTTTGGGAATTTGGGGATGCTTCCCCCAGGGAATTCTCATCCTTTCCAGTGTTCAGGGAAGCTCTAACTCATGGAAACATGGAAAACCCCACTGTTTTCCCTGCATATTCCATTTAAACTTAAAAAACCCCCAAATATTTATATAAATCATCCCTGGAAAGGAAAGGTTTCTCCAAGGTATTTTATCCAGGACAAAATTCTAAATAATTTCAATTAACTTTGGGTGGGATTTTTTGAGGGGGTTTTGGGTTTTTTCCCAGTTCTTTTAGGATGTTCTTTGTTTCAAAAGGATGATGCTTTTCCCATCCAACTCCAAGTTGTCCTGAAGAATCCACAGGGTTGGATGGGATTTTGAAGCCCCATCAGCAGAACCAGGAAGAGCCTGGCAATCGCGGGGTTTTTTAGGGAGGAGCAGGGGCCTGTTTGGGAATTTGGGAATGTTTCCCCCAGGGAATTCTCATCCTTACATCCTCCCAGACAGCATCCAGCTCGATGGGAGGGGTGGCTTGTTTCAGCATGCTCTTGAAGGCCGATTCCTTCCGCTTCATCTTCCGGGCCTCCTCCTTCTCCCGCTCCCGTTCCCGCGCCTCCGCCTTCTCCAGCAGCTGCGGGGATGAAAGGAAGAGAATTCCATTTATTGGGAATTCTGCACCCTCAGAGCTGTGTCTGAGCCACTGGGAAATGACAAGGAAATGAACTGCTTTTCCTGTACTTAATTAATAGATCAAAACTATAATGTTAAATGATTTGATCGAAAATTAATCAATTATTTCTTTTCCAAGCATGGAATTGTCGTTGCTGAAAATCCAATGATGCAAAACTAGAGAACCATAGAAATCAGGAGAAATCTTATGTACAAACAGGAGAGCATCACTGAATTCCTATCCCAGAATTCCTCAAGTTTGGGAATGTTGACTGCTTGGACTAAGGTTTATTTTTATTGTGGCAACTGAAATCAGTTAAATAACCCTAAATAACAGAATATTCCTCAAATATTATGGAATTAGTTAAAAAACAAACCCTAATTCCTGTCTGGAGAAGGGATTTCCCATCCTAATTATCCAGATATCCCAATTAATTAATGAATTTATTAATTCATACTTACACTGTTGAAAGCCAGCTTGATATTCCCTGCATCCAAGGTGGTGGCTCTTTTAGTGGAGCTGATGACAGTGACAAAATCCTCAAAGGAAGTGTTCACCTCCACCACAAATCCTTTATCCTGGAAAAAAATGGCTCCTTTGGCGTGAGGGAAATCAGGAATTCCTTCAGCTCCAAGGAAATCCCAGCTCCCTTGGATGGGAAATGTGCAATTCAAGGAGGAGCCAGGTAATGCTCACCTTTAGGATGTCTTTAATTATCTTCTTCTCATCGTGGTAACGAGCTTTCAAATCCTCCACGTAAAACTTGAACAGGTCGAGTGCTGTTGATCCTGAGGGAGGGTTTAGTTAAGCCACAGGTCAGGTTTAAGCCCAGAGCTGCATTTTTAGGTGTGGATTTAGGATTCAGGATCGCTGTGGCCTGCCCCAAAGCCCGGGATCTGCCCTCCTTACCAGGCTGGCCGAGCATGCTGGTGAATCTGATGTCGGAGCTGATGGCTGGGTACAATTCCATCCAGGAGGACATGGAGTGCAACTGCCCGTGCTCGTGCAGCTCATCCAGGAACAGCTGCAAAAACCAGGGGAAATGGGAATTTGGAGCCATTCCTCAAGCTCCTCCTTGGTACCAGCTGGGATGGATTGGCTTGGTAACTGGAATTCTACTTTTGTTCCAGAAAAATCCCTTTTTCTCTCGTTCTTCCTGCTTTTCTCCATCACCTACAACGTGCCAGCTGCATCTCCTTCCCATCCAGGCCTATCCCCCCTCTGATTTTTCTCTTGTGTGTAACACAGCAGAGAAAATACCACAACTCAACACCTCAGGCTTTAAACACACCCTTGAATCAACCCCCAGAAATAAAGAAAACCCACATGGGATATCCCATGATAATCCATGAGATTTTTAGGACAGAACCCCAAAGTGCACCAACCTGGAAAGACTCCCTGTTTTTACGCTGCCTCCTCCTTTCCCTCAGCAAACTTTTCTGCTTCTCCTCCTCCTCCTCTTTCTCCAAGGCCCTGATATGTTCCTCAAAACAGATCAGGGCATCCTCCTTATCCATGTCTAGCAAGAAAACAGGGAGAAGAGGGGAAAAAACAAATCAGGTTATTCCTTCCAAGTCAGGAAGGATCCTCCTCCCCAGAGAATTCCAGAGCCCACAGACGTACTCTGGAGCTCCTCATCCTCAGCAAAGGTGGGGTTGTCCATGAGGTACTGCTGGGCCTCTGACCAGGTGGTGCAGTAGGTGACGTTGGCCATGTTATCCAGGATGTTCTTCAGAGCTTCCCAGTTCCTCTTCCGCAGCTGCTTGGCTTGTTCCTGAGGGGAAAAGGGTTTTTTTGGGACTCAGTTTGAGGTGGTTTGGATAGAACTGTAAGGTATCTGGTGTGTTCTCCAAGAAAATATGAAATTAATCTTTAATTTATATCAAATCATGGAATTCTAGTGTGGTTTGGGCTGGAAGGGTCCTTAAAGCTCATCCCATTCCAGCCTCCTGCCCTGGATAGGGACCAGGTTGCTCCAAGCCCCATCCTTGGACACCAAACAACACAATTCTTCCATCTCATTATTCCACTGATCCAGAATAAAATCCATCATGTGATTGATTAAAATCCCCTCAAAACTCAACACATGGTGAAATCAGCAGGAATAAATCCCAATAAACCCCAAAACCTTCCCTAAAAGCTGCCGTTTATCTGCCATAAAGCCTCAAGCACAGGTTTAAAGTGATTTAGGACCAAGTGAGGAGATGTTGGATGGCTTTGAAGGGAATTTACCTTCTCCTTCTTGGACAGGAAGAACAGAACATCCTCATAGATCTCCAGCCGGTCCCGTTCGGATATGGCGTTCCACACTTCCATCTCCCCAAACATCTGCTCAGCTTTTCTGGGCAAAGCAAATGAACACCACACAGCTATTTATTCATTTATTTATTTATTTATTGGTGGCTGAATTATTCACCAATCCCCCAGAACATCAGGGAGAGCTGTTCCAAGAAGGAACAGATTTATAGGAATTCTTGATTTTCCCCCTTGGAAATTGTTTTATTTTTTGTGATATATTTTGAATTTTTATAAAGGAAGAGAAAACTAACAATGGAAGTTGATGCCACTCCAAGCAGTGCATCCTATCAGGATTTTGATCCCAGATTTTTATCCCAAGTCTCTTACTTGTATCTGGTGGTGGATGTCATCTTCTCATGGTTTTCCAGGAAACGCTGGAAGGATTCCTTGGCTTCCTTGTACTTGGATCTGGCTTCTTCCTTCTCCTCCTTCTCTGTCTGAACTTTGTAGGCATTAAAGGCCTGCTTCTTTTCACTCAATTTTGCCAGAGCACTTCCCAGGAAAGAAAAGGAAAGAGCAATGTTATTTATAAATTTAAAAAAAAAAAAAAATCAGGAAGAGAAGACAGAGGAAATCAGAAAAAAAATCAGAAAAAATGAAAGAAAATCAGAAGAAAAATTGGAAAAGAAGAAAACGGAGGGGAAAAGAAGAAAACGGAGGGGAAAAGAAGAAAACGGAGGGGAAAAGAAGAAAACGGAGGGGAAAAGAAGAAAACGGAGGGGGAAAAGAAGAAAACGGAGGGGGAAAAGAAGAAAACGGAGGGGGAAAAGAAGAAAACCGAGGGGAAAAGAAGAAAACCGAGGGGAAAAGAAGAAAACCGAGGGGAAAAGAAGAAAACCGAGGGGAAAAGAAGAAAACCGAGGAAAAGGAGAGAAAACCGAGGAAAAAGAAAGAAAACTGAGGAAAAAGAAAGAAAACTGAGGAAAAAGAAAGAAAACTGAGGAAAAAGAAAGAAAAGCCAGAACAATCAGAAAAGGAAAATAAGAAAAATAACTAAGAAAATCAAAACCAGAAAGCAAAAGGCAGCAGGTTTGAATAATTCAGATTTGAGATAAAATTGATCTGAACATTTTAATCCCTAAATCAACATAAAATACCAACTTCCCCACTTTTTCCCAATAACAACGAAGCTGTTGGAAGCATTTCCTTATGGAGGGCAGGAAGACAATTCCCTGCCAGTGGCACAAGGCAGGAGTATCTGCTGCTGACAGAATTTTGGATGTTTTGGAAGTAAATTCCCTAAAAAAAGGTTTGGATGGAATTGAAGGAGGACTCAGTACCTGTATCTGGGGTCATTAATGATCATTTTCATGGCCTGCTCCCAGGAAGCATTGGATGGAACCCGCTGTGAAAACAGGAAATTATGGATGAATCAGACCTGGAGTTAACATCCAACAAGGAATAATTCCTTAAAAACAGTCATGGGGAAAAAAAAAACCAACATTTTATTTTTAAGCTAAAACAACACTTCACTGCAATGTTCTTTTTCTTTCATTTCCTCAAGAGTGAGGAATTCTTCCCTAGAAAAATCAAGTAAAACCTGGCAAATAAAATAGAAATGAAACTAGGTTTTGTAGTTCAAGAAAACATTAATAATTGGTCAATAAAATATTAATAATTGGCCCAAATACCTTTTCTTTTAACAGTTCTTTAAATGCTTGTTTGGCCTCTTCCTTTGTGTTCCACGTGTAGGTTTTTTTAACTGGTTGGGCATCCTCATCCTCCTTCTTTGCAGCAGCACTAAATCAAAACAAATTTTATTATTTCAGAATTTTGTTCTAAGTTAGAGGCACTAAAGAGTCAAAAACCACCACAAAGTGAGTTTTAGAAACAGCAAGTTCAAGTAAAAAAAAAATTCTAATAATTCATACAAGGCTTTTCCTTACAGGCACCACAACTGATGAAAAAAAGATCAAAAAAAGTGAATTATTGAGGCAAAGTATTTCCCTCCTCCAATTGGCTGCCTGCTGAAGTTATCTAGAAATTATTCCTAAAAATATAATGTTGAAATTCAGCAGGAATATTAACATTTTATATAAAACTATAAGGAGAAGCGCCTAAAAATGGGCTTCTCTTTAATTATATCCTGCTGTCTAAAATCCCCCACAGCAATTCTTTTTTTTTGAATTATAAAAATCCTAAGTTATAATTTTCCACATCATAGATCTTTCATTATTTAAAATAAAAAGGAATCATAGCTGGAACACATAAAAATCCCTTTACTATTTTATTCTCTTCAAGTGATAACTAATGGCACAGATCCATGGAAAAGGAGCATGAAGAGGGAGGGAAGTGTTTAATGGCACCCTGGGAAATTCTTACAGACACTGGAAAATCCATGGAATGTTCCTGTCACTGATGCTACTGGGAAATGAAAAGCTGCAGCAAAGCCTTGAGGTTTCATAAATTATCATGGAATGGCTTGGATGGGAGGGGACAGTAAAGCCCCCACAGTTCCATGGGCAGGGACACCTTCCCCTGTCCCAGGTGCTCCAAGCCCTGTCCAGCCTGGCCTTGGGCACTGCCAGGGATGCAGGGGCAGCCCCAGCTGCTCTGGGCACCCTGTGCCAGGGCCTCAGCACCTTCCCAGGAAACGATTTCTTCTCAATCCCTGATCTAAGCCTGCCTTCCACCAGCTCAAAGCCATTCCCTCTTGTCCTGTGATGAATTATTCACTCCCTTGAAGAATCTGCTTTAAGCGTCCTACAGGTTTGTGGGAAGACCTTGGGATAAGAACCATGGGATGGGTTGGGTGGGAAGGGACATTAAGGATCATCCCAATCCACCCCTGCCATGGGCACGGACACCTTCCACTATCCCAGGCTGCTCCAAGCCCTGTCCAACCTGGCCTGGGACACTTCCAGGGATCCAGGGACAGCCACAGCTTCTGTGGGAACTCCATCCCAGGCCCTCACAGAGAACAATCCCCCCTAACATCCCCCCAAATCCCCTTTCCTGGAGCTGACACCCATCCCCTGGCACTCACTCTCCCGAGGCCTCCTGCTTGGCTGCCTCATCCGTGGCGGCCGCCGCAGCGTCCGCGCTCCCGTCCTGCGTGCCGGGGGCGGCGCCGGCCTGGCCCTGCTCCTCGGCCGTGGCAGTGCCAGTGCTGTCCGTGTCCCCCGTGGTGGCGGCCGGGGCCGATTCCCCCTCAGGAGCAGCTCCTGCAGGAGCAGCCGCAGCCGTGGCGCTCTCGGCGGCCGGGGCCGCGCTGGCCCCGCTCGGGGCATCCCCGGCCGTGGCCGGAGCCGAGGCGGCGGCAGCCGCATCCTCTGGCTTCGTGCTGGGGACAAAAACAACAGCGGTCACCTGCGGGCTCTGGTCTGGAGATTCAGGGCAACGGGGCAGCTTAGGATGTGGTGAAAGTGGGGAATGTGGGGTTTGGGGTGAGTGAAAGACTCGGAAAAGGTTTATAGGCCCTCAGGGAAAAGGGTTTGTAAGGCCTCAGGAAAAACGGTGAAAAGCCCTCAGGGAAAAAAGGGGTGAAGGCCTTCAGGGTAAAAAAGGGTAAAAGAGCCTCAGGAAAAAAAGGGTAAAAGAGCCTTCAGGGTAAAAAAGGAGTGAAGGCCTTCAGGGTAAAAAAAGGGGCTGAAGAGCCTCAGGAAAAAAAGGGGCTGAAGAGCCTCAGGAAAAAAAGGGGCTGAAGAGCCTCAGGGTAAAAAAAGGGGCTGAAGAGCCTCAGGGTAAAAAATGGGGCTGAAGAGCCTCAGGGTAAAAAATGGGGCTGAAGAGCCTCAGGGTAAAAAATGGGGCTGAAGAGCCTCAGGGTAAAAAATGGGGCTGAAGAGCCTCAGGGTAAAAAATGGGGCTGAAGAGCCTCAGGGTAAAAAATGGGGCTGAAGAGCCTCAGGGTAAAAAATGGGGCTGAAGAGCCTCAGGGTAAAAAATGGGGCTGAAGGATCCTAGGAAAGGTTTGAAGACCCTCAGGGAAAAAAGGGGGAAAGGCCCTCAGGGAAAAAAGGGGGAAAGGCCCTCAGGGAAAAAAGGGGGAAAGGCCCTCAGGGAAAAAAGGGGGAAAGGCCCTCAGGGAAAAAAGGGGGAAAGGCCCTCAGGGAAAAAAGGGGGAAAGGCCCTCAGGGAAAAAAGGGGGAAAGGCCCTCAGGGAAAAAAGGGGGAAAGGCCCTCAGGGAAAAAGGGTTTGAAGACCCTCAGGAAAGAAAGGGTAAAAGATCCTCAGGAAAGAGGGTTTGAAGGATCCTAAGAAAGGTTTGAAGGCCATCAGGAAAAAAAGGGCTTGAAGAGCGTCAGGGAAAAAAAGGGCTTGAAGGATCCTAGGAAAAGTTTGAAGACCCTCAGGGAAGAAAGGGGTTGAAGATCCTCAAGAAAGAGGGTGTGAAGGCCCTCAAGAAAAAAGGGTTTGAAGGATCCTAGGAAAAGTTTGAAGACCCTCAGGGAAGAAAGGGGTTGAAGATCCTCAAGAAAGAGGGTGTGAAGGCCCTCAAGAAAAAAGGGTTTGAAGGATCCTAGGAAAAGTTTGAAGACCCTCAGGAAAAAAAGGGCTGAAAGGCCCTCAGGAAAAAACAGGCTTGAAGGCCATCAGGAAAAAGGGCTTGAAGAGCCTCAGGAAAAAGGGCTTGTAGGACCCTAAGAAAAGTTCAAAGACCCCCAGGAAAAAGGTTTAAACTTCAACAGGAAAGGTTTGAAGATCCCCAGGAAAGGCTTGAAGGCCCTCAGAAAAAGTTTGAAGGCCCTCATGAAAAAATTAGTAAAATGATAAAAATGTACCTGTTTTCTTCAGCTTTAATCATTGCTAGAGGAAAAAAGGAGAAAAACAATTAAAATACAGCTTTAAAATAGTTCATATACATAGGAAGTTCTTGTAATTCTTGATTTAATAAAAGCAAAGTTTTAAATGTTTTGTTACACCAAAAATTTTAATGTTTGTGTCCTTCAAAGACTGAAATCAATCGAGATTAAAATAAAGTTTAGAAGTGCCATTACAGAGGGATTGGGAATATAAAAATGACTTTTTGGTTTGAAATAATTATTTTAATTTGTAAAAAAGTAGTTCAAAGACCCAGAAAGAAAATCAGGATTATTAAACAGAATTTTAAGAAAGAAAATATTTAAATTATTGTTGCCTATTATTTTTTTTTAACATTTATTCTTTCCCCCCAGCTGATTTTGTTGCTATTTAAATAATGTAATTAATTAATATATATTTAGAAAAATACAAGTCCTTCTCTCTTTTACCTTCAAGATCCTCCAGCTCTTTGGGTTTTGCCCAGCGGGATTCCTTTGTTTGGGAATTGTAATAATAAGGCTTCCCAGAGTCTGATTTATACTCCTTCCAGGGACACTTGGACAGCAATTGCTGATGGAGAGAAAACAAAGATTTTCCAAGGAAAATCTCCTTTAGTAACTCCTTAAATAAGGATTCTTGTTTCCCTCTTCCCTATTCCTGCTCCTTAAATAAGCAATTAGGAACATCATTAGGTGGGATAATTATGAGGCACAAGGCTTTGGGTGCATTAAAGTTCCATTCCTGGAGCTCTTTCTTCCTGAAAAAAAAAAATCAAATTTCAAGTTTTCCCATTTTCTTCCTTGTGGATTTAGCTTTGGTTTAAGTTTTATTTTCAGTTCTCAGCTACAAACTTCAAATATTCCTCAGGAAAACAGAAAAATTGTTAAAAAATGTGAAAACAAATCACATTGGATCAATTTGATTTGATAGTATCTAACAGGAATAAAAATGGGGAATTCTAAGGAATTCCTTGTATATTTTAAGAGCATTAATTTGACCAAAACAGTAATGTCTAGGAACTTTTCCTCTCTAAATAATAAAACCCCCCACATTTTTAATAAAAAAGCCTATCTAAAAATGAGGAAAATGAGGAATTTTGGCCACTTTGCACCTTCAAGTTCTCCCAACATAAGGAGAACAATCCAAATATTTTAGGAACATTTCCTATTGGAAGAGTTTGCTTGCATTGCTTCCAGCAGAATTCTCCCTGCTGCAGGTGTCAGGCTTGGAACTCCTCATGTTCCCACAATATCCCAGAGTAAATTTGGGATTTGGTTACCTCAGCAGGGGTTTTGAGGTCATCTGGCTTCTCCCACGTGGACTGCTTGGTCTCAGTGTTGTAGTAATAAGTTCTTCCATCCGGGGACTTGTGCTCCGTCCACGTGGATTTCTGAAAAAACCCCAAGGGAAATTAATAATGATGTAAGAAATGGGGTGCAGCTCCACAGACAGAGTGGGATACAGACCTGCTTGGAGTGCTCCTCGCTGGCAGAGCTGCTGCTGGTGGAGCTCTGCTGGACTGTGGACACCACGGGATGCGTTGTCTGAGGAGGACACAAAACAGAAAATCCTCATTAATGCAGGTTTCACCCAAATACCCTGCATGCTCCAAGTGGTGCAGCAGCACAGCAAAGGCAGGGAGCCACATTCACACCTTCAGTCAGTGTTTTTCCCAGAAATCTCCTTCTCTGGGAGTGGAGCTGTTCAACTGCACATTCCCAAGGGCCTGATTCCCCCAGGAAGTGCGAGTGAAGGGCTCAGACCACAGCCACAATTCCAGCAGCACTCCCTGTTCCCACATCTGGAGGGAAATCTGCTTCAGGAAGATTCTGGCTCCCTGAGCTCCCTCACACCACACTTCCTGCTGCTTTCCATGGCCAGCTTTCCCATGAATTCCCTGGAATCCCTGCTGTGGTCAGGGATCTGATATGGCCAGGGAAAACTGCATTTCCAGAGAGGCCAATGGACAGGATGGAAATAATGTGGATATCATCTATTTAATAATTAAACTGGGACAAGGCCCACAGATTTCAAGGAACAACCAAAAACTTGGAAAAAAAGCAGGAGAAAAAAGGAGGGGAGGAAAAAATAGAATTAAGGTTTTCCTTTAAATCCCTAAAACCGAGTTTGCCCCACATCACAATGAAATTCCAATCTTCTGGAATTGTGCTTTCCACATACCTGAGTCCCAGGAGGGGTCACACCTGAAAAATAAATAATTAAAAATTAATAAAAGGTTTGGTTGCTTCATTTTCCTAAATATTCCTCCACGTGTGCAAGGAAAAAAATGTCCTGGGCACCAGTGGAGACTCCAGGACTGAAATGCTCCATTCCAATTTAGGGAAAAGGGGAATTTTTTAATGTTTCAGCTGATTTTGGTTAAATATTTTGAAATTATATCAAGTTGTTTTACTCACCTACTTGTGCATCCATGCTGTTCACTCCTGGCTGTAAAAATAATTAAAACAAACATTTAAACAATTAAATTAATTAATTCCTGAGGAATTAAATCCTAAAAAAAAAAAATCCAATATTCATTATCCAAACAAGGCTTTTCTGCCAAAAAAGGCTCAATTCCTTAAATAAGGATTCCTGCTTCCCCCTTGATTATTCCTGCTCCTTAAATAAGCAATTAGGAACATCATTAGGTGGGATAATTAGGGGGCATATGGCTTTGGGTGTATTAAAACTGCATTCCTGAAGCTCTTCCTGAAATTCCTTTCAATTAAGGAAAAAAAAAAATCAACCAAATTCCAAGGTTTCCCATTTTTTTTCCTTGTGGATTTAGCTTTGCTTAAGGTTTATTTTCAGTTCTCAGCTACAAACTACAAATATTCCTCAAGAAAACAGAAAAATTGTGAAACAAGTGAAAATAAATCACACTGGATCAATTTGATTTGATATTATCCAACAGGAATAAACCAGGAAATTCCCAGGAATTTGTTGTGTAATTTGACCAAAACAGGAATTTCTTAATGTATTTTAAGAGCATTAATCTGACCAAAATACTAATTTTTAGGAATTTCACTGCTTCAAATCAGCACAGCAAAGGTTTGTGCTCAGCATTAGAGGAAATTCCAGAGGAATTCAGGGATTTAAACCTCCATGGGAAGAAAACCCATACAGATAATTTATTTCTAAATTGAAATGGCTGGAACTGGTTTTAAGTGAATCTCTTAGGCTTGGACTAAATTTATTTCTTAAGAACAAGATTTAACTTAAATTTTTTCCCCTCAGAGATTTCATGTGTATTTTAACTTTTCCCTCTCCACTTCCACCCAAAGAATTCCTCATCCCTTGAGCTATTCCAGCAATTTTTATACTCAACTGAATTTTGGGAACTTTTAATAAAAAAAATCTCATTCTAATGGATTCAAATCTCTCTAATATTGAATCAAAATTCTTTAAAAAAATTACAATTTAAGAGAAAAGAATCTCTTGGTCAGACAATTTAACAATACAAGGTCACAGTGATTCCTGCCAAACTCCAGGAAGTGAAGGATAAGCAATGAAAGAAAAACTAAAAGGAGTTTAAAGACTGATAAAAATCACAAAAATCTTATTTTTAATTATTCAAGAGTCACATAAAACTCCACTGTAATGAAAATAATTTAAAATTTAAATTCTTATTTTCTAATTAAAGAAAGCCAAGAGTGATCAACTGCAACTGCTAAAAAGAGCTTTTAAAAACTAAAAAAAGAAATGAAATTAAACTCACAGGAACCGTGGGCTGCATGGCAGCCTGGGACATGTGGGACATCATCATTCCAGGCATCACCGACTGCATCATTCCAGGCATCTGCAATTCAAGAGCATTTCCCATATATTTTATCATATTCTTAACACAAAACACAGTATTTCTATTTAAAAGCCATTATATTATACTTCTTTCTAATTAAAAAAAAAAAAGCCCAAAAAAAATCAACCAAACATCCCTCTTAGGTAAAGAAAAATAAAGTAGATTTGTGGGATTGTGATTTCCTACATAACATTCCCACTAAACTGGGATATTCCTATTAGGAATGGCATGTCCAGATTCCAAAGCTGGACAGGAAATAACAATAAAAACCATTTAAGCTCCAAAGGAACAATAGCAAATGATGTGGGACCTGATTCCATTACTGAAAGCCTGAGTGGAAGCAGGAAAAGCAAAGGTTGGGAATGATGAATTCCTGCAGAATTCCAAGGCTACAGGGAATAAAGGAACAAAGGAAAGGTGAACCCCCAGGTGTGACATTTACCTTCAGCTTTTTGCTCTCCATCTACCAAAAAGTCCTGAGTTGCTCCCTAAAATGTGAAATATTGAAATATTCCCTGGCTAAGTGTGGGAATTGTGGAAAAGGAGGTACAAAAAAAGCAGAGAAATAAATGAGAATTTCTACTTCACCTCCTAATGAACACACACAGTGCTAACGAGTCAAATACTCCTCATTTTTTAAAAATTGTTTTATTGATACCCCAGAAGCTGCAAATCCCCACTGAAAAAATTCCTACCAAGCCCTTTTATTTTAAGGAAGACAAGGATGCACTGTCCAAGGAATTGCAAAGGAAGAGGAGTTGTCACCAAGGTTTAATCCTTCCCTGCCTCTCTCCCATAATCCACCTTCACAAGGAGCATCCCAAGGACATTCAGCATTTCTGGGATATTTATTATACCCACAAGGAGAATGATTTCTTTTAAGAGTTGAGGATTTCATCACAAAGCACACAGGAAATGTGGCAATTGAGAAGAAAAGCTGCCAAAAGCAGGGCCATGGTCGTGGCTGTGCCACCTGCCAGGGCTTTTCCAACCCCATGGCATCAGCAACAATGGGATGCAGGGATTACAAACCCACCCTAGGATTCCAACAGGAATCCTGCAAAAATCCTCTACTTCTTTGTTTCTTCTCTTGCTGTAATGTTCACTGTGTAGGAACTGGCCAAGAATTACAGAAACGTGAAGTCTCAAGACAAACCTATCCCTTCAAAATCTACAGGAAACTTCCAAAACACTGGAATAAATCCCAAATTATGGACTGATAATTAGAGGTGCATTAATTACCTGTTCTCATCCAAAACTGGAATAAACTGGAATAAATCCCAAATTATGGATTGATAATTCAACTTAGAGCTCATTAATTACCTGTTCTCATCCAAAAAAACTTGAATAAATCCCAAATAATTGACTGAAAGTTGAAGGTGCATTAATTACCTGTTCTCGTCCAAAACAGGTAATTAATTTGGGAATAAATCCCAAATAATTGACTGAAAGTTGGAGGTGCATTAATTACCTGTTCACATCCAAAACTGGAATAAACTGGAATAAACCTGTTCTCATCCAAAACTGGAATAAATCCCAAATTATGGATTGATAATTCAACTTAGAGCTGCATTACCTGTTCTCATCCAAAAAAACTTGAATAAATACCAAATAATTGACTGAAAGTTAGAGGTGCATTAATTACCTGTTCTCATCCAAAACACTGGAATAAATCCCAAATTACGGATTGATAATTAGAGGTGCATTACCTGTTCTCATCCAAAAACACTGGAATAAATCCCAAATAATTGATTGGAAGTTGGAGGTGCATTAATTACCTGTTCTCATCCAAAACACTGGAATAAATCCCCAATTATGGATTGATAATTAAACTTAGAGGTGCATTACCTATTCTCATCCAAAAAAACTTGAATAAATCCCAAATAATTGATTGGAAGTTGGAGGTGCATTAATTACCTGTTCTCATCCAAAACACTGGAATAAATCCCAAATAATTGATTGAAAGTTAGAGGTGCATTAATTACTTGTTCTCATCCAAAAAAAACTTGAATGAATCCCAAATTATTGATTGAAAGTTGGAGGTGCATTAATTACCTGTTCTCATCCAAAACACTGGAATAAATCCCAAACTATGGATTGATAAGTAAAGTTAGAGGTACAGTAATTACCTGTTCTCATTCCGAAACACTTGAATAAATCCCAAATTATGGACTGATAATTAGAGGTATGTTAATTACCTGTTATCATACCAAATTCCAGCTAAAGTCCCAGAGGTGCAGCAATTCCCTGCTCCCCATAAGGAGGCTCACTCCCCTGAGCTCTCTCCCCTCCTTTTCCCAGGGAGATTTCCCTGCCAAGGGCTGATCCCAGGGAACAGGACGCTGCTGGAATGGCCTTACCTGCCCCATCGGGGGTCCTCCCATGGGGGGCATCATCTGAGGCATCATCCCGTGGGGAACTGGGGGCATGTTGGGGGGTCTCTGGCCCATGGGGTGCATCCCCATGGGGGGGTAGTGGGGCATGCCCGGGTGGCCCATCTGGAAAACACCAAAAACAGGGAAAATCAGCACCGAGGCAGCCACCCCACACACACACACACACCAAAGGGAATAAGAAAAAGCCCTTTCCTGGAGTTTTTCATTATTTTCCAACACTTTAGGTACTTTCTGTTCCACACAGATGCAACAGCTCTGAGAGCACCTTAAGATAAAGCCTGGGCTTTTTTCCCTTTGGAAAATACATTTAGCAGGAAGGAAAAAAAATCAAATTATTGATCACAGAATCCCAGAATGGTTTGGGTAGGAGGGACCTTAAAGTTCTTCCAGTTCCACCTTCTGGGACACCTTCCACTATCCCAGGTGCTCCAACCTGGCCTTGGACACTTCCAGGGATGGGGCAGCCTGGAATTCCATCCCAGGAACCCCCACCCTCATAGGGAAGGAATTCTCTCCTAATTTCCCCTAACTTTACACCCTTTCAGTCCAAAAGCAGTTTTCCAGTGATTTTTTTCTTATCCCAGTCTCCCAGGGGCTAGGAGTCACACAAAGAAACCACGAGCAACTAAAAAGGTTTGAGTCTTTTGGGCAGAACACTTGACTTTTCCCAATCATATCCTCTCACAGCACATGCAGTGACAGCTCCTGTTTCCAAGCCCCAGGTAATTCCAGGTGGAACAGTGTTTCCTAAAAATCTCCTCTGACACTCTTTGGAGTGTTGATTCCCTTTCAGAGGGCCCTACCACCCTGGTGCTGAGAATGGTCCTCCCAAGCCTGCTTTTCTCCAGGCTGAGCCCCTTTCCAGCTCCCTCAGCTGCTCCTGGGGCTCCAGATCCTCCCCAGCTCTGGATACAGCCAGGTCTGTGATCCGCTGTGCCCTGGGGGGCATCGGGAAGGGCATTTCCAGCAGGTCAGGCAAGGATCCTGCCCCTCTGAGGCACCTCTGGGTGCTGTGTCCAGCTCTGGCTCCTCAGCCCAGCAGGGACAGCAGCTCCTGGAGCTGAGCAAGGGCCTGGAGCATCTCTCGGTGCCCAGGAGAGGCTGAGGGAGCTGGGGCTGCTCAGCCTAGAGAGGAGCCCCAGGGAGAGGGGCCTCAGTCCTGGCTGTCCTTGGGTGCACGGAAGGCTCCATGCAGGGCCCAGCAATGGCACCAGAGGAAGGCACGGACTGATGCCCAGGAAGTTCCACCTGTACACGAGCATCAACTTCCTCCTTGTGCGGGTGACAGGTGCCCAGAGAGGTTTTGGCGTCTCCCTCAGCGGGGACACCCAGAACCGCCTGGACACAGCCCTGCACCAGGGGATGCCCATCCCACCCAACCCTGGGATGACCCCGGAGCAGGAAGGCGGGACCAGCTTCCGCACGCTGCCACTCCGTGCCCCCCCCTCCCGAGCCCGCACTCACCATGAGAGAGCCGCGGTCGACGCCGCCGGGCCGCATGGCGGGGCTGAGCAGGGAGCCCCCGCAGCGGCCCAGGAGGCGCCCGCGCAGCGGCGGCCGCGGGGCCGCGGGCCCGAAGGGCAGCAGCGGCTCGGGCTCCCCGCGGGGCGGGAGCAGCGGCGCCAGCAGGCTGACGGGCTTCCCCGCCGGCCAATCGGGGCGCGCCGCCAGCCGCGCGCTCTTCGGCGATTGGTCGGCGCCCGAGCCCACCGGCCGCACGGCGTCGCCCGGCGTCAGCTGCATGAGGGGCGGCGGCTTCGGCAGCGAGAACGGCAGCGGTTGCGGGGAGGCGGCGGCGGCCGCGGCCGTAGAGTCCCCGCCGGACATGGCGGCGGCGGGCGGCCCGGCCCCGCGGCGCGGCGCTGGCTCGGGCGGCTCCCGGGAGCGCGGGGCGCGGAGCGAAGCGGCGGCTGCGGCGGCCGAACGCGGGGCACGCCGGGAAACCGCTCACGTGGGACCGGGGGCGGTGCGCGATCAGCCGGGCGGTACCAACAGCGCCGCAAGGAGGGGGTGACTTCCCCCGCCACCATTTCACCTCAGCTCGGGAGGTGGCGGCAGATCTCCCCTCAGCTGTGCTGCGGGTGGTACGCGCCGGGTTCGTGCCTCCCCCCCCCGTGACGGTGCGGGTGGTACGGGCCGAGCGCGGCCGGGGAGGCGCTCGGACCCCCCCGCGCCGCGCGCCGTGGTTGGGGCCGCTGAGGGGGAGCGGCCGCCATGGCGGGCGGGAGAGCGCGGTGGGAGCGGGGAATGTCCCGCTGGGATTGAGGAATATCCCGCTGGGAAGGCACCCACGGGAAACAGCCCGTCCCACTCCTGTACCTGCACAGCCCCACAGTCCCCCCCTGTGACCGCGAGTCCTTTCCAAGCGCTCCGGGAGCTCTGGCAGCCGTGAGGCCGTGGCGCTGCCAGGGATCCAGGGGCGGCCTCGGCTTCTCCGGGAATTCCATTCAGGGACTCCTCTCCCTCACAGCCAGGAATTCCCAATATCCCACCCCTCCCTGCCCTATGGCCGAGGGAACCCATTCCCGGTGTCCTGTCCCTCCAGGGCCTCGGGAAAACGGCCAGAAAAGGAGAACTGAAAGCAAACAATGTTAAAGCTCAAATGTAACTTCGGCTGGAAGTGTCTAAAATGTAACTCCGGTTTTCCGGGAAAGGTTAAAATCCCACTGTTTTCCTCGCACAAAGCCCTCCTGTCAAGGTTTTGGTGCAGAGGAAGGAGTTAATTGATTAAATCAAGGTAAAATTGTGTATGACCTAAAATTCCTGCCCGTCAATCAAATCACTGGGAGAGATGCATTTGATATATTTGATAATCTTGCTTTAATACCCAAAATCCACCTGAAAAAAAAAAAAAGTGGGAGAAGGGCTGGGAAAGCCGGGGAGGAATTCCCAATAATTTATAATTTGGTTTTGTATAATCTATAATTTGGTCTTCACACCAAGTTTATTTGGATGGAGTCTGCCCCACACAGCAGAGTGGGAGAGGGCTGGGAATTCTATGGGATAAATGACTTTAAGGAGGGACTCCAAAGGGGAACGACTCAGGACACCCAGGGAATGATCTCTGCTCCCTTGGTGTATTTATTTATCTGTGTTTCTCTTCTTCGGAATTGCACAACTTGTAATATTTTCCTGTCCCCAGCACTGCATGGCCCGTGTCTCACTGTCCTTGAGCAGAGGGGATTTTCAGGGATGTGGATTTATTTTTCCATAGTATTTCTGGATTTCCACACCCCCCCATGGTTTATCAAACACCTCATTTTACACTTTAATGCGTAGATATTTTATAAACCCCTTGGCTGCTGTGAGGCAGGGGCTGGTTTGGTTCAGCTCATGGAAATATGGAATAGTTGGGATAAAAAGGACAGAAATTCCTGCAATCCCACCCTTCCATGGGCAGGGACACCTCCCACTGACCCAGCCTCTTCCAGCCTGGCCTTGGACTCCTGGGATAAACACCTCACCCCCCTGAGCCTAAAGAATTCTCTAAATCCACCCAAAAAGGCCTTGATTAATCACATTTTTCTGCCACAATCAAGCAGTGAAATGAAAATTTAAATTGATTTTTAATTAAATCTTGCAATCCCATTTCAATCTCTCCTGGTGTGCAGTGAGCAGAGCTCCAGCGGGGCACAGTTGCTTTTGTCAGCCTGAGGTGCAACTTTAGTACTTGGAGTATTTTTATTTCTTTATTTTTAAGCACAGCTGCCTAAAATCAGTCCAAATTAAGTGAATTTATTTAAATTTTTCTGATTTTTTAAACTTTTTTTGTGGTTTTACACAAATTTTTATAGAGCATTCACTCTTCTTCTTGATCCTGGAGGAAACCCCTGGTTTTTAATTTGGATTTTCGGGCAGGATTTGTAGGAAATACAGAATTCCAAAAAAATTTAATTCAAATTCTGAAATAGAGAATTTTGGAATAAAAATTCTGAAATACAAATATTGAATCGCAGATTCTGAAACAGAAATTCTGAAATAAAAATTCTGAAATAAAAAATTCTGAAATAAAAAATCTGAGCTGAAAATTCTAAAAAAGAGGACTTTGAAATATAAATTTGGAAATGCAAACTCTGAAATGAAAACCCTGAGGCACAAATTCTGAAATCCGAATTCAGGAATGCAAAATCAGAAATAAAAACGGAAGTAAAAATTCTGAAAAAAAAAAAAATCAGGAATACAAATTCTGAAACAAATCCCCCAAAATTTAAAAAAAATGAAATAAAAATTTGGAAATATAAATTCTGCAATGCAAATTGTGAAATATGGCATTCTGGAATACAAGATATTTGGGACAATGAGCCCTGGAATTCCTTTTCCATGGAGCTTTACCTGTTAGCTGGAATGTGTTTAACCAGTGGGATTTGTATTTAATGTATTTAACCTTTTTTTCTCGTATAAAAACTCTTTTATTTCCCGTAAACTCAATATAAAATCGCCCTCAGGTGTTTCCCAGGCGCCGAGAGCCGGGTTTCTTCTGGAAAGCCGGAGAATTCCAAGGGAATTCCTGGAGCGGCCAGCAGGGAGAGGGCTCGCACACGGAATCTCGCGGATGGTCCCGGGACCCCGAATCAGCGGCAGCTGGGCAAGGACTAAAACCAGAGAGCACTTAGGAAGAGATTTTTCATTTCCGATCCATTTGGAATTCTGGGATTCCCGGGAAAACGCGGGGTGGTTCCATGGGCACGGTGGCCTCGGAGCCTTGTCCCGCTCCAGGAGATCTGGAGCCGCTGATCCAGCCCTGCCCGGTGAAACCTCGCCGTGGGCATTCCCAAACCCGGGATTTGATCCGACGGGATCCAGGAGGATTCCATCCACTGGGATCCAGGAGGATTCCATCAAACGGGATCCAGGGGCACTCCATCCAACTGGATCCAGGGGGATTCAATCCAATGGGATCCAGGGGGATTCCATCAAACGGGATCCAGGGGGATTCCATCCACTGGGATCCAGCAGGATTCCATCAAACGGGATCCAGGAGGATTCCATCCAACCAGATCTAGGGGGATTCCATCCAACTGGGATCCAGGGGCATTCCATCAAATGGGATCCAGGCGGAGTCCATCAAACGGGATCCAGGGCGATTCCATCCACTGGGATCCAGGAGGATTCCATCAAATGGGATCCAGTGGGATTCCATCAAATGGGATCCAGGAGGATTCCATCAAATGGGATCCACGAGGATTCCATCCACTGGGATCCAGGGGGATTCCATCAAACGGGATCCAGTGGGATTCCATCAAATGGGATCCACGAGGATTCCATCCACTGGGATCCAGGGGGATTCCATCAAACAGGATCCAGGAGGATTCCATCAAACGGGATCCAGGAGGATTCCATCCAATGGGATCCAGGGGGATTCAATCCAACAGGATCCAGCAGGATTTGATCCAGTGGGGTCCAGCGGGAATTCCATCCAATGGCATCCAGCAAGATTCCATCCAGTGGGATCCAGCGGGATTTCATCCAGTGGGACCCAGTGGGATTTGATCCAGTGGGATCCAGTGGGAATTCCATCCAATGGCATCCAGCAAGATTCCATCCAGTGGGGTCCAGGGGGATTCCATCCAACAGGATCCAGGGGGATTTCATCCAGTGGGATCCAGCAGGATTTCATTCAATGGGATCCAGCAGGATTTGATCCAGTGGGATCCAACAGGGTTCCATCCAGTGGGACCCAGTGGGATTTGATCCAATGGGATTCAGCAGGGTTCCATCCAATGGGATTCCATCCAATGGGATCCAGCAGGATTTGATCCAATGGGATCCAGTGGGATTCCATTCAGTGGGATCCAGCAGGATTTGATCCAATGGGATCCAGTGGGATTCCATTCAATGGGATCCAGGGGGATTCCATCCAGTGGGATCCAGCGGGATTCCATCCAAAGGGACTTCATCCAGTGGCATCCAGTGGGATTCCATCCAGTGGGATTCCATTCATTGAGATTCCATCCAGTGGGATCCAGCGGGAAGCTGCAGCTGCCTTCCCTTGGCTGGCTTTTCCCGGCAGCTCCGCCTCCAGCAGATTTAGCTGGTTGTTTTCTGGTTGGGTTTGTAGGTTTGGTTTTTATTTTTTCCATTAGAGCTCATAAATTATTTAGGAATTGCAGTGATTTGGGGTTTTAAAGTGGTTCTGTGGGGAAGGTGGGGCTCTGCTTTCCTTCTAAGGAGTGCCAGGATGTCTGAATCCATGGATTCTGCACATCACCCTTTGGAGAGCAGCTGCAGGGAGCTTTTCCCCATATTCCAAGGAGTGCCAGGATGTCTGAATCCATGGATTCTGCACATCACCCTTTGGAAAGCAGCTGCAGGGAGCTTTTCCCCATATCCCTCAAGTATTTTTTGCTGTTATTTCTTCCTCTGATAATTTTTTTTTTCATCCTTTAGCCCATGAAAATCAAATTTCCCAGCAGTGAGTTTTCCTTATGAATCAGAATTTTCCTAATAAATGTTTCTGTGGGATTGGGTTTTCTGGATACTGCAATATTCCCTATGGAAATGTGTTATCCCAGGCATGTTCTGCTCCTGCTTTTCATCCCAGAAAACATCAGGCCACAGCTGGATTGTCACCAGCCCAATGTAGGGAAAAGTAAAAATACAAAATCCAGCTTCTTTTCCTGGGAAAACAGTCTGAATCTGAGGATTAATAATTCCTAGGGAATGTTTCATGTGATGGGGACAGTGGCAGTTCCTCTGGAAATGAGCTGTCACCTCTGGAGGGGTCTGGAATGTCCCTGGAGCAGCTTGGGCATGGAGGTGTCCATTCAGGAGATCCATTTGAGGGAATCTGGGAGCCTGGAAAACTCAGGATCTGGGGAATTCCTCTTTTTAACAGCTCAGGAAGGTGAGAATATTAGGGATGGGCACCACGAGGAGCAGCACATCCCAAATCCAGTGCCAGAGGAAGGATGGGAGGCAGGTGGAGCAAAGCCAGGGCAAACTGCAAAGGAAAAGATGTGAGAATTCCAGAAATAAATTGACATTCCCCTTGGATCCCCTTGGATACCTCCTTGGATACAGGAATTCTCATTGCAAGAGGGATAACTTGGACTTTGTGTAATAAATGTTGGACATTTCCCACCTGATTTGCCCTCCAGGAGAATCCCAGTTAAGCCCTGCTGCACCTCACGTGCCTAATCCCAGATTTCGGTGGTTAACAAGGGATTTGATCCTAAAGAATTGCAGCTCCCACCTTATTGTTTCCATCTGCTTGTTGCATTCCATAAAAATCACGCCCTGGAGCACAGATCAGTAATATTTCTGCCTTGATCCCGCTGCTGCATAGCTGATGAATTCATGGATTTAGGGCAAATAATCCCGATTTCATTACCAGCAAGTGCTAGAAATAAAAATGGGCTCCGGACTATTGGTGGAAAAAACACAAATCCGGGAGTCGGAAGAGAGGATTAAAATTGGAAAGATAAAAAATCTCTCCCGAGAAATGTTCAAAAGCTGAGAGAGTGGTGACAGCTGCTTCCCAGAATCCAGCTCTGCAGCGGCACTTGGGAGCCTTTGGATACAGGAAATAAAAGTGGGCAAGAGGTGGGGGAGCAGCGTGTGGAGAAATCCCAATAAAGCAGCTCTGGATGAGCTGGGATTGTTGTTTTCCCACTTTGGAGCTGTCTGGGATGTGCCCTAAGGAGGCTGAAGATAAAAGTGTGGGGACAAAGCTTAAAGGGAACTGAGCCACAGTTAATTCCCAAGCCCTGGGAAGAGCAGTGGGATAGTGGCCATTCCCTGCTCCTGGGAACAGGATCTTCCTCAGCAGCAGGGGAAACAAAGGCAGCTTTTCCAGGGAATATCCAGTTGGGATAAACACCCTGAGGGGAGACTTTTCAGAATAGCTGTGGACATCGGCTCCCTCCACATCCAGGTACGGCCTCCCCTCAGGAAGGCAAATTCTTAGTGAATAATCATCTGGAATGCTTTCCCCCTTATTTCTTCTTTTTTTTCCCTTCTACTTCTTCCTATTTTACTAAACCTTATCCCAGTCCTGGAGTTCATTCCACAGAATGCCAGACTGGTTTGGGTTGGCACCCTAAATCCCATCCCATCCCATCCCATCCCATCCCATGGCAGGGACACCTCCCACTATCCCAGGCTGCTCCAGCCTGGCCTTGGGCACTGCCAGGGATCCAGGGCAGCCCCAGCTGCTCTGGCAATCCCAGCCCAGCCAGGAATTCCCAATTCCCAATGTCCCATCCATCCCTGCCCTCTGGCACTGGCAGCCATTCCCTGGCTCCTGTCCCTCCATCCCTTGTCCCCAGTCCCTTTCCAGCTCTCCTGGAGCCCCTTCAGGCCCTGGAAGGTCACATTTAGGTCACCCCCAAGCTCCTCTCCTCCAGGCTGAGTTCCTGAGGAAGTTTTCAATTCATTAACTGTGTTTAAAGGCATTGGATATAATTGGATTTTTTAATTTGGATGCAAAATGCAATTACTGCATGTTGTGTTTCCATCCTGGCAGTGCCTGTGCCCGTGAGCTGACTTTGGAAAGGGCTGGAGGGACAGGAGCCAGGGAATGGCTCCCAGTGCCAGAGGGCAGGGATGGATGGGACATTGGGAATTGGGAATTCCTGGCTGGGCTGGGATTGCCAGAGCAGCTGGGGCTGCCCCTGGATCCCTGGCAGTGCCCAAGGCCAGGCTGGACACTGGGGCTGGGAGCAGCCTGGGACAGTGGAAGTGTCAGAACACAAAACTGGAATATTTATCTTCCACACAACACAGAATTCAAAACCCCTGGGATATTTTCTGATTTTCTTGATGTTATTTTCATGCTGGTTTGGAGATGAAGGGAAAAGCAGACAAAACCAATTTACAATTAAAATGTGATGAAATACAGTAATTTTTCCTCACTTCTCCTTCTGTTTAACTTCCACCTGATACAAATCAGCAATTTTGGGTTCCTATATTCGAACCCTTGGGCGCGGTGATATTTGTACAGCACTGTTTTATTTTCTAACCCCGCAGGTACTGAGTTATTTAAGAATTTTTATTGGATTCAGTGAAAACAGGATTGCTTTTCTATCTGATTTTAGGAGTTTTTCTTCCCTACGGTTTTCATAAATCCCGGAGTTGTAATTCCATGCCAGACATTTGCAGCCAGGAGTAAATTCCAAAATTAATTGCACCAAGGATACAAAAGGGCTTGGACAAACAGACAAAAGCTAAAATTGCTGCTGTGTTATTGTACATTTAGATTTTATATATTTTAGCATTGTTTAGAATTTGGTTGCAGATTTAAAGACTAAATAATTGCAGAAGAAATTATTAGGGGAGGTTTTGTCCTTACAAATGACACAAACCCACTTTTCCTGCAGTATTTTTCCCAGGAAAATCAAGTCTCTAGTTGTGTGTGGAATTTCATTTGTCTCACTTAATTTCCTCCATATAAATCATGAGGGAAAAGATGTGGCTCTGAGAAATATAAACTGGCTGTGTGTCAGGATTAAATTGTGGAGGAACATTCCCTGTAAGAAATGCAGGATTTTAAGGAATTATTTATCCAGGGAAGCCTGGGAATGAGCTATTCTCTTAGAAACCACAGCTGCAGTGGCAGCAGGTGTTCGTGTGACTGACAGCCCCTATTAAAAATGTATCAAAATACATTTTGATTGGTCTAAAAATGCGTTTTATTCAAGCAGGTGCTGTCTGTGGGAGAGATCAGCAGGTTCTGTGCTCATTGCACTCAAACCAGGCCTGTCCCCTTCCTTCTCCAGCTGTTGGTGTCAAAACACCAGGAAAACAAATTCCTGCTCTCCTTTCAAGTCTCTTCACCACCAGGATTTGAGGAATTTCAAATAAATGCATTTAAAAGTCAGGGTGAGTCTGCAGAGCCTGGTTTGGTTGTTGCAATAATTCAATAAAATGAGTTTGCAGCTCAGCTATTGCCACCCAGCAGAGCAGAGCTGAGGGCTGGAGTGAGGATGGAGCTGGAATTTCCCCCTCTGTTCCAGGGGTGAGAGGGGAATTCCAGCTGTGCACGGCATCTTTCCATCTGCATATCTGGAAATGCAAAGTTGGAGATTCCCAAGATAGAATCCCAGGATCCCTGAGGCTGGAAAAGCCCTCTGGGATCATCAAATCCCAGCTGTGCCCATGCCCACCCTGTCCCCAGCCCAGAGCCCTGAGTGCCACCTCCAGAATTCCTGGGACACCTGCAGGGATGGGCACTGCAAACCTCCCTGGGCAGCTGCAATCCCTGAGCCCCCTTTGCATGGGGAAATTCCTGCTGTGCCCACCCTGAGCTGCCCTGGGCCAGCCTGAGGCCGTTCCCTCTGCTCCTGTCCCTGTGCCCTGGGAGCAGAGCCCGACCCCCCCGGCTGTGCCCTCCTGGCAGGGAATTCCAGAGAGGGAAAAGATCCCTGGGGATCCTCCTTGGCTCCAGCCTGAGCCCCTGCCCAGCTCCCTCAGGGATTCTGCAGCCCCTGCCCAGCTCCCTCAGGGATTCTGCAGCCCCTGCCCAGCTCCCTCAGGGATTCTCCAGCCCCTTCCCAGCTCCCTCAGGGATTCTCCAGCCCCTTCCCAGCTCCCTCAGGGATTCTGCAGCCCCTGCCCAGCTCCCTCAGGGATTCTGCAGCCCCTGCCCAGCTCCCTCAGGGATTCTGCAGCCCCTGCCCGGCTCCCTCAGGGATTCTCCAGCCCCTTCCCAGCTCCGTTCCCTTCCCTGGCCCCGCTCCAGCCCCTCAGGATCTCCCTTGCCGTGAGGGGAAAATCAAAAAGTGGGAGAAAAACGTGAGGGGAAAAAAAAGTGCGGGAAGCTTGGGGAAGGTTCTGCTGCAGAGCTTTTCCCTTTGGATCCTCCTTTGCTCCAGGCCGAGCCCTTTCCCAGCTCCCTCAGGGATTCTGCAGCCCCTGCCCAGCTCCCTCAGGGATTCTCCAGCCCCTTCCCAGCTCTGTTCCCTTCCCTGCCCTGCTCCAGCCCCTCAGGGTCCCTCTTGTCCTGAGGGTCCCAGGACTGTCCCCAGCCCTGGAGGAGGCTCCCAAGGGTCAGATCCTGGCCTGTTCCTGATGGACAAACCCCTCCTTGACCCAGCCCTGCACCTTTTCCACGAGCAGGATCAGATTTTCCCAAGAGCTTTCCGATTTCTCTCAGCACTGCTGGCTGGAAGCACAGGGTGAGGACAGTGTCTGAGATCCAATTCCATGTCACTGAGGGAGTGTTGAGAGTTGCCACAGTTGTGCCTGGGTGGCTTCATCCCTTCTCCTTCTTTTTTCCTCCTGTGTGGGTTGAAATCTGACCTTCCAGCCCTCGTCATTCCCTGCAGCTTCATCCCCCTGGATGGCTCCCAAAACCCTTCACCCTGAGGAGCTGATTCACAATTTCTTTATTCCAGTGTGTGAGTCCTGGAGCACAACCAGCATCACCAGCAGATTTTTTTTGAAAGTTTATTTTTAACTTTCCCAAATAATTCCCAGATTTGGATTAAATTTCCCTCCATGGAGCAATTTCATGCCGTTGGTTTGTGCTCGACGTCTGTCACTGCCACTGGTGACCTACAAAAGGCGGGTGATGATATCCCAAGGATGAATTATTCAGCTGCTCTCAACTCTGGAGACCCAGGAGAGGCTCTGGAAATCCACCCTGAGCCCTTGATCCCATCCTTCCTTCCCTTCTGGCACTTGGCCTCAGCTGCCTTTGGGGAAAGGGCTGCTGGAGGGGGCTGAGACCATGGAGGAGGAGCTGGAGGAAGGACAGAGATGTGAAAAGGTGATTGAAGGAATGATGCTCAAGGATAAAATCATGGAATGGTTCAGTTGGAAAAGTCCTCTGAGATCACTGAGTCCAACTGTTCCCAGCACTGCCCCTGTCCCCAGTGCCACATGCACAGGGCTGTGACATCCCTGCAGGGATGGGGGCTCCACCTGAGCACCTTTTCCTGCAGGAATTGCCCCAAAATCCACCCTGAGCTGCCCTGGGCCAGCCTGAGGCCGTTCCCTCTGCTCCTGTCCCTGTGCCCTGGGAGCAGAGCCCGACCCCCCGGCTGTGCCCTCCTGGCAGGGAATTCCAGAGAGGGAAAAGATCCCTGGGGATCCTCCTTGGCTCCAGCCTGAGCCCCTGCCCAGCTCCCTCAGGGATTCTGCAGCCCCTGCCCAGCTCCCTCAGGGATTCTGCAGCCCCTTCCCAGCTCCCTCAGGGATTCTGCAGCCCCTGCCCAGCTCCCTCAGGGATTCTGCAGCCCCTGCCCAGCTCCCTCAGGGATTCTCCAGCCCCTTCCCAGCTCCGTTCCCTTCCCTGGCCCTGCTCCAGCCCCTCAGGGTCTCCCTTGCCATGAGGGGAAAACCAAAAAGTGGGAGAAAAACGTGAGGGGAAAAAAAAGTGTGGGAAGTTTATGGAGGGCTCTGCTGCAGAGCTTTTCCCTTTGGATCCTCCTTTGCTCCAGGCTGAGCCCCTGCCCAGCCCCCTCAGGGATTCTGCAGCCCCTGCCCAGCTCCCTCAGGGATTCTCCAGCCCCTTCCCAGCCCCCATTGCTGCACACAGTGTTTGTGCTTGGATTAGGATGGATCTTGGAAAGAAGGGATTTTGGAAAGGAATAAAAGAAGAACAACAGGGAAAGCAGCGGCACCATTGATAACTGCAGGTTTCCATAAATCCTAAAAACTAAATTCCATAAAACCTGCTGCCATAAATCCATGGAGTGGGATCAAATTTGATGTCTGGTTGTCAGTCACTGATGGACCCTGTGGAAGGAACCAAGTGTGGGACAAAACAAAGGATTTTCCAGGACAATATTCCTCCTGCACTGTTATCTGTAATGTACAATTCCTTTAGGTTTTGTAGGATTCCTAAATCTCACCTGGGTTTTTTTTTTTCCCTCTTTCATCCAGGACCTGTGGCCTGGTTTAATTCCTTTTTTGGGGGTTAATTTCTGACAACAAACAAATTGTCCTGGAAAGCTGCAGTTTAAGCAAATGCTATTTTTGTTAATTTATTCATCAAGACAACTCTGAAAATGAGCTGAGAATTTCGTGTTCCTTCAGCTTTTAAAAGGGGTGGCCCCTGTTCCCACTTTCAGCCTTGAAATGTTGTGAGGGTTTATTTAGAGGCACTGACTGAGTTATGTTTTAGGCAATAAAAGAAATGCCAGGCGATTGCAGTGCAGAATCCTGAATAAAAGCAGGAAATTGGGAAAAGCAGTGCTGGGGGATAGGTGGAAATCTTGTCCTGCTCCTAACAGGTGGATACAGGTGCCCAGCAGCAGGAAAACCTTTGGCTTTTGGGAGAAAAAAAATGGAATTGATGTTATTGGTGCAATGATCCAAGGGCTGGGAGAGCTGGGAATGATCCCCTGGAGAAGGGAAGGCTCCAGGCAGAGCTCAGAGCCCCTGGCAGGGCCTGAAGGGGCTCCAGGAGAGCTGGAGAGGGACTGGGGACAAGGGCTGGAGGGACAGGAGCCAGGGAATGGCTCCCAGTGCCAGAGGGCAGGGATGGATGGGACATTGGGAATTGGGAATTCCTGGCTGGGCTGGGATTCCCAGAGCAGCTGGGGCTGCCCTGGATCCCTGGCAGTGCCCAAGGCCAGGCTGGAACACCCTGGGATGGTGGGAAATGTTGAGGGTGGACATGGATGAGCTTTAAGGTCCCTCCCCACCCAAAAATCTGGGATTCTGGGATGATTCAAGGAACTAATGTCAAAAAGCAGCTAAAAAACCCCATTAAAATCCTTCTTCCTTATCTCTTTAATGCCAGCTCGGCCCGAGTTCCATTGTGAGGCTGCAATGACTGAAAACCCTTTTTCCTCACTGGTTAAAACGCAATTTGCTGAGTCTTTTGTGCTTTTGGTCTAAATAAATAGAAACTTCTCTTGTTCTGGCCTTTCATCTGCATAAATTACCATAATTAATGTGCAAAGTGATTCATCTGGGCCACGGGCATTTCATAAATTGGAGTCCTGATGTTTTACACCAATGTTGCTTTGTGTTGGAATTATTTGTAGGGAATAAAGGATGCCCTGAGAGCTGCTCTTCACATCGGAGTGTCTCCCTGGGAATGAGCTGGAATTAATGGGCACAGCAGGAGCTGCTGCTCCTGGGGGTCTGCTGGCTTTGGAAAAGCCTGGATGGGGCAGAAAAAAAATCAAGAGATGGTGTCCCCATATTTTCTTGGGAAATAACAAAGGGAAATGCTTGGGTTTGTTTCTCTTTGGTCTCACAGTTGCCCCACAAATATCCCTTTATTTCCAAAGTGCATCCACAGGTTCAGGATTGTGCCTTTTTCCAGTCCTGCCCTCAGACAAGGGCAGAGGACGGATCTGCTCTTCTGGAATCCAGGCAGGGATGCAGAGTGAGGCTCAGCTGGGGCTTCCAGAGGCTGATTCCAAAATCAGGTAGTGCCACTGGGGCAGGAAAATCCACGGATCCTCTGCTCCCATAGCTCCATACAGGACATAAGGATCATGAATCCTTAAACATTTCCCCAGTTTGCAGAGCCTTGAGGTTCCCAAAGATCATTGAAGCACAAAAATCATTAAATTGTGGAATGGTTTGGGTGGGAAGGGACCTTAGAGATTTCCTAATCCCCCTCTGCCATGGGCAGGGCCCCCTCCCTCTGTCCCAGGCTGCTCCAGCCTGGCTTTGGGCACTGCCAGGGATCCAGGGGCAGCCCCAGCTGCTCTGGGAATCCCAGCCCAGCCAGGAATTCCTTCCCAATATCCCACCTAGCCCTGCTTTACCACAGCATAAACTCGGATTTACAAAGCCCAGCTCACGCTTTGCACGCTGCAGCTCAGCCCAGCCCCAGCCCCGCTGGTGCCCAAAAGCTGGGGAGATTCATCAGGAAAAGCCTCATCAAGCACAGTTTGAGGCTCTCTGGATGCCTCATTTCCATCAGGAATCATCCCTGCAGCTAATTGAGGGATCATAATTCCAGGCCCTGATTGTTCTCTGCAGGAAGGAGAGGCCCTGAGGACGCCCTTCCATCCCTGTGATGAATGCCAGCCTTTATCAGGGCCTGCAGGGAGCGTGGGCAGAGTTATCCCTCACCAACTGCTCCTCAAAAAACATCCCAGGCAAATATCCCAGCCCTCCTGCAAGATCTGTGTCCATGGGCTTGTATGGAACCAGTGTCCTGGCATTGTCACAGGAGCTTGCCAAAAAAAAACAAAAAAAAGGGATCTTGGCATTGTCACCTTGGAGAAGAGAGAATTCCTAAATGTGACCTTCCAGGACCTGGGGGAGCCTGCAGGAGAGCTGGAGAGGGACTGGGGACAAGGGATGGAGGGACAGGAGCCAGGGAATGGCTCCCAGTGCCAGAGGGCAGGGATGGATGGGACATTGGGAACTGGGAATTCCTGGCTGGGCTGGGATTGCCAGAGCAGCTGGGGCTGCCCCTGGATCCCTGGCAGTGCCCAAGGCCAGGCTGGAGCAGCCTGGGACGGTGGGAGGTGGCCCTGCCATGGCAGAGGTGGCCCAGGGTGACCTTTCCCACCCCTTCCCACCCAAACCATCCTGTCATTCCCATTCTGATTCCAAGGGCACGTGTCACTGTCATGTTTGCTGAAAAATCCCTTCTCCAGGATTTCTTCTCCTGGCAAGATGAGAAGCCTCAGCTTCTCCATGTTTTGCTGCTATGGGATGTAGCCTGGAGATTGTTTATCCAAACATGTGAATTGCTTTCACTTCATGACCAATCACCATCAGCTGTGTTGGACTCTGAGGAGTCAGTCACGAATTCTTATTATTCATTCTTGTTAAGCCTTCTGTCTGTCTGCATCCTTCTCTTTCTGTAGTATAGTTTTAGTATAGCATTCTTAAATATAACAAATATAATATAATAAAATAATCAATCATCCTTCTGAGAGCACGGAGTCAGATTCTCATCTCTCACCTCGTGACAAACACCGGAGGCAGGGAATGTCACTGCCAGCTCCCGAGCTTCCCCTGTGCAGGAGCAGCGCTGTCCCTGCAGCTGGCACAGATGGCCCTGCCCGATGCCACTCGGACACAAAATTATTCCATGAGCATCCCGTGGTGCTGCCAAGGACAAGGGATGGCTCAGGAGCAGGAAGGACAGAGCAGCCCGGGGAGGGCAGAGACTGGCAGGGACAGGGACACGGCGGTGACACCCGCTGAGACATAAACTTTAAGGAATTTGGAGATTTTAGAGCAGCTAAGATTTTAGTTAGAGGTAAGTTTTATTGGAGTTAATTAAAATAAATGGGTAGGCCTTGACAAAGTTAAGAGTTAGTAGTTAACTGTGGTGGTGTTTGCAGGGGTCCCAGGAGGAGGGAAGAGATGAGAATCTTGAGTCCATGTTTCAGAAGGCTGGTTTATTATTTTAGGATATATATTATATTATATTAAAAGAAAATGATATATTAAAACTATACTAAAAGAACAGGAGAAAAGATGTCATCAGAAGGCTAGCAAAGAATGGAAAAGAATGGAATGATAATAAAATCTTGTGACTGACCTGAGAGTCCAAGCCAGCTGGGCTGTGATTGGCCATTAATTAGAAACAACCACATGAGCCCAATCCCAGATGCACCTGTTGCATCCCACAGCAGCAGATAATTGCTGTTTTTCTTTTCCTCTGAGGCTTCTCAGCTTCTCAAGAGAAAAACTCCTAGCAAAGGATTTTTGATCCAATATATCCATGGCAGTGCCCACATCCCGTTCTCCCTGTGTATTCCACGGCAGCAGGGCTGGGATCAGCTGAGAGCAGGGGGGCTTTGGGGTCTGCCCAGGGAATGTGGTGGGAATTGTGTGGCACTGTTTCATAGAACACCAAATAAAATGCTGTGGACACTAAGGTAAAAAAGAGAGCTTTTAATTTCTGATTTGAACATTTGTAGGTTTCTAAAAGTGGCAGTGGATTGGAGGGTGACAGTGTCACCTCTCCAGTGACGCTGGACAAGCTAACAGCCTGGTAAATTTTTTTTCCTCCATTAAAAAAAAAAACGTAAAATAATAAGTTATTTGCATAAAGTGTGTAAGAAAGTTTGTTACAAAAATGTAAACACCAGAAAACTTAGAAAAACTTGGAAAAACAAAGCAGCACAGCACTGCCAGGCTGGCACTGCCAGGGGCACCGGGTGACAGCAGGGCATGGAGCTGGGCTGCTCTGCCCCTTAATGAGGAGTGCTAATGAGGAGTGTTAATGAGGAAACGCTAATGGCTACCTGGGATGGTGCTGGCTAATCCAGGAATTCAGGAATATTCCAGAATCCTGTGTTTGGGATTGAACTCTCCTGGTGTCCCACAGCTTCACTGGGGGCAGCTGCAGCCCAGCCCAGGGGAGAGTAGTGATAGTTATAGTTATACAGTTATAGTGTATTTATATTTACAATTTTATATGTATTTGTATATATGTATGTATATATATATGTATATATGGATAGTTGTAGTTATAGTTATAGTAGTTATAGTTATAGTTATTTATATTTACAATTTTTATAGTGTATTTATATTTACAATTTTATATGTATATGTATATATATATGTATATATATGTATATATGGATAGTCATAGTTATACAGTTATAGTTATAGTAGTTATAGTTATAGTTAGTTATAGTTATAGTGTATTTATATTTACAATTTTATATGTATATGTATATATGTATGGATATATATATGTATATATGGATAGTTATAGTTATGTAGTTATAGTTACAGTTATAATTAGTGTATTTATATTTACAATTTTATCCATATTTATATGTGTATGTATATTCATGTATTTATAGTTAGTTATAGTTATAGTTATACAGTTATAGTTATAGTAGTTATAGTTATAGTGTATTTATATTTACAATTTTATCTATATTTATATGTGTATGTATATTTATATTTATGTATTTATAGTTAGTTATAGTTTAGTTATAGTTATAGTTACAGTGTACTTATATTTACAATTTTATATGTATATGTATATATGTATGTATATATGTATGTATATATATGTATATATGGATAGGTATAGTTATATAGTTATAGTTATAATTACAGTGTATGTATATTTACAATTTTTTCTATATTTATATGTGTATGCTTATGTATATTTATATTTATGTATTTATAGTTATAGTTATAGTTACAGTTATAATTACAGTGTATGTATATTTACAATTTTTTCTATATTTATATGTGTATGTATATGTATATTTATATTTATGTATTTATAGTTAGTTATAGTTATAGTTATGATTACAGTGTATATTTACAATTTTATATGTATGTATATATATATGGATATATGGATAGGTATAGTTATATAGTTATAATTACAGTGTATTTATATTTACATTTTTTCTATATTTATATGTGTATGTATATATATATTTATATTTATGTATTTATAGTTAGTTATAGTTATAGTTATGATTACAGTGTATTTATATTTACAATTTTATATGTATATGTATATATGTGTTTATGTATATGTATATATATTTTTATACTTATCTATAATAACAGTATATTTACATTTACAAATTCATGTATTAATATTTATAGCTACAGATATATTTTATATTTCTACTTTATATTTATATTTATAATAGTCATATCTATACTTATAGTTACACGTACATTTATTTTATATTTAATCTGTCCATAATATCGCCATATTAAACAGTTATTGGAAATGGAAAAAAGCTTTACAGGTGTTGAAAAAAAATCTGGAATATTCTGGAATCCTAAGTGTGCTTAGGATTGATCTCTGCTGGTGTCCCACAACTTCCCTGGTGGCAGCTGCAGCCCAGCCCAGGGGAGATTATTTTTAGTGATATAGTTATAGTTAGTTACAGTTATAATTATAGTGTATTTACAGTTACAGTTTATCTATATTCATATTTATATGTATACTTATATTTATATTTACAATTCTGTTTAAATGTATATTTATATTTGCAATTATATTTATATTTACACTTACATTTACAATATTATATTACAATATATACAATATTACAGTATTACAATTTTTATTATATTGTAATATATAAATATTACAATATATTACAATATTACAATTTATATTTACAATATTTAAATGTATATTTATATTTGCAATTATATTTATATTTACAGTTACATTTACATTTATTTTATACTTAATCTGTCTATAACATCACTATATTAAACAATTATTGGAAATGGAAAAAAGCTTTACAGGTGTTGAAAAAAATTCAGGAATATTCTGGAATCCCAACTGTGCTTAGGATTGATCTCTCCTGGTGTCCCACAACTTCCCTGGTGGCAGCTGCAGCTCAACCCAGTGGAGGTCATTTGTATTTCTAATTAATTTATATTTACATTTACATTTATGGGTTTTTTTATATTTAATCTGTTCATAACATCACCATATCAAACAGTTGCTGGAAATGGAAAAAAGCTTTACAGGTGTTGAAAACTCTGAGAATTTAATTACTTTTTTACCTAAATAAATGAAGATATTTCCTGCCATGAGCTCCTAAACACCTTAACCCCACCCCACACCTCCTCAGCCCAAACCTGTGCTAATTTGTACTTGCTTGGCTGCTCCTGCGTTTTAAATCAGCCTCCAGAAATGTTCCCATTAACATTCCCAGGATTTATTTCCATGGACAGCAAGCTTGGGGCTGTGGAGAACACAGAGGCCTCGATAAATCTCATTTTACAGGGGGTGATGCACATTTTAATGATCTGTAATTCTCTGGAACGGCTGAAGCTGGCTGGGTCATTCATTCCAGGGGAAAACTCCTGAGAGGAGACACTCCATCAAAGCCTGGCTCTTCCCTGCCTTCACCCAGAAAATAACACAAGAGCAAACAGATTTCCCCACTAATTCCTTGCTGCTGTAAATCCCAGGAGGAATCCGTGAAGATTTATTGTGGAGGAACTCCAGGATCAGGCTTGGCTGCAGCTCTTGGAAGAAGAAACCTGGATCTGGGTTTCAATTTTGTTTATCTCAGTTCTAAATGAAAGAGAAAATTAAAATTAAAAAAGTCAAAATTGAAACTAAAATTAAAATTAAATTAACATTAAAATATTCAAACAAAAATGAGAATGAGAATGCAGATTAATTCCATGAGAATGAAAATGAAAATGAAAATTTGTTGGACAGGGCTTGAAGCGACCTGGGATAGTGGAAGGTGTCCCTTGGTTGGAATGGGATGGATTTTAAGGTCCCTTCCAACCCAAACCAGCCTGAAATTCCAGGAAAAAAGCCCTAAAATTGAATTCTCCTGGAAGTTTCACGTGCTGCCCACCTAAGGTGCTGCTTCATTAAAAGGAGTGATTAATTACAGCTCTGATTAGACCTCTGATTTAACCTAATTATTGCTGGATTTTATATTTTAATGCAGCTCAAAACCCCTTTCACAATTCCAGTGAGTTCCTTAGAGATGGGCATGGCTCTCCCATCCCTGTGGCAATCTCCTGCCCATTCCATGCTGTCCAATTGCTAGGATTAGATTAAAATTAAAACTAAAATTGAAATTAAAATTAAAATTAATCCTTATCAAAAGGATTCTTAAACACTGATGAAAGTGGGAGAAAGTGGCCCTGAGCATCCTGGCCAGGCTTTTTGCAGGAAAAGTTGGGAATTTTCTGGAGCAGATGCTCTGGTGTTCTTGGATCCAGTTCTCCCAGAAATCAACATTTATATGGGTTTTCTCATGGAAATGAATCATTTTGAAGTGGGAATGGATTGTAAAGTTCCTCACGAATTTGTTCTCCAACAAATCCATGAGGAACTTTACAATCCATTCCCACTTCAAAATTAAAATTAAAATTAATTTCCAACAAATCTAGTGTGAGTTACAGTTAATAAGGCATAAAGGTGATTACATCCCACAAAATGGTGGAATTGTTGAGGTTGGAAAAGCCCTCCAAGGTCACTGAGTCCAACCTGTGACAGATCCTAACCAGCCCAGAGCCCCATGCAGGAATTCCCAAAATTCCTGGGATCTCTCCACTGCCTCCCAGGCTCCAGGTGCTTGGGGGCTGTGGCTGCAGGGCTTTGGAGCTGGATAGGGAATTTGGAATTCTGGAATCTCCAGCCATTGGAGCAGGGCATGGATCACCTCCCCAGCAATGGGGAGATCCATCATGGCCAGAGCTGGGAAATTCCCAAATCTGGGACTTGTGGTAGATGGGAACGAAGGAATTCCCACATCCCAGAGATTTTGGGGCTGGAGTGTGTGTTTTGTTGGGATTGTTGTGTCTGGTTTCTTTGGGAAAGAGGAATCTGCACCTTGGAGAACACTGGGATTCAATCTCCAAGGAATGTTCATTGCTGTGGGCGGCAGCTGTGGGAGAAGGAGCTTGGGGAAGGCTCCCAGGTCCCTCCACATCCCGATGTTCAGGGCACTTGGAAAACGGCTCCATGGACATCCCTGCAGAACTGTGGGATTCCCTGGAGCACAAATGGGGGCTTGGGCAGCCCAGCAGGGACCCAGCTCCATGTTTCCCTGGATTTGCCATCCTTGGAGCAGCTCAAAGGACACCGGTGGGAAAGGACTGGGGCATTCCTGGCAGAACTCATCCCATCGCACTCCTCACTTTTCCTGGAGAGATTTTCATCCCCTCTTCCCTCACACACATTTCCCATCCTCTCCCAAGCTCTCAGGAGGACTCTGAGTGTGGAAGAGGTGTGTGGGGAGCATCCCACCCTCAGTATTCCCGGGAATGGCTGGAGGCTCTGTGCTCCCACTGCTCTGAAACCTGTGGGGGATTCAGGCGGAGCTGCCAATGGAGCAGGGACAAATGCAGGATAATCCCAGCGCTGATGAATATCCATCAATATCCCTCCCAAAGTGGTTTAGCCACAAATTAGGAGCCTCTGCTACCAAGTGGGAGCGCTCCCAGCCAAATCTGGGCTTTATTGGAAGATTATCCAAAGAATCAAAGGGATTCTCCCTGGCCTGTGGTTAACAGTTCACGTCTGGAGCAGCTGAGTCACTCGGAGAGCAGGGCTGGGAATGGAGCACCCCTGTCTGGGCATCATTTCTTTGGGATACCCCAAATAAATCCCTGATTTCAGCCAGGAACAGCAATTCCAACCGGCTCGAAGGGCAGTGGTAGCATTTGGGATTGGTTTCCTGGCAGCAGCTCAAGCAGCAGAGCATCTGTGGCTCCCTCTGTCCCCGCTGCTCCTTCAGCTCCACTTGTCACCCTCAGCCTGGCACAAAGGAACATTTGGAGCCATTCCCCAAGTTTTTCTCAACTTTAGGAGCAGGGAATTAATGAAAATCGTGACAGGTGCCAACTGAATTGGAGGATTTGTGCATCTCGTGGAGATGAAGGTGGGAGGACAAACCCTGAGGTGTCCACACCCCTGGGATCTCCACATTTCTGTTCCAGGACCATGGAACCTGGGGTTGGTGGGGATGAGCCTCCTCCAGCTGCTCCATCCCCAGGGAATTTTACAGGGATCTAAAATATCGGAATTATGGGACAGCCTCAACGCTGCTTTTGAGTCCAGTGGCAAGGAAGGACAAACCCAGCAGGGAAGCGACCTCTGTCACTTCCACACTGAGTCTGAACCCTTCCCTGATGGGGAATCCTTGGAATTATATCCACAAAGTGCAGTCTGGCTGGAGGTCACACGGCTGAAGTCCAGGGATTTTGGCTAATGGGGTGTGGGTGCCCTCAGCAAGTTTTTGAGGAATCTTGGTGGGCACTTCCAGGTTGTCCCGTTGGACAATTCCAGCCTGGTCTGAGGGTGTGGGCTCAAATATTCCCAGGGGGACATTGGGAAAACTGATGGCTTACCCAGGGCTGTGGCCCCAAGGTGGGAATTGATCATTCTGGGATGGAATTTGCTTCCAGCCGTGGTGGTGGGAATGGCTGTTGGTCCATCACTGCTGAGGAGACCACGGAACCATGGAATTGTTTGGGTTGGAAAAGACCTTTGAGATCACCGAGTCCCACCCAGCACCGCCATGGTCACCACTGGCCCTTGTCCCCAAGTGCCACATCCACAGGTTTTGAACAATTCCAGGGATGGGGATTCCACCCCTGCCCTGGGCAGCTATGCCAGGGCTGGAAAACCCTTTCCATGAAGGAATTTCCCCAGTATCCAACTAAACCTCCCACAGCTGGGGCCGTTCCCTCTCCTCCTGTCCTTGTTCTCTGGGAGCAGAGCCCAAGCCCCACAGCTGTGCCCTCCTGGCAGGGAATTATGGAATGAGAGGCTCCCTCTGATCCCCCTTTTTTCTAGGATAAGCTCCCCAGTTCCCTCAGGGAAGATCAAATCCAGCAGAGCCCAGGTATGGAGCAGGCTGAGCTCCCACTCCCAACCTGTCCTTACAGAGAATTACCTGGAATTCCCAGTGCTCCCCATGCCAGCCCCCAGGGGCTGTTTCCCAATCCAAGGTCCTGCTGCTGTCCTGTCGGAATTCAGGACATCCCTCTGTCTGTCCTGGACTGCCAGGACCCTGCCAGGGGGCTCAGGGACCCTGGCACAGAGCCCAAGACCCCTGTGGGTTTGGTTATGACCCATGGAGCAAATCACCAACCTTGTATGAGGATCTGCAAGCCAAGACAGTTTAAGTGGAATGATAGTGAACTTATCACGGGATGAAAAGTAGATTTTAGGGTTTTTAGAATGGGGGTTCAGGGGGAAAGATGGAGGAATCTGGGTGTGTCCAGCCTTTCTCCTTCTTCTTCTTGGCTTCCATCTCCTGCTGTGATGGTGGCACTTTTGGATTGGTTTAGAGTAGAAGCTCAGTGTCTAACACAGGTGATGGGTATTGGGAAGTCATTGTAAATATTGTACAGGTAGTTTTTAGTATAAAAAGATAACACAGCCCCAGGGCAGGCAGAGTGCCTCTGTCTGTCCTGCTGAGCAGACCTGGGCAGGTCAGAGAAAGAATTTTATAGATAAGGAACAATAACCAACCTTGAGACTGAGAACTGAGGAGCTCTGACTCCTTCTTTGAGCACCAGGCTGGGAAAAGAGAATTTCTGACACATCTGGGGGTCCCTGTGAGCAGCCAGAGTCCCAGGCCTGTCCTGCTGCTCCCTTTGTGTGCCCTCCATCCTTGTCCCTCCCCAGGCCAGCTCCCCACGACCCCACTGATCCCGTGGCGTTTCCCACGTGCGTGTCCCGAGGTGACAGAACAAATCTCGCCCAGATGTGCGGCATCCCGGGCTGCCGGGATTGCGGCTCCTGCCAGATGTTGCAGCACATCCCAGGGCAGCAGAGCAGCTCCCTCGCCTGGGATCAGCCCAGGATCTCCTGCAGGGAGCTGCCCCCAGCAGGAAAGGGGGCTTGGGGCTCTCTGCACCCCGGCTTTGGGGCAGGACAAACACCTAACACAATTAGCGCCAGGCTGTTAATGAACAGGGTTGAGCACGCTCGGGGAGGAGGAGGGATCAGGGATCAGGGATCAGGGATGGGAAGGGATGGATAGGCTCTGGCATCCCAGATCCCAGAGCCCATCAGGGATCCACGTGGAGGCAGAGCTGAGAATCTGTTTTCCCAAAGAGTTTCCCTTTGCTTTCCCCAAATTCTCCCCTTTTCCCCAATTCCAGTGAACTCACGGCTCACTGGAGATTTTATGGATACAACAGAAATGCCTTTAAAGTGCTTCAGCACTGAAATCATCCCCTCTGGGGGGGATCATCCCCCATGGCTGGGATCATTCCCCCATTGTTAGCGTTCAAAAGCACATAAAATCACATAAGCCATTATATGCAGTGCTTTTTATTCAAGAGCTCTGGGAATCGGGGTGGTTTCCACCCAAATCTGATTCTGACCATACATTCGAGGTGAACGTGTTTTTATATTCTATGTTATATAACTTTCATGTTAATTATCAAACTTATATTGTTCTATTGTATACACAGATTTCAGCCAAGCATGGCTTCTCATGGCTCCCCCTTAAATTTCCAACATAGTTTCTCATGATTCTTCTTACAATTATACAATAATTATATTTAGTTACTAAACAATCACCACATCTAACAATTATATCATTTATCATACTGCTTACGCAGGTGCAGTGATCTGAGAAAACACAAAGCCCAACATTTTCAAAGTCCATCTTTAACATTTTCCAGGGCTCCACTATCACCATGAGTGAGATCATTCCCTATGGCTGGGATGAGTCCCCCATGGGTGGGACCATTCCCTATGGATGGGACCATTCCCTATGGATGGGACCATTCCCTATGGATGGGATCATCCCCCTGTGGATGGGATCCCTGTGGGGAGGGAACGTTCGCTGTGCTCTCAGCAGCTCGTGCAAAGCCAGGCAGGGAAGGATTTCCTGAGCTCCTGGGATGACGTAAGGATATCCTTGATCCCAGAAAGGATCTTTGCGCTCGGATCGGCTTAGCGCGACTTATTTTCCATCTGTGGCCTTTTTCACTGCTGGGCTTAACGAGCCATTAGGGCTGGCCTTCATTCCTCCTCCTTCCAGGCTGCCCCAGGAAGCTGGGAATGTCCTGGGAGCACCACAGGGAGCTGCTGCGGGGTTTAATTCCTCAATAAAACCTCGGATCTGGCACCTCCTTGGAGCTGCTCCTGCCCCTGATCCGTGAGGAATTGTCCCCGGGGGCTTTGGGCCACGCAGCAGGAATTGCTGGCCTTGACCAATTGCTGGCCTTGACCAAAGTCCAGAGCAGCTCTGAGTGAATTATTGAGGCCTTGGGAATGCTCTGGGTCATTTGGAGACTCGGGGAATTTCAGGCAAAGCTTCCCAAAATCAGCTCCAGGGTCTCAGAGGGCTGGAATGAGTCTGGAGGAGCCCCCAAGGGCTGGAGCCCCTCTGGAGCCAGGCTGGGAGAGCTGGGAATGTTCCCCTGGAGAAGGGAAGGATCCAGGCAGAGCTGGGATGAATTCAATTTCTTTAATATTCATTTTTAAAATGAATTTTTTATATTCAATTATATCTGAATATGAGAGTAGAACAGCAAAGTCTTGCTATACTGCAGCTTTGGAATTGTTGTGAAGATAAAAAAAATAATCAAAATCACAAGAATCAAAATAAATACAAATATCATAGAATAAATGTAATAAATAAAATAAAATAGAAACAAATAGCAGCAGCAATAATAATAAAAATAAATATAATAAAAAGAAGAAAAAACAAAATAAAGATAAAATAAAAATAATTAATTTATAATTGATTTATATTTATAATAAATATAATATTTATTTTATAGTTTATAATATATAAACTATATATATAATATTTAATATAGTTTATAATATATAAACTAATATATAATATTTAATTTATAGTTTATAATATATAAACTATATAAATATAAGAAAAATATAAATATAGAAAAGGTTTGTATAATATAAATTATTTAAAATATAAATATTGAAAAAGAAATATAATTATAATAAAAGTAAATATAGATATATGAAAAGTAAATATAATAAATATAATATTTTAATAATAATTAAAACAATAAAACTTAAAAGAATAGACTAAATAATAGATAAATATTTAAAAAAAGAATAAATATTTAGGAATAACCCCATCCCCATCTCTCCTCCCAGCTTTTTAGGGAAAAGGCTGGGGGATGAGCAGCTACACCTGGTAGTAACTGCCAGGGTATAAATGAGGTTGGAGGGTGACTCTGGCCCTCTGGGATGGAGGAGCTGGGATGCTCCTGTGGAATTTGGCCTTTAGGAGCAGCACAGGTAAAGATTTGGTTCTGCTTTTGGATGTGATGGTGTTTATTGGATGTTAATTGTTTATTGGATTTTTATGGACATTAATTGGAAAATGATCAGTTTGGAGCATGCACTGGATTGGCAGTGAGAGTTGAGGAAAGCAGGATGGGAAGAAGGCACCCAGAGGGGTTTGTATTTGGGTTTTTTGTGAGATAAATGTGTGTTAGCACCCAAATCTTTGGGATCTGCCCAGTTTAGCCCCTCTTTTCCCAAGTAATTCAATCCTGGTGTCCTTATTTTGTGTTTCTGAGTTTAACTCTGTCCAAGCTCTGGGAGAAGCTTTAAATTCCCAGCTGAGGGTGGGAATTATAATTTGGTGTGGTTCCTGCCCTTTTTATCAATTCAATCAGAAATTGGTAACTTGTTGTGCTTTTGGGGGGCCCAGAAGTGATGACATTTATTGGATATTTAGGGATATTTATTAGATATTTGTGGACATTTGAACATTCCTATATTTGGCAAATGATCAGTTTGGAGCATGCACTGGGTGGAAAGTGAGATTTGAGGAAAGCAGGATGGGAAGAAAGCACCAGGAGGGGTTTGTATTTGGGATTTTTGTGAGATAAATGTGTGTTAGCACCCAAATCTTTGGGATCTGCCCAGGTTACTCCCCACTGATCCCGGGAATTCCGAGCCCGTGGATGGGGCTGTTTTGAGGGGTCTCCCATGAGGTTTAGCTGGTTCATCTCCACCCCACCCGTGGCATTTCTGAGGCGCTCTGCAGTTTCCATGGAGGATTCCTCTCCACACCCTGCAGCACTTTAAAGATTGATGCCAGGTAATTAACGGGCAGATAACGAGGCAAGATTAATTGGGGATGCAGATGGAAGCCATTAGGGATGGAGCTCTCCACGCTGAGTTTCTGCTGTTATCGCACAATGAAATTCCCCTCTTTGTCTTCCCTCACACACTGTACCCGTGCCGAGGTGGAAAAGGAGGTTTGATGTTCCAAAAGATAAAACTGGGATTAATTCCACTCCGCTCCAACCCGGGGGGTCCTTAATGGAAGAGTTCACAGGGAACTATGAAATTGTTCCTGGGAAAATCATAAAGTTGTCATGGGAAATTGGGAATTTATATCTGAGTGTGCTGCCAGTGCACAGGAATGTTGTTCTAATCACAGCATGGCCAAATCACTGGGATTCTCCAGGTCTGCTGGGTCCTAATTCAGCTAATCCTGATTCCATGGGTTCCCTGGATTTACTCTGTTGGATCAGTCCAGCATTTGGTAGGATTCCAGACTGGTTTGGGTGGGAAGGGACCTGAAATCCCATCCCCAGGGACACCTCCCACTGTCCCAGGTGCTCCATCCTGGCCTTGGGCACTGCCAGGGATCCAGGGGCAGCCCCAGCTGCTCTGGCAATCCCAGCCCAGCCAGGAATTCCCAATGTCCCATCCATCCCTGCCCTCTGGCACTGGGAGCCATTCCCTGGCTCCTGTCCCTCCATGCCTTGTCCCCAGTCCCTCTCCAGCTCTCCTGGAGCCCCTTCAGGCCCTGCCAGGGGCTCTGAGCTCTGCCTGGAGCCTTCCCTAAATGTTTTCCTGCATTCCTGAAAATACCCCAGCCTTCTTCCTGGCTGTTATTTTTTTCCATTATCTCCCATAACAATGAATCCCTGACATTTATCCTTCCTCTGCTGGAACACAAAGCAACCCCACTTCAAAAACCAGGGGGGGAATGTGAGCAGGAGGGGGTGGGAAAGGATCTGTGGGTGGTTTGTGCTGGCAGGGAAAGGTGAAATATGGATTTGGCTGAAGGTCAGGGAGGAGATTTCAGGGACTTCCTGGACTTAAACTTGTATTTTTTCCATGTGGGAATGAAAATGGACTGAGATGATAAAATTCAGGATGGTTTGCTGTCGGTGGCTCAGCAAAATGGACTCTTGGAGCCTCCCAAAGCTGCTCCCTGAATGCCAAAAAATCCCTGGATGTGAACTCAGGATTGCCAAAAATCCCTGGATATGAACACAGGAGAGGAGAAGGGGCACAATCCATGCGGGGATATGGGCCCAGGACAAGGGGAGGAGAACTGGGAATGGGCTCATTCCCAAATGTCCTCTCACAGCTGGGAATGTGGACTTATTCCCAGATCTCCTCTCCAGAGCTGGGAATGGGCTCATTCCCAAATGTCCTCTCACAGCTGGGAATGTGGACTTATTCCCAAATGTCCTCTCCAGAGCTGGGAATGGGCTCATTCCCAAATGTCCTCTCACAGCTGGGAATGTGGGTTTATTCCCAGATCTCCTCTCCAGAGCTGGGAATGGGGTTATTCCCAAATCTCCTCTCCAGAGCTGGGAATGGGCTCATTCCCAAATGTCCTCTCGCAGCTGGGAATGTGGGCTCATTCCCAGATCTCCTCTCCAGAGCTGGGAATGGGCTCATTCCCAGATCTCCTCTCCAGAGCTGGGAATGGGCTCATTCCCAGATCTCCTCTCCAGAGCTGGGAATGGGGTTATTCCCAAATCTCCTCTCCAGATGTTTCAGTCCCAAGGGAAGCAGGAGGGAGGTGTGGGAGGTTTTGTTTAGTCACAAAACATGGCAAAAAAAAAACAGATTTGTGTAAAATCCAAGAGAGTTAAAAAATGTCCATTCCTGAGGGAGAATCCTTTTCCTTAATACCTGGCCGTGTAAAATCCCTACAAATTCCAGGCTCCTTGAGCTGCCCCGAGTTGTCATTTCTCCCTCTGGTGCCTCAGCCTTCACCTGCTCTGATTTCCAGCCTCATCTCCCACCTGCTGGGAGCTGAATTGTTGGGAGGTTTGAATTCCAAAGGTTCAGCTCTGCTGGCTCCCATCTGTGCTGTCACTCACACCCTTAATTAGCTCCCAATTAAAATTACTCTGGCTTTGCAGGGTCCAGAGCCTTTTCCTGGGCTGATTCTGGGCCTGAATGGCTCAGCTGAGAGGAGGGGATGGATCTGGGGGTTTTGGGGCTCTTTTCCAACTTTGATCCCATGAAAATGAAGGATTTGGGATTCCTTTTTAACAGCAGGAATGCCAGAGTCGGAGTGGACACTTTTCCTTCTGTTTGGCAAGGAAAACTTCAATTCCAGGAGCCCAGAGAGGGAAAATGAGGCTCTGGGGTTATCCCAGAAAATCTCAGCCAAGCCCTTAACCCTGCCCACTGAGAATGGGATTGTTTAGGCAGCAACAGTCAGAATATTCCAAGATCCAGCTGCAAGCAGAAGGATTTGAGCCTCAGGTCAATTAAAAGGATTTGCCTTTTTCACCTCCTCTGCTGCATCCCGCTGGAGCCAGGAGCTGGCAAAACTGGAGGAATTTAGGCAGGAAAATTGTCCGTTCTTCCTCCAGAGGGAGATGTCCACATGTCTGCAACACCAGGAACGGGGAGAGAGAGAGAGAGACAAAGCTGGGATTAGATGAATTTGGGGTTTGGTTGAGCGGCCAAGCTCTGCCAAACCATCCCTCCCTGTGCTCTGGGGTATCCTGGGGGGAACAGCTTTAATGGGAAGGGCAGGGATGGATTTGTTATCCCACAGGTCCCCCCAGCCTCTGCTCTCAGCAGGGCTGCCGCGGCTGCTGCTGTTAAATAAAAGATGCTCTGGAGCACTGGAGGCAGGCTCGGCTGCAGGAGCCATTGGTTCTCCTTTGCAGAGATGGATGGCAGGCTTCAGGGAGCCGGGGCTGCATCCTGGGCCCTTTGCAGCTGCTGCAATAATTCCTGCGAGGTGATGAGGGAAGTGACAGCAGGGCTGGGGTTTGGCTTGGGAGGAGGCCAAAAAAAGGAGAAAATTTGGCTTCGGGCATCAAATCCATCACTGGGAATGGAGGGGAGGCGGCGCAGCTCAGGGCGGTGTTCCATGGAATTGCAGGAGAAATCCTTGCTCCCAAAAAAAGGGGGGATTAATCCAGGGCTGCAGGGGGATCCTGGACTGGTCACATCCTTTAAAATCCCTCTTTGGGATGTCCAACACATCCCATTCCTTTCCCACACTGTTTTCCCCAAATCCTGGAGCAGCTGATCCCTGGTTTGGGGTGAAATCCTGGAGCAGCTGATCCCTGGTTTGGGGTGACATGGAGGGAGGGATTTTCCAGCTCCTTGGGCTCATTCCTGCTCCCATTCTTCCCATTCCATGGGTGTCCCTCGCCCAGCACAAAGCCCAAAGGCCTCCCACCCCTGGAGAAAAGAAATGACATTTTATCCCCACCTGGAAACAGCCAGAGTGAGAGAAATGGAGCATAAAATATCCCTCAGCAGGTGGCAATGGTGAAACGAGACAAAACACAAAACAACCACGGAGCTGCCGCTTGTTTTCCCTTTTTTTATTTATTTTTTTTCCCCTTCTTTTTCTCTCCCAGAAGGGGAGGATGATTCAGGAGGTAATTTGGGAGGGATGCTCGGAGCAGCCTCGGCGGTGTCAGCTTTCCAGGGCCGAGGGATGCGGATCTGAATCCGCCCCCTCAGTGGGAGCCAGCAGCTCTTACTCCGAGGTTTTTTTATTTTAATGAGCGCATGGAAGTCAGCCCAGACGACCTGGAATCAGGATATTCCCAGGAGATTTTCCCTCCAAACCCTGCTCAGAAGCTGGAAAAATCAGGGTGGGGGTGTCTGCTCGGGGAATTCCTGCTCAGAGCTTGGGAACGGGGTGGGAAAGATGCAGTGGGAGCTGTTGGATATTGATAATTAAATAAATCTTGGGAGTTTCAGTGGTCAGTGTCCTTTCCCCAATATTCCTGCTGGGATTTGTTTCCCCCTACTCTTGAGGAGCCCTGGAAGCAGGTGAGGGATTGAGATTCCTCCTCTCCCAGCAGGAACTCCCAGGATGGAATAAAAATGTGGGGAGCTGAGTTGATCCCTGCATGAATGAATCCCAAATTTCAGGCTCTGCCTGGTGTGCTTTGGATTTGAGGCAGAATTCCAGCAGAATCCTGCTGGATTTCTCCTGCTGGAGCTCCAGGAATGTCTGGACAATGCTGCCGGGCACAGGATGGGATTGTTGGGGTGTCCCGTGCAGGGCCAGCAGCTGGAAAATGATCCTGGGGGATCCTTCCAGCTCAGGATATTCCATGGGTTTAAAATTTGGGTAATTTGGGGTGATTTCCTTAGGATTTCTCTGGAATTATTGGAAGGAAATTGCTACTGGTGAGGAATTGTTGCTTTTGTCCTCCTGGTATTGCAAGAAACCTGGATTATTACAGAAAGGGGGAATAATTTGTCTTAATGGAACCATCCTTGTGTCTGCTGGAACGTTTTCACCTGGAAATTCCCAGGGATGAGCAGACCATGGAAACAAAGGATTGTTCCCAGGTTTCCTAAGAGCAAAAAACCTGGAGGGAATAATGGGAATTCTGCAGTTCCCCTCTGCCTGCTCCTGCAGCTGCCCAGGAATCCTTTTTGGCACTTTTTGGGAGCAATAAAGCAGGATTTGAATGCAAGGAGCAATAAACAGGAGCAGAGCTGCTGTAGGAATTCCGGCTGGGATGGGGTTTTATTGGGATTTTTGGTGTAAAAGACACGAGGCAGGAATGTCCCTGCTGGGAAATCCCTGCTGGGAATCCCCACCTGGATGTGGGTCTGGCCAGGGAGCATTTTGGGGGGCAGAGAGCAGAGAAAACCCTCTGGAAAATTCCAGGAACACAATGATGGATTTTGTGCTCTGCGCACTCGGAGAAGCCTTTGCCACTCCAGCTGCATTTATTCCCATTTTTCACTCCCATCATCTCCACTGACAGGAAGTTTCCCAAGTTAATTGGATTCTTCAGCAGCTTTTTGGGTATTTTTTTTTCCCAGGGAAAAAAAAAAAAAAAGGCAGCAAATTGATCTTCCCCCATTGCCCTGAAGAAGCAAAGCTCTGAAATGAATCCGAGGTGGAATTTATTTTATGACAAAACAGGAGATGAAAAACAAATAGCAGGAATAAGCCGTGAATTTTTGATGGGGAGTGGGAGAGCAGTGGAATGTTCTGGATGGTCCCCGGGGGCAGCTCAGGGTGGGAGGGCTGGAGCATTCCCCGTGCCCAGGGATTCCTGCAGGAACTCTGTCCTGGGCAATCACAAATTGGGGATGGGCCCTCAGAATTCCACATTTCAGTCCAAATGTTTGTGCCAAGGCTGGGATTTTTTTCCTTTAATGCCCCACTCGTTCCATGATCAATAACCCCCCTATCCCCCCCTCTGATTAAAAAGGAATGCTGACTAAAACACTGGCAATGCTGGTGGGTTTGTGGATCTTTAATTCTGTAATTAAGCGTCTGTTTGGCTGAGATAGCTGTAATTAATCCTGTTAATATTCCGGGGTGGAATCTTTTTCAGAGATAAGGAAATTTAAATGTAAGGAAAGGTTTTTCCACTGAGGGAGGTGAGGCCCTGGCGCAGATTCCCGGGGCAGCTGTGGCTGCTCCTGCATCCCCGGGAGTGTCCAAGGCCAGGCTGGAGCACTGGGATAGTGGAAGGGGGTGGAATTAATGATCAGAACCATTTCACTCCCGTTTTTCTGGCCCTAATCCCGGGTTTTCATTCCCAGGTGCCTGAGGAGACGAAGGGAGGGATGGGGCAGCTGTTCCAGCTGTTTATCCTGACCAAAGGCAGCCTCCTGCTCCCCTGGAGCTCCTGCTGGCTCCAACCCCTCTGAATCCCCTGGAAAAATGAAATATTTGGGCTTGGGATGGGCAGGGATGCTGGGGATTTGGGATTGTCCCCCGTGGGGCTGGGACAGCATTCCTGCCTTTCCCTGTCTGCTCAGAGCTGTGCCAGGGAATGTCCCCAGAGGTGAAGGATGGGGGGAATGGGTGGCACAGACAGGTTTTATGAAAAATCCTTTTCTCCTGAGAAGTTTCAGCTTCTCCACGTTTTGCTGCTTTGGAATGTGATTTGGAGAATTGTTTACCCAGCATGTGAAATTGTTTTTGCTTGATGACCAATGGCAGCCACCTCTGTGGAGGCTGTGAGCAGTCACAAGATTTTATTATCATTCCACTCCTTTCCTTTGCTGGCCTTCTGATGTCTCCTTCCTCTTTTCTTTTAGTATAGTCTTAATATAGAATTTCCTTTTAATATAATATAATATATATCATAAAATAACAAATCAGCTTTCTGAAACATGGAGTCAGATCCTCATCTCTTCCCTCGTGCTGGGACCCCTGTGAACACCACCACACCAGGGAATGTTTAAAAACCCGGGAATGCCAGGAAAGCAGGGAACAGCTGAAGGCCCAACAGGCCCTGAGCTGCCAGGCTGGGCCCAAAATCAGCATTTTCCAGCTCCATTTGTGTCCAAAATGCAGCTCTGCTCCCTCCTGGAGTTGTTACCCTGGAATGGAGCTGCCTCCTCAGCTCCTGGGTTGGATCTGTGGTGCCCAGGTGGAGGAAGGAATGATGATTCTGACCCCATGTTCTCAGAAGGCTAAATTATTATTTCTGATAATTTATGTTTATTGATTTTGATTTTATCATATTTATTACAATACTATATTATATAAAAGAATATTAAACTAACAATAAAGAATATTAAACTATACTAAAGAATACAGAAAGGACACAAATAGAAGGTTAAAAAGACAGAAATGAAAACTCATGACTCTTTTTCCAGAGTCCCAACACAGCTTGGCACTGCTTGGCCAGTAAGTTAAAACAATTTACATTAGAAACCCAATGAAACCATCACCTGTGGGTAACCAATCTCCAACCACATTCCAAAGCAGCAGAACACAGGAGAAGCAAACCAGATAATGCCGTTTCTTTGTTTCTATGAGGCTTCTCAGCTTCCCTGGAGAAGAATCCTGAGCAAAGGGATTTTCCAGAAAATGTGGATGTGACACTCCTGGGTTCTGTGGGGGTGTCTGAGGCTGCCCATGAATTATTTGGCTCTGGCTGTGGGACTGCAGAGCTGTCCCAGCTCCAGGGCTGTCCATGGATCCTGCCTACCTCCCTCCTTCCTCCCCTGACAGTTGGGAATGCTGAGTTCCCAAAAGTTCTCCAGCCCTGGATTCCCAGCCCTGGAGGGATCCCCAGGCTGTGGGAATGTGGCACAGGGAGGGACATGGGGCAGTGCTGGCAATGGCTGGGCTCCATCCTGGGGGGCTTTTCCAGCCCTGATGATTTTACATTTGATTCCATGGATGCCGTGGAATTCCATCCCTTGTCCTGGTTGCCATCACACCATGGAATTCCATCCCTTGTCCTGGTTGCTATCGCACCATGGAGTTCCATTCCTTGTCCTGGTTACCATCAGACCATGGAATTCCATCCTTTGTCCTGGTTGCCATCACACCATGGAGTTCCATCCCTTGTCCTGGTTACCATCAGACCATGGAATTTCATTCCTTGTCCTGGTGGCTGTCACACCATGGAATTCCATCCCTTGTCCTGGTTTCCATCACATCATGGAATTCCATTCCTTGTCCTGGTTGCTATCACACCATGGAATTCCATCCCTTGTCCTGGTTTCCATCACATCATGGAACTCCATCCTTTGTCCTGGTTGCCGTCACACCATGGAATTCCATCCCTTGTCCTGGTTTCCATCATACCATGGAATTCCATTCCTTGTCCTGGTTACCATTACACCATGGAATTCCATCCCTTGTCCTGGTTGCCATCACACCATGGAATTCCATCCCTTGTCCTGGTTGCCATCACACCATGGAATTCCATTCCTTGTCCTGGTTGCCATCACACCATGGAATTCCATTCCTTGTCCTGGTTTCCATCACACCATGGAATCCCATCCCTTGTCCCTGGATGTTTCTAACTCCCTTTTCCCTGTTTTCTCCACCATGGCCCAGGTTCCTCCTGGCTGCCTGGGGGGCCTGGAACAGCCCTGAGGCAAACCCTGAGCTTCCCCGAGCTGTAAATGTCAAATAATTACTGTGGAATATTCCCTGGGACAGTGCTGAGTGGCTTGGAAGGGCTGAGGAAGTTCTGGCAGGGAGAAAAAAAAGAAAAATCCCTGAAGGATGTGGGATGGAGATTTCTAGCTCTAAAGGTGTCAGAGGAGTCAAACCAGGCTTGAATTTGGGTTTAAATATGCCTGGCTGCCCATAACTGCTGACAGTCTGAGAAATGAATGCCCAAGGAGGAGTTTTAGTGGCATTTCAGTGCTGGCTCTGCTGTTTTGTGGTGATTTGTTGGATTTGAAGAGCTCAAGGATCACCTCAGCATTTAAACAGGACAGGGTGAACATTCCCTGAGGGGAATGTGTGGGAATGCCATTAAAAGGCAAATCCCTCCAGGGAGGGAAAGGTTCCAAGGTGCACGGAGTGATTTGAAATAAATCCATTTTTCAAGCAAGAAAAAGTCAAATTATAATCCAGAAAACAAACCCTGGTTCTGTTTATTCCCTCCCAAAGCAATAAAAGCAGTCAGGATGAAAAAGCTGCTTATGACAGCACCTCCAACCCTACCTTTTCTGCTCCCAGATGGAAATTCTGGAGTGGCAGGAATAAATCTCCATCTCCGGGCCTCTCCCAGCAGGGCAATTCCAGAGGAGCTGCAGCTCTCACAGCACGCTCGGGGCTGTTGCTGCTCGGTGCAATATTGAGTTGTATTTACACATTCTTTTTGTGTTTTCTCAGCAGTGGAAGTGCTAAAGCTCCACGGTAAATCAAACCCTGGGAGTGCAGTGAGAGCTGCCTGTCCTGCTGTTGGTTTTATTCCCAGGATCCTCTTCCAGAGCTTGTGGAGAAAAATTCATTTCCAATCCAAGCTGTGCTCGCTCTGCCTCAGCCTCCTTTCAGAGAGCTGGGAAGGAAACGGGGATTTATCCAAAATAAATCTCTTTTTGTGCTCCGCAGATCTCTTGGAAAATGCTCCTGGGGCGAGTGGGGTTTGGTTTTGCTGGAAGTGGGAATTCAGGGCAGAAATTCAGCTCTCAGGTGGGGAAAGAAGAGGGATGGGGAACCTCTGCCCTCAGAGCAATGCCAGAAATCACTCAGGGCTGGGCTGGCTTGGGTGAAAGGCAGTTCAGGACAGGAGTTGGTGGGGTCTGGTCTGCACATGGAGTTTTTGAAAATCCCAGAATCGCAGGGAGATGAAATCCCATTTAGTGGCACCCCTGCCACGAGGTGAGAGTTGGGAATGCGGGCAGGGAGTGCAGAGAAAGCTCCTCCTGCCCTGGAGCTTGGATTTTCCTGGGCCACAAACCCACAGAAAGAGGGGGAAAAAAAAAAGTGGGTTTGGGATTCATGGGATTCATGCTGGGATAGCTGGAGTTGGAAAAGATGTTACAAATGATCCCATTCCACCCATTCCATGGCAGGGCCACCTTCCACGGTCCCAGCTGCTCCAGCCTGGCTGGGGCACTGCCAGGGATCCAGGGCAGCCCCACCTTCCCTGGGAGAGCATTTGGGCCCTTCCCTGCATGTTTGAGCTGTAACAATTCCCTTGGTCTGCCTTTTCCTGCTGCTGGGGCTGGCAAACATGGAAAAGTCTGCTCAAGGAGGAGTTCGTGTTTCCGAGCCCTCCCTGCCCTCGAGGCGCCGTTCCCTCTGTAGCAGAGACAGCTTCAATAAAGCAAATTTCTCTTGTTATCATCTCCTTCTCCTTCCTCTGCCTGCCCTTTGTGCCTCGGCTGACAATTTCTGAAGGATTTATTCCGGCCTCTGGGAGTGCTGCCAGGTCTGAGCAGCTTTTTGTGGGCAGATGCTTCACCTGTCTGTGTGTCTGGGCAGCCTCCTGCTGCTGATCCCAGATTTGCCCTGGACTGGAGAATTACAGTGAAAGGAAAGATATCTGAAGTGGTTTTTTTTTTTAAAGCACATCCCAATCCTTTCTCCACATAAGCCTAAGGGTGGTGTGGTTCCTATTTTAGTCCTGGTTTAATGCCCTTTCTCCTCATAAAGCCAGGCTGGATCTTATCCCTGAAATCTGATTTGTGCCGTGGGCTGGAAGGCAGGAAAAGCATTTTCCAGAGCTGATTGTGTTTTATGAGGCTGTGGAGTTGTGTAACCCTCAGTCCAATAAAGCCATGGATGAGAGATGGACACAAATCCCTTTTCCATATGAAGCCCCAGAACTGGGATTCAGTGAAGCAGGAATGGGGGAGAAAGGTGGGATTGAATCACATTCCAACACCTTTGGGGCTCCACGTCTCCAGGCCCCCCAAATTCAGTGAATTTGGGGCTTTTAGGTCCTATTGCCCCATTCCAGCTGGGCATTGAGCATGGAGAAGGAATTAAGCTCATCCTAGAAAAGCCTGAGGGCTGCAGGTGGAGGGGGATGTTGGGATTTGGCCAATTTCCCACCCCTAAGGAAATAAAAGCTGGGACTGTGGGCAGTGTTCCTGGGCAAGGAGTGCAGGGAAGCAATTCCTGCCCTGGGGCCTGGATTTTCTTGGGCCAAAAACCCACAGGGAGAGGGAAAAAAGTGTGGGTTTGGGTTTCATGGAATGCTGGGATTGCTGGGCTTGGAAAAGATGTTAAAGATGATCCCATTCCACCCATTCAATGGGCAGGGACACCTCCCACTGTCCCAGGCTGCCCCAGCCTGGCCTTGGGCACTGCCAGGGATCCAGGGCAGCCCCAGCTGCTCTGGCAATCCCAGCCCAGGCAGGAATTCCCAATTCCCAATGTCCCATCCATCCCTGCCCTCTGGCACTGGCAGCCATTCCCTGGCTCCTGTCCCTCCATCCCTTGTCCCCAGTCCCTCTCCAGCTCTCCTGGAGCCCCTTCAGGCCCTGCCAGGGGCTCTGAGCCCTCCCTGGATCCTTCCCTTCTCCAGGGGAACATTCCCAGCTCTCCCAGCCCTGGGAGTTAAAGGGTTGTGAGGGGTTTTGTGGGATATGGGTGCAGGTCTGGCTGCGATTCCCAAATCTCCTCAATCCCATTTTCCTGATTTTCAGAGCTCTGCCCTGTCCAAACCCACCGGTGGCTGCTCCCCAAAAATCTGAAGGTCACCCTTTGTGGCAGAATCCTCTTTTCCCAAAACCGTTTTGTCCCAAATCAGGTGATTTGGAGGGGAGCTTTGACAGCTGGGCTGGTTTTTAGGGAAGCATCCACTTCCTCCTGGAGAAACACATCCCATTTCCTCCTGGGATTTTGGCTTCCGCTGCCCAGAGAGTTTTGGTTCAGTCATGGGGTTAAATCAAAATGAATCCAAACCAGAATGGAAGCTTTCCTTTCATTCCAACGAGTACTGGGATGATTTAAAGGAGAAAAGGAGGATTTTGGAAAGCTTCTCCTGCAGAAGAATGTTGGCCAGATAAACAGCAGCAATTAGTGCTTAATGAGGACACAGAGTCCCAACAGTTTAAGTCTACACTCCCACATTTATTTTTCCAACAAAATGCATCCAGATCAAATAAAAAATAGCACAAAATTCATCTGTGAAGGGTTTTTTTTCACTCCTAAACCCAGCAAATAATTTGCATTTAAATCCACCACTTCCGTGCATTCTTTTGTTTCTAATTAATTGAAATACTAATTATCCCTCTAATACTTTGCTGTTTTTATTATTTAAGTTTTATAGAGGTGATTGCTGTTATATTTTGTGCTGTTGGACAAGTGGGAACCGAGGCACTGAGATAAAATCAGAGATTCCTGGCAGTTCCCAGCAGTTTTTGGTGTGGGATCCTCCCACAGCTTGGATGTGCAATTCCAGGCTGGATATTGCTGCTGGTTGTGACAATTGAAATTAAGCCTTCAAAATAAATTGGCAGGAATTAGATTAAAAATTGGGAAAGTCATCCAAATATTTCCCCAAGTATGATAAGAGTTTGGCTTTATTATAAAATGAAATTAGGCCTGAACTGCAGCACAAAAGCTGAGCTTAAAATAACCCCATTTGTTTTCTCCAGCTGCTAAACTGCTGCTTAGGCCCAAATGGTTCCCATCAGGGAAATATTCATGGAACCATGTTGTTCTTTAAATAGGAATTTTCCTTGAGGAGAAATTCCAGTAAAATGAGGAAATGCTGATGGGAAAAAGGGGAACATGTGGGAAGTGATGGGGAGTAAAAAAATCAGTGATCAGTGGGAATATTAAGAGGACAAATAATGAATTTTCCCCCATATCCAGGGGCTGGGGAACTTCCTGGGTTTCCATGGATAAACCTCTCCCAAATTCCAGACAGAAACAAGTGGAGCCAAGGTAAATCCTGGATTATTTTTGGGAATGTTGGAGCTGGGAGCAGCCACTCCTGGAGTTCCTTCAGCTGTGACTTCATTGGTGTTCGTGTAAATGTAAAGACTTCCTGAAAATACAATTTATTCTGAAGGTGCTGGGGTTGGCTTAAATGTCAGGAGAACAGGGTGGGAAGGAGGTGGAAGAGGGAAGATTTCCTGGAATTCTGGGCAGGAATTGTTCCTGGGAGGGTGCAGCCCCTGCCTGGGCTGGGCCTGGGACCCTCAGCCTGCTCTTCCTGTGGGAGAAGTGAAAATAATCCAATATAAATTAAACTTGGCCCAAGATTTCTGTCGCTGGTTTTGTCCTGCTGCAATCCTGGAGTTTGTGTGGGAATAAATGAGAGGGAATTCAGCTATTCCAGGATTCCTGTTGGTGTTTTTGCTGGTTTTGCAGAGCAAGGCTCTGACATTTCAGTGAGACCAGAGGGGCAGGTTCCCAGGCTTTAATGGGAAAACTGAGGATTTTACATCCATTTGGATTAAATAGGGTTTTTCCCCCTCATTTTCCCCTGAGATCGGGGCAAACAAAGACCTTGGCCCATCTTGGTGGCATTTTTTATTCCTTTTAAAACAAAACTCCAGCAGTGCCAGCAAAACCATTCCAGGGAATTGATTGGTTTTCCCCGCAGTGTGGAAACTCCTGAATTTGGAGTCTTTTTTCAAATTATCTTCCATGGTTTTTTCAGTCAGCTGTGCTCATTATTGATTTTATTTGCTGCTTTTTGTTGTAGAATTGGACTCTTAAATCCCAAACCTGTTGAGGCATGAATCCATCCTGGGAAAAGCAGCTTGGGAGCAGCATAGGGATGAATCCCAATGGGCACAAAAGGGTGGAATGATTGAAAAGATGGGAAAAGAGCCCAGGCCAGGCTGTGGATGAGTCTGTTCTGCTTTTCCCTGCCAGGCTGGGGCCTCTTTTCACCCATCTCCGCATCTCAGATGCTACTCAGGGAGTAACTCAGGAGTAAGACAGCCAGGGGTGCTCTCTGATCCTTCAGATGCCTTGGGAATTGTTGGATTTCAAGCCAGGAATGTTTTGTTTTCCCACAGATTCCCAGCTTGGGGGTCCATGGGATACCCAAATCCACTGGAATGGGCAAGAGCTGGGGCATTTCCCACCCAAATTTGGGTGATTCCCATGGAATTTGGTCACCTTTGAGTGCCTCTGAAATCCTAAATAAGCTCCAGCAGTTTTCCTCAAGGAAGGAGAGAGGTGGAGAATTGGGTGTGAGAAAAGGGTGGTGGTGATTTCACCAAATTCCAGCTGGATTTGGGGTCTGAGGTGAGGAACTGTTTTCCTCACACTGATTCCATTCCTGGCATGAAATGGGAGTGGGAATGTGGTGCAGGAATAGGAGGTGTTGGGTGAGATGAGGCTTCACAGGAGAAGGATAAAGGCAATTTAGAATAACCCTGACTGCTTAAAAATAAAATAAATTTAAGGGATTTATCAACAATTCCAAGAGGAATTTCCTTCCCAGACCCAGATTCTGGAGGGAGCTGAGGAAAGGACTAAATCCCCAGCCCTGGGGGAGCTCAGAGCAGGATTTTCCTGCAGTCTCTTTGGGATTTTGGGGACAAAGTGAGGTGGGTGGTGGGGGGCTCAGCACTGGGTAATTTGGTGTTTTAAAAATAAAAATAAACCCAGGCACTGAGCGAGAGAGCAGGGATGTGACAGGAGAGTGGCCTGGAAAAGCGAGCTGCCCTGGGGCAGAGTCGGGAGCCGATGGATTTTTGGTGTGGAACTCCAAGGCAGCAGGGCAGGGAAAGCCGTGTCCCCCCGCTCCCACGGGGATCTGCTGGGACTCTCTGGAATTCTGTCCAATATTGGGGGAGGAAGCCATTTCTCGAGTCTTTCGGGCTGGGCTCGGGCTGTGGGAGCGGGAGCAGCCGGGTGTTTGTGCAGCGCCGCGGTTACGCAAACCCGGGCTCGCTCTGCTCCAGGATCGATTGTCCCGGGGACACCACGGGGCAGCGCCGCGTCACACGGCATCAGCCACGCCTGGCTGAGCGCCCGATCCGTCCCATCCAGCCTGATCCATCCATCCCAGCCTGATCCATCCATCCTGATCCATCCATCCATCCTGATCCGTCCATCCCAGCCCGATCCATCCATCCCAGCCCAATCCATCCATCCCAGCCCGATCCATCCCATCCATCCTGATCCGTCCATCCCAGCCCGATCCATCCATCCATCCTGATCCATCCATCCAATCCTGATCCGTCCATCCCAGCCCGATCCATCCATCCCAGCCCGATCCATCTAGCCCAATCCATCCATCCTGATCCATCCATTCATCCCCTCCCGATCCATCCATCCATCCTGATCCATCCATCCCAGCCCAATCCATCCATCCCAGCCCGATCCGTCCATCCCAGCCCGATCCATCCATCCAATCCTGATCCGTCCATCCCAGCCTGATCCGTCCATCCCAGCCCGATCCTTCCATCCCAGCCTGATCCATCCCATCCTGATCCTGAACCATCCATCCCATCCTGATCCATCCAATCCATCCTGATCCATCCATCCATCCATCCCAGCCCGATCCATCCATCCTGATCCATCCATCCCAGCCTGATCCATCCATCCCAGCCTGATCCATCAATCCAATCCTGATCCATCCATCCCAGCCCTATCCATCCATCCCAGCCCAATCCATCCATCCCCTCCTGATCCATCCATCCCAGCCTGATCCATCCAATCCCTCCTGATCCATCCATCCCAGCCTGATCCATCCATCCATCCAATCTTGATCCATCCATCCCCTCCTGATCCATCCATTCCCTCCTGATCCATCCATCCAATCCTGATCCATCCCCTCCTGATCCATCCATCCCCCTCAGGTCTACCCCTCCCCTCCTGATCCATCCCCTCAGATCCATCCCATCCCCTGGGATCCATCCATCCATCCATCCATCCATCCATCCATCCATCCATCCATCCATCCATCCCCTCCTGATCCATCCCCTTGGATCCATTCATTCCTCCTGATCCATCCCCTCCTGATCCTGATCCATCCCCCTCGGGATCCATTCCCCTCAGATCCATCCATCCATCCCCTCCTGATTCATACCCTCGGGATCCATCCCCTCCCCTCGGGATCCATCATCCCCTTGGATCCATCCATCCTGTCCTGATTCATCCCCTCCTGATCCATCCCCTCCCAATCCAGATCCATCCGTCTTGGATCCATCCATCCATCCCCTCCTGATCCTGATCCATGCCCATTGGGACCTATCCCCTCCCCTCCTGATCCATCCCCCTCAGATCCATCCCCTCCCCTTGGGATCCATCCATCCCTTTGGATCCATCCACCCCCTCCAGATCCTTCCCCCGGATCCATCCCATCCCCTCCTGATCCCTCCCCTCCTGATCGCGATCCATCCCTCTTGGATCCCTCCCCTCCTGATCCTCATCCATCCCCTCCTGCTCCCGATCCCTCCCCTGGGATCCCTCCCCTCACCCCCAGGGATGAGCAGAGGCTCCCCCCGAGCAGCTGCTGCAGCTCACAAAAGGATGGGAAGGTTTTCCTGAGCTTTTCCAAGGGAAGGATGCTGTAAAGAGGATTCCAAATGGTTCACAGGGATGTTGTTGGGATGGGCTCTGTCCTTGCTCTGCAGCCAGGCTGGGAGAGCTGGGAATGTTCCCCTGGAGAAGGGAAGGATCCAGGGAGAGCTCAGAGCCTTTCCAGGGCCCCATCCCATCCCATCCCATCCCATCCCATCCCATCCCATCCCATCCCATCCCATCCATGGGCAGGGACACCTTCCACTGCCCCAGGCTGCTCCAGCCTGGCCTTGGGCACTGCCAGGGATCCAGGGGCAGCCCCAGCTGCTCTGGCAATCCCAGCCCAGCCAGGAATTCCCAATTCCCAATTGTCCCATCCATCCCTGCCCTCTGGCACTGGGAGCCATTCCCTGGCTCCTGTCCCTCCATCCCTTGTCCCCAGCCCCTCTCCAGCTCTCCTGGAGCCCCTTCAGGAGCTCTGAGCTCTCCCTGGATGGATTTGATCATTCCCAAAATTCTGAGCACAGCTCTCATGAATTAAAATGAGATTTCCCCCCCATTTTCCTAGGATACAAAAAGCCAGGCCAGTCCCTGTTTTGTCATGATTAATCCAAGGGTGTGCTGGAAAATTTCCCAAAAAAATATGAGATATTGAAGCCCTTCCCACCCTGGGAGCAGGTCCCAGAAATTTGCCTTCCCTGGGAATGCTGCACAGCCACCTCCTGCTCCCTGTTCATGGAGGGTCCCTTTTCCTTTTGGATCAGAATTGTTCAAAATCCATTTTAAAAAATTAAATTTAAATATGCAAATCAATGGCTGAAAGGTAAATATTCCCCGAGCCGTTATTCCCTGTGTGGCAGGAATGGGATATTTTTAAACCAAAGGAAATATGTTTGGGAAAAGCTCCATATGTTAATGAGAGCTGATTGGTTCCAAACTTAATTAGGGATGGGAGCAGGGGAGCCTGAGTGACATCTGTTACTTCCTTCTGTAACTCCTGATATTTTCCATGGATGTCACTCCAGGAGAAGCTCATTCCTGAGGCATTTCTTCCCAGAGAAATGTTTGGATTAAAAATGTATAACAGGATTGGCTCCTTTGGGCCAACATTGGAATATCTGAGATTTTGCTGGGTTTGTGTTCAGGGTGTCCCTCCAGGTTTGTTTTTCATGGAGTGTCCCAAGGGGAGAAATGTAATCCCAAAAGTTGGGTTTAATCCCAGGATCTGTTCTGCTGCAGGGGTTTAACCTCCCTCTACCAGGCTGGACAGCACACACTCAGAATCCATGGAATTATGGGATGGTTTGGGGTGGAAAGGACCATAAATCCCATTTATTCCCTCCCTGCCATGGGCAGGGACACCTCCCACCATCCCAGGGTGCTCCAGCCTGGCCTTGGGCACTGCCAGGGACCCAGGGGCAGCCCCAGCTGCTCTGGGAATCCCCAATTCCCAATGTCCCATCCATCCCTGCCCTCTGGCACTGGGAGCCATTCCCTGGCTCTGTCCTTTATCCTGGAGGATTTCCCAGCCTAAACCATTCCTCGACTCCATGAAACCACAATAAATCCTTGCTGATTTTGGAGCTGTGTTTGGAGGGATGAACCCCCTGGGCTCCCAGTGGGGCTGGAATTCCCTGAGATTGGAGGGAGCATGGGAGATCCATGCTTTGGAGCACCATTTTCCCTCTCTCCCCTTCATTTCCATCGGGATACAAAGGGATGGCTCAGTGCAAAGCTGTAGTGGAGCTGCTCAAATGAGATCCCAGCTGGAAAATTTGGCACTGGGAGGAGAATTTGTCCCACTTTGTCTGCATACATTAAACCCAAGAGTAGCTGGGATGTTCCCGTGGAATATTTACAACTCCGTGTTTACAACTCTGTGCAAAATGATCATCCCTTTCCTAGCTGAGCCTTCCTCATCTGACAAAATAATTCCAGCTGGGAAAAGAGGATTTATAGGAGTGTAGAGCTGGGAATCTGCACCCAAACATTCAGGGCTTCCCCAAATCCCTGCTTTCTTCCTGGAATTTTTTCCTCGGGATGGGAGGAGAAATCTCTGTTGGGAAGAGAAATTTTTGTGCTGGAGAAAAATCTTGGAGTTGAAGAGAAATCCTTGATTTTTTCCACTAGCCCATCATTTTAGAATGTTTAATTTGCAGGGAATTTTTGCTGGTTTATTTTTAGGGAAAGAGGAGCTCTGTGGTTCAAGCCAACCTCCCCCTATCCAGTGGGATGTGCATTTGGGGTGAAAACTTTGTTTTGCTCCAAGATTTAAGAACCAGTGTTAAGTTTTTGGAGTTTTTCCTCCTCCTGCTTTTGGAGTTTTTCCTCCTCCTGCTTTTGGAGTTTTTCCTCCTCCTCCTTTTGGAGTTTTCCCTCCCATTTTTTGGTGCCCAAGATTCCCTGGATGTCCCCAAACCCGGAGCTAGCAGGGCTGGGATCGCTGTGTCTATCCCACACCATGGAATGGTTTTTGGGAATGATTTCTGTCCAAAGGTCCAGCTCCTCACAGCTCCGGGATTTTCAGGAGCTCATTTCCATTGGAATGGCGGGCTGGGGATGGGGAATTCCTGGAATGTTCTCTGTGAGGGAGGAAGGTTTGGCTGGAAGCAGGGAGGAGCTGCTCCCTCTGCTCCATCCTCTGCTGTCATCCCTGCTTTTTGCAGGAAAAGCTGAGCCTGGCCGGATCCCAGCCTTCCATGAGGTGAAATTCCCGGGAGGAATGAGGGAGGAGCAGCTCTCAGCTCCTGCATCCACCGGGCAGTGGCTCCCCAGGAGGGGAAGGAGCAGCGTTGGGAAGGGGCTGGCACCAGGAGCCTGGGAAAGGGATTTAGGGATGAGAACCTGGGAAAGGCTGGTCCCAGGGATTTAGGGATGAGAACCTGGGAAAGGCTGGTCCCAGGGATTTTGGGATGAGAACCTGGGAAAAGCTGGTCCCAGGGATTCAGGGATGAGGAACCTGGGAAAGGGATTTAGGGATGAGGAGCCTGGGAAAGGCTGGTCCCAGGGATTCAGGGATGAGGAGCCTCTGCAGAGTTGATCCCAAACCACCGCAGATCCCAAACCACCTTGGACCTGGGATATGGTTTTAGCTCCTGGCGCCATCTGGAAATTGCAGCAGGAGGGATCTCAGGGATTCCTTAAAGCAGGAATTGTGCTGCAAATTCCAGGGATGCTCCTGGAAATGCCTTTTTGATGGGAAGGAGGCCGAGGAAAGGCAGGATGTCCCAGCCCTGGTGTGACACAGCCTGGGGCAGTGCCTGTCCCTGCGCAGTTGGGAAAATATTGGGAAGATTCCTGCAGGGAAAAGGTTGGGAGGTGGAATTCCCATTCCTGGAGGGATTTAAAGCCCTGTGGATGTGGCACCTGGGGACCCTGGCAGACCAAGGATTGGATTTGACAACATTAGGGATATTTTCCAAGTTTTCAAACTCAATAAAAAGTGGGAATAAGGGCAGCAGACAGGTCAGGAACTGCTGACTCCCACTGGGTTTAGAGCCATTAAGAAATGTGTTCAAAATGCAGCAGCAGCTGAATCCCAAATATGAAAATGGCACCTGAGTGGAAAAAATATTTCAGTTTTTCTTTTTTTTTTTTTTTTTTTTTTTTTCTTTTTCCTATGGTTTTGTTTGTTTGGTTTGATCAGAAGAAGCTCACTCAGGCTCAGGGAAGGGAATGCAGGTCCTTCCCATGGTTACAGTCACCAAGGAAACAACTCTGGTGATATCCAGGGCTGGAATTTCACTTTTCCAGTTGTGTGCCTCTTGGAGAACTGATTAGAGAAGGAAAACTCCTCCAGGCTTCATGGATTGCTCAAATTCCTCATAATTTTATATCCCTTTATCCCAGGGTTTTTTCCATCCCTCCAGAGCTCCTTGGAGCTGCTGCTTTTCCCCTCTCGAAATGCAACCAAATTTAAAAATATGGATGGACATGTTGGAAAGGCAGGAATTAAGGAATTCTCAGTATCCCAAATGTTTTCCAACCATATCAGGTATTTCCTAAAAGAATCGTTTATTTAAAAGTTTTTCTGGGAATCTTTATTTCAAAGTCGGTCGCTACAAAGAATTTCCAGAGCTTGAAAGATTTTCCCAAATCAAGCAGATTGTGGAAAATCATTGGAATCTATGGGAAAAACCTGTGGTTTCTGTGGGAAAGCAGATTTCTGAGTCAGGGAAAATGTTGGAATGTGGTGCAAAACTACAAGCAGAATCTTCCCAGTTGTCCCAGTAAACCTGGGGACGCCTGGCTGTCACTGGATCTCTGTTATTTGGGCCAATCCTTGATTTTCCCAAATACGTTTCTTGAGGAAATCCTCCAGACCCAAAACCTTGGGAGAACTGAGGGAATATTGATCCAAGCACTTTTGAGGGCCAGGAAATGAGGAGCAGGATTGGAGAATCACAGAAGGGTTTGGGTTGGGAAAACCATCCGAGGGCATGGGATCCCAAAATTCCCAGCACTTCCAGGGCCCAATCCGTGTTCCCAAGCACCACATCCGAGTGGATTTGAAATCCCTGCAGGAATGGGAGGCACTGGGGCAGCTGGATGCAGGGGATGGAGCCTCAGGGGCGTTTTTCCTGCTCCTTTGGCAGGAATTCCAGAGGTGGGATTGCCCTGGAGCGGAGATCCCGGTTCTCCAGCCTGGGAATCCCACGGGATTGGATCAGGAGAAGATTCTCTCCTTTGGCATTCCCTGCCTGCTGCAGGGCAGGACAGCGGGGAGGAATTAGGAAAAGGAGTCAGGAAATCCCTGGAAGCTGAGGCTTCAGGAGAAACGGGGAATTGCAGCTTGGATGGGGATTCAGAAGCCCTGAGGAGGCTCCTGAAGTTAAACCTGAGCTCAGAGTTAACCCTGGCTGCAGGTCAGGTCCCTCTGCTTCCCAAAAATCTGCATTTGGGATGGGCTTCCTGGGAATTGCAGGTGTTCCCCAGCAGATTCCAAGGTGAGGCAGCTGCACCCCTGGATTTTTGGGAATTAATCCCTTCCCAGAGGAGGCTGGGCTGGAGCTGGGGGAGCTCAGGGACAGCAGAACTTGGATTTGGAGGCTTCTCCAAACAATTCCTTTGCCATTCCCACCTCTGTCCCTGTGCTGATGAGCTGTGCACCTGCATCCAGGATTTTCCACGGGCTCTCAGGGGGTTTTGTGTGGGAGAAGATAATTCTGGATAATTATCCCAGAGAAACTTCCAGTGCTGGAGGCCACGCTCCCATCTCCCTTCTCCTTCCTTTGCCATCCCTTGCAACGAGCCCTTCCTGAGCACACGGAATTTTTCCAACACAAACACTTCATCCAAGCTTATCAGTCAGAAAATGCTGGAGAAATTACATTACACCCAGCAGAAAGCATGGATTGGCCCCTCTCTCCCTCGCAGATGGATTTTGGCTATTGTTCATTTTTCTCCTGTCATAAAATCTTCCATCCTTTATTTTCCCTTTATGTCCTGGACAGTTCCTAATCCTCTGCTGAAGCCTGGATGACAGGAGGTGATTTTCCAGGTTAAAATGAGATGGAAGTAAAGCCTCTGGCTCTGCAAACCTCCTGCTTTTCCTTTATTTCCATTTATTTTCCTCCATTTCAGGGGCAAACCTCTTTTTTTTCCCTGTTCCCATTTATTTCAGGTGCAAACCTCCCAGTTTTCCTTTCTTTTCCTTTATTGATGGTATAAAATCTCCTTGTTTTCCTTTTTCCCCTTTATTTTCCAGTAAAAACCTCCTTTTTGTTTTCCTTTCTTTTCCTTCCTTTCTTTTCCTTCCTTTCTTTTCCTTCCTTGCTTTTCCTTTATTCTTTTCCTTTATTCTTTTCCTTCCTTTATTTTTTTCCTTCCTTTATTTTCCTTTATTCTTTTCCTTCCTTTATTTTTTCCCTTCCTTTATTTTCCTTTATTTTTTCCCTTCCTTTATTTTCCTTTATTTTTTCCCTTTTTATTTTCCTTTATTTTTTTCCTTCCTTTATTTTCCTCTATTTTTTTCCTTCCTTTATTTTCCTTTATTATTTTCCTTTATTTTCTGTGTAAACCTCCTGGTTCCCCTGAATTTCCCTCTATTTTCAGGTGCAAACCTCCTGATTTTTTGGGATGAGCTTTAAAGTGTTTTCCAACCCAAACCAGTCTGGAATTCCATAATCCCATCATCCATTTCCAACCAAATATTCCCATACGTCGTCCTCATAACCCCAAAAGTTCTGCAGGTCCAGAATGATACTTGAGGGGAAAAAAAAAAAAAAACCAATTTTTTTTTTTAATTAGATGGGATTTAAGGTCCTTTCCATCCCAGCCCAGCCTGGAATTCCAATGCCAGCTCCCTGGAATGCTCTGAGCTCTGCCTTGGAGGCAAAGCCAGGCTTGGGCTCTTCCAGGAGCTGCACACCCCAGGCCTGCGTGGATTGCCAAGATTCGGTGTTTTGACAGGAAAACTTCCAGAAGGAATGCAGGAACCTGGTCCCGGCTGGGATTTGGGACAGTATCGGGAGTTCCGCCCCCAGATTGCCCCTGGCACCCCGCTCCTGCCCTAAATCCGGGATGTGGATCCTGCTGGAGCCTTAGGAGCAGCGCAGGTTTTCCTCCTCTCCGGGCTCTGGGTGGGATCAGTGGCGCCTCTCGCTCCTGAGCTGCTGCAGCCTGGCTCAATCTGCTTTCCCCAGGCAATTTGGGAATGAATCCTGGCACAGCAGGAGCCATTCCCTCCCCTCTCCACGGGCAGCAAGGAAGGAGCTCTGGGTACCTGGAATGTGCTGCTGAGCCACGGGATAATGGCAATGATGAGGAGGCAGCAGCACGGGGCCATTAATGGCCATTAAACCAGCCCAGGGCTCTGAGTGCTCCTGGATTTCAGCTGGGAAACCACGAGATGCCCATCCTCGGCAGCAATCTGGGATGGAAAGGGATTTTCCAGCCTTTCTCAGCCCTGCTGTGGGATGGATGAGCTCCACTGGCACAGGTAACACCCACCAGCACTGAGGGCTGGGAGGGAATGATGGAATTGTGCTTTTCTCCCTCATCCCACCTTTGCTGGATGCAGGAAAATCCCAGGGCTTAATGCAGGGCTCTGACTCATCCCAGAGTGTGGTGGAGTTGGCTCAGGAGGTGCAGTCATTCCCATCTCCCAAAAAACCTGAGTTTCCAGCTGGGAAAGAGCCACTGGCACCTGGGCCGTGCCAGCTCGGGGTGACACAGCCCAGGGCACCTCCAGGGCTGGGGACAGCTCCAGGATCCAACAGGAGGGACCCTGAGGGTCTGCAGAATCCCTGAGGGAGCTGGGAAGGGGCCTGGGGAATCCCTGAGGGAGCTGGGAAGGGGCTGCAGAATCCCTGAGGGAGCTGGGCAGGGGCTGCAGAATCCCTGAGGGAGCTGGGCAGGGGCTGGAGAATCCCTGAGGGAGCTGGGAAGGGGCTGCAGAATCCCTGAGGGAGCTGGGCAGGGGCTCAGGCTGGAGCCAAGGAGGATCCCCAGGGATCTTTTCCCTCTCTGGAATTCCCTGCCAGGAGGGCACAGGGACAGGAGCAGAGGGAACGGCCTCAGGCTGGCCCAGGGGAGTTTCAGCTTGGATATTTGGGACAATTCCATCATGGAAAGGGTTTTCCAGCCCTGGCACAGCACCCAGAGATGGAACCCCCATCCCTGGGAGTGTTCCCAGACCTGTGGAGGTGGCACTTGGGGACAGGATTAACGGTGATGGTTCGTGGCTTGCTCTGGTCTCTCCCAACCCAAACAATTCCATGGTTTTATGTCAAGTCCCCCATGAATTCCCATGAATTCCCAGACCTTTTCCCTGCTCCACAGCCCAGAGCTGCTGTTCCAGGTCTCCCCAGGCCTTTAATCCAATTAATGCCCCAGCTCCTCCCTGGCACATGGAGCTCCCTGGAAGCTTTGAGCTCTTTTTATAGCAAAGTTCATCATTTTTCCCAAAACCCTCACTTTAATTAATGTCTGGATTTCCCTGCTGTGTCCAAGGATGACCAATATCAGGGCTCATTAGCTAATTCCTGCTGGCCTCCATTTTCCAGTAACATCCTCTTTTTCCCCAAGGGAATTCATTTCCCACTTCAAGGCTATCCCTGGATTTGCTTTGTTCCAGTTGTAATTCCTGTGACAAAATGGGCCTGGGAGAAGATGCTGTTGGTAAAATTTCACCTTGGAGGACTCATGGAATTTTGGGGTGAGGAAAACCAGCCCTTAATTCCAACAGGTGCCTGGACACTTCAAAATAATTCCTGCAACAACCCTTTGACTCCAGAGTTTGGGAATTACCATTGGAAAAGAGCAAAAAGGGTTGGGAAGTGCATGGAATGTGCAAAGAGAATTAGGATGATTCATGGTTCCCTCCCTGTAGATGTTCCAAAGGGGTTTGACACATGGAATTAGGGATTAGTGGCTGCTGGGATCCCACATCCCACACTCCTTTCCATTTCTCTTTCCAAGGCCACACGTTTTTATTTCATGGATTTATTTCTTCATAACTTTTCCAGATTCCAGGGGATTTTTGTTGATGTTCCTCTCCCTTCCCAGTTCATTGGTGATATCCCAGTGGGATTTTGAGCTTCCATTATCCAGGGCTACAAATCCACCATTAATTCCGTGGCACAGCCCCAAACAAACCTGTGAGAATCCTTGTGTCAGGTTTTAATCCACACTCGCATTTTTCCCACTGTGAAATCATCCCTACATTCCTCTTAGGCCCCATATCCATGGGTGAATCCTCATGTTCCTCACTCCAGCTCCTTGGATGTTGCTGGAGACAGGGAGAAGTCCCCAACTCCATCTCCTTCATCCTGACTCCATTTATTTCATCCTGATTCCATCTCCTCCATCCCTGCTCCATCTCCTCCATCCTCACTCCATCTCCATTTCCTGCATCCCCACTCCATCTCCTCCATCCCCACTCCATCTCCTTTATCCTGACTCCATTTATTTCATCCTGATTCCATTTATTTCATCCTGATTCCATCTCCTTCATCCATTTCCTTTATTTCCATCTCCTCCATCCCTGCTCCATCTCCTTCGTCCTGATTCCATTTATTTCATCCTGATTCCATCTCCTTCATCCATTTCCTTTATTTCCATCTCCTCCATCCTCACTCCATCTCCATTTCCTGCATCCCCACTCCATCTCCTCCATCCCCACTCCATCTCCTCCATCCTCGCTCCATCTCCTTCATCCTGATTCCATTTATTTCATCCTGATTCCATCTCCTTCATCCATTTCCTTTATTTCCATCTCTTCCATTCCCATTCTATCTCCTCCATCCCTGCTCCATCTCCTCCATCCCTGCTCCATCTCCTCCATCCCTGCTCCATCTCCTTCATCCTGACTCCATTTATTTCATCCTGATTCCATCTCCTTCATCCTGGCTCCTTTATTTCTATCTCCTCAATTCTCACTCCATCTCCTTCATCCCAATTCCATTTATTTCATCCTCCTCCATCCCCTCTCCATCTCCCTCCCTGGTTGCTCCAGCCAGGCTCCCTGGAGACACTTCCCAAACAGCAGCAAGGAGTGGGGAGATGAAACCCTCCAGATTGTGATGGAATAACAGCCAGGACAGTGATGGATTGCTTTCTGTGTTTGTCACATCAGGTGCTCCTGGCACTGTTTTTCCACGGGCTAAAATTACATCCCATAACTGTGGAATGGGTCCCAAGCTGCCCGTGGCTGATTTGATGGATCTGCCCAGCCCTGGAAAGCTCCAACTTCCTTCAGCTTCCATCTTCAGAGGAAGCGTCTGGGCCCCAGCTATAAAAAATATCGGATTTTTGGCATGAAATAATAAAGGTGTCCATAAAAAAACCCAGATCCCAGCAAATGCATCAGTGACCATTGGATAAATCATGGAATTATGGGATGGTTTGGGATGGGAGGGACTATCAAACCATCCCATCCCACCCCTGCCATGGCAGGGACACTCCCACCATCCCAGGGTGCCCCAATGTCCAGCCTGGCCTTGGGCACTGCCAGGGATCCAGGGGCAGCCCCAGCTGCTCTGGCAATCCCAGCCCAGCCAGGAATTCCCAATTCCCAATGTCCCATCCATGCCTGCCCTCTGGCACTGGGAGCCATTCCCTGGCTCCTGTCCCTCCATCCCTTGTCCCCAGTCCTTCTCCAGCTCTCCTGGAGCCCCTTCAGGCCCTGCCAGGGGCTCTGAGCTCTGCCTGGATCCTTCCCTTCTCCAGGGGAACATTCCCAGCTCTCCCAGCCCGGCTCCATATTCCAGAGGGAAGAAATTCCATATCCACCAACATTCCTTGGGCTGGAGTTCAGTTCAGTGAAGGGAGAAGGTGCTGCTGTTAGAATTTCACCTTGGAGGATTTACAGAATTTTGGGACGAGAAAAACCAACCCTTAATTCCAACATTTCCCTGAACGCTTCAAAATAATTCCTGCACCAACCCTTCGATTCCAGAGTTTGGGAATTGGCTGGAGGAATTTGGTGCCAGCAGCAGCTCCAAAATTCTGATTTTGGGAGAGCAGCTCCAAGCCTTAATTCCGGAGCTGGCGCTGCTGGGTTCTGTGGCAGAGGAACGGAAGGGTCGCGGTGCCCTGGGGCTGCAGCGCTGCTCCCGCTGGGATCAATGGGAGCCGATCCATTCATGGACACAAACAGGCCCCTAATGAGGGCTCCACAATGATCATTAATGGGCTCCTGCTAATGAGGGCCAGCTGAACACTGGGATTTTTAAAGTGGGAGCCCAGCTGAATACTGGGATTTTTAGGAGGGAGATCCCAACTGAATATCAGGAATTTTAGAGGGGGATCCCAGCTGAATATTGGGATATTTAGAGGGATTCCTAGCTGAATATTGGGATTTTTAGGAGGAAGATCCCAACTGAATACAAGGAATTTTAGAGGGGGATCCCATCTGAATATTGGGATATTTAGAGGAGGTTACTAGCTGAATATCAGGAATTTTATAGTGGTGAATATTTTACAGGTGAATATTGGGATATTTAGAGGGATTCCCAGCTGAATATTGGGATTTTTAGAGGGGGATCCCAACTGAATCCCAGGAATTTTAGAGGGGGATCCCAGATTAATATTGGGACTTTTAGAGGGGTTCCCATCTGAATATTGGGATATTTAGAGGAGGGATCCCAGCTGAAGATCAGGAATTTTAGAGTGGTGAATATTTTGCAGGTGAATATTGGGACTTTTAGAGGGATTCCCATCTGAATATTGGGATATTTAGAGGGGGATCCCAGCTGAATATCAGGAATTCTAAAGTGGTGAATATTTTACAGGTGAATATTGGGAATTTTTAGAGGGATTCCCAGCTGAATATTGGGATTTTTAGGGCACATCCTTTCACTAAGAGTTGCCAGCCCCAGCGCTGCAGGATCCAGGCATGGATTCCATTTGGAATAATAAATATGAAGGCAAACCAGGAAGCTGGAGCTGCTCTGTCCCTACCAAGGTTTGACTTTTTAGCTCCAAATGAACCCCGGGTGCAGATTTTCCGGATTGGAGCCGAGCTGCTTTAAAAATCGTTGGGAATGTGGCCTGAGCGTGGAATTGGAATTAACCCCCCTGCTCCCGGTGTGGCTGAGCTGCCAAAGTGCTCCTTCCCCTCCTCCCTCAGCCGGGGCCGGACGAGGATCCCCAAAAAGAGGTGGGAAGCAGAGGATGAAACCCCAGAGCCATTACCTGGAGCGCTCCGGGGCTCCAGGTGTGATTTTAATGAGTTTTAATGAATTTTCCCTGGCTGAGGTGCCAGCCCAGCCTCTCCAGAGGGGCTCTGGGAGCGCCCGAGGCGCCTCCAGGATTGTCCTGGGATGGATCCACAGCACTTTGGGGCTGGGAGGGGGAAATCCATCCTTGCTCTCCCATCCTGCGTTCCTGGGGACCCAGGTGGGATCTGGGGAGGTTTATTCCCAGCAGAGGCTTTTTCTGGGGTTTTCCAGCTGGGAGATGAGCACGGAGGGTGCATGGCCTTGAGCTCTGCCCTGGAGCTGCTGGCACTGGGATTCAATCCACGGGAATGATGTCATGGCTGTGGAGACAGGAATGAGGGATTCAGGGAGCCTGAGGTGAGAGCATTCCAGCCCCGACTCCAGCAAAGTCACACTGGAGTCTTGCACTGCTGTACTCCAGGGGAATTCCAAGTATTCCATCAGGGGCCTGCTCTCCTTGGGGCTGCAGGGAATTTTTGGGTCTTGTTCACCCCAAAAAAGCCCTAAAAAAATCCAAAATTTGTCGATCCCACGGATTCTTCCTGCAGCTTTCCAGGTGTTTTCCTAAAAATGGTGGGAGCAGCTGGGAAAAAAATCTCTGCTCCCCATGAGGTTCCTGCTCCTCCATCACCCCAAAAATCTGGGATTGAGGTGGTCCCAGAGTCTGAGAGGTTCTTCCTCCCCCTCCCTCTCCCAGCCCATGCTCAGGTTATAAATATCCCATCTGTTCTCCAATTCCCAAATCCCATGGATGCACTGGATGTGTCCCAACATCTCCACATCACCCAGCAGGAAAAACCCTTTCCCCAACACATCCCTGCCTAAAATGAGGGATATTTTTAGGGATTAGAGCCACAAACACTGGATTAGAGCGGGGGCACCAGGCAAGGAGGGATCTTGGACTGAGGCTGAAAATTCCACAATTTTAGGTCAGAACCAGGAGTTTGCCTTGGCTTGGAATTCCGGTGTTGGGAATTAAGGTTAATTAAAATGTGTTCCACTCTAAGCATTCCCTGTAATTAATGATGGATTCCTGATTAATTAACTCCCAAAAAGTGCCCAAGCATTCCAGGATTCGGGAATGCTCCGTGTTCTCCACCACACCACAAAGTATTGCAGTTAAACAGCTGCAAATGCTTTGGAATGACTGAAACCTCTCCATTATTTCTCCCTCTTACTGTGCTATCCTAAAATTCCCATTTTCCCAACGTTCCTCTGGCACTGAAGGGTAAAAAAGGGGAATTTCGGATATATTTCTGCGGCCGGTTCAGCCTGGGGAGCGTGTCTGTTCTGTGATTCCCGATCCGGGGTGTGTTTGTTCCCGGGAGAACAGGCATATCTGTTCTTTGTCCTTCCCTAAACGCGGCTGGAAATGAGGGATCGCTGCCGAGATTCCTGCCGGGCGCAGGGAATTGATTCCATGGGGATGCTCTGCTGTGCCTCAGCCTCTCCCACAAGCGCCTCTGGCAGCTCCAGCTTTTTCCACCCCTTCCAGCCCAGCTGGAAATGGATTTCACCTTCTCCATCCCCAGTTTAAACTCCCGAAAACCTCTCCTAGGGGCGTTCATTAAATTTCGGGAGCTCGGCCATCTCCACCGCCGGGATAAAGCAGGAAGCTCCAAAAGCTTCCAGCACTGAAAAACACGGACAATCAATATTTCCCGGCAGGAATTTGGGTGTCAGGAGAGCGATTTTCCCGCAGGTTGTCGGAGCCTCTGCGTCCCCATCCCGCTGCCGGGATTCCCGGGAAGCGCCTCTGGGAGGGAGCACGGATTTATCCGGGAGCCAGCGGAGCCCCCGGGAATGGGAGAAACAACTCGGGGAGATCCCTGCGGAGGGAAGGGACGGAGAAATCCAAATCCCGTGGGAGCAGCGGCTTCTCCCTCCCTGGAATGTGCCCGCGCCAAGTCACCTGTTGGTCCGGCTCGTAGCTGGGATAATAAACCCGGATTTTGGGCTTTCCCAGAGCCAGAATTGCCGCTGTGTTCCCGGGCAGCGGGATCCCGCCGGGCCGGGCCGGGCTGGGCTGGGCGCTTTCCCTGGCCACAGCCGCGATCCAGGGGCAGGAACGCAATTCCCGCATCTCCCGGCGCGCAGGGATGCGGGTCCCGCGCTCAGCAGCGGCGGGGGACGGAAAAGCGCTGGAAAAGGGAAGATTTCCCCCTGGAAAAGGGGAGATTTAGCCCTGCTGGATGGGAAATCCCGGCCGGACGGGCCGCGGGGGCACAGGGAGAGCTTCATCCCAGCCGCATCCCGGGACTCGCGGGTGGGAGGGAAGGGGAAGGAGAAAGGGAAGGGGAAGGGATGGAGGCGGACGGAATAAGGAGCCCAGACCTGTTGCCATCAGAGCACGCTTTACTTCGGCAGCCGCGGGCGGCGGGACCGGGCCGGACAGGACCGGGCCGGGATGGGCGGCTCCGGCCACCCCGAGCATCTCCCGACCTCCGGCATGCCGGGATCCATTCGCCCGATGTTTTTCAGGAGGAAAAGCTCCGAGCGGACCCCGCGCGTCCGCGGGCGGTCAGTCCGGCGGTCAGTCCGGCGGTCGGTCCGGCGGTCGGCGCTGCGGGCAGCCCCGGGCTCGGCGCCGCGGTCAGTACGGCCCCACCACCACCGCCTCCACCTCCTTGGACGGGCGGCGCTCCTTGACCAGAAAGTTGATCATGCCCTCGGACTTGATGAGGAGGTTGCAGCCGAGGAAGAAGATGCCGAACACCACGGTGAGGGCCAGCACGCACATGACGGCGATCTGCACCACGCGCATGATGTACAGGCTGCGCTCGTCCGCCGCCGCGCCGCTGCCGTCGGTCACCACGGAGGCGGCGGTGCAGCAGCGCAGCGCCCGCTCCAGCTCCAGAGCCGCGCCCCCGGCCCCCGCCAGCAGCCCGGCCGCCGCCGCCGAGGAGCCGTTCGGTGCTGCCGGCATTCCCAGCGAGCCGTTCAGCCCTGCCGGAACCCCCAGCGAGCCGCTCATCCCCGCCGGGAGCCCCGCCGAGGAGCCGTTCATCCCTGGCCGCAGCCCCGCCGCCGCCGCCGCCGCATGCAGGCGGCCCGAGCCGGGCCGGGCGGAGCCGTGCCGAGCCCAGGCGAGCCCAGCCTGGCCGCTCCGCGCTGCCCCGCGCCCGCGGAGCCGCCGCGCTGCCCGCCCGGCACCGCCCGCTCCGCTCCTGCTCCGCCCCGCGGGGCAGCCGGGGAGGGACCGGGATGGGCTGGGAGCCAGGGAAAGGATGGAGGGGAGGGGGATTGGGATGGAGGGAGGGACGGGAGAGGGATGGGGATGGAGATAGGGAGGGTGGGGATAGGGAGGGAGGGGCAGAAGGGAGGGGAGAGGGGGTGGACGCAGGGAGAGAGGGAGGAAAAGAGGGTTTGGATGGGGAGAAGGGAGTGGAGAAGGTTTGAGGATGGAGAAAGGGGAAAGGAGAAGGGTTTGGATGGGGAGAGAGGGGGAGAAGGGAGTGGAGAAGGTTTGAGGATGGAGGAAGGGGAAAGGAGAAGGGTTTGGATGGGGAGGGATGGGGAGAAGGGAGGAGAAGGGTTTGGGGGGCGGGAGGGAGGGGAAAAGGTTTGGGGCGGGAGGGGGAAAAGGGAGGGGAGAGAGGATGGAGGGATGGAGGGAAGGGAAAGGGTCAGGGATGGGAAAGGGTCGGGGAGGGATTTTGGGGGAACAGAGTGGCGTGGGAAGGGATCGGGAAGGGGAGCGGCTTTGAGAGGAATCTTTGGGAATCGGGATGTGGGGGTCAGGAAAAGGGGGAGGGTGGCGTTTTTGGGAAGAGGGAAGAGGGTCCGGCATGGGAAAGGGTCGGGAAGGGGAGCGGGTTTGGGGAGGAGGAAGGGGCCGTGGGGAAGGGGTTGGGGCACAGAGGGGCTGGGAGAGGGCTCTGGGTGTGGCAAGGGGAGGATTTGGGAATCAGGAGAATGGGACTGGGGGCTTGCAAGGCTGGAATGGGGTAAGGGGGATGTGAGGGGCGTTTAGGGAATGGGTTTGTTGGGAGAAGTTCGGAGCAGGATGAGGAGGGGGGTTTGGGGGAATGGGGGGATTTGGGGGAATGGAGGAGCAGGATTTTTGCCCGTGGGATTTGTGCTGGGTTTGGGCAAACGGATTTCAGGGAGGGAGGAGCCTTTGGGAAGCGGCTCTGAGGGAATGGGTTTGGCAGTGCTTTTAGGGGAGCTCGCAGAGATCAGATTTAGTGGGAGTGGGATTTCCCACGTGGGTTTCAGTGGGAGTGAGCTCCGGGCTTGCACTCCCAGGGAAGTGGGAGTGGGTTTTTTGGGAAAACACCTTTTGGAGAAGGGTTTCCGTGCTGAGGGGTGCAGGGCCAGTCCTGGGAGCTGCGGGACGAGCCAGAGCAGCCCTTTGGGGCCCTGTGGGCTCGGGTGGTGGAACCCCCATTCCCAAAGTTCCCCCGGCTCTGTTTTCATGGAGGATCCAGCTCCGAGTGTTTCGGAGCCTTCCCGTGTGCGCGGGGGCGGTGTCAGAGGAGCGGGGCCAGCCGGGTGTGACACCGGGGACCCCTGGATCGCACTGCCCATCCCTGCCCGGCCGCCCGAGCTCCCCAGGGATCCAAACTCCTCCCGAGCGCCTGGGAATTGTTGGGAATCGTTGGGAATTCTCGTCCCCCTCCGCTCAGGGGAGCGCCCAGCCTGAGGCTGCTCCGGACCAGTTTCCCACGGGTGATTTTGGAGGTTTGGGAATAGCTGGAGGGTGGTAGCAGCAGCTCCCGACAGGCAGAGCCGTGGGCTGGGTGTGTATCCCGGCCTTGCAGCTCCCCGGCATTCCCAGGGATGGGCAGCACGGCCAGGCCGAGCTCCGGCCCAGCCATGACTTGGAGATTTCCTGGAGGAGAGCGTGGATGCGGAGCTGGGGCTGCAGCCGAGTTTAACCCTGTGCTGTCCTTCCCGAGTGGAGATGGGATCACCCCAAACAGCCCCAGGGATCCGTGTGGGATCACCCCAATCATCCCCAGGGATCCGTGTGGGATCACCCCAATCATCCCCAGGGATCCCTGTGGGATCACCCCAAACAGCCCCAGGGATCCGTGTGGGATCACCCCAAACAGCCCCAGGGATCTGTGTGGGATCATCCCAAACAGCCCCAGGGATCCGTGTGGGATCACCTCAAACAGCCCCAGGGATCCGTGTGGGATCATCCCAAACAGCCCCAGGGATCCGTGTGGGATCATTCCAAACAGCCCCAGGGATCCGTGTGGGATCACCCCAAACAGCCCCAGGGATCTGCATGGGATCACCCCAAACAGCTCCAGGGATCCGTGTGGGATCACCCCAAACAGCCCCAGGGATCCATGTGTGGAATTGGGATCACCCCAAACAGCCCCAGGGATCCGTGTGTGGAATTGGGATCACCCCAAACAGCCCCAGGGATCAGAATGGGACCGGTGTGGGATCAGTGGGACAATCCCTGCTGCCACAGGGGTGTGGTTGCCCTGGGGCACCTGGCGATTTCCTGGGATGCTTCTCCCGGGAATGACCTGGTGGAGAGGCCAGGGCCTGGGGAAAGGAGGTTTTCCAAACCCCTTCCAGCTGATTTGTCCTGCTGTGGTGGCTTGGGGTGGCACCTGGGGTGGCACTCGGGACTCGGTGCTGGGGGAGTTTTGGACTCAATGACCTGGGAAGGCTTTTCCAATGAAGCCATTCCATGATTCTGCCATGAGCTGGATGGTGGATGCCACCTGTGCCCATGTCGTGTCCCCTGCCCCTTTAGGGGCTGCCTTTAGGGGTGACAGTCCCTTGTGGGGTCCCCCCACTGCTGAGATCCCCGCGGCAGCGGGGCCGTGCTGGCCCTGCCTCGCTCCCTCATCCAGTGGGAACATTCTGTCTTCCTGCTGGAAGGAGAAGATGGGATTGATTCTAAGGAGCCAAGGGAGGGCTGGCAGCTCCTGCAGCCAGGGAAAAAGCTGGAAGAGCTCTTGGAGCTCCACACCATTCCCCTTTGGAGTGTGGCACTCTCCCTTCTCAGCAGGCACGTGGCTCAAGCTCTGTCCTTGAGCTCTCCACCTCCAGCTCTTGGCAACTCCAAGGGAAAATGTTTCCCATCCCAAAGTTATGGCAGGAAAAATCCCAGCTCTCAATTAGGACGGGAACAATCCCATCCCAAAGTTATGGCAGGAACAATCCCATCCCTCAATTAACAAACACAGGAACAATCCCATCGTCAATTAGGACAGGAACAGTCCCTTAGTTATGGAAGGAATAATCCCATCCCTCAATTAGGACAGGAAAAGTCCCATCCCTAAATTATGGGAGGAACAATTGGAGGCAGGAAGGCTCCTGTTCCCTCCTCCTGTGTCCCACACATCCCGGTCCCATTCCCCCATCCCTGTCCCATTCCCCCATCCCTGTCCCACACATCCCGGTCCCATTTCCCCATCCCTGTCCCACACTTTCCTGTCCCATTTCCCCATCCCTGTCCCACACATCCCGGTCCCATTGCCCCATCCCTGTCCCACACATCCCTGTCCCATTCCCCCATCCCTGTCCCACACATCCCGGTCCCATTGCCCCATCCCTGTCCCGGCCCTGTTTCCCGATTCCCGGTGTCCCACTCAGCCCCGTGTCCTGGAATGCGGAGCGGGGCGGGATTGCCGGGAGAGCAGTGACACCTAGTGACACTGGGGATACCGGGATGTCGGGATCTGGGATCCAGGCACGGGCACGGGCCCGGCCGCGGGCTCCGGGCAGCGCCTTTCCCAATCCCATTCCTGAAATCCCAGGAGCACCGGCCTGGCTCGCTGTCACTGCAGAGCTCCGCTGCCTTCCCTGGGCTTCAGATTCCCGGGAATTCCACGGCTGGAATCACAGACCATGGAAGGGTTTGGGATTGGGAGGGACCTTAAATCCCATCCCATTCCACCCTTTCCATGGACAGGGATAGCTGCCCCATCCAGGCCGGCAGGGACCTCCTGCAGCCAGCACACCTCCCTGTGGGAATAACCCCGGGAATCCCAGTGCCTGATAGAAACCTGGGAATCTCCACAGGGAAAATTTAGGACCCCGGCAGCTTTGATTTTCCCCTGTATTTGTTCCCCTACGTTTTGACTTTGGTTGTGATTGGATCTTGTTCTGTTCTGAGAAGGACAATGCACACAAAATTAGGGAAAGGATTGTGCCAGGACCCCTTTCATCCCAGGATCCAGCTGGGAATCCACACTGCCAGCAGGGCCAACATCCCACTCCAGGATCCTCCTTTTTTGGGATATAAAAATTCCCTGCTTGCTTCTGCTCCAGTTATACAAGTGGGGTAAGCAGGAATGAAAGGGTGGAAAACAATCCCATGGATGGATGGGATGTGGAGCTGCTGAGTGACCTCAGAGGCCATGGAGATGTTCCAAGGCTGGGAGAGCTGGGAATGCTCCCCTGGAGAAGGGAAGGATCCAGGCAGAGCTCAGAGCCCCTGGCAGGGCCTGAAGGGGCTCCAGGAGAGCTGGAGAGGGACTGGGGACAAGGGATGGAGGGACAGGAGCCAGGGAATGGCTCCCAGTGCCAGAGGGCAGGCATGGATGGGACACTGGGAATTGGGAATTCCTGCCTGGGATGGAATTCCCAGAGCAGCTCTAGGAAGGATCCTTGGGAATGCAATCCTGGCCTGGAGTCACCATTATCAGTTTGATACCAACAAATTCCCATTAGTATCAGCCATCCTATCAATGGGGATTTTTGAAACGTCCCAAAAGTTTGGGATCATGGGATAATGTGGGAAACTCTGGTCACATTCCCAGAGCAGCAGTGACAGAGCTTTATATAAAGAACAGCCACAATTCCAATTAAATTCCAATTAAAGCACAATGAAATGAATCTGCCGGTGCCATCCCATCCTTTGCCCAGGGAATGGAACAGTTTTCCCAGGGAATGGAACAGTTTTCCCAGGGAATGGAACAGTTTTTCCAAGGAATGGAACAGTTTTCCCAGGGAATGGAACAGTTTTCCCAGGGAATGGAACAGTTTTTCCAAGGAATGAAACAGTTTTCCCAGGGAATGGAACAGCTTTCCCAGGGAATGGAACAGCTTTCCCAGGAATGGAACAGTATTCCCAAGGAATGGAACAGCTTTCCCAGGGAATGGAACAGCTTTCCCAGGGAATGGAACAGTTTTCCCAGGAATGGAACAGTTTTCCCAGGGAATGGAACAGTTTTCCCAAGGAATGGAACAATTTTCCCAGGGAATGGTGCTCATCCACATTTGCCATGGATAAGGAATGGGGGAGTGGCTTTATTGGAATATTTGAAGAGGATGGAGTGGTCTCTTTCTTTGGGATTTGGGAGTGAAATCCCAAATGCAGGTGCAGGGATCAGCCCTTCCCAGCCCTGGATATCAGATCCAGGTGTCCTGGGTTGGGAAGAGCCTTGGGAAAAGGGGAAAATGAGGCTGGGGGGTTGAGCCTGGCTTAGATAAACAGAGCTCTGAGTTAGGCCTGGCTTTACTGCCCGGCCCAGGAGATCCTGGAGCTGAATTCCTCCTCCTGGAAGTGCTGTGGGAAAGGAAAGGTGGGATCCATGGATTTTAAATGAATTTAACGGTGGAATGGGATGGGAGAGGCTCCTTGGGAGGGGTTCCCAGGGCCTGGTCCAGGCTCTTCTCCAGGAGGGAACTGGGATGAGCCCAAGGAGCTGCTGGTGCTTCCCAAATCCGGCAAAACCCCCTGGGTGTTTGTGGGAACAGTTGGAATTTCAGCTCTTTGAGCAGGGAATTCCACGAATCCTCTGGAGCACTGGTCCATGCTGGGGATTTTCCCCATCTCCTGCCTTTATTCCCAGAGTTTCTTCCTTTTCTTGGAAGCTTGGAAAAAGGAGGTAATGGTGGCTCCAGAGGGAAATCAGGGAATGCAGAGATTTCCTTGAGTGCAAACCTGGCTCTTTTCCACCTGTTTCCCACTCATCTGGAGCATTTAAATGAAAGTTAAAATGTGTAAAGGACATTTTCCTGTAATATTTTCCCTGTTAATTTTCCCCCTGTATAATTTTCCTGTTTTTTCCCTGTATTTTTTCCCTGTATTTTTTATTTTTCCTATATTTATTTTTCCTATCCCCCCTCCCCCCCCCCCCCCATTTTTAAAATGTTAATTTTTCTTTTTCTGTATTTTCATTTTTTAAATTTTTCAACTCTCCAGCTGGGATTGGAAGTTCTCTTTGGGAGAGAGGAGGAAAAATTCCAAGGGAATATGAGGGGAAAGGGGAGGAACCTTTCCAGGGCTTGGACATCTCCTCCTCTCTCCCGATTTTCTCCTGCTTTCCTTTGCTGTGGATTGGCCAGGGATTCAGTGAGATCTGAAAAATGAATGAATCCTAAATCCTGGAATTATGTTGGAGCCTGGCACGTGGAAATCTGGAATTAGAGGAAAAGTTCTGGGACTGCCAGGCTTAAAATTTAGCATTTTAAATTAGTATTTTCAATTAGCATTTTCCAGCTAATTTTGGGGTTTGCTGTTCTCTCTCTGCTGTTTCCAAAGGCTCCATGGAATTTTCTTGCACACAATTATAAGAGAGCTTTTTGGGGAATATTTAATTTTATTTTGCCGTTTCCTGGAAGTTTTTAATTCCAGCAAAACTTGGATTTTTCTGTACAAAATCCACTCCCCCTCTCCACTCATCCAAGGCCTTTATAGGCGGGAAATTTCTTTTCCCAACTAAAACCCTCCTTTTTCCTTGCTGGGAAACCCAGGAATTTAAAGATCCCTTTGCTTTCGGGCACCAGGAGTGGTGTCCTGGTTCTCACCTCCCAAAATCCCGGAATGCTTTGGAAGGGCCCTCCCAGCTCAGCCATTCCAGGATTTTTCCATGAGTAAAAGGGAAGGATTTTCCTGCTGCTCTTCCAGAGGGCTGGGGTTGGGATGAAATCCACCATTCCCCCATGGAATTCTGCTGGTTTGCCCAAAGGCAGGGCAAAAACTCGGAGGAGTTTTTCAGGATGTGCTGGGGAGAGAGAGAGAGAGGTCCCTAAATAATTTATTAAATATTTTAATTAGTGGAAAATGCCTTTATTGCTTATTTTATAAGGGGGAAAAAAGCTTTTATTGCTTGTTATACAAGGGAAAAATGCTTTTATTGCTTATTTTACAAAGGGAAAAAACCTTTTATGAATTACTTTATGAAGAAGAAAAAAAGGATTTATTCCTTATTTTATTAAGGAAAAAATGCTTTTATTCCCTATTTTATAAAGGGAAAAATGCATTTATTGCTGACTTTATAAAGAAAAAAATCTTTTTATGACTTATTTTATAAGGAAAAAATCATTTTATCTCTTGTTTTATAAGGAAAAATGTTTTTATTGCTTACTTTATACACAAAAATGCTTTTATTGCTTTTTTTATAAGGACGAAAAGGTTTTTATTACTTAATTTTTAAGGGGAAAATGGTTTTTATTGCTTATTTCTTATGGTGGAAATATTTTAATTAATTTTTTTTTTTTAAGGAGAAATTTTTTTTTTAGCGCTTCTGTTTTTGGATGAGGAACAAAATCCCAAGTGCCAGGACGTTTCTTGTGTCAAATAATTTCTGTTTGGGCATTTGGTGTTCATTAAAAAGAAATATCTTTCCTAATTCTAACATAATTAAGAAATTATTATTATCAATAATAATAATAATAATAATAATAATAATAATAATAATAATAATAATGTTTTTATTTAATTCTCAGCAACCAAACATGGGGAATCTGGAGTTTCTGGCACTGCTGGACAGACAGGAGAGGGAGAGGAGGGCAGGGATCCCTGGAAAACCTCTCTGGAGCTGGGCTGGGAGAGCTGGGAATGCTCCCCTGGAGAAGGGAAGGATCCAGGCAGAGCTCAGAGCCCCTGGCAGGGCCTGAAGGGGCTCCAGGAGAGCTGCAGAGGGACTGGGGACAAGGGATGGAGGGACAGGAGCCAGGGAATGGCTGCCAGTGCCAGAGGGCAGGGCTGGATGGGACACTGGGAATTGGGAATTCCTGGCTGGGCTGGGATTGCCAGAGCAGCTGGGGCTGCCCCTGGATCCCTGGCAGTGCCCAAGGCCAGGCTGGAGCAGCCTGGGATGGGGAAGGTCTCCAAGTCCGTGACAGGATGGATTGGGATGGGCTTTAAGGTCCCTTCCCACCCAACCCATCCCGGGATTCTGGGATTTGTCCAGGAATCCCTGACAGAAACGCTCCGGTCTGGGCAGGCTTTGCCCCGCTCCTCCTGCACAGAGCGATGAGCAGCATTTATCATTTGGTTTTCTTTTCCTTGAGAGTGAATCTCCCTTCCAAAAAAAGTGAGGGAATTCCACCCAGATGCCGGCAGGAGAGCTGGAGCCCCTGGGCCTGAGGGTTGGGAATCCGGAATGGCCCCGCGGGACGGGAGCGGCCCTGGGGATGGAAACTGCTCTGGTGCGGGCCTGGAATCAGCAGATGTGCCCCAGCGCCCGTGCCTGCTCCCCTGGGCTCCCCATGGCACTCCCTGGGCTCCCCTCGGCCCCTCCAGCCTTCCCCATCTCTCCTCAGCACCCCATCCCAGCCTTCCCCATCTCTCCTCAGCACCCCATCCCACATTTCCCCATCCCAGCCTTCCCCATCTCTCCTCAGCACCCCATCCCACGTCCTCCTATCCCCTGCTCTTCTCACCCCTCCCTCACGCATCCCTCTGCTCTCCTCCTCACTGCTTCCCACACTGTCCCACCTCCCTCAGCGTCCCAACCTTTCCTCGCTCCCCTCGGCCCCCGATGCCCTCTCCATCCCAGCCCTTCCTCGCTCCCCTCGGCCCCCGATCCCCTCTCCATCCCAGCCTTTCCTCGGCCCCCACCCCGGCCCCCGATCCCCTCTCCATCCCCGCTGCCTCCTCTCCCTCCCCATCCCCGCCTCCCCGCCCGCGCCGCCTCCCCGCCCGCGCCGCCTCCGCCCCTTCCCTCCGTGCGCGATTCGTGAGGCCGGAGCCGCCCCCGGCACCTGCCCGGCCCTCCCTCCCCATCCCTCCCTCCTCCTCCTCATCCTCTCCCATCGCTCCCCGCTGCCCCCGGGCCCAGCCGCAGCATCGCGGGAGCCGCGGCCATTGCGGCCGAGGCGGGGCCGCTCCCGCTCTGCCCCGGCCATGAGGAGGAGGAGGAGGGCGGCGGCTCGGAGCTGAGCCCCCCGCGGGCCGAGCTGAGCCCCCGCCGGAGGCTGAGAGCCCCTGGACGCTGCTGAGAGCCCCTGGACGCTGCTGAGAGCCCCCAGAACTGGCGAGTCTGACCCCCCCGGACACTGCTGAGCCCCCGGGCTGGAGCTGCTGAACGTCTCCGGACACTGCTGAGACCCCTCGGACGCAGCTGAACCCCGGGACTGGAGGTGCTGGATCCCTCAGGACAGTGCTGAGAACCCCAGGATCCTGCTGACCCCTCGGACTCACGGGGCTGAGCCCCCCAGGATCCTGCTGACCCCTCGGACTCACGGGGCTGAGCCCCTCGGACACTGCTGAGCCCCCCGGGCCGGTTCTGAGCTCGGGGCTCCGCCGCAGGTGAGGCCGGGAGGGTCCGTGCCGGGCTCCCCTCGCTCCTTCAGCCCCGGCTCCGTTATCTCGAGGGCTCCCCTGGCTCCCGGCTCCGTTCTCCCGAGGGGTCCCCCGGCTCCGCTCCCCCCGCTGTCCCTGATCCCGGGACTGTCCCTGATCCCGGCTTTCCCGGGAGCTTTGGTTAATCCGGGCTCAGCCGGGCTGGGCCAGCGGAGTGTGAGCAGCCCTGAGCCAGCCCCGGCGCCGGGCTCTGCTCAGGAGCTCCCCAAGGAAGCTCCGCTGGGCCGCGAGGGAGCGTCCAAATATCCCTGGAAAACCGCGCGGAGGCTGCCGGAGCGGCGGGTTATCCATTTCATCCCTGGGTTTTCCTGGAACAGAGCTTAGGGATGCCAGGGTTCCCTGCAAGAACGTTTTGGGTTCTGGATTTCACCCCTAGGTTTCCCTGGAATCGTGTTTGGGGCTGCCAGGATTCCCTGGAATCGTGTTTGGGGCTGCTAGGATTCCCTGGAATAGCGCTCAGGGCTGTCGATTTCAGCTGTGGGTTTCCCTGGAATGATGTTTTGGGCTGTCAGGCTTCCCTGGAATAGCAATTTGGGCTGTCAGGATTCCATGGAGTAGCGCTCAGGGCTATGGATTTCAGCCGTAGGTTTCCCTGGAATGACGTTTTGGACTGTCAGATTTCTCTGCAATAGCAGTTTGGGCTGTCGATTTCAGCTGCTCGTTTCCCTGGAATCGCTTTTGGAGCTGTCAGGTTTTCTCTGGAATGATGTTTTGGACTGCCAGGATTCCCTGGAATCACATTTGGGGCTGTCGGGTCTCCCTGGAATGATGTTTTGGGCTGTCAGGATTCCCTGGAATCACATTTGGGGCTGTCAGGATTTCTCTGGAATGATGTTTTGGACTGTCAGGATTCCCTGGAATCACATTTGGGGCTGTCAGGATTTCTCTGGAATGATGTTTTGGACTGCCAGGATTCCCTGGAATCACATTTGGGGCTGTCAGGATTTCTCTGGAATGATGTTATGGGCTGCCAGGATTCCCTGGAATCGCGTTTGGGGCTGTCAGATTTCTCTGGAATGTCTTGTGATTTCTCTGGAATGATACCTGGGGCTGCCAGGATTCCCTGGAATCAGGGCTGTGGCTCTTCCAGCCGCAGGTTTCCCTGGAAGTGTCTCAGCCTGGCTGCTTCCCGGTTTTCCCGGTGGTTTTTCCCAGTGCTTGCACAGATCAAGATTCCGGGATGATTCCACTTAAATTCCATTTAAATTCCACTTAAATTCCTCCTGCGTGGAAATAAGGATAGAAACAGCCTGCACTGCTGGAAATGGGATTTGGCTCGGCTGTTAAAAGCTGGGATTTTCCCAGAAAATCCTAAAGTTGGGATGCCAGCTGCTTTCCCAGGAATTGGGGAAAAGCCCCTTCCGAGCTGACAGAAAATCGAGTTTATTTTCCATTTATTTTCCGCTTTTTTCATTAGAAATTGAGTCGGTCTGAATGGATAAAGAGAAAATAACTGGTAAAAGCTGTTTTTTGGTCAGAAAATAAGGGCTGGAATTTAATTGGGTGCTGGGAATAGGGGGAGGAAAGATTAACAGGAGATTAAGGCACGCTGGGAATGATGGAGGCAAAGATTATTTTAACTCTTGGTGGCTGCTGGGCTTTGAGGGGGGAGATGAGGCCTTAAAACTTGAGTTTTTAAGGTATTTTTAGGTTATATTTAGGTGGGTTTTATGTGTTTTTGGTATTTTTAAAATTTTCCTCTTGTGCTGCACATTTGGTGTTTTGTGTTACCAATGAAACCATGCTTTAGGAAAATACCAGTATAAAAATCTGTTTTTCTTGTTTAAAAAAATCTAATTTTCTTGAGTAAAACCTTCATTTTTTGGCTAAAAATCTGTTTTTCTTGTGTAAAAACCCCATTTTTTTTGAGTAAAACCCTCCTTTAATTGTGTAAAAAAACCTGCTTTTCTTGTGCAAAAAAATAAGGGGTTTTCTTGTCTAAAAATCTGCTTTGCTTGTGCAAAAAAAAAAAAGTGATATTATTATTTAAAAATCTGCTTTCCTTGTGCAAAAAAAAGTGATATTATTATTTAAAAATCTGCTTTACTTGTGCAACAAAAAAGTGATATTATTATTTAAAAATCTGCTTTCCTTGTGCAAAAAAAAGGTGATATTATTATTTAAAAATCTGCTTTCCTTGTGCAAAAAAGGGTGATATTATTGTTTAAAAATCTTTGGGGTTTTTTGGGTCAAAATCTGCTTTTCTTATGTAAAAAGCTGCTTTTTTTGAAGGAAAAAATCTGCTTTTTTTTTTTTTTTTCCTCCCAGTGAACGATCCCACACGGTTCTGGGGTTTTCTGGCTGTTCCCACCTTCTTCCCACCTGCTCCAGAAACAGCTCCTGGTTTTTAGGAATGAGAGCTGCCAGAGCTCTCCCCACCATCTGCACCCCCAGGGCCCCATTCCGTAGGAAATTTGGGCTGCTTCGAATGTGGGAATGTGTGGAGAGGGGTGGAGTTCCTTCCTCCTCATGTTCAGTGCGGTTTTGGGTTTGTAGGGGATGCAGGGATCAATCCCCACTGGTTTGGGAAATGACAAGAAAATCGTGGAGGAAAAGTGGAATTGCCTGCAAAGAAGGAATTGGGAATCTCTCCTTTATTTTTTTTAAATGTTAGGAAATTCCAGAGGTGGTTTGTCCATCGGGTGAATCCAAGGAAAACTTTGCCTGGGAATGTGGGAGATGGAGCTCCACATGCCTGCACCTTCATGGACATGGGAAAATATGTTTGGGTTTTTCGATGCTTTATTTTGAAGCCCCACAGAGTGAGAGCCGATCAATCCCAACAATTCTGCTTCCCTCAGGGAGCAGGAGATGAGGCAGGAATAAACCAGGGATGGACACAGGAGATCCCAGTCCTTTTGTGAGGATGAGTTTGGAGCGGGAGCCAGCGGGGTTTAAACAATTCCTTGCTTGTCATGGGGGCTTTTGGTGCTCAGAGATTTGGGGTCTCTCCCGATCTGTTGGATGGGAAAAAGGGAGGGAATTCTGCTTGGGCACAGCTTTGTGGGGCCATCCTGTGCTCCTCAGATCCCAGAATGCTGGAAAGGGACCCCCAGGATCACTGATGCACCCCCACAGTCCCTGACATTCCTGCCTGACATTCCTGCAGCTCCGGCAGCCTCGGGAATCTGCATTCCCTGATTTCCCTGCTCCTTGGGCCACTTGGGCTCTCTGCAGCATTTCCTGGGGCTGGAGGATCTGGAAAACCTCGCCGGGGGGATGTGCCTGATGCAGAATTCCCAGCTTTCCCTCTGATAAATTACAGGAATATTTCTCACAGATGTCCACAAAAAAATTTGGGTTCACAGTGGGGTGTGAATGGCAAAGCAGGAGATCCTTGTGTTGGAGGAGCTGGAAAACTCCTGCAGGGGGGATGTGCCAGTGCCACTCAGTGCTCTGCATTTCCCTGGAATGTGGGAGCTCTCCCAGCTCTGGAATGGGAACAAGCAGAGGCAGCTGATCAGCCTTGAGGAGGCTCCTGCAAAGGGACAAATCCTGGGAGAGGTGGAGGTTTGGGAGTGGGAGATGCCAGGACTGCCTGGGAACGAGGGATTTGGGAAGTTGGTGAGCAAAGTGCTGCAATTTGCTTTTCTAGGTGGGCTGTGTTTGAGGGAAAGATCTGGAAGAAGCAGTGGGAGGGGAATTTTGAGCTTTTAACATATAGGAAAGGGGGTTGTCCTCCAGTAGTTGGGAGTTAATTCCCAAATTTTTTGTTGTTCCAGAGGATGTGTGGCTGCTCCATCCCTGCAAGTGTCCAGGGCTGGGTTGGATGGGGCTTGGAGCACCCTGGGATAGCAAAAGCTGTCCCTGCCCATGGATTAATATCCCTTCCCATCCAAACCATTCCATGGCTCTGCGACATTCCATTAAGATTTAGGGGGTTTCAAATCTTTATTTGAATTTTCTGCAGCTTTTCGGTGCTTTGCACCTGCACAGCCCCAGGACTTTAAAGGAGGAATCAACCCAGGTGAGCTCTTCCCAAATTTCCCACCTTGTGGCTCTGGAGCTGCTGGGAATGTGGGAGGATGGAACTGGGGGAGCCTGGAATTGTGTGGCTGTGCCTGAACAAAGTCCCCCAGAGGTTTTCCTCCCCAGGTCTGGGATGAGAGGAATTAATGAGGCTTTTCCACTTCAATTCCTGAGTCACAGGAATGAATTCCCAAGGGAAGAATGGGGCTATTAATAAATTTCAGGAGAGGAGAGAGGCAGAAAAAATGGAATTCTTGAGACACAAAACACTGCGTGCCTCTGACTAAAGGTACCTGATTGCTTTTATTTCCTTTTCCCCCCCTATTTTTATTCCTTGCTAAATGTGCAAGAGCTTCCCTGATCTTGGAGTTTGACAGTTCTGCCATTAAAAGTTCTTCCTTATCCATGAATTAATGAGCTGCTCATGGAATTAAATGATGAGTTTTGGAGAGGGTGTTTTATTTTCAGGTTTGCTCAGAACAGTGTGGCCCCTAAAATCCAATTTTAAGTTGGAAAGGGGGAGTTTCAAACCTTCCTGGCCAAATTTTTTTGTGGTGAATCCCAGGACAGCTGTGAGAAATAATCTTTTAATTTATCAGAGGAGAAAGCTGGGAATTCTGCATCAGGATTCTGCCTTTCTTAGGTGGAAAAATGTATTTGTGAGTGATTTAATTCCCGCTTGGGAATTTCTCCTGGTGAGCTTCCTGAGCCCTGTGTGTCTCTGCCTGACCAGGGCAGCCTGGAAGCCTTAAACCCTTCTTGCTGTGGGGTTTTGGGGGAGTTTCCCCCCAGATTTCCTAAAAATTCCAGGAAAAATTCAAATTCTGCTGCTGTGGGCTGGGTGCTCATGGGCAGGAGCATCCCTGAGTGTCAGGTGCTGCTTTAGATTTGCCAGCAGGGATTGAAAGCTGGCTGAGCTGCTCCTAAACCTCTGGAATTCTGCTCTCTGGGATCCATGGCAGCAGGGGTTGAAACCTGGAATAAATGCTCCCAAATCTCAGGAATTCTGCTCTTTGGGATCCATGGCAGCAGGGGTTGAAACCTGGCTGAGCTGCTCCCAAACCTCTGGAATTTTGCTCTCTGGGATCCATGGCAGCAGGGGTTGAAACTTGGATTAAATGCTTCTAAACCTCTGGAATTCTGCTCTCTGGGATCCATGGCAGCAGGGGTTGAAACCTGGATTTAAGTGCTCCTAAATCTCTGGAATTCTGCTCTCTGGGATCCATGGCAGCAGGGGTTGAAACCTGGATTTAAGTGCTCCTAAATCTCTGGAATTCTGCTCTCTGGGATCCATGGCAGCAGGGGTTGAAACCTGGGTTAAGTGCTCCCAAACCTCTGGAATTCTGCTCTCCGGGATCCATGGCAGAGCAGTATCCAAGACCATCCCAAGGATCCAATTCCTGCTTCCAGCCCAGATCCTTTTGGTGGGAGAGGAGCTGTGGGTGAGGTGAGAGCTGCTGGATTTGGGCTCTCAGTGGGCTGTGAAGGGCCCTCGTGGCAAATAGGAGATTCCCTGGAAAACTGACAGTGGAAAGGCAGGAATTCAGCTCTGGAGTGGGAGCAGGAGGTGGTTCCATCCATTCCCCAAACAGCACAAACAGGAGCAGATTCCCAGGGATGTTCTGGATTCCATTTCCATGGCTGAGCTGCAGAGAGAGCCCTGCTGAGCTCTCATCCCCTGGGAGAGCCAGGCTGGATTTTGGGATGATTTTACTCCTCTTCCTCCATCCTTTGGCTGTGAGCAGGGGACAGGAGGGGTGTCCTTGGCATTCTCCTGTGGGAATGGGTTCCTGGGGGAGCTGGGAGCCCCTTGGAGCAGGGAAAACAGATCCCTGAGCGTGATCCCAAAGCTCCTGCAGGCTGGGAGCTGGACAGACTGGGGGCACTGGGCAGCCTGGGGGCTTGGGCAGACCCTGGTACCCAGGGCAGCATCCCCTCTGTTGCCAGGCAACCGCTGGGATGTGCAGCTGGCTGGAGCTGCTGCAGATGTGGCCACATCTGGCAAGGGAGCAGGGGAAATCCCTGTCCCATCCTGAGCCTGCTCCTGTCTCAGGCCTTGGGTTAAGCTGAGCTTTACCAGGCCCAGCTCATGGAATCCCTCCTTAGGGCTTAGGGTGGCGTTAAAAGCAGTTTTGGCTCTGGTTTTGGCTCTGGTTTGGGTTTCATTCCATGAAAATGGGAATATTTAGGTTGGGAACAATGCTTCCCTGGTAATAACATGGATTTTGTGTCCTTCCTTATCCAAGCACAGGGGTGTGGGCACTTAGGTTTGGTATTCCTGGGAATGCAGGTGGCCAAGGAAGGTTGGAGTCTTGCAGGTTTGTGAGGTGACACTGGGCTCAGAGCAGTTCTGGGGTTAATGAGGAAGATTTAATCACATGTCAGGGATGCAGCTGAACTCTGAAATTCCAACTCTGCTGAATCAGTCAAGGAGCTGGGTGAGAAACTGGCCAACTCCTCTGCTTTGCTTTGGGATTTTCTTTGGGAATTTCCACGGCCAGGTCATTCCTGTCCTGCTGAGGATTAGGACACTTCATCCGTGATGAGCCTGAGGAGTGCCAGAGGATTAAGGAGCAGCTCAGGGCTCAGCTGAGCCGGATTTACAGCAAGTGCCCATTTGGGAATGAAGGGCTTTGACCTCCTGGAATGAGGTCAGAAGGGCTGGGAGAGCTGGGAATGTTCCCCTGGAGAAGGGAAGGCTCCAGGCAGAGCTCAGAGCCCCTGGCAGGGCCTGAAGGGGCTCCAGGAGAGCTGGAGAGGGACTGGGGACAAGGGATGGAGGGACAGGAGCCAGGGAATGGCTGCCAGTGCCAGAGGGCAGGGATGGATGGGACATTGGGAATTGGGAATTCCTGGCTGGGCTGGGATTCCCAGAGCAGCTGGGGCTGCCCCTGGATCCCTGGCAGTGCCCAAGGCCAGGTTGGAGCAGCCTGGGACAGTGGGAGGTGGCCCTGGGGGTGGAATGGGATAATCCTTAATGCCCCTTTCCACCTAAACCAGTCTGGAATTCTGTGATTCCCCAAAATTCTGCTGAGTTTCTTCTGAACACACTTTTATTTCCTACCCCCACTCTGTGCTGCTGTAATTTCCACATTTTCAGCCCATGAGAGAGTCAGAAATTACCCCAAGTTTCACTAAAGAATTGAATCACCAGAAATGGTGGGAAAATACAGCTCAAGGATTTTTTTTTGAGCTGTATTTTTGGGGACTTTTGCTGTATCCATGTTTATTTTACCTTGCAGGGGTATTGGGAATGGGAATGAAGAGATTTTCAGGGAGCAGTGATGGATTCTGTGTCTCTGAGCCTCAAAAAATTCAATATTGGTCATTCTGGGCATGGCCTGGCTGTGGGGATAACCAGGGGCTGGGGGGGAGAAAATCCTGAACAATTTACAGGAGAAAATCCTGAACAATTTACAGGAGAAAATCCTGAACAATTGGTTTATACCCACAAAAATGTGAGGTTTTTAATCCAGGGTTGGAGTCTGGAATTGCCATCCACTTGGATTTGCAGCCTCCATAATTCCCCCCAGCACTGTGTGGGGTCAGCCCCAGGAAATGCTGGCAGGTTCCTCGGTTTGCCTCCTGTTTCCTATCCCCAAATCCTGCTTTTCCTGCTCCCAGCCCTGCAGGGTTTGGGGCAGGAATTTCCCTCTGCCTTGCTGCAGGATAATGGGGTAAAGTTGGGTTTATTCCAGGAAGAGGCAGCTCAGAACCTGTGGGTTTTTCCCTTCCTCCTCTTCCCGCAAACCTTGTTATGCTAAATTTCAGTTAAAATAAAACTTATTTTGGGGAACAGTCTTCCTTGTGGAGGTTTGGAGGAGGGGATTTGATGGAATCCCAGAATCTTGGGATGTTTTGGGGTAGAAGTGACCTTAAAGCTCATCCTGTTCCATGGGCAGGGAATCCTTCCCTGATCCCAAATTGCTCCAGGCCCTTCCAGCCTTGGACACTTCCCAGGATGGAGCATCCACAGTTTTGCTGGGAAATTTGGGTTTTTCTTCCTTGTTTTTTTCCTATAGTGAATCTGTTCTCTGTGACCACTGTGGAAATGGATTGTGTTGCCCTGGAACAGCAATTCCTGAAATTTTAAATCAGTGTCCTGGGAATCCCTCAGCAGGAAGAGCCATTGGTTGATATTTAGGACAGATGGAAATTGTTATTAATGAGGAGTCCATGCAGAAATGCTGCAAGAATAATTAAATAAATAATTTATTTAATTTATTTAAATCATTCCAGCTCTTCCATCCCTTTGGCTCAGATGAAAATGAATTAAAATGGGATGGAAAATGGAAAGATCCCACTTGGGAATGAGGAGCTGAGGTGGGGAGGATAAGGAAGTTAAAATGTGCATAAAACTGAGGAGGAATTTTTAATTATAAGAAATTTCTTTATGTTTTAGGAAATATGGAAAAGTGATGGGATATTCTTCTCTTTTTCTATTCCAGACACTTGGAGAATTATCCAGTGGTTCAGTGCTGAGGGAATTCTGTGGGAGCATGGCTGGAGCAGGACACGGAGTCTGGGCACGGAATGCAGGCAGTGATGGTGAGTGGGGGTCATTAATTACAGAGCTCTAATTACTGATTGCAGCCACAGTGGGGGGGGGAGGTGAGCATGGCATTCTGGAATGGTTTGGATGGGAAGGGACCTGAAATCCCATTTATCCCATCCACCCAGGGACACCTTCCCCATCCCAGGGTGCTCCAGCCTGGCCCTGAGCACTGCCAGGGATCCAGGGACAGCCCCAGCTGCTCTGGCAATCCCAGCCCAGGCAGGAATTCCCAATTCCCAATGTCCCATCCATCCCTGCCCTCTGGCACTGGCAGCCATTCCGTGGCTCCTGTCCCTCCATCCCTTGTCCCCAGTCCCTCTCCAGCTCTCCTGGAGCCCCTTCAGGCCCTGCCAGGGGCTCTGAGCTCTGCCTGGAGCCTTCCCTTCTCCAGGGGAACATTCCCAGCTCTCCCAGCCTGGCTCCACCCTTTGGAGAGCTGGGTATGGAGGCCTCACCTTTAGCTTTGTTTTCCAAACTCCCTAATTCAGGCAGGAGCCCAAACCCACCCTGGGTCAGTGACTCTGCTGCCTTTTCCAAGGGATCTTTGGTGCTCACCAGGTGGAGTCTGAAATATTTTGGCAGGACAAAAATTCAAATACTGAGAAATACAAAATCATTATTTGAGGCAAACAATCATTTCA